>NC_141756.1:126530312-127183749 GCF_982258835.1 Parasteatoda tepidariorum
CTCACGGTTAATTAACAAATAATATTTTGGAACATTGTGGGCCCACTAATTAGTCTATAAAAAATTCCTTCAATTCAATTGTTTGTAACATTAGACTCTAATTTCAGGCCGAGTTTGAAATTTATAGGTTAATATTATAGGGAGTAACGGGGTGTGATGTGTGCGTGCCTCCTGATACGACTTTTGTCTTTTTTCAGCCATTATTCGCTCTTTAACAAAGAAAAATTATTCTTTTCATATATAAAACACTTTATTCTCTTAAAAATATTGAGAAAGAAATTTAAAAAAATAACATTAAATAAAATAAATAACTAAATAAAAAATAATCAAAATTTATCTGATTATTAGCTATTATTCGCAATTTCATAAAGGAAAAATAGTTATTTCTATATACAGAACACTTCATTCACGCTAAATTGTCGAAAAGTATATTAAAAAGCATAATATGAAATAAATAAAAAAATTTAAAGTCGACCCTTGCAGGGTATCGAACCCACGACTTCCGGGACTACAAATCATCTTTGTCCATAGCGCTACCAACAGCACCACGATTCACTTACCAGCTCCGCGTATATTTAGCTTTAAGCACCTCCTCACGGTTAATCAACAAATAATATTTTGGAACATTGTGGGCCCACTAATTAGTCTATAAAAAATTCCTTCAATACAATTGTTTGTTACATTAGACTCTAATTTCAGGCCGAGTTTGAAAGTTATAGGTTAATATTATAGGGAGTAACGGGGTGTGATGTGTGCGAGCCTCCTGATACGACTTTTGTCTTTTTTTCTGCCATTATTCACTCTTTAACAAAGAAAAATAATTCTTTTCATATATAAAACACTTTATTCTCTTAAAAATATTGAGAAAGAAATTTAAAAAAATAACATTAAATAAAATAAATAACTAAATAAAAAATAATCAAAATGTATCTGTTTATTAGCTATTATTCGCAATTTCATAAAGGAAAAATAGTTATTTCTATATACAGAACACTTCATTCACGCTAAATTGTCGAAAAGTATATTAAAAACATAATATGAAATAAATAAAAAAATTTAAAGTCGACCCTTGCAGGGTATCGAACCCAGGACTTCCGGGACTACAAATCATCCTTGTCCATAGCGCTACCAACTGCACCACGATTCACTTACCTGCTCCGCGTATATTTAGCTTTAAGCACCTCCTCACGGTTAATCAACAAATAATTTTTTGGAACTATTGTGGGCCCACTAATTAGTCTATAAAAAATTCCTTCAATACAATTGTTTGTTACATTGGACTCTAATTTCAGGCCGAGTTTGAAATTTATAGATTAATATTATAGGGAGTAACGGGGTGTGATGTGTGCGTGCCTCCTGATACGACTTTTGCCTTTTTTCAGCCATTATTCGCTCTTTAACAAAGAAAAATATTTCTTTTCATATATAAAACACTTTATTCTCTTAAAAATATTGAAAAAGAAATTTAAAAAAAATAACATTAAATAAAAAAAATACCTAAATAAAAAATAATCAAAATTTATCTGATTATTAGCTATTATTCGCAATTTCATAAAGGAAAAATAGTTATTTCTATATACAGATCACTTCATTCACGCTAAATTGTCGAAAAGTATATTAAAAAACATAATATGAAATAAATAAAAAAATTTAAAGACGACCCTTGCAGGGTATCGAACCCAGGACTTCCGGGACTACAAATCATCCTTGTCCATAGCGCTACCAACTGCACCACGATTCACTTACCTGCTCCGCGTATATTTAGCTTTAAGCACCTCCTCACGGTTAATCAACAAATAATATTTTGGAACATTGTGGGCCCACTAATTAGTCTATAAAAAATTCCTTCAATTCAATTGTTTGTAACATTAGACTCTAATTTCAGGCCGAGTTTGAAATTTATAGGTTAATATTATAGGGAGTAACGGGGTGTGATGTGTGCGTGCCTCCTGATACGACTTTTGTCTTTTTTCAGCCTGGTATTCGCTCTTTAACAAAGAAAAATAATTCTTTTCATATATAAAACACTTTATTCTCTTAAAAATATTGAGAAAGAAATTTAAAAAAATAACATTAAATAAAATAAATAACTAAATAAAAAATAATCAAAATTTATCTGATTATTAGCTATTATTCGCAATTTCATAAAGGAAAAATAGTTATTTCTATATACAGAACACTTCATTCACGCTAAATTGTCGAAAAGTATATTAAAAAACATAATATGAAATAAATAAAAAAATTTAAAGACGACCCTTGCAGGGTATCGAACCCAGGACTTCCGGGACTACAAATCATCCTTGTCCATAGCGCTACCAACTGCACCACGATTCACTTACCTGCTCCGCGTATATTTAGCTTTAAGCACCTCCTCACGGTTAATCAACAAATAATATTTTGGAACATTGTGGGCCCACTAATTAGTCTATAAAAAATTCCTTCAATTCAATTGTTTGTAACATTAGACTCTAATTTCAGGCCGAGTTTGAAATTTATAGGTTAATATTATAGGGAGTAACGGGGTGTGATGTGTGCGTGCCTCCTGATACTACTTTTGTCTTTTTTCAGCCATTATTCGCTCTTTAACAAAGAAAAATAATTCTTTTCATATATAAAACACTTTATTCTCTTAAAAATATTGAGAAAGAAATTTAAAAAAATAACATTAAATAAAATAAATAACTAAATAAAAAATAATCAAAATTAATCTGATTATTAGCTATTATTCGCAATTTCATAAAGGAAAAATAGTTATTTCTATATACAGAACACTTCATTCACGCTAAATTGTCGAAAAGTATATTAAAAAACATAATATGAAATAAATAAAAAAATTCAAAGTCGACCCTTGCAGGGTATCGAACCCAGGACTTCCGGGACTACAAATCATCCTTGTCCATAGCGCTACCAACTGCACCACGATTCACTTACCTGCTCCGCGTATATTTAGCTTTAAGCACCTCCTCACGGTTAATCAACAAATAATATTTTGGAACATTGTGGGCCCACTAATTAGTCTATAAAAAATCCCTTCAATACAATTGTTTGTTACATTAGACTCTAATTTCTGGCCGAGTTTGAAATTTATAGGTTAATATTATAGGGAGTAACGGGGTGTAATGTTTGCGTGCCTCCTGATACGACTTTTGTCTTTTTTTCATCCATTATTAGCTCTTTAACAAAGAAAAATATTTCTATTCATATATAAAACACTTTATTCACTTAAAAATATTGAGAAAGAAGTTAAAAAAATAACATTAAATAAAATAACTATATAAATAAAAAATAATCAAAATTTTTCTGTTTATTAGCTATTATTCGATATTTCATGAAGGAAAAATAGTTATTTCTATTTAGTTGGCCCACAAGGGGCAAAAATAAGTTTTGTTGACTAACCGGGAGTAGGTGTATTAAGCTAAATATTCGTGAAGCCGGAATGTGAAGCGTGGCACTGTTGGCAGCGCTGTGTGCAAGGTTGATGTGTAGTCCCGGAGGTCCTGGGTTCGAAACCCTGTGATGGTCGATTTGAATTTTTTTTTATTTATATTATATTGATTTCATAAAGATACTTTTCGATATTATAACGCGAATCAAGTGTTCTGTATATAAAAATAACTATTTTTTCTTTGGAAAATAGCGAAAAATAGCTAATAAACGAATAAATTTTGGATAATTTTTATTTATTCATTTATTTTACTTTATGTGATTTTTTTTAACTTCTTTTTCAAAATTTTTAAGTGAATAAAGTGTTCTATACGTGAAAAGATTTATTTTTCTTCGTTAAAGAGCGAATAATGGCTGAAAAAGAGACAAGACTCATATCAGGAGGCGCGCACACCTCACACCCCGTATCTCCCTATAATATTAACCTATAAATTTCAAACTCGGCCTGAAATTAGAGTTAAATGCAACAAGCTATTGTATCAATGGGATTTTTTATAGACTATTTAGTAGGCCCACAAAGGGCCAAAATAAGTTTTGTTGACTAGCCGGAAGTAGGTGTATTAAGCTAAATACTCGTGAGGCTGGCATGTGAAGCGTGGCGCAGTTGGTAGCGCTGTGTATAAGGTTGATGTGTAATCTCGGAGGTCCTGGGTTCGAAACTCTGCGATGTTCAATTTTAAATTTTTTTTATTTATTTTATATTATTTTTTCAAAAGTACTTTTCGATATTATAACGCGAATCAAGTGTTCTGTATATAAAAATAACTATTTTTTCTTTGGGAAATAGCGAATAATAGCTAATAAACGAATAAATTTTGGATAATTTTTATTTATTCATTTATTTTATTTTATGTGATTTTTTTTAACTTCTTTTTCAAAATTTTTAAGTGAATAAAGTGTTCTATACGTGAAAAGAATTATTTTTCTTCATTAAAGAGCGAATAATGGCTGAAAAAGAGACAAGACTCATATCAGGAGGCGCGCACACCTCACACCCCGTATCTCCCTATAATATTAACCTATAAATTTCAAACTCGGCCTGAAATTAGAGTTAAATGCAACAAGCTATTGTACCAATGGGATTTTTTATAGACTATTTAGTAGGCCCACAAAGGGCCAAAATAAGTTTTGTTGACTAGCCGGAAGTAGGTGTATTAAGCTAAATACTCGTGAGGCTGGCATGTGAAGCGTGGCGCAGTTGGTAGCGCTGTGTATAAGGTTGATGTGTAATCTCGGAGGTCCTGGGTTCGAAACTCTGCGATGTTCGATTTTAAATTTTTTTTATTTATTTTATATTATTTTTTCAAAAGTACTTTTCGATATTATAACGCGAATCAAGTGTTCTGTATATAAAAATAACTATTTTTTCTTTGGGAAATAGCGAATAATAGCTAATAAACGAATAAATTTTGGATAATTTTTATTTATTCATTTATTTTATTTTATGTTATTTTTTTAACTTCTTTTTCAATATTTTTAAGTGAATAAAGTGTTCAATATGTGAAAAGAATTATTTTTCTTTGTTAAAGAGCGAATAATGGCTGAAAAAGGGACAAAAGTCATATCAGGAGGCACGCACACATCACACCCCGTAATTCCCTATAGTATTAACCTATAAATTTCAAACTCGTCCTGAAATTAGAGTTTAATGCAACAAGCTATTGTACCAATGGAAATTTTTATAGACTGTTTAGTAGGCCCACAAAGGGCCAAAATAAGTTTGTTGACTAAACCGGAGGTGGTGTTTTTCATCTAAATATTGGCTGGACTGACACGTGAAGCGTGGCACAGTTGGTGGCGCTGTGGGCAAGTTAGATATGTAGTCCCGGAGGCTCTGGGTACGAAACCCTGCAATGGTTGACTTTCAAATTATTTTATAATATTTTTTTCGATATTTCAACTTAAATAAAGTGTTCTGTATATAACAATAGAATAGCTAGAATCATTCTTTGTTTCTTTCTCAATTTCAGTTATTTGGGCAACAAAATTAATTACTCAATTTTTTCATTACTATTTTACACTTGCAAAACTATTTACAGCAACATCAAAAGAATCCTAGTGTTTTAATTTCAATTTATGCTAAAAAAAACAAACATCGCCAGGAGTATAGAAAAGTCTTCCAATAGTCTACTTTTCCTGATAACAGTTTCTTTTTTAGTCTTTTAATGCAAAAAAGTTGCCATACTCGCCTCATGCTGAAAATAGTTGCAGTTGAATTCAAATTGTAACAGAGGGTAAATCACACAAGCATTTTATTCTAAAAAATGTATTAAATATTTTTGAAAACAAAAACTCTTCTAGAATATGCTACTTTAAGGTGCAGTGTTTAAATTAATAGGCATAAAATAGCCTCATAATTAAATTGTACGTTAATTATATGTAGTTGTAACAGAGGGGACAAATAAAATACCACATTTTTGACATGCACTGCTATTCATGCTTAATTCTGTGATTTGGACTATCCTAAACACTATCTGTAAATTTTTTTTCTCTTTAATTATCACATTTCAAGGTAAAATAAATCATCATACTCTTATAATATTTAAAGTTGAAGTTGGCAGCACTGCTATAATTGAAACCCATGCTACTTCTTTGTAGTTATATTTCAAAGTTTTTATTTTACCAGACCCTGTTTAAAAAAACAAAAAGTGCATTCTTTGTTTCTTTCTCAATTTCAGTTATTTGGGCAACAAAATTAATTACTCAATTTTTTCCTTACAATTTTACACTTGCAAAACTATCTACAGCAACATCAAAAGAATCCCAGTGTTTTAAATGGTGACTGGTGTACATTAAATATGTCGGGTCCCAAAGTCCTCCAAGTTCCCAAAACAAATCAATACTTCTGTGGGTACTGATCGAGGAGTATCCTTGTATTTTGGAATAGATTCAAAATTACAAGGCTATGAAGCTAAACATTGGGAACCGTTAACTCAAATTTGGATCTGCTGTTCAACGACGGTTATAAAATAAAAAGTCAATTGAGCGATTGTTGCAAGTCGCTATATTTAGTAATTTTATGCAAGTGTTAGGCAAACAATTGTGATTTTAATAGAAAATTCACATTTTCGTGAATAGCGCATACGCATTTTATATGGTGTTTACCTATGCACAAAATATGGATAGGTCATAGTACAGCAAAACTTCGTCAATTTTTAAGTTTGGTGCATCTGCCTTGATATGCTTCCATCAAGGTGCACATTTGGCTTTGCGGACTTTCTGTCCATTTTCGTTGATAATCATGCACTCAGCTCTACCAGAAGTCTGGCAAGAAAGTTTATCAGATGAATAAAAATTTATTACAAGTTTTTTTTTGTTTCATCAGAAACTTTGTTACTAGGCTATATTTCTTTTGTTTTGGTAGTAAGGTTACAGAGTATGCATAGAACAGTACAATGTTTTCTTGGAGATACAGGTAATACACGGTTTGCTTTTATAATAGCTTTCTTCAATGCCTATGAAATATTATAAAGAGAATATCCTTCCTGAATTTCTTCTGCTTGTATCAGTGCCTTTTTATTTTTTTAAATTTAAATTTTCTCTTAAATTTTCGTTTTATATTCTTTAGCTTTCTTCATACAAATATCTTTTTTACTTGGAACATTCTATATTCTCTCATTCTTTCAGCTGCTGTTTTCCCCATATTAATTACTCACTTAAAAAACTTTTAACTATAAACTAAACACACTATTAAATAAAAACGGCACAGCTTTGTATAAAAAGTGTGCTCTTATAATGGAGAAACTAGTTTAAACTAGTTGAATCAAGATGCATTGGCACTTGTTTACATTCCTAGAGTTCCTTTTGAACTATCAACCTATCAATTTTGTGTAATTGAGTTTTGCCCTCTCTGTTACATGAGAAACTTTAAAAAAAAAATTTCAAAAATATAACATAACATGATTGTATTAATAGACTTTATTGTAAAAACCAAATATTAAGTTAAAAAAGTTTTTTGTGTAATGAATAAAATAAACTTAAAAGAATAAGAAGAAAAAAATTTTTTTTTGACGGTAATCACTGCATAATTAGACTCAGGAACAGTTTATTTTACAATATAAATCAAACTATTTGTAAAATCGTAATATTTTTAATAACTTATTCGTCTTTAAAATAGTTTTTATTTGGTACAATAAATCAAAATCATGAATGCTCTCCATTTATGATAAATTTTACTATAATCATGCACAACTCCAAAAAACAACGTTTGAATTCATAAATTACAACAAATTTTCTTTAAAATGATACCAAATACTAGGATATAGCTGAAACATTGAAAATTCAATACTGGTTTCAGTTGGCATGCAATTCAACCAGGGTTGCAAAATACCCAGGTTTTCCAGAAAAACCCAACACAGGTGGGTTTTATTGGGCTTTTCATGTTTTATTGGGTTTTTTTTCAAAAGAGAGGGCAAGGATAAGTAAGTATCTTATTTCAAAAAAGCTTATTTTATTAGTAATAATTAAGTTTAATTTTATGAATTGACTTCACATATAGGTAATTAATAACTAGTACAAATAAATTGATGCAAAAGTCTGAAAGAAGTTTCTTCTGACATCCCAATACAAAATGTTATATACACTCACATACATCACACATTTGAAACTTATTTTGACACAAGATTATTTTTTATTTATATTCTTACTAATCAAAACCCTCTTTAGGGTGGGTTTTACCCAATAAAAGCCACCCGGGCTTAACCGGGTAGGTGGTTTTTTTGCAACCTTGAATTCAACGGCACTTTAGTTGCCCTGTGGCAACACTGAATTTATTTCCCAGAAAACTTGCACACAACTAATTATAAATAAGAGAGACAGAGTCTACATTGAGATATAGTTTATTTACACAATAGAACATATTGATAAAAGCATTATTATTTACATTTCTGATAATAAAATAATGTTTATTTAAAATGTACTTTTACTGATTATAGGATGAAACGAGGAACAACAAAATATCATCAACAGTCCTCAAAGAATCCAGAATTCAATGCACTTTGAATGGCTTTTTGGCAGGTGGGAGAAAGCCACATTTGCGGTAGAAGCTTCGCCTCCGTCTCCAACACCAGGGGGAGTTGAATGTGCAATCGCATCTTTATCATTGCTTTCATTGCTTGCACACTCTAATCAATATTAAAAAATAAAATCATATTCTTAAACAAGTAAAATATTAAAAAAAAATTTAAATTGAATTACTACATATTTTATCGAAATGAAGTTTTCAAAAGAAATTAACTTAAGACTTTGAAGTTAACTGTAAAAGAAATTTTTTGACCAAAATTCTACATTAATTCTCAGTATAAAAATATTAACTCTCTAAATAGGATGCAGAGAAAAAAATGTAATAGAGAAAAAAAATTATTTAGATTTTGAGGTTGACAGCAAAAAGTTTCTCCAAATTTTTTAGAATTTTAAACATATTCCCTACATTAAACTTTCAAATCTTTTAACAAGGTATAGAGAAAAAATATACTACAAAATTATAAATCAGAAAAAAGGAATTCAATAATAAAGAAAATTAAATCAAAATTTTTTTGTTTAATAATATTATACAAAACATGCTTAGGTGTAAGAAATAATGAAAAAATATTTAAAAGAGAAAAATAATTATTCTTTAAATGAAATTTTAAAGCAGAGGTAAAGGCTATTGTGTTATATAACATCATTATAAAATTTTTTTGAAGATAAAAATTTCAAAACATCATTTACTTAAAAAAAAAAAGTATTTAAGAATCAAATGCTAATCTGAAGAATCAGAACAAATATTTTTGTAAATTTAAGGAAAAAGAATTTAAAAGGCCATTTATGTTTAAGATTAGAGACACCAAACCTCAGGATTTTGCAGTCAACTACTATAAAACAATATATATATATATAAAAGATATATATATATATATATAAAAGATATATATATATATATATATATATAAAAGATATATATATATATATATATATATAAAAGATATATATATATATATATATATATAAAAGATATATATATATATATACATAAAAGATATATATATATATATATAAAAGATATATATATATATATATATATATATATATATATATATATATATATATATATATATATATATATATATATATATATATATATATAAGAAAAATTTTATTTTAGTTACTTTTCATTAAACAATACATTTTTTTCTTCCCCATAAAACTAAATTTTATTATATAAAATTTAATTAACGAATTAATATTTGAAAAAAAAAAAATTATATTAACATCGAGTGTCAACCAATATACGTTTTAAAAAATGTATTTGAATTTGAGTGGATGAATAAAACATATTTTTATTAACAATTGAAAATTTGAACAAGATATAGGGAGAGCGTGAACTAATAGTAGGAAATGAAAAAAAAAAGTTCACAAAAAATACACATTTAAAAAAAAAAAAATTTCTGTTGGTTTATTGTCTTTTCTTTAGTTGAATTCACTGGTGAAATTAAATTTTTGAAATTAAAATGAATTTTAAATAATGCTACATTAGATATTAGATCTAACAGAGCAACTAATGAGTTATCAGCATTTGAGTCCCAAAATATAGTTAGAAAAATGAATAAAAGAAGAAACAACATACTGAGTGGCTTCGTCTTTAATATCCCTATATAAAAAATAAAAAATTAACTTGTGTACAAGAATCATGTTATGTAATGTAGTAGTATAGCATTTTTGAGAAAAGCGTAATTCTCTGCACACAAATAGACTAAAATGACGTACTTCAGTTTTAACTATAGATAAATGAATGTAGTTCCATATTGTTTGAAGATGGTCCTTTTTAGATTATCCCCTGAGTCTGAAGTACATAGCTGCCAACATGGATAGGAAAACAATCCAGTTGATTTTACGGAATAATATAAATTTCATAACTGTTGCATAGTATACAAAATATTTTTCATATAGGGAATTTTAGGGATCTTTATCGTCATCAAAATACAAAAATTTGATTACACTAAAAACTATAAATGGTCTGCAATATTGGTTGACAATATAACTATAAATGGTTGACAATAGATGAATTTGAAATGTTTTTTTATTATGGTAACATATAATTTTAAATAGTAGTAGACATTATTGATGATTAAAATATTTTGTAATTTAAAAAGGGAGTTCTGTATAAAAATAATCTGAAAATTTCAGAACAAAGAAAAGCTTTAAACTGATTTCTAAAAGTGAGGCTTGCTTCATTATGTATTAGTAATACTTATTTAAATAGACAAGCAAGCAATAAACTGAGTAAAAAATTTATTTCACCAGGGATTTTTTTTCGAATACCTTCTCAATTTTAGGAAATTTTCAAAAATGCACAAAATCCAGAAAAATTCTTATTATACCAGTAGACAAGGAGAAACTGGCAAAATCCAGTAGAGTTGACAGCTATGGAAGTATTAC
Source organism: Parasteatoda tepidariorum (assembly GCF_982258835.1). Lineage (NCBI taxonomy): Eukaryota > Metazoa > Arthropoda > Arachnida > Araneae > Theridiidae > Parasteatoda > Parasteatoda tepidariorum. Next base: position 126,541,173 of record NC_141756.1, read on the forward strand.
TTGAATTTAATATTTTTCATTAATTTTGAAATCTATAAAATCTCATTTCCTCGCATGCAACTCTTAGCATCTTACAAATACATATACTTTTCTTTTCAATTTTTATCCTTAAAATCAACGCTTGTAGCATTCTATCTATGCATTATGTAAATTTTTTGGTCCGCCAATGAATTTTCAGAAGGATTTTCTGGAAGGTCAGAAAGGGATGTCAAAGAGACTTTCCGAGCTCTCGTAGCTGCTGCCACAAAGATGGGCCTTTCTATTAACGAAGATAAGACAAAATTTGTGGAATTTTCGTCCTTAACTGTAAATTACAGTGCCCTTTATATATTAATGGTTATATCTTTGAAAGGGTTAACGAATTAAAATACCTTGGCACTGATGTTAACGATCCAAACATACTTAAAGCAGAAATCGACAATAGAATCAAAATGGCTAATAAGCGCTATGATATAATCTTCTCAGTCGAAAAACAAAGTTAAAACTCTATAAGACACTCATACTTCCTGTTCTACTTTATGGAAACTTGGACCCTAAACTCAGATATACAGCAGACACTAGATACCTTTGAAAGAAAAGTCCTGAGAGCCATCTTTGGTGCAATTCAAGAAAGGGCAATAACTTCGAGCTCTTCCGACTCTATAAGCAGCCCCAAATTTCACAATTATTTCTGTATTAATAGGCTGAGATGGCTGGGCCATCAATAGAGACATAACGCCATGAGAATCGTCACCTTGAGAATCCTGAGGGATCACGCCCCAGGGGCAGACCCCCTACTAGATGGCTCAAGGACATCGAAAATTATTTGAAAACCCTTAAGATAAGAAATTGGAAGGGTGTTGCTCTGGATAGGAGGCGCTGGCATTTGTCAGCCCTAGAGGTAGCCAAGGCTCACAAGGGGCTGTTGCGCTGACGAAGAAGAAGAAAAAATGGATTTTTATTTGGCAAAATAGTTCAAAACTCATGATTCCTACACTCATAGTGATTTGAAATGTTTCTGAGAAAACTGCAAAAGAAATTTCATTTAATTTGGGCTACAGTATGTAAAAAGAAACTGAATGAGCAAATTGGACAGATGTTAAGATAACATTTTTATTCCTTCATTTAAATTTATGAAGGTAATTTATTTTCTAAAAATGTATTTAAGAAAGTTTTAATTTCCTTTAATGGGATGGTTTAAGAATAGACACTGCTATTTCATTCGATTTGTGGGTATAAACAACACTATTTTCTCATTCCCTAACTATTATCATTCCTTTACAAAGAAAAAAATAACACTTGTGAGGGATTGATTTTATGTTTCTAATGACTATTTAAGAAAGATATTTTTGTTCTTTTTTAATACTTTTTAAAGCAAAGGATTGTCATATAATTAAATACATTCATTAAAATTATTTTTAATAGCTTATCATAAACAAAAATTATCATTCCCACACTTTAAAAATAATATTTTTTAAATATTAAAGAGTGACAGCCATGTTTTTTTCTTGTTTTTGAACCTTCTGTCATATCTTACTACAAAAAAATTAGAAATTTTAGACACAATTTTTTTTAGCTATCACTACCTGAAAATAGTAAAATAGCTTATTTGCAGTGAATGACCCAAAAATCATTGATGTATACCAAGTTGTTAAACAAAATTTCTAAAAGGAGTTATTATGCATCTTAAGACAGTTTTCTTAATTTATTCAGTAACTAAATCTATTATAATTAGCTCAGATATTCGGATATTCAGATATTCGGAACACCATGAAATTGGGGGGGGGGGGGGGGAATTCCATTTTAAAAATAAAATTTTCGGCGACCTAAATCCATGATTTTTTTATAAAAAAATAGTTAAAATCATGACATATTTTGTTAAATACCGAAATTCAGACTTTCCAGGTGCGCGGATACCCTGTAAGTACTTTTAAGGGACCTTATTTTCTAAAATAAAAATTAAGCAGTTTTTAAGGACTTTTAAGGACCATGGGAACCCAACCCTGTATTAGAGTATTTTTTTTCCTTTGAAAAACACTTTTTACGCATGAATGAGATATTACAAGAGCTAATTAAATTGTATCAATGCTGCAAATAATAATAATATTACCTCATGAGTGAGGAATATAGATTTCCCTCTGGTGATTTTCAAAACAATCTGGATGTAATCATTATCACGGGTAACATTTATGGTTCGAAAATGACAGGTGAACACTCGGGGAGGAACTTTTACTTTTTCCTCAGCATGTCCTTCCTTTTCTAAAATAATAAACATTTTTTAAAAAAAAAAAAAAAACTCTGTATAACATGTCATAGAATAAAATTACTAAAATTAGAGAAAAATACTGAGTTGGCAAGGTTTAGGACAAAATGGATTAAACCACGGTTTAAACTGTCCTGTCTAAAATTTGCTTGCTCAAAACTTTTTTAACACGAAAAAAATCCTTTTATTCAAATTATGTCGCAATTAAAAATAAGTATTGTGGAAAATAAAGTTACTTTTTGCACAGGAAAAATTAAGCCAAAGTTTTTGTTTTATTAAAAAAAGTTTATTATTATTTTTAATACTGTATTATTTATCCTTATGCAAAAACATTATTTAACAGTATTAAAAGCATATTTAGTCATATTTAAAAGTATTCACTTTTGTTGTTCATTGAATTGTGGAGATTCACAAATTATAAATCTTTTCCTATTATATCATTCTAATTTAACAAGTTAAAGCAAATTGTGTAAAAAGTATCAAATATTTAATAATCTATACAATTATTATGCCTACAATTGTTACGCATATAGAATTAAATTACCTTTTACCAATGTTCAAGGTTTTGGACACTTTAAGACAGTTTTAGTCAGTTTAGGGCAGTAAAATCCACGTGTCCTGTCCAAAATAAGTTTAGGAAGTCCAAAATCCCAACACTGGAAAAATATTGTGGTACCTCAATATAATGTGCTTTATTCTATCCCACATTTAAGAACTTTTTTAAATCATAAAAATGTCTTACAATATAGGATTCCTAAGCCTTTCTAAGACGAGCCCGGGGTGGGTGAAATTTGAAATGCAACAAAATTGGTAGCTGGTTCGTTTCCCCGTGATCACTGAAGATATTTGATTTAAGGAAGCCTCTCCTGATCTCTTATATTATTTCGATCAACTTCCGTAGCTTGTACAATCTGTTCTTGAAATTTGACAAAGACTCACTAGTCTTTTGAGCACAGGTGTATGTAAGTACTCCGGTGACATATTTTCTAAGGACATCGCTGTGAGACAGGCCAGGTTCGTTAATTCCATCTTAGCGTCAAACTAACCTCATCGCATTCACACAACAAGGTGTAAGTAAAAACTATCCTCTCGTTGGTATAATGTGACAGTTTAGACAGAAAAGTACCAACTCAATAACTGTTCACGTTATCTGACTAGGCCTAAAATAATGTTTCATTCCAACTACTGCCGTTAAATTAAGTTATTTATTGTTGACTGCATGTCATGGCTTAAAAGCTTTAGTTGAAGAATAGATAACATAAATTAAATAACATCATCTCAAAGATGGTTACAATGGGATTCGACCCCATTACCAATACACTACCCATCGTTTGATGGAATGGTGAGATTGTGTGTAAAGGGCTGCCCAAGCTGTTAAAGGACAGTAAAACTAAGCAAGGTGCTTTAGTATAGCTGGGTCATGTAATGAGTACGTATTGTAAATAATGGGTACAGAATAAAGCATAACTGAATGTTATAAATAAATTTATAACATTTTATATATAATAATGTTTTGAAAAGCGTTAAAATGAAGAAATTCGAAGTCAGTACCAGAAACTAGTGAACCCTACAAGAGGAAATAATTATAGGCCTAATAGGGGGCCCACAATGTCGCCCTATAGGTTACAATGTATGTATATATGTAATAGCCTTAAAATGAAGAAATTCGTAGTCAATATTATGTATAACAATATTGTCCATAATACAAGGTGTTTATAAAGTTCCGGACCCATTTTAATGTTTAATAATTCATAAAATAATAAAGATAGATTAAAATTAATAACATAAATGGTTAGATAGATTCAAAAAGTTTCATGACCCTAGTCAATGAACTTCCATGTGTGCCCCTTCGTCGCAGGGAGAATATCAAGTCGATAGTCAATTTCACACCAGGTTAGCGGCAAGTATGTCGGCATCCACAGAAGCTATTGCGGTTGTAACTCTGGCTTTTAGGTCATCAATGTTCGACACGATTCTCCTGTAAACATAAAACCAGCGGCGTTATATCAGGTGATATGGGTGGCCAAGGAATTGGATCTCCTCGCCCAATCCATCTTCCTGGAAAATGGTCATTCAAAGAACAACGAACGATGATACTCCAATGAGGTGGTGCACCATCTTGTTGCAAAAAGACATGTGGCTGAAGCTCTTCTAGTTGTAGAAATACGAAATTTTCCAACATGTCTAAGTATACGACTAATGAGGCCGTCTTTTCTATAAAAATGAAAGGCCCAATGACTCGGTCGTGCATTAGTCCACACCACACATTACCCTTTGGGGTGTCCCTTTGTGTCTCATGGTACTCATGGGGTTTTCAGATCCCCATATGCGTACATTAAGGCAATTAACAACGCCAGAAACATGAAAGGATGCTTCGTCGGAGAACATTATGCACTTCAGAAAATCAGCACCATCTTCTATCCTTCCTACCATATCTGCTGTAAACCTCTAAAAAAGAAGGGGGCACACGTGGAAGTTCATTGACAAGGGTGGAAACTTTTTGAGTCTATCTAACCATTTATGTTATTAATTTTAATCTATCTTTATTATTTTATGAGTTATTAAACATCAAAATGGGTCCGGGACTTTATAAACACCCTGTATTCAAATTGGACCACGTATTATATTACCGTACTGTTTAGTTACCGAGAAAAAGTAACTAAAAACAAAATTCCGCAAAAAAGACAATATTTTACAGGCAAATACACTACATTAGAGAATAAAAGAAAGATAGTAAATATGCAAGTACAAAGTAATAGCAATCATATGTGTTCACCTTTAAGACAAGTCTAAATATTTTTAGACGTAAAAATAACTAGTAATGCATATTTTTTCAAAACATATTTTACATTTTTGTTAAAATATAATTGATATGTTTCAAAACAAAATAAATAACAATAAAAACCAAATTGAAGAGAATTTAATTGTTTCAAAGAATAATTGACTTAATATAGCTTAATTAGTAGATTGTATCACTACAAGGATTAAAATTAAAAAATTAGAACATAAAATTATAATTAATTACCTAAAAAACTTTTTTTATTTTCATATTTCCTAATTCTTTCGTTAGTGCTACCTAAGTTAAAAAAAGAAATTAAATCAATTTTTTATCTATAATTTTTTCTTCTTTAAATACAATAATATTAAAGTGTTAATACCAGTTTAAATCTTTCAATTGGAATTTTGAAAGATAAGGAACTAAGTCAACTTGTAGTTGTCTCATACTAAGAGAAGAACCTGAAAAGAATATATAAAACACTTAATTCTTAAGCTGCAAAAAATCCAAGTTGTCTAATAAAATACAAATTAAAAAGTTACCAACAATTCATAACCATAAATACCCATTTTAAAAACAAATAAATGTAAATTTTGAATATTTTAGCTGGATCTAGGAATCTAGCATAAAATTCACAAGTCTAAAAAATTTAAAGCTTTCCAGAAAGATCAACGCTTCCTTATAATGAAAATTAACTCCAGAAATATTTTCCCTGAGAATTTAAAGATATAGTAAGAATATTTTAAAAGATTTTGCGCATAATGAAACTTTATTAAAAAAATGATGTTATTTATGCCCATACAAATTTTATACCAACTATAATGTCCTGAAGATTTAATAGCTTTTGAAATGATCTTTGGTTCCTTTTGAATTGAGGCAGTATGACAAAGTATCTGTTTTAGTAGTAGAAAAAATAAAACAATAATTTTTTTTCCAAGAAAAAAAAAACTATTTTCATAGAATTTAATGAATATTTTCAAGCAAGGAAGCATTGATTGTAATATTATGAAAACAAAAATAACAAAATTCATATTACAAAACGACAATTAACCTTCAACCACTCACATAAGTACAGTGAAGTTCAGATATTTTTTATTAAGAGGGACAGCCTTTGGGTTTATAATTTTTCATTCCTGGAAGGAAAAAAAAGGGGGGGGGGTATCTATCAAAATAAGGTTTAGCCTCTATAAGCATGTTACAGAGATTTTTGCAATCGCCTTTGCTGGAAGGTAAAAAATAATAATAATAAATAAATTAATAAGAAACAAAAAAATTAAAGCAGATGTAAAATTACATAATATTAATTTTGGCTAAGAATCTTCATTTATACCTTAGAAAAACTTTCATAAAACTGAGGTTTGTGCAGTCCTCTACACCTCCTATTATTCACAGAGAATAAATTGAACATCAGACCTCTAGATGCCAAAGACACCATATAATCATTCATTGTGTCATGACTCTGAAACAAATATATATAAACAATCCTACAGTAATGGAAGAGTTTTTAGTTTTTTCACTTTCAATTTTTGGCATTTTTTTAAAATTTCTCGAGAAATACTTAGAGCATTATTTAGTAACTTCAGGGTTCTTTAGCTCATTAAATTTTTTATACTTAGCAATAAAATTTAGAGCTTTTAAAAGTTTGAGACACCAACAATAAATTACAAAAAGAAAAATAGTATTTTTGATCACCCTATGCCAGGAATTCAGTTAAGAAGCTTTTAATTTGTATTGATTATTTTGGTTATCATTATTTATATTATGCTAAATATTTATGGAGATTATAAAAAACTTTTTTCCTTGTCCCATGTTTTTTTGCTGTAACTTTAAAAATATTCTACACAAGTAAACAAAATTTTTAGAGATATTTCAGATTATTTACAAAACTATTGATTTAATATTTTAAAAAACTTCCATAAAAACTGCTTAAGATATGAGTATTTAAAGTAGTTCTTTAATACTGCGCATTCAGAGAAAAGTTTTAAAAAAAAATTTCAGAATTTTGTAGTGAATTGTATTTGGCAACTAATGAAAATATTCTGATTTGAGTATCTTAAAAATTTAAAAAATTTCAGGCAATTTTCTAAGTAGTTTTTGTACTCTTTAAAAGTAAGCTCAAAACGATAAGGGTTTTTCTACAAGTTTCATTTTGTATTATGAAACAAGATTTATTAAAAATGTCACCGGCAAAAACAGCTGTGGCTTCAAAATGAAATTTGTGAAAACTCCTAATGGTTTTGTAATTTTTTTAAAAAAGTACAAAAATTACTTAGAAAATTGGTTGAAACGTTTTAAATTTTTGAGATATTGAAATACTCTTTTCATTAGTAGCTAAATACAATTCCTTACAAAATTACAGTATAAAAAAATTACTTTATAAACTCATATTTTATGCAGTTTTTGTCAAATTTATTTCAAATTTTAAAACTATAATTTTTATTTTGCAATAAATTTTAAAATGTTCCAAAAAATTTGCTTAATTTTATAGAATAATCTTAAAGTTAACGTAAAACAAAAAGATACATTTTTTATAAAATTGTCCATATTTCCAGAAATATTTAGGCTAAGTTTAGGAAATTTTGTGTTGCTATTTCAAAGTAAAATACCAATCAAAGTAATTGATACAAGTTATAAGCTTAGTTCTTGATTATCTGTCATAGGATGTTTAAAAATACTTGTTTTCTTTTGTAATTTATTGTCAGTCCCTCAAATCTCTGAAAGCATTAAACATCTCTAAAGTTAATAAATAGTTTTCTAAGCATTTATTGAGAAATTTTAAAAAATGTCAAAAACTGAAAGTGTCTCTACCATTATTTTAGGGTAGTGTGTATATATTAACAAACTAAATCTGATTACTTTTTTAAATGAAGGAAAATATTTAAAAAAAAAGGATTTTATTTATTTTCACATTGAGGCTAATAAAAACATTTACAACAGGAGATGCCTGATTATAACAAAAAATCAGTTATCTTGATTCAAATTATATTACATACTCTGTAATTTAACCCCCCTGCCAGTTGGCAATAGTAGCAACAGACACTCAATACATTGCTAAAGATTTCATTTAAAACCTATTTAATCTTCATTATGGTTTTCTATAATCAGCTAAATCACTGATTTATAAATTCTCAAACATGATGTGTGCTATTTATAATTCATGTCAAAATGAAATGCAATGTGTCTTCATGTCAGAATGTAAAATTCCTAAATTTGCTAGAATAAAAATCATGATAAGTAATTTGAAAACAATCTGAATGCAAAGATCATTGTATAATTCATAAATTGAAGGAATAATACTCACTCTGGTTATAAATAACTTACATGAAAAGATGAGTTATTTTTAAATATATATAGAAATTACAAAGAAGATAGATTGATACAAATAAAATGAGTTTCCTTCTGTTATCAGCTGACATGTGACTAATGCAATGTTATGGTGATGGGAGGTCAGAACAAAAAAATCCTTCTATTTGATAAGTTAAAAATCTCTCTACATTTAAATAAATATAAATGATTTAGTTTTCCGATTAAACTAATTCAAGAAAATTCATATTGAAGGTAGACCGTATAGGTATGATAACTTCCGAAAATGGAAAAAAGGAATTTTCAGCTAACTTTTCAAAATTACATAAATGAGTTTAATTGAGAAACCCTCCCCCCCAAAAAAAAAGAAATGAATAAATGAAGTAAATATTAAGATTAGTTGTTCGTTAAATATTTTGAAATTTTTTTTAAAAAAAGGCAAAGATTATTTAGTCTTCAGACAAAAGAGTACATGGCTGCAAGAAATTATAATTTTTATGTGATTAGTTTTATGATAAGTTCTGATTGTGATATGATTTGATATGACATGATTTTTTATGATCAAGATAAGTTTTTCTTAAGAAAATAATGATTAAACTAAATTTAATAACTCTAAGACCAATTTGATGTTTTTTAAAAGGAAGAAAAATGTAATGCATATCATCAGACATATGAATATGTGACTTTAAAAACTCCTTATTATACTGCTCAGAGATTTTCCTTAACTAAATTAAATAACGCAGAAAAAAAAAAATTCAACAGAAACAAGTAATTCTAAAATTAGGGAGTGGAGTACTGCAAATAAATCAAATGTCACATGACTTTCAGTCGCAGATTTTTTTTTAACAAGAAACAAATTGATTTAGAAACAAGAATTTTTCAAGAAAGTTTTTACGAAATGGTTTCTTTAATGAACATATAACATTAAAAAAACTCCTCAATCATAGAGCCTTTGGGTATTGAAATTCCTACATTACTTTCTAAATGAGTAAAGTTAAAATTGAGTAGAGCATTAGTAATTGTTAATTGAGTAGTAATTGTTAAAGCAAAAATTGAGTAGAAGAAAGTTTGGAAAAGCTAATGGGCACTCCATTGAAATTTAAGCAAATGTAACCATAAAAACAGAGTGATTGGCTTTCAGAAGAGAATTATTTTGGGGGTTATTGTTCTCAAAAATTTGTGAACTGAAAGATACATAAGAGCTTTGATCACTATTTCTCAAAATTTTTAATTATATTATTAGCAGTTTCAAAAAAGATACATACAATCTATGGAGCACTCACATAATCAGCATCACTTAACCAAAGTGCACATTCAAAGTTTGCTTCAATGTCATCAACAAAGGGAATTCTCTTTCAAAAACAAAGTGAAAGATTCTGCAGAAATTGATGTCCTATAAAACACCTCCTAAAAATATACAATACAAGATTAGAAAACACCAGTAAGTGTAAGTGAATTAAGGCTATAATTATTAAATACAGTCATTACTGCGACCAATACATCTATTTAATAGACACAATATTATGTTAACGTGAGTTAGAAAATCTGAATTGAACTGTTGATTCCAATATAATATGAAATTTTTGTTTAATTTTTTATAAGAAAATCACATCAAATACAGGTGTTAAATATTTTTGCGCTTTTAAACATTTGGTTTTAAAATAATGAAAATATGAAAGCACTCAGTAGTAGAAAAAATCATAATATTTTCAAAAACAACAAAAAAAGCAGATGTTTTCATATATATGCAACATTTTGGTATATTTTCAATATGAAAGTTAATCTTACTTTTGATAAATGTTGAACTATTCATTCCAATATAACATGAAATTTTTGTTTAATTTTTTGTAAGAAAACCATGTCAAAAACAGGAGTTAAATATTTTTGCTTTCAAAAAATTTTTTTTTTCATAGGCAAAAATTCAATGGATAGCAAAAGTTTCATGGAAGTCCACCTATTTTTTTGACATTAGAGCAAATGAACATAGAGCATATTGAATTCCATATGAAAGTACAAAAGAACCATAATTTCTTAAATTAGACGTTGTGGCATAACTACCACTATAAATATTAAATACCAATTCACTATTATATAAGACATGTTAACTTGACTCTATCATGAGGTACCTTTAGATAGATGATGGTTGAAATAGTCTATAAATAAATCCCACAACGTATTCTATGGTGAAAAGGATGGTGGAATTTAAGTTACTCTTCATTATTAAGAATTAAAAATGTGTAATGCATTCTTTTGCAGTCTTCTGTGTCATGTCGTAATTTTGACCAGAATCATAGAATGATCAATCTCCTTTCCAAAACCCCCAGAGGTGTAATTTGTCATCGGGACAAGGAAGACTTTGTGACCTGGCAGATTTAACGTGCACCAGTCACCATTTACAATACAGAGAGTCTTCGGCAGGCTGGATTCGGATTCCCATTTTCACGAAATTGAGTGCAGTGCCATACCAACCAGGCTATCCTGGTTTCAATTCCTGAAGTCCATGTCTGATATCAATAAAACGTTTTAAACTATTTTTTGCGTGAAACAAAACGTGTTAAGAATTTGGAGTGTGGCTTAGACTTGAAAGCACTTTAGATTTGTATTGAGTATTTATTTCTGAATTGTTTATTTCAGGATTAGAAATGAAAGGATTCTTCTCAAACATTTTTAGACAAGTAGGAAGTACAGTCCGCAAAAAAAAAAAAGATATCACCCTGAATAACTTTCGTTCTAATGATCGGATTTTCAGGAACTAAGTGTCAATCTTAATGGTTCCTGGGGGTGACCTCAAATATGCTAATTAATTAGTGCTAACTATTAATTAAGTTACGAAATCAGACACAAAAACGTACTTTCTCTGAATAAACATATATTTTTTTTTACATATTTGAATTCTTAACCTTCAAAATATAGGGGGTAGCCGCAATCTGAGAAATATGGTCCCCATAGTTTGATCAGGAGAGCGATCCAAAGTTCGTACCCCTTAATGCTAATTTCACTTTTTACGTTTTTAGTCATATTTTTAAAACTAATAAAGCAATTCAAAGAAAATTTCACCCAGTCATAAAAATCACTTACCCAAAGATAATTTCATGAAAAAAATAATTTTTAATAATAATTATTTTTTATTATTTAATTAAATTGAAAATGAAAAAATGTTGAATTATAAGGTATGAATTTTTTTATACCATATTAATCTACATATTTTTCAATTGAAAAATCTAAAGTTTCAACTTTTTTTATTTATTAGAAGCTGAGAAAAATTAAAATTAATTATTTAAAAAAAATTAATTTGGCGACAATAAAGAAATGATTAAATGGGGCGATTAATATTAAAATGTGATAAACTTGCGAGAACTTGACTTCGCGCGCATCGCGTAAAATTTCATTCATATTTTTTTCGCTAATAATCGTTTGCTAAACTTTTCATTTTTATTTTTTTAAACTATAAAATACAATGTTTCTTTTTTAGTCTTCTAAAAATCGATTACTAAGATTATTAAGATTTGTGTAACTAAATGGATAATCCCAAGAAACTGAATCGAAAATATAAAAACTTCATTGATTTAAAAAAATAATAGATAATAGTAAAAATAGACATGTTTTGAGCGTAGAATAATAAAAGTCACAAGTTATTCAAACCTGACAAGTCTTGAGAATGGGCGATTATATTTGAACGCTCGAAACTTGTCGACTTTTAGTACCCTCTTCATATGTTTTGAAGCCAGTTGACTTTTTATTGTCAATTATACTGTTTTACAGTTGAGTCTTGATCATTATTTTGATAAGGATTTTACACTCGTTAAAGTAAACATATGCATTTTAATATTTTAACAGGATTCATGTGATCTTTAAAAACGTAAGAGCATCAATATTGTAAAAGTTATATTTAACTTAAAAATTAAAATTTTGTGATCAGATATTTTCAGTTAATGAAATTAAATATTTTATTTTTAAAGTTTTTGTGCCCCTATTTCAGTATCTTAAATATCTTACAAGCTCTGTTTAGAAAGAGAGTATCAGATATACATAAGGGAAACAAAAATAATCATAGGAGCAGTATTTGGTGGTAAATGTAGCTTATCGTAATTGAAGAATATGCTGTGCGACACTTAATGGTGAATTTGAGAACGTAAGTTTCAGAATGTATCGAAACATGAGGATGCTATTTTCTAATCATCTTTATCCAAAGAAAACCATGTAACCTAAATATCTAGCAGAATGAAGTGATTTTTTAAACAATTAATCATACAATATGCAATTTATTATTTCAATATCTTATTCTTAAACATAACATATTTCAATGTTTTTAAAATGCCACTAAACATTCAGCAATTCTTTGAGTTATAGAAAAAAGAAATATCGTAAATTATAGAAAACTCTGTGAATGTGCATTAGAATTATTATACAATCTACATTTTATTTTTCAAGCACTTTTTTTCCCTTCAAAAATGATAATCCCTAAAATTTTGTACATAGCTATAATAGGTTATGTTAATTTGATCTTAGTATGAAATCCTCGAATAAATATAGCAAAAACAACATAATCTAAATAATATCAGATGAAAAGTTAATGTGTTTAAATACTAAAAACTCAGAACGTAATAAATAATTTATAAATCGATTCAAATTTTCTTTTCAAAGGGGATTAAAAAAAAATTTTTTTTTTTGCTTTTTGGACAGAAATCAGCTTAAAAATTGTCTATTGCCTAGAAACTTCGAGATATTTTCTATTAATAATTAATAAAACCTCTTAAAGCAATCACAGAACTTTATTTCAATTTTTTTACGGTCAGATTTTGGTTGCTTAGCAACCTAGTAAAATTAAGCATTCCTCTTTTGAATTAGTCAATGGGTTATCTTAAAATATTCATTTGCGCAGGCGACTTTTTTTGGCGGTTTTCTGGACTATCGCCAAATATATAAACCTTTATTGCTACCCAATTTACCACCCAATTTTTTAAAAATTTTGTCTACCCCCCTAATTCAAGTGTCTAGATTCCAAATATGTAAAAAAAAATATATGTTTATTCAGAGAAAGTACGTTTTTGTGTCTGATTTCGTAACGTTATTAATAGTTAGCACTAATTAATTAGCATATTTGAGGTCACCCCCAGAAACCATTAAGATTGATACTTAGTTTGTGAAAATCCGATGATTAGAACGAAAGTTATTCAGGGTGATTTCTTTTTTTTTTGCGGACTGTACATTGTAATTTGACTTATTTGAAGCATCACCTAAATAAAATAAACAACATCTAAATTATTTAGCAAGTGCCAAAATCAATATTGAATCCCATAGGAAATAAACTAAACCTACGCTTTGGGTAAAGAATTTTTCCCATTGCATGAAACAGAGAGGAATCCCTTTTACTCCCATCTTAAGAGGAAGAAACACTCTCTTGCTAAGGGCTTTTTAAAGTCTAAAAAAATATTGATAATTTTAAAACAGGAAAAGAAAATTAACAGCAAAATGAAGCTGATAATCCACACAAGATTTTTATGGGTGGAGTGAGTGCAAACAGTTGCAGTTAGAGACATCAAATTTAATTTGAAAATAAATATTGAAACTCTTAAAAGTAAGAGAAAGAAAAATTTTCAAAGATTAATTAATTTTTCATGACACAATATGTTAAGATTGTTTTCTAATATGTGCAGTATTTTTACAAATTAAGACATTCTATTAACTAAATTATACAAAATAAAGTGTTAAACATCCTAAAGGTCATGTTTTTTTTTTCTCATCATGAAGTTCACACAATTTATTACACAAAGCATCTCATTTTCCTCACGTCGATTTTTGGCAAAATAATTTGAAAAATCTACCTTTTCTTAAAATGTTTTAAATTGCGACATACAAGAATCTACAACAGCCATGAAATTCCTATAAGAATAATATTTGCACTCTGATTTAAAACAGAAATGCCAAAAAATATTATGTGGCTTTTTAAACGTCAGAAAAAAATATAACTTTAATTTCAAAAGCTTAATGAACGAAGAATGACAAATTCTCTATCCACTTTTTCTGTTAACATTTAATTTCTTTAATTAAAAGTCAACTGTAATATTATTCAGCCATTTTTGTATTCCTTTTAACTTTATTTATATTTTCTTTTTTTTCCATCTGGATTTTTTTGCACTCAAGTTATTGAATAAATTTCGTAATTTTACTTTCTCACTTTTAAATGGGAATTTCTTTTCTTTTATGTTAAAAACTAAGTAATTTAGAGAATTTTCTTCTTTTATCTAAGATTTTTTATGCTTTAAATATATTTAATTTCAACTTAAGATTTTTCACACATTTCTTCTTCTTTTTGTTTTAGATAACATATCGCTAAGAGCTTCTGAAATGTTTTAGTCATTATATAATAAGTGTATCATAGCATTTCTGCATAGGCATGAAGTTTAAAAAGTTATCTTTTGCACTTTACAAACAAACAATATTCATATCACTCTATACTCTCAAACATTTGTATTGCACTCTCTAAGTTTTTGTGCTAACTGGAAAAAAAACTCTTAGAAATATAAAAACATTTAAGGGAATAAATGTAAAGTTTCTTTATTTTTATATGACAGTCTTTACTAATGTTTCTAAGTGATTTCTAAAAATTGCAATAAAAATAAAAGTCAACTCCAAGATAACCCTATCAATTCCATAGTGTCTTTATTGCACACAAAATGAGAATCACATGTTTATTAAAATGTGAATCATTATCTAAATAATGTATAAGACATGCATAAAATTTATGGCATTCCGTATACATCCAACAATATTTTCAATTTCAGACTTGCTTAGTTTTTTGTAGCTGGAATACACCTAAAATTTAAAAGAAATGAAACATATTCATTTGTCTCCTTCAATGAGATCTGAAGTATAAAAGACCCCTTACCTTTGGTGAGTTATTAATTTTTGTAAGCACTTTCATCATCAAGGTAGGGGCAATTGCATCAAAACTAAAAAAAAAAGTAAAAAGTATTTTAAAAACAGATTATTAATAACAAGAAAAACACAAAGCTTAACAACAAAATTTTTTGAATTAACATTTTCCAATTACACAAAATAAATTAAATACTTATATAAAATAAGTATTAACAAAATAAACAGTGAATCGTTTTACTAAAACTTTTTCTTTTGTACTTATAACTGTATTAATTTAGAAAAAGCCCACTTTTATCAAATAGGGAAGCAATCATTCATTGCTAGTAGACACTATCTTCTAATTTTTAAATGTATATTTGTGTAATTATGAATATGCTCAGGGTTTAAAAAATAAATAAACACAAAAATATCTACTAGTTAGCGTTTACAAAGCTTAATTCCGCACAATTTTAAGATGCACATGCAGCTTAATTCTTCACAGGTATGTAATATTAATAAAATTATGCATGAACTTATAATTAAATAAAAAAAATAACATTTAGATATCGGTACTATATTGAAAATTAAAACTTATAGTTCAATATAAAATTGATCCAATGTTGCAACTTAAAGTTAAATTAGTCTCTCTAGCATCCTATACTTGAAGCACTAAAAACTTTCCCTCACAAAATTACAGATTTAAGTTTACATTATAAAGAGAGAAAGTTAGTTTCATGAAAGCTAGAAAAAAATGAAATTCCTCTTTGTTTATTTTTTGGAAAGATTTGTTGTTTATGAAAGAACAAAATGTTCAGCATTTATTTAATTTTGATGATGATTTAATTTCCATAAAAACAATACAGTATTTCCATACAAGAATACAGTCGTTTCAATCAAATTGTTTTGGTTTTTTATTAATTCCTTCTAAAATTACCCAAAAAGTAGAAAAAATTATCGTAGATTAGTTGCAAACAATAAAATTTCATAGCTCTAGAAAATTTGGTTTCAAGCAGATTATTACAGATATTCTCAAAAGCCATAATTTTTTTCCCCTTCAGATTTATGATTTTTGATTTATGCAGATTTTTTTTCGTGGGTTAACTAGAAAATATTAAAAAACTAGACCAAACTAACCAAAACTAGAAAATATTTTTTTATATTATAAAGCTAGAAAATACGTGTCAAAAATACATTACAGAAATTTGCATGACATAACAACTTATTAAAAAAGAATCAAATTTTTGAAAAGGGAAAAAAATAATAATACAAAATATAACTTAAAAGTTAAGCTTTTATTTACGTTTTTTCTTTTGAAGAACAAGTAAGAACTTTTAACAGTGCTTAATTTCCATGATGCAAAATTATACTCTATTAAGCACATTTAAGGAACTCTAAAGAAAAGGGAAATTCAATTCAAGGAAAAATCCACAAAGTTTCTTGTTCTGCAGCTCCACAGCAGATACTAAATCAAAAGTTACGATAGATGAATAAAATAACTTCTGAATACAGTGAATGGCTCTCTTATATACAATATTTTAAATTTAAAAAAAAAGTTGAGTTATGAGAAGAGCTTCAAAAATTAGCTATACTGAATGAAATGTAAACAATATTATCTGCTTCGGGGAAAACTGATAAAAGTTTACTATTAACTAAGTCTAGAGCGAGAAAAAAAAGTGAGTATATTAGAGACAACCTCTAAGAGGATAACTGAAAAACAAATTTGAGAGTGGATTTTAAACAATAAGCTAATTTAGAGTAAATTATAAAGAAAAGAGTAATATATTTACCTAAAATGAGTAATTTGGTTTTCGAGAAGTATTCTTTATTGTTCATTAATATCGGCAAAAAAAATCTTTCTTTTCAACAGTCGCAGTTCCAATGCCGCCCGGCCTTAGGTAGAAAATAACTTTCACTTTTTTAGAATATTATTTTCGTAAAGCACACACAATATTACAATAAAATTAGTATACTTAATTATTTATAATATACATAAACTTGTTCTTAGCATTGATACAATCTTCATAATAAGCTATGAAGTGTATTTAAAAATGGCTAACAATTAAAAAATTAATTAAAAAAATATTGTTTCTTATAAATTTTTATCAAGCATCATTCATATAAAGTAAATGATACATAAAAAAGCTTTAGATTTCTTTTAATATGTAATTTATACATTCATGTCCAACTGTTTCATACAATTTAAGCTTTTAAAAATAACTTAGGTATGTTTCGACAATATTTTAGACACTGAACAAACCATCCAAATGTAATGCATAAGTAGAAAAATTAACTTTTATAGTACAACAATTTATTTTTATGTAAAGTATGGAATGATAATGCAAATTTTAAATTAAATTGAAAACGATACTAGTATGAATGTAAATAATTTATATTTTTGAGATGATTTTCTATTTTTACCACCGATTTCTAAATCAGTTTTCAATATTTAATAAATACGCACAATAAAACTTCATTGCAAAAAGAAGTTTAATTAGTTGAACAACTTTTCAAAGAATAGTAAAACTTTTTGTAAAAAATTCTTTACACTGCAATTGTTCTCTACTACTAACCTATGCAACTAAAACATTTTATTTTACAAAACTCACAGTATAAATCTAAAGAACTACAAAATTATCAAGGTTCTAATAGGCGAAATAGTTTTTTTCTTCTTCTCTTAATATTTAAACTAAAGATGTATCCAAAAAAAAAAAAAAAAAAAAATCGCAGTACAACTAAAACTTTTCTAAAAGAATTTTTTTTCTTTAAAAGTACTTAGAACTTAACAGAATAATGGAAAAAAATGTTTATTTTTTGAGCACATATAATCGATTAATGAGCTACAATAGAAAAGAATACAATATAAAGAAACTGAGCTGTTAAATGAAAAAACTAATGTGAAATTATTATCAACAATGATAATTTTGGAATACATTTATTGGTGTTGATAATTTTTTTAAAGAAAAAAAAACATTATTTTGAAAATGTTATGTAGTACAACTTTAATTCCTAAATTTAAATTAAGTACATTATTTTATCAGATTTCAAACGAAAATTATAACATGAAATTATTATAAAGGAAAAAAGTATTTTTGTTTTTACCCCAAAAATTAAATATAATGAAGGAAAAATTTTACCAATTTGTTTTGCTTTTTTGCCCTCCTTACAATAAATACTATTTTTTAATGTTCCTTATCACAGTTCCTATTCATCCAAAAACTAATTTATTAAAAAAAAGTGCTTTCTCGATCAGTTTAATTCTTAACACTAGGTAAGGATACCATAACAAAATTTAAGTTTGAAATAACTATAAATAAAACTTATTATAAATTTGATTTTTAAATATAAATCAGTGATTCTAAATTTCAGGAGAAAATTTGTTTCAAGCACTTATGCAACAATAATAGCTTAGGAACTTATTGGCACAGTCGATTTAGATGTTGCTCACACAGCTGATGGAAAATTAGAGGCATAAATGGAAATTATGAGATTATCAGTAACTAAGAGACTAGAAAAGTAATTAAGTTTGGAGAAATTTTATTTAATCTTTTCAATCTACATAGCTATTAATCTGTCTATTAACCCTGTAATGGTTGCATAATTTTGAAAACAATCATATAAGTGCCAAATTTTTTTTATTCAAGAAAATTATATAAAAAACGAATTGCATTTACAATATGTATTCATTCTTAATTTATGGTTTAATCGCAAATCTATATGTTCGATGCATGCTGATATCTAGTTTAAAATAAACTTTCTCAAAACGCATTACAAATAGTCTAGTGTTGCTATCTGAAACATAGAGAAATCAACATGTTTAAGGGCATAAGCAACAGATTGTTTCAATCCTTTTGGAACATTACTTCAACCTAGAAATATCACAATAAAACTTTAGAAGGCAAAATTTCGTCTCGTTATTTTTGCAGGAACGAGAAACAGTAAATTGTAATCAATTGCAAGTAAAATTGATTTTAAAACCTACTTGTTTCAGTTTACCGTGATCAGACATGTGACTGGACTATATAAAAAGCTTTGATGGCAGAGTGTAGACACGTAAAAGGATAAACAATATCACATAATACTATAAAATAATTTTTCTACCATGTGAAAGAAATTAAAGATTTTTTTACATATAAATATTAAATAATAAGTGTCAATCTAAAACAAGTTTCTTTGTATCTAATTTTTTAAACCTGTATAAGTTCATTTCACTGAAAAATATTGAAGGGGGCACTAGTTCTAAAAAGGAAAAAGAAGCAATGCTTTTCAATGAAAAATAACACATATATATGCCTAATAATACAATATAAACTTAATAATATTTAACTTCTTTTTGAACCAGTTACTCTTTTCCCCCTGTTTCTGTAATTCAGTAGTTTTTACTAAAAACAGTTTTGATTAAAAACAGCTGCTTTTTCTTATATTTAAGAAAAAATTATCAAACCCAGATTTTTTCTTCTTCATTCTTTAATTTTCTAAACAAATATTTAAAAGGTTTTTCTACCACAGTTGAAGAAAAATGTATTTTGTATAAAAACTTGCTTAAAGTCTATCTTATCAGTAGATTAAAATATTTTTTTGTGAGATGAGAACTATCTTAAAATAATTGGGAAGGAGTTATGTCCTATCTCTACTCTAAACGTTAGAGGAGATAAAATATCCATTTTTTACAGTTTCAATCATATGAGCTAATTTTTGAAGCCAAATATTGCTACATACCTCCTTGTAACCTAGATATGGTTTTAAGTTTTTGCTGGTTTGAGGTTAAACGAGGGGAATTGGTTTACGAGATAGTCCTGTAGCCCTGTACATGGCCATGATCCATAGATGGCACTCATTTTCATCGCCACTGGCATAAAGTCCGCTATTACCTTCCTCGCCTACATTGAAGAAAAATCTCCCACCTTTAAGATCTAAAATTTAAAGTAGCATTAAACAAAACAGGAAAAGAGATTTTATTCAAACAAAAGTAGATTCTAGTTCAGAGATGCCATCTTTTTTTTTTGCACTAACTGAAGTTGCTCTAAATATTCAATTTACTAAATTCTATTTCATTAATTTTAATAAGAATCTTGGATACAAAATCTGGGTGTACAAAAGGCATTAAAATACATAGACATTTAAGATAGATGAATTATAACACTGATAACCTGATGAATTTTTAATATATTTCCTCAGTCTGTGTAATTAAAACCCTTATGGAATAACTTTTATTGTATGATTTATAGTCAAATTATTCTGTTTTTTAAAAAAATTTTTTTTTCATGAATTCCACACATAATTTTTCTTTGCAGATTGTTGTTAGTTTTTTTTACCATAGATTCATTTTCTTAGGCTAGACTACATATATATTTCAATAGAATAGCTCTTTAATATAACAGAGGATAAAAAAGAAATCAATCTTAAAAAAACCCACTTTAGGGTGGGTTTTACTGGGCTTTTCAGAGTGCGTTTTACCTAGTAAAACCTGACCGGGTTTCTCTGGGCAAGGGGGTTTTTCGCAACCCTGAATAAGATTAATAAAAATATTACAGCAACAGATTTTCTCCAGATAACAGTAACAGATTTCAGAAGACACTTTTAATTAAATGAAAAGGAAGTAAAACTAGTTAGAACACCATTAACTATGAGTAATTTTCAAGGATGAGATTAGCCAAAAGGCAAAAAAGCTGAATTTCCACGATAGTAAATTTTACGCAAGCGCAACCCTTTAATAATAAATTCCAGACAGTTTAAGGTAATAAATAATGTGTTGACATACAATTGTGTACTAATCTATTATTATATAAATGATTACATTGATACTTAACATTTCGTGAAAATAAAAATTACCAATTAAAAAAATAAAGCTAGAAATTATATTTTTCCTCAGTTCACATAAGAGACAATTATTACTTGAAAAACTACCTGGTTTAGCAAATTAAAACTACTAAGAATATACATTAATATTTCATTTCTTTTAACAAATACTGTTATGTGATTTATAGCAAATATATCAGTAATATTACTTTTTAAATTATATTGGAAAAAAAAAAAACTTTAACAATGGACCGAATCATTATGTTCATATTATAGTCTAATCTAACTATAGAGCCCTCTGAAACATTAGAAATTATATAGTTACTCCTTAACATAAAAAAATTGCTATTTTAGTTTGAAAAATTACATGACAATCAGCAACTGCTTAGATAATTGTTTTTTTATTTGATAAGAATTTTGTATTTTATAGCATAAATAACAGCAATTGGAAATAAAATTTTGATGTTGAGTTAATTAACTCTTTTCCCCCCCAAAAAAAAAAATTAAATCCCTTTTTATGTGATTGCTTTCGTTTGCTATATCTTTTATGTTTGCTATATTTAGTCGTTAGTCCATCTTCAAACATCTTGTGACTAATCCTATTTTTTCTTCTTTGCTAGCACAGAATGTAAGTTTTGAATATATTCCCTTTCAGTTTCTCTGATGTTGTAACACTTACATGTACTAATAATCGTCGTTAAAAAAACAGTCACCTTTACAGTAACTAATTAACAAAAATATTTACTTCTTACAAGAATCACGATAGTTGATCTTAAAATTACGTGAATATGAATAACAATTATGGATTTTGAAATCACATGAATATGAAACTAGATATACGATTTTGAAAATGAGAAAATACAAACTGGGATATAGAATTTTTAAAACGCGTAAATACAAATCACGATTCATAATTTTCAGATCACTTAAATACGAATCATGATGCTTAATTTTTAGATTGCATAAATAAGAATTATGATGCATAATTTTTAGATTCAAGTGAAAGCGAATCCCAATGCCTTATTTTAAAATCACGTATAAATACGAAAATCAATGCTTGATATTATAAACCGCATGAGCAAACCAAGATATTGAATTTTAAACTTGCGTAAATACGAATCGCTACATAGGTTTTTAAAAAGGCGTAAATACGAATCACAATATCGGATTTTTAAATCTCGTAAATAAGAATCGCAACGTACAATATTCAAATCGCGTGAATAAGAATCGCAACACGCAAATATGAAAAGCTATGTTTGATATTCAAATCGTGTGAATAAGAATCGAGATATTAGCAGATTCCAGGCTTTGGGACCTCTAAAAGGATTGTCAGAAGCAGTGTCGTTTGAACTGCGAAAATCGGATCTATCTGGAGGGCGGGTAAAAAATTCGCAAAATCTTATATGCTGCGTGTAAAAGGGGAGAAAATAGCTAAAATAAGCAAAAATGAGAAAGGATTGTTTGAATTTTCTGTTTCTCTTTGAAAATCGGTGAACTTTCTGAAAAAGCGAAATACTTATAAAAAAAAAAGTGAAATTTTTAGAAAATCTGAATTTTTGATAAAAAAGCTGAAATTTAAGAGATAAAAGTAAAAAATGCGGAAACCCGCTAAAAAGCGGAAAAATCTCATCCCTGAATTTTTAAAATCACTATCACATTAATGAAGATTAATTTTATTATGAAACATTAACTGGTGATTCATATCAGATCCTGGGGAGATAAAAACAATCTGACCAATAAATTAGTTCATTTCATACTGAACAAACCCAAAAACAAATTGCACTCCAAAAAATGACAAGATTTATACCAAAGGGCCAGAAAGCCAGGTTGGTAGGACACCGGGCCCATGTGCAAGAGGTCATGGGTTCGATCTCCGCAAACCCTAGACTCTCCGCGTAGTAAATGGTGACTGATGCACATTAAATCTGTCAAGTTACAAAGTTCTCCATTCTCTCATAAATCATACCTCTGGGGATACTGATTTATGAGTTTCTTCTGGAGATGAGTTCCTTGTCTTCTGGATTGGTTCAAAATTACGAGGCTACGGAGTTGAATATTAGTAGTAGTCATGAACCCAAAAACATGGGTCGTCTGTTCAACGACTGTTAAAAATAAAAAATAAAATTTTTTACCCATCTTAGTTTAAATCAAATTTCATAATACACAAAACTAATGTGTATTTTTTTAATCATAAAATGGGCACATTCCATATCAAAAGTAAGTAAAAAATTCAATATAATTTATAAATAAGACATTTGTTACAAATAAAATGTTTAAAAAAAAACACAGTCTGAATAACCCCAGGCCTTCTGGCCCCAAATAATTTTGTTTTATACTTGAGTTCATATTTGTTAAGCTACACTATAACCACCACTCCACTATGTGTGCAGTTCAGCACTGATTATTTATAAAACTCTAAATTCAAAATAGACCAGAATAAGAAAAATCCATCAAGAATTATTTTAAGTTTAGTTTTAATTGCTAAAGCTTAAAATTCTGCCATTTATTGAATTGACCTGTTAATTGTTTCAGATTAGTTGTTAAGGGTAATAATCATGTTATATGCTTTTTTTTCCTTTCAATTAAAGGTCTATTAAATTGGTTGGACAAATTATTTAGAATAATTCATAAAGATATAAATGTTTAGTTATTGGAGTTTATGCTTATAAATTAAATAGAAACTAAAAAACTAAGTAAATAAAGTAAAAAATAGAAAATTTATTACCAAGTACTGGCTCAACATAATCTACAGTATATCCATCCAGCTGCATCATTTCCGTAGGTTCCAATTTCTTTTCTCTGTAACTGCACATTGCAAAACTATACTGAGGATAACTGGTAATATTAAAAGATAATATTAAAGAAAGGCACATGCATAAGTTTAATAAATTGAAAAAAGATTATAGCAAAACAAGATATTTTTCATGATATTTTTTGAGCAAACATCTATATTTTTATTGAATTGATACCGATGCTAATAAAACAGGCTGTAAATAATGTACTATATAGCAAGAATTTGATATTACTCTATTACTTTGGGGGGAAAAAATACAAGCTTGAACATAACATACACAAAAAAATGCAAGTTATTATAGTAATAATAAAAGCTAATAGATATTTTTTGTTTTAGTTTTTATTTTGTTTTTCAAAACTCACATTTGAAATATATTACAACTAAATACTAATCACCTAAATTATTCATAAATTGAAAAGCAAATAATTAGACAATAGCAAATTCTTCAAAATCTGAAACAGTCTAAACTAATTACCATTTCAAACCAGAATAGTTAAAAAAAAAAGAGTTTAATGTAATTTTCTTAATGATATATGACAGTGTTGGTGATATTTAGACAACATTCCTATCTAATTGTCAAAATTAGCCAGTAAGTGATCAGTCTACAGTTTGTTTTCAAATGGTGAGGTACCATTTTGTAAGCGCAATGTTTTTCAAAATTTGCTTGCTTATTAAAAAAGTATCTAATGCCTACTAAATAAGTAATAGCAGATAATAATAATAGCAGCTAAATTAGCTAAATAATAATAGCAGAAAATTTTGAAAATTTCCAAACTTTTATGTTTTAATAATTTTTTACAACTATTAGTCATGGATCAGTGTGCATCTTAAGACATTTTAATAAACAATAAAAACACCTACCTGAACCAGCAAAAAATATCTTATTTTCCATTTTTTCCTAACTTGCTTTCCTTGTGCAAATAAATACCTGTGAAGTAATTTTCAAAATAATTTTCATTAAAACATAAAGCACTTATTTCTGAAAAAAAAATTAAATTAAGTATGAATATGAATTGCAATAAAAATAATACCAATGAGTAACTTTTTTCAAATTCTTTTCCCCTGCAGAAAACATAAGCTTAGTAATTTAAAAATTCTTAAACATTCTTTAAGTCATCCGAAATTTATTTTTCATTTTAATTTTTGCATCAATAGATAAACTTGAAACCACATAAGTATAAAATCCATTATTCAATATTAAGTATTTACCAGAATTTTTGGTGATCAATGTACTAAATTAAAAGTCTTAGGAGGACGCCATACCCAGATAAAAAAAAAACCGAATTGGCAAAATCAGTTGTAAGTCTCACACTTTGGGGGCGTCTCTTTGAGGGAGAAGTGAATTGGTACAGTGACATTGATATGTGATAGATGGTCAGTTAAACTATCCCATCCTTCCCTAAGCAAAACTGAACAATATAAGCATTAGTTTCGAAAAGTGATTCTGGGTTTGCGGTCTTTTATTTTTAAACTTCTTAGTTTCATTGTGAAATATCCAGAATAAACATTCTAACTATTTATTTGCATGTAAATATTTAATAGGTGTTTACAAGATAATGGGGATTAACTTATATCTTACAATTAATTCGTTTCAAATTCAAACACCAAGAAGAATATTAATTTTTATTTGTGTCTGGAATTAATGTAATTAATTAAAGTAACTTAGTTTTAATAATCGGCGCTAGAACTGCTAAGTAGCTGTAAATATATGAAGAATTATAATTATAAGAATTCTGAGAAAAATACAATTTCTAAAAACGTAGGCAATTTATAAAGTCATAATGCAGAATTAAAAAATGATTAAAACTTATACTAATATAATAAAAAGTTAATAATAAAAAAATTAAATAAAAAAAATAATAATTATATTTTAAAATATGATAAAAGAAAAATCAAACGCTTTTTAGGTTGCATCAAAGAAAATTTTTGTTTTAATGTATCTTTTTCAATCTTACATTCACCATCCGGGAAGTTTTAATTTTCTGTAAATAAGGATAATAATTTCTCAATAAATTTTATAATTTATTTCTATTGCTTTGCAATTTTGCTGAAGTTTATGTTTTGTATTTGTCTGAGAATTTTTCTCCTTTCATTTTTCATAGTTTAAGACACATACGTACATTTCAATACGTGTGTGTGTTAAAGCAAAGGAAAAAGAAAATACATAAAAAATATTTTTACACAAAAATACTTTTATATTTTTTTCCGTTTCAATAATTTTTTATTTGCTTTCTGTTTCATAAATTTCAATCTCTATTTGAATTATTAAATTTTCTGTTTGAGTATTATTTATTTTTGTATTTTAGTATTATTTATTTACTCTCCTTTTTTAAAGTGAATTTGCACCACAAGTTCCATATTACTTCAGCTTCAGAAAAATGGAATTCAGATGAAACATCTGTTAGCGTGTAGTTTGATAATCAGCGAATTAACTTTTTTTTAAATTATTTATTTATTTTGTTATTGTACTCTGTCTACAGTTTTAAAATTTTGTTTTGATCCCATCTTGAATTCTCTACTTTCATTTTAATTGTGTATCGACGAAAACACACCTGTTTAGATACATATAAAAGCTAAGAGGCATAATATTTCAAACAAAAAATGATCACTAGTGTGTCATTTTTGGGGTCTAAATTTAGTGAAAAAAATGTTCTCGAACTACTTTTTTGATGTATTTCTTATTTACATAATGAAATATTAATTTATTTATAACGCAGGTAAGTTTGTAGACATATGTCAGAGCTTCGCACACACAAAAATAAATAATAAATCAAAAATAGAGAAAATGACTGTGCAATAATACAAAAAATTCCATTTTTGTGGGCAAAGCATGCAATTAAAAAAAAATCTCTAATTTAAATCATATATTTTTTTTTATACGATCCTGATCTTTTAATTCTGTATAATCAAGATAAAAACATAAGAAAGAGAAAAATAAAAAATATAAATAGCAAAAATACAAAATAGAGAAAATATAAATAGTTTACATGTGTATGTGTATTACAAGCAGTATAACTTGAGTCACAAGAAATTTACAATTGGGAATATTTTATTACGTTTACATATGGTGACAAAATAAGGGCTAAAAACAAAAGCAAAACTCTTATTTTATCACAGATGGAAAAAAGGAATGTAATATCAAAAAGATAATTAAAGGTAAAATTGGCATAGTAAGTAATACAATGGTAATTAATTATGGGCATTTTCTAGTAGTTAAAAGTTGAAGAGAACATTTATATTCTTAACATTTTCCCGTCATTTTTAAATAGTCATCGAATTTTCCTGCACGATTTAAAAAAGAGTTTCTCAACAAAAGATTAGCGGTTTTTTTAAAGATAAAACCTATTTTGTAATAAAATACTAAAAATTTGTATTATATATTTTTTTTCTTAAAATTTTAATACAACTTGCTAATATCACCAACATACTCCCCGATCCCCATTGTCTAATGATTAAATTATTTAGAATACGTTGTATGTTATTACATTTATTGTATGTGTTAATGGATTAAAATAAATCAAATGGAGACATAAATTAAAAATTGATTTATTTAAAATGTAGTTTTAGCGATGATTATTTGAATACATATAAAGTAACGACTTTTAATTGCAAATACTACTTATTTTAGAGAATTATAAATTTTGATTCAATAATTGTGAATAATGCTGACAAAAAGTCAAAATAAAAGAAGAAAATAATACTAAAATATAGAACTAAAATATAAAGTCAGGCAAGAATATGTAAAGCAGATAGGCATTATAATGCACAGACAATAAAAATTAAAAAATATAATATTCATGTTTATATCTATCAATACTTTATAAAATAAAATAAATGCCGAGCAACAACATGCGTTGTTGAGAAAAAAAGAGTATTTGCTAGAAGGAAAATTATAATATGAATCGTTGACACTGTAAAAGTAAAATTTTACTGAGAAAACTCATGATACTAAGCAATTCTGATTTGCCCGAAATAGATTTGCAAACAGTAAAAATTGTATAAATTAGCAAAGGAGTTTTTTAGTAAATTTATTAACAGTAGCATGCAATTAACTTAATGTTTTTATATAGAATTTAATTACTTTATTTGGATAACCATTGTTTTTTTTTTTATCAAATTTTGTCTATTTGTTTCTTGGATAACTAAACATTACTACATAATTTTTTAATTCTATTCATTTGATTAAAAATGGTATTTAAATAGATGTTTTTAAGAACATTAGAATTCCAAGTAATTAGTTTATTTGTCTTAAAATAAAAATAATTTCTATTATCCAATAGACCAACAAAGCAGATATTTTCTTCTTTTATAATACCCAGATCCAAAAAATTAAAATTATCATGATTATGAAGCGAGGTTAATTCCTAGAGGTAAATAGTATTTAATAAAAAAGTATATTCATGAAAATTGAAGATAATTAAATCATCAATAAATATAAAAACAAGTTCGATATTAAGAGTACAATTTTTTTTTACTGCAAAAATAAATTAGTTAAGAGAGATGAAAAATTAGATCCTTCTGATATTGTTTCAATTAGAAAAAAAAAATATCTTTTCCATTTTAAAGATAATTATTAAATAGCCTAAAATTAATTGGAATTTCCTAATAATCAAAATCGCAATTAGAGATTTTTTTCAAATCATAGTAATAATTCAAAAGGACATCTTTTAGTTTAGAAAGGGGAATGCTATTGAAAAGATCTTGGAAATCATAAATGGCAATAGAATTAAATTTATTATGTTTAATAAATTCCAAAATTGGTGGATTATTAGTGATAATCCAAGAAAAACTTTCTCTAACAATATTGTTCATAATTTTATTTAAGTAGTTAAAGAAAAAGTTGCCAAGTTTAATTAGGCAAGTATTAGACCCACTTGTGACTGTTCTGAAATTTATAGTAATTTTACAAAATTTAGGACTGATATTTAAGTAAGGAAATTGTATATTGCTAATTTAAATTTTTAACCTCCTATACAAAGCTAAAAAAAGTTTTAATGATAATATTATTATTTAAATTACGAAGTTTAAAATTTTAACTAACTCCGTATTTAAAAGTTCTACATAGAATTTCTTACAGAAGATTGCATAATTATTGTTTACTCTGTCTATGGGGGTAATTACGAAATTTTTTCGCAGTTGCTTAGTTAGTATATATATATATACATATATATATATACATATATATATATATATATTATTACTAACTAATTAAATATATTTATCCTAAAATGTTTTGATAAGTTGCTATTGCCAAAATTAAGAAGAAATAATAATAAGAAACATAAGAAAATTCGAAAGAAAGTCTTCCATTCTAACTCATTTTAAAGAAAGCGAATGAAATAAAAACTATTTTCAACCACAATAGAAGACCCCAGGCTATTTAACCCCTCAACTATTCAAGGAAAGTGAAGAGGCTTTTCTCCTAACCACCAAAAGATCCCCCCTACTAGAACTTATACCCGTATTGGTAAATGAAGGGAGGACAGATGGAAGGCGTGGTTTAGGCTCTTTTCGCAAATTTTTTAAGAATTTTTTCATCTTTCTTTTACAATAACACATTTCATAATTGAAGAAAATAATTGCGAATTTTTTCTTTCGGAAGCTTGAAATGTATAGTTCGATTACGTGAACTCAAAAATAAAGATTTACTGAATGAATTTTGATAAAAAACGTATTTCCAGAAGATAACTCTATTACCGATCTTTCACCTCCATTAATAATTTTAAATTTATAGTAAAACAAAAAGTGATTTCACAAAATCTTAGAATAAACTATGAAGTTTCAAATGCTGAAAGAATTTTTTCAAAATATCAAAATGCAAAAAAGTTATTAGTAAATGAAGCTCCCATAGAAAAAGCATTAGCTGCTGGCATTGAGAGGGTAGGTATTGCGTCCTCTTAACAGCCATACTTAGTTGAGATCATGAGTTGGAATATATTTTTTTTTTCAGTTACAACAAATTGCTTTTTCAATGTGCTGATCAATTCAATACAGGAAGAAAATATTGAACAAATTTGATGAAATAGCTTTTCATTTAAAAGAAGAAAAAAAGGTTTCAAAAATGGTTTTGCTAAATATCTTCCGTTGTGATACATTGTTCCGGTCTCATAAGCTTTTGAAAAGAAAAGCTTTTTTTTTTGTTAAAACCATTTAAAACAAAAATAAAATGTGAAATAATATTTTAAGTCCTTAATTGAAACTAACTAAACCATCCAAAAGTATCTTGGAGTATTTAATTTAACTATTACTTAATCATATTACTTTTATTCGATAAACTTTTCTAAATAGAATATTATCGAAAAGAATATTACTTTTCAATAAGCAATTCAAAAATATAATTTTTTGTTCTTCAAATTTGCTAACATAATAATAAATAAAAGAACTGAATATTGAAGAGTAATTTTGCCCCTTCCTGTGTGTATTATAAAAATATCATATTTTAGAATTATTTAATTACTGTCATTTGTTTACTGTATACCTACATATCATATTATTAGTTTCATCTATATATCATATAAATCTTTCTTGTTTTTTTTCTTATTTGTTTGAAACAATAAAAATTTTAATGTAAAATTAAGGCAATATTTAACTTTTTATATTAAGTAATTAAAATTCCATATAAAATAGGGTAATTCTACTAATACTGATGTTATATTTGTAAACTTGAAATGCATTTAACTTAATTAAAAATCCTAAAATACTTTAAATATTTTTTGTAAGGATAACTCTTGAGGTCTTATGCACTTGTGCTGAAACTTTTTAACTTCCGCGAATGTTTTAAGAAAATAAAAACTGTTTGTTATGGACGTAACAGACACAAATATCAAAAGTTTTTCATATCAAGAGATAATATAATAACATTTTTGAAGACATTCAAGTTCTAAAGATTGTGACTCTCAATAATTAAGAAAAAGCACATATAAATTTGCTACTGGCTTAACATTTGGTGTTACTGACATAACACTCTCTGATTTTACATCATAAATTAGCTTTTACAAAATGGAAACCAATAAAAGATTACAAAAAGTATGACTAATAATTAAGAATTTTATGAACATATTTGATAAGTAAGAGAGAATTTTAATAATAAATTTTTGAGTAAAACCAATACTTTTTGTGCACTTTTTTTTTCAAAATATATGATTATATAAAGATTTATTAAGTAAAAAGTTAGTTTTTTTTACCATGTTTGCTATTTAAGTAAGAAATAAATAATGCTCATATTCTGATTTTTACGTAAGAAATTTACAATGCAGCAGTGAACTTTGTTATAGAGAAAAATTAGAAAAGTGTTTTCTTTTGATCTGTGATAGGCTAGAACTTTTTTTTTATTTGATTTTTTCTTTCATTTTAAAAATATTGTGCCACACCATCAGAAAAATATCTACACACTGAAGATCAAGAATTTTTTTCAATTCCCCAAATAAATAGTTATAAGACAAATAATCTGAGATCATTGCCTATGAGTATAGATTTTTGATACAGTGTATGCAACTGCTCTTTACACAATAATTTAGTCATTTGTTCAGTGTGCACATTTTACTTCATTTTGTTGTTGCATAATAATGAAGTTCTTACTAAAATACTCCTGATTTTTGCATTCTCGAAAGTATAAAGATGTTGCTCTGTTTTTAAGTAACAATGTTCAAGAAATAGAAATTTTAATAAGATTTAAAAAACTTTAATGTTTTAGTGAATGCTAAATTAAATTTAGAACAGTTTAAAGCAGGTTTTTGAAAAAAAAACCCAGCCCACATGGGTTTTTTCGAGAAAAAAACCCAATTTTGTCAGGGGATAAGTGGGTTTCACGAAAAGACCTGACCGAAGATAAGTTAGTTTTTTCAAGAATATTCTACATTCATACTAAATATAAATATTAGATATACATAATAAGGATTGATTGATTATTATCAAAGGAAGAAACAGTTAGGAGATTAACTATTTGTCATTTTTATGCCCTGTAAATGATTGCATAATGATACAATTACTAAAATGATTCATGAATAATAAGTTATGTGATTAGTTATGAATTAAATAAACACATAACTTGCTTTTAAGTTAAAGAATGGTATTTTTAGAAGCATTTATGAAATGAAAAGCACATATTGTTTTGTTGCACATGGTACAAAAAATTATGATTTTTTTTTTTTACTATACATTTTGCTTTTAAAATGAATGAAAAAAGATAATAAATTTAAACAGTTGTTTTTTAAGTATTCAAAGTACTTGATTTAAGATTTTAATGAACACAAAGGAATTATTTAAATGTAATTGATAATTATGTATGAATATCCTTTCTTATATATTTCTATATCTCTACAATATGCATTCACATTTAATAAATAATTAGATGTTTACTATTTAACTTAATCTTTCTTTTGTAATAAACAAAATGTTTAACAAATAAAATATTAACAACAAAAATACGATTCATAGATACGAAATAAAATGCATCTTCATTCAAATGCAAAATATAAATGTAATGTCTCTTCATTTCTTTGTATTAAAATATTTAAACATAACAGAAACTATTTCTGCTTTTCAGTCCTTAAGCAATTTCACAGTTTGAACTGAACTAATCTAAAATGAGAAATACAATATGGATGAAAAATTAAAAGAAATGTTTTGGCTTTCAAATGATATTCTAAATTGTTTCAATTATTTATTATTTGTTAAATTTTTTAAGATGCATAACTTTTTGTCCTGATACTCTTGATTCTTCAAAACATGAATATAAATGAAGATTTTAAAATAATAGATTTGAAGAGTCAAAAGATTTGGATTTTTGATACATCTTTTTATTTTAAGTAATGATGCTAGCAAAAACTGCAAAATTAAATTGTCCAAATTTAGGTTAGAGACCATCCACTAACTATATACATGGTTCATGGCCTTACCCATAGGATTTTTTTTCTCTAACTTTTTGAGAATTCCTTCATTTTATGAGGAAAAAAAAACTTAAGTAACAATTTTGCTTTCTCATTTTTTTTTATTTATTTTGTGAATTTAGGAGCTTATGAGCTAATTTATAATTTTTAGTAAATGCAGTAAGAAATCATTAGGGTGGAGTTTAATAGTTTCACTAACGTCGATTTTTCTTTTTCATATGATTTAAAAAAAGAACAATTCTAATCAATAGTACAATAATCATATTGTATAATTTTTAATTAAGGAGTAGATGCCTTATCCACAAAATTGTTCTTAAACACAAATGCTGAGTTGCATATTCACTTAATTTTTATTTTGAAATTATTTAAACCCTACTTTAAAATTATTTAATTAAAGAAATTTTCAACTAAATTATAAATTTTAATTAAATATTGGCATTAGAAGAGGTTAACTAATGGAAACTTGTATTTTTTTTATACAACAGTACCATTTAAATCTTCTAAAATATTGATGTCAAACTATTATGAGTTGTTCATTGCTCCATTAATAAAATTTTATTGAAACTGTGAAAACTTTCTGTTCTAAACAAAATTGAAATTAAAAACAGTATATTTTATTGTATCTGTAATACAACAAACTAAAAAGTTAACAACAACAAACAGTTAAAAAACATTAAACTAACTGCAAAATTTAATTAAATATATAATAAAGATACATTTTATTATGTCTGCAATAATATATGTCTCTTTTTAGTTTGTTATTTATCCTTTTCAAAAGTAGTCTGATATGTGTATATATTGTACAAAAATATATGCATTGTAGAAAATGTTTATATTGTATGTTGCACCATTATTGACCATTTTACTACAGAAGATAATAGTTTTTCAATGGGACAAAGAAGCTATGAACATTTTAAAAACTTGAAAGATCAAGTTAGATATTTTTGGAAGATCTCGGCATTTTAATTAAGGATATTACAATGAGGTGTGTAAAAGATATTTCTTAATAAAGTCCATCAAGAAGGTTTCATCAAAAGAAATAATTAAAGGGCAGCGATGTTTGTAAATTATTATTTGATATTAAAAAAAAAAAAATAAATAAAAAATTTAAATGTGGATAAAAGTAGTATAAAACTTTTAAAACAATTCACTGTTTAATGAACATGTTTCAATTATATCCATTTAGTTTTAAATTTATTTAAATTCAAGTATTTTTAAAACTTTATAAATATGTAGTTTGTGTTTATAAAAAAATAAAATTTTATTGAAATTCATGAGGTTGTTGAACTTGAATAAAATTTTGATTTTACTGAGTGATTATATAGTTGTAATTAAATAATAATCTTGAGTTTTAAATTTATATAAATTCAAGTATTTTAAAATTTTAAGAATATGTCGTTTGTGTACATAAACAATTCATGAGATTGTTGAGCTTTAATAAAAATTATTTTGATTATATTCAGTAATTAGATATTGTTGTAATTAAATAATAATCTTAACTATTTTAGTTTGGAAAAATAAAGTATTTTAGCTACATATTTGTTTTTGAATAAAATTAAGTATTATTAATACATTTTATCATAGTTTAGATTAAAAAATGAAAAAAATCTGATTTAAATTTTAAAAAAAAACTTATTTCAATTTTTAATTAATTTATCTTTTTTTAAAAAACATTAATTTCACCAACCCTAGTCACAACAGTTATACTTTTTTTCTAAATAATAATAATAATTGAAGGTTTTTAAGAAATTCTAAATTTCGATTAGTTGATAGATGTTCATAGTAGTAAACAGAGCTGAATATTGATGAAATAAAATAGATGAATAATAAGAAAGAACATAATTCTATAAGCAGCATTTTTATGTTATCTATAACCTCTAAAAATAAATGCATTTAAAAAAAAATCACCTCTAGCAGTCTTTTTAGATTTCAGACCATACGATCTCTTCCCTTCCCACAATGCAGGCCAGCGTTCTTTTTGTTCCAATTTTACAGCCACATCTCAAGGAAGTAAGTAATTTGTTCCAGGTATGAATCCAGGCTGATCTTGCAAACCTGTTACAGATTTAATAGCAACAAGCTGATTAGAATATTTATTAAAACAACATTTTACAATATAAAAATCCAATAGTCATTATACTATTTAAGAAAAGAAAACAAAAACTTAATCTTAATATGTAAATAAATCATTTACTTATAGAATTACTAAGCTTTTACATAAAATTCAGCCAACATTTAGCATGACTCAATTAGTATGATTCTTTCATTATAATGACCACTGCATGAGTCCTGTTTGCTGGTCCCTAGACGCAATTTTATTTTAACGCCCTTAAGACGCCATAAGAAAATTTTTATAGCAAATTCTCTTTCTCCTTTAATTCTAATTTAAAGTGTAGAAAAATAAAGTTCAAAGAAACCTAGAGTAAGCCATGAATTTCAAATACTAAAAAGAAAATTTTAAAATATACAAATGAAAATAAATTATGAGATAATAACTTAGGATTACGTAACTGAGAAATTCTCTTCTAATAATTTGTTTCCATTTTAATACTTCAAAGTATTTTTTTGAGCAACAGAAACTTTATGCCCGAACTTACTTTTTCTTACTTTTAAATTAGTAATGAAGGAGATTTTGCAATGAAAATTTTCTACCACAGTATGGCTTCCCCTTAAGAACGTCTGAACTGAACCCTACTTTCAAACAAGGCAATAAAAATTTTGTTTGATTTTTGATTAATTCCAAGAAAAACACTCCAAAAATAGGTGCTAAGATAATTAGGAGCTTTCAAAAGTAAAATTTCTTTCATTTATCAATCAATAATTAAAATCCCGCAGAAAACTATTCAAACTACTCAGGTGTTAACAATAAAACTGGAAATGTAAGCAAACGTAAGAATTTTGCGAGAAGCATCTGTAGATCATTTGATGCCGCCTGTCGAGGAAATATTATTTATTTCCTCATTGTGGTTAAATTCCTTTCTATACCATTCATAAGATTCACTCTATCTTTCCTGTTTAAGAGTTTTACAGATATTTTACAAGAAACTGCAACTGTAAATTTTCTTTACAAACAACTCAGAATCTGAAAAATAAATAGGTTAACTGAACAGCATAAGTTTAAGTACAGAATCAAAATAGTCATAATAAATATAGAAATAAATAAACTTTAAGGGTGAACCTAGATTCTTTCATTATTAAACCATTAGAATGCAATGCATATGTTGACAATGCAAACAATACTGACAATAGAAAACAAATTTTTCCACACATGGTTTTAAACTACTGTTTTACTCTTCTTTTACAGGGTTGCCATTCAAATCTGAGAAATAATTCCCTGTACATATTATACACAATATATTGATAGGAAACACACAATTGATGTGCTCTTGAGAAACCTATATTAGTCTAGCTATACTAGTTTTAATTGCCGGAAAAGCTTTAAGAAATAACATACTTAAAACAGATAACGCTATAGTAAATGAAATAGTTTAGTACGGCTGAAATATCATCCTTAAATATCATAAAAATTGCACCTTGAATATCCCAAAGACGAAAATAACAAATAAAATTCCCTGTAATTTTCCAGTTTGCTGGGAATTCCTGGTTATTTTAGGTGATTTTTAATTTTCCTGTTCTACTTGTGGAGTAGCAACCCTGTTTTTAATCAGAAGGAAAAAGTTATCTTTCCTAAGATAATAAAAAGGAGCATAAATGTGCATGAATAATAAAGAAGTCAAGATAAAATAGATACGGATCTAATAAAAATTAAAAGTTATGGTTGTATTTTTAAGAGCTGAATATTTCTTCTCTTTTGTTGCCCTGAAATGATTAAATGAAGACAAATTTCATAACTATACAGAGACAGAAAGAACTCTCATCAATGTTATGGGAGTAGAGATTAGAGGGTCCCACACACACTAGGGACCAAGAGGAAAACATTGGAAGTAATCCTGGTCGACTGAATGCAACATACCAGGCAGATATTCTGTAGTGGAAGGCTGTCTCATAAGATTTCCTTTATCTAAAGTTTTAAAAAAAAGTCATTCATAGAAAACTACACAAAACAAATTTTAGTTTCGATTGTCTTAAAATATTGTAGATTATTAATATCATATTAGCATGAGAGTGGGAAAATAAAAAAAAGTCTATAAGTATCTATCAAGTCAAATCAAGAAAAAAATAAATGAACAAGAGTGTGAAACTATTTTTTACTGAAAGAAAAAAATTAAATTAACTACATACTTATTATTTTTTGCTATATGTGTGCATTGACAACACAATGAACTTAAGATTAGTTAAAAAAATTAAAAACTGTTTGTTAAGATTTACATACATAAATCACGATTAAAGAAAATAAAATAATAATAAAGTAAATCAACAAAACAATGTAGAAATATTAAGAAAAATAGTCACTTAACGTAGCTTTTTCTTTTATTATTTTTAGTTCAAAATATCTCCAAAAATTGGAAGAATCTCATGCGTGATTAATAAAATTAGAAAAAAAAAATGGTTTTTAAACATAAATTTTTTTTATTCTATTATTTTTATTCTATTAGTTTCATTGTTCCTTCCTTGGTGGCCTTTCTCCTATGGATGGTCACCACATTATTCAGTGCAAAGGTCTTCATGGAACTTTGATAACTGAGAGCTATTCATTGGCAAGAAGCCTAATGAGGTAATGATTTTCTGTATATCTGATTTTACATTTGCTTCATTTCATTTTTATACTATAAACTTTCAGTCATTGAAAAAAAAAGTTCTTGAAATGAAAAACAAAAAGTGTAACACAAATACAAAAGCAGAAAACATAGGATGATTGAAAAAAAAAGATACTTATAAATTTTTTTTATATTATTTTAAAATGAAAGATAATGAAATAATTCACCATAACATAAAATATACAATGTGATGGGCAATTGCAATACAGTCATACTTTCAGAGAGTTCAGATTTAGCAACAGGTATGTTGGAGTTTATGATTTCCCTTGACTTCTCAGATGGAACATCATTATCAGGGGGAGGAGAGGAGGAGGAAGATGGAGCCGGATGAGCCACATCTGAAATGGCTTGAAAAATTGGAAACTCTACCCTGTCTAAATCACGACAACACTGATTTCTCTGTAGAACGTAGAAGTTTGCTGCCTAAAATGACAATTAATAAATGAAGAATTTGAACATCAAACACATTAGTATCAGACTGATATTTTATAACCGTCGGTGAACAGCCGACACATTTCTTGGGGTTTTGTGACTACTAATGTTAAACTCCATAGCCTTGTAATTTTGAACCCAATCCAGCAAACTCCTGGATGAAGTATTGGGAGAAATTTGTCTTCATGGTGGGCTTTTTTATGGAATTAACACGCACTTGCGTTAGACGGAAAGGAAAACACAAGCAACACCCCTTTGCTGTCCCAAAACATGGTACACATGATTTTCTGGGCTGAGATTGTTTGCTTAAACTTCACTTTCGAGGATGAAGTTGAATCCTGCTGTTCCATTCATTGATGCTTTGATTCAGGTTTACTGTAGGTCGCCCAGGTTTCACCCCCTGTAATGATTAGGCTAAAAAAATCCTCCTAATCCTTCAGTTCCTAATACATAAAGAGCACTTTGACAAACTAGAATAACGACTTAGTCCTAAAGCACACTTATTTTTGCTCACTGTTTGGTCAACATTCTGCACCAAATTGTCAGTAGTGACTGAAGGTCGCCCACCTTGTTCGTCATCCTGCACATTTGTATGACCATCTTCAAATGCTCGAACCCACTTCCTAATCCATCACTCATAATGTTTTATCAATCAGTGTGCATAGTCAAATTTCTCAACAAAAAATAAGCACTTTCAAGCAAACAAAAAATATTTTTCAGCATTTTAAAAAATTTTCATAATTAGACAGGGTGGCAAGTTTCTGACAATTGCCGAAAACCAAAAATTTTGGCTATAATAAATATGAAGTATTTTTTAATTAACATACATGTGAAATTACAAGTGCTCCATCAATATTATGTTCTTGAATTATTTTAACATAAAACTCTTTTTGTTTTCAAAATTACTGTCAAAAACCAGGATTTTAGAGTAGAAAATATTAGATAATTATAAATAAAAATGTGTATTATAATATACATAAAAATATAAATGTGTATTACATTATACAGGGGTCTGTCCAGACATTTTGTGAAAGGTCTGTTTTTCCAAAATTGTGAAAAAAAAATTCATAATTTGTGAATATAAAATAAGCGTTAGGTCATATTCTTTTAACCAGGGTCCTGCTTTTGTGAATTTGTACAAATAGGGTCCTGTTATTGCAAAAATTGATAAAAACCATTTCAAGAAGTCATTCAATTGTAAAGAGATACAAGATTCTGCTCAACAATTGCTTCTACTAAATTAGAGATGCAACACACAAATATTTGGTATTTAGCCTATACTGGTCAACACAGAATATTCATTTCCGACGAATGATAGAAACAAAATCACTCACATTTGTAATAGTTTCAATTGACATATTTTAAATAACACAGCTTAGTAATGTATCACTTTTAATGTGTTATGCATTAAGTAAATTTAAACAATTCTTAAATTTATAATATTTTATTTAAAAAATTGCCAGAAATTAATTTTTATTTATATAATATTCTATTAATTAATTTTATGAATAAATATAAATTGATCAATGATTTATTTACAAAAAAAATTATGATTTGACATTAATAAGAATGTGCACACGATGTTTGCAAAAGTACAAATATTTTCTTAGAATACTACATTTGGAATTTAAACTTAGGGAAACTTGTTTCTCTCGAACCATCTTTCTTTCGCCCCCAACCACCTCGGAAGTGTTTATTCGATTAAAACAATAATGAAGATAAACAAATTTGTGAAGGGTCTGATTAAAAGATAAATTATTTTGTGAAGGGTCCGTTTTAAGGAAAAAACATTTTGTGGACGGACCCAAATTTCTTCTAAACAGATCCCTGTTATAGTATTATAAATATGTAATTATAAATAAAAATGTCAAATTGCAATTTATCCAATCCCTTTATTTGTTTAACTATTAAAAATAAAAATACACAAAAAATTATCTTATAAAATATCACTTAACAATCATCTTATTCTTTTAATATGCAAAATCAGTTTTCATTTACTTCCATTTTAAATCCTCTTTTTCCCAAAGCAAGCCATTACAACAAAAGTGATTTTGAAGCTCACAGAACTAAGTTCAGTTTTCAGTTTTGTATGAATAAAAACGAAATTTGAAAATGTTTCTTCATTGATGCTAAGCTGTATGGACTAGAATGTTGACCTACTAATTTATTATAATGTAATAAAATAACATGTAATTAAGAAATTTATTCTAATAACTGTACTAAATATTGCTGCTAACTTAATTAAACCATTGAATTGATTGAAAAAAATTATTAAATCATTTAAAAAAAAATTATATTTTTTGTAAATTATAATTAGTTTTCTTATCAGGGAATATATTATATTTAGGATTTGTAGTAAATAATCAAGTACATATAAGCAGAAGAATTCTTAGTCCCTCAGAACAAAGTTCTTTTTTTCTTTTCCTTTTTTGGATCGAAATTTCCCCCAAAATGTTAACATTTTTCATTCATTTTGCTTTAATACAATATTTTTTTTAAAAAAAAATATGTTTGGAAGGTAAGCTTACATAAGAATAAAAATTTGTTTGATTTTTCCCAATTCTTGAATAAACGAGCATATGTTAAAAATTGTTAGAAATCAAAATATGCTGAAATAGTAATAATTTATTAAATTAAATTACTCCTAAACTTAAGGAATTCAAACTAATAAATACACAACTTGACATTTTACGTTTTTTAACAAGGTAAAAAATGTTCAAACTGACACATTTTTTAACAATCAAAAAATTTTGTAGACATTTTTTTAAACAGAAAATTTTTCTTTGGCTGCCTGAATTTTTCTCAAAACCTCGTTCCCATGATTAGACATATACTGCTAACCTGCATATAAGTAATAATAGCAAACATTACATATCAAAAAATATTTTTTTATTAGTTGAGATCAGACAATTATTGGCAACTACTTAAGTTTTACTTAATCTAAAAAATCTGCCTGAATTGTGACATAAAATAATTAAAATCAATATTTAGATTAATAATAATTATAACAACTTACAGTTATTACTTATAATATATTAAAAGTACCATGCTTTTATAAAAACCAATTAATAATTTAATGGTTTTGGCGATATTTTTTATAAAAGTGATATATTAATACAAATTATAATTATTGTTTCGCCCAGTGGCTGAGCTGTAGTGCTTCGCGCTGTTGTGCCACAGGTCCCTGGTTCGATCCATGAGCTGGGCAAGGTTGACTCAGCCTTTCATCCCTTCAGTGGGTCGATAAAATGAGTACCAAGCATGCTTGGGAGCTAAACACTGGGGACTCCTCGTCGGGCTGACCACCCAACCAGAACATCTGTCCTTGCACCTCAGAGCCCAAAGGTCAAGAAAACTGAGATGGGCACAGTAGGCCTTGGCCCTCTAAGGGCTGTCGGGCAGTTTAGTTTGTAGTATAATTATAGTTTATAATGCAAGTATTGTTCATGATTTAATGTCTAATAAAATGATCTCAATGTTAATAAAATGAAACTTGTCCCAAGTTTTTGACATTTTTTTTTATCAGATTTTGAGAATTTTTGACACTTTTTGACAGGTTTTGACATGTTAAGACAAACACATTGAACAGCATCGAAATTCCAACCCTGTAATTAAGATATGCGTACTAAAAAAAATTATTTCCTTCTTACTATTGCTGAAAGTTCTTCATAAATACATTCATAAAATGCACAATAATGTCTTAAAACTTTACATGATCATGATAAAATAACTAATTTCTGACAAAGAACTCTTTTCATGATTATATTAGCCACCATAAAAACAATTTATACACAATTTTAAAGATATTCATTATTAAGTGGCTCATTCTATTTTTAAATTAATAAGTAATTTATTTAATTATGTAAATGAATAATTCAAAATTATAATTAATTTTTAACTATTATTTTAAAACATTATCGAGTGTACTTTTTAGATTTAAATGAAAGTTATTTATAAAAGCATATTCAACAAAACATTAACAAGATTATTATTAATCATACTGAATTTATAAAGATATGTAAAGAATTAAGCAAAGTAAGAAAACTCTAATAAATTCACATTACGTTAATGTAATTTAGGGAATGAAGCCAAAAAGAATATTTATTAATATAAAAGTGAGTTTATTTTTTCAGATTATTATTTCTATCAGATTATTTAATTTAGATCGACAAAAGATTGTTCTTTCAGATTATTATTTCAATTTTCTTTAGACTAGAAAATTATGAAAACATTTTTAATCCCTAGTATTTTCAAGCATCACTTTAAGGATCCTTTAAATTAAATAAAAGCTTTCTCTAGTCCCTAAGTTAAAAGACTGACCTTAATATCGAATGGGTCCTCTCTGGTGGCTTGCTTTCTTCCACATTCACATGTTGACACTATTTTCACTTGACTGCAATGAGACATCACGGGAAGAGACTTATCCTCAACATC
The DNA here is from genome assembly GCF_982258835.1 of Parasteatoda tepidariorum. Lineage (NCBI taxonomy): Eukaryota > Metazoa > Arthropoda > Arachnida > Araneae > Theridiidae > Parasteatoda > Parasteatoda tepidariorum. The sequence continues at coordinate 126,583,414 of NC_141756.1, forward strand.
ATCAGCCTCAACATCGTCATCCTCCTCATCTTGATCACTTCTATGAATCTGAATAGGAGTAAATCCATTATTACTACTATAAGATAGAATAAATGATCTCAGTTTTATAGTAGCAGGGTTGCCACTCAAATCTGTAAAAAAAAATTCCCTGTACATATTATACACAGTATTATAAGGAGAAACAAACAATCACTGTGATCTTGTGTAAGCTATATTGGGATAACTGTACCAGTTTTAATTAAGTGCTGGAAAAAATTAGAGAAAGAAGGAACAGCTCAACATACTTAAAACAAATAATGCTGAAATAAATGAAATAGTTTAGTATAGCTGAAATATCCTAAAATATCCCATAGATCGCACCTGGAGTGGTCACCAATTTTTACAAAAGATGAATATAAATACCCATGCTACTTTCTTATGTTTGAAAATCTAATTAGAATTTAAAAGATTTTAAATTTTTAGTGATCAGGAATTACCCCTTCTCTTGATCATTTCTGGGGTAATTACTGATCACCAGTTTTTATAGCAAAGGGGCTGTTTAAAAATAATTATACAATGGTAATTAACAAATAAGACATCAAGATCAAACAAATAAACCAAAAAGGTATATTTAAGCAGCTAATAAAACGATTTATTTAAAAATATGAACTGTTATTTAAGAAAAGACAATTAACTATTTATTAGCTGTTTTTTATACTATTTATAAAAAGTAATGACAATGATCAGGAATTACCCCAGTGATCAATAATTACCCAATCTGTAGGGGGCAACATTTGATATAGTTTCCTATAATCAATTATAATGTTTACAATAAATGTGAAACAATTAAACAAAAGCTTACATTATTTTTATATCAAAGAAAAAGAAAGTAACTCAAAATATTTATTATTAAGAGAAGTGTTGCAGAAATGTGCACATTTTGAAACCTGTCTTTGAAATGGAAAATACAGAAAGCAGTTTAAAAGATACTTATTTTGTTAGATTAAACAAAAAAACTAATATTAAGTAAATGTAGTTACACTTTAGTAAAGTGTACAAGCATTCTTCCAGTAAGGCTGAGAACTTCGCATATTTCATGTCCGTTTTTACAGAGCCTTTCACAGTCTTCCATCAGCTGCTGAGCGAATCTCAGCGCGGCCGGACCCCTTGCGTGGATGTTAAATACGTGTAAAGCGTGAGCAAGCTAAAAGTAAATTACAAATAGAATCAGAGAAAAATTCCATTTATAGTTATACAATTTTTGGAATTATTAAAATCATTTTTAACCCTAGTTTCATGATAATCCTCAGTGTAATGTGTGGGTAGGTTTTCTTGGTATGCAGCAGAGGCTAAGGGCAAAACTTTATTGCACCTTCTGAAATGATAAAAAAGATAAGAAAAAAAACATTAAAAAAAAAGGAATCGAATACAGGATGTCTAGTGAAAGACTGAATGATTTCAAAATTATAAAACTTTTAACAAAATTAAAAAGGCGACAGACAAATGAAACAAACTGTAAAAAAGCTGTAAAAACATATTCAGAAAATTTTTGTATTTAGTTGGAAAGACACAGCCTCACAAGCTATCATTGACAAGTTCCAGAATTTTTCTCTGTGTCTAGTTTTAATTTTTTCTATCTAAAATTTCAGAGCGTATTTGATAGGTCTAAATGCTTCATTCTGGAAATTATTGGTAATAGTAGATGGAGCACTTGATAAAAAGTGATAATTGGTTTTTTAAAAAAAATCATTGATAGCCGCTTCTCATTCTTTAAAGCAACTTTATCATTTTAAAAACGTTTAAATAAATCTTCTTTTTAATTGAAAGAGAAAAGAATAAAAAAGACAGCAATAAGAACTCAGAGAAGAATTTTAAGACTGTTTTTGTTAATAAAAATGTATTAAGTATGTCATTTGTACAAATTGCAACATAGTTTAGATACAGAGGATGACTGACTGATATTAAAATCTTTGAAATGAAAGGCGACAGACAAATGAAACAAACGGTGAAAAAGCTGTAAAAATATATTTGAATTTTGTTTTATACCACACGTTATTAAAATAATTTCTTACGCATTATTAATACATGTTATGTACTACAGTAATATAAGCAAACATTACTATTATGAACCAAATAAAACAATCTTAAAAATTTTAACTACTTTATTTTTACTATTTTGTTTATTTGCCCATCTGCTACCTCTAACGGAGGAAGAAAATAGAAATAGCATTTCTCAAAATGAATGATTAGGATTTTATTCACATGCTTATTATCTGTGTTGTGTCCAGTTTCCTTTCATGTTAACCAATAATCAGCTTGAAAATTTCTTGTTAAATACAACAATAATGGATTGCTGACTCACAGGACCAAACATGTGTTTCATGTAAAATGATATTTCACATTAAGCGGTTTCACATTAATGAGTTTCGACTGTACTAACAATCCAAAAACCAGAGTTGTTTGTGTGTTTGTTCTTTCTTTATTAATTCATTAAACACTTAATGTTATGTGGTAGCAAGCTATGGATGTTTTTTATGCTTTTCACTCATAATAAATAGATTTGCCATTAAATCCTCCCTTAGAGGTTCAATAACAAAGGAGGATATGATTAGAGTGAATTATATTACCCTTCAGAGAATTTCACATCAGTATCGAAAGTAGTTTTCATCGCTTGATAGAAGGGTCGACTTTTGCCCTCTTTCAGATCTCCATTCATAGCATTGGTCAGCTTACAAATTACTTCAAACCAAGTCTGGACAGGAGCCAGCTAAAAGTATATACATTAATTCCTTATTATACTTATTAATTGCCTTTTTCTTGCTTGAATTTTACTATATCTTGATAGTTAGCAAGTATGATCTTTTTTTTAAAAAAAAATTGAATTAATTTAAATCATATTTGGTAGAATTTTAATCAGATTATTATTATTTATTTTTACAATTATATCAATTAAAGCATATGCAAAAATGCATTAATAATACTTAATATTATTTAAAAACAATATAGCTAAAACAGTTAATAACTGGTTAACATTATTATTTAATAAAATCATAGTTATTTTTGTTCAAGCTATACCAATTAATATTATATTTTCAATGAAATCAGACTATGTAAGAATAACTTATATAAGAATATATTAATATATATTCTTATAGACTTATATAAAATTACATTAATTAAATATATATTTTTCAAAAATATTTTAGGCTTAGTTAAATAATTTAAAAAAAAAAATCAATTGGTTTAAGTTAGTGATGTTTTTTAAAATTAAACATCACAATTTACATAAATTAATGATTTTTTTGAAAAATCAAGTGATTTAAAGTGATATCTTAATCATGATTTAAATCAAGTGAATTTTTCCTTCATCTTCAAATAAAAGAAAATACAAAATGATACAATGATTTTCCTGATCAGAAGCAAAAGCATTTAAACTTTTTTTAAAAATTGAAACAAAAAATAAAAATAACTTTGAGTATGATAATATTTAAAAATCAAAAAAGAAATATATAAATAAGAACTTAGGTAGAAGCTATAAGATTTTTTTAAAAAAAATACATGAGATACATACAAAGAGGAGTTTTGATGAAGGTATTGAGGAACTTACCTCGAAATAAGCAGGAACCGGAAATTGACCAACATTATCATCGAATCCCTTTGTCAAGGCTAGATTTATGTGTTGAAACAGAAACTTGGAAAAACTAAGTTCAGAGTTATCATTGGTTGAAAATGGCTCAAATGTGAAACCATTTACATACGGAAAACTTAAATTATTTCCTAGGATATTAGATTTGCTCTTTGACTTGGAATCAGAAATATCTGCAAGGTGTAAAAACAATCTTATAACAAAGTATCTTTAAATGAAAATCTAGAATAGTTTTATTCAAAACACATTCAACAAAATAAAACAAAAAACCCTTTAATGATCAGAAGAATATTAATTTTTCTATTGCCAAGTATGACATATTAAGAATGCTTTTCTTAATATAGCAAGATTGTTTTTTGTCATTTTCAAAGGCGCTGCAAAAATATGTCTTTCATTAATTTACCTACACCTTCAAATACACTTTTATAACTGTTTAGTATGAAACAACAAATTTTGGCAAATAATATGTCACTTTTATTGCTGTTTCAAATGAAACAGTAATAATATGGCATTTTCAAACAGTTTAATATGAAACAATATTATAGTAATAATGTGTTACTTTTATAACTGTTTCATATGAAACATCAATTTTTAATAAATAATATGTAACTTTTATAACTGATTCCAATAAAATAACACTTCTTAAAAATTGTTGTGAGTTTGTATCTGCTAAATTATTTAGTGACATTTCTCTTCAAAACTAAAAAATTTCAAAGTAAAAAACTATTTTCAAAAAGAAGAAAAATCCAAAACTTTAATTTAAAAAATAATAAATTAAATAAAGCTGTTATGCCCTAATTATTTAATATTTCAAAAGTTACTTCATCACTGCATTGTAAAGGTTCATAAAAATATGAAAAAAATATGAAATATTCATTGATTTTAACGAGATTTTTCTCTGGGTGAAAAAGTTCTACAAAACTTAGAAAATTCATAAAAATGCTTAATATTTTTTTCAAAAATATTTTGTTATTTTAAAATCGAATAAATTCCATTCAGCAAAAAAGCATTATACAGTTTCAAATTAAAGCTTTACCTCAAGTTTGAGAAAAATATCTTTAATGTAACTAGAAATTTAATAATGGTTTCTTTTCATTTTCCTTTGCAAAAACCCTTCAAAAAAACATTCTTTAAATTGTGAATCACAGAAAACGTGAAAAATTTACAATGCTATCATTTTAGTAATAATAGCAGACTTCACGACTTTTTGCCTAGGTTTAAAATTATGAAATTTTATAATATAATTATGATTAGAACATTATTAAATATAAATTATAACACATATGTCATAGCACATTAATAACAGATGTCACAACACAATCACTATCTTTTCTTTTTAATATTTTAAAGCTTCATTTACACTTAATTACATAATAATTTTAGTTAATTCAATGCAAAATTTTCAAGTGATTTTTCCGAATTAGGGGAATTTTACTTAATTTAATCATTAAAAAAATGACCACTATTTTTCAGTCTCACAATATTTAACCTCTCTTTTGGAAAATAATTTTAACTTTTCATACGTTCTACTTTACTATCAGAGGTCATTGCATGATTCTGTCTGGACGAAAGTTTCAAGATGGGTTAGAAATATGACTTCTTTTTTTTAACTTTCTCTTTCAAGCATAAGTAATGGGTCTGTTTTAACCAAATCGCAGTTTGTAGACATAAATAGCGATAAATGGTCCTTTATAGGGTTTGTTTTTTAATGTGTAATAAATCTTTTTTAGATTTTGAAATATTGCTTTGTGAGAATGACGTCATGAAATTAGAACAATTTGATCTTTGGCCTTTAGCAATTTTAAAACAAGAAAAATATGATTGATGAATAGAAAATTTTAAAGGTTATGATTATACAGGAGATTCTGATTTTTAAATAAAAGTGCACTTGAAATTCTATGTGGTGGTAAGTAAACCATATATTTAAAATTTCTTTTGACCATAGATTATGCCTACATTTTGTCTACCTTAAGAACTCCCCCGCCACAAAGTCTGCTGCTATAGAAACAAGAATGGCACATTTCAGGGCGGGTAACTTCTCTTCACTCTAAGATTAACACAATTAACCCTTGTGGCAGAATTTTTTCAAGCTATCTGCGACAGAACTCCCTACCATTAATGCCTTTCTGCAAGATACTTTTAATAATAATAAACATATATATGTTACTAATTTAAAATAATAACAGTGCTGTGTTTTCAAAAAAAGAAAAACTATTATATTTTTTAATTGAACATGTAATAATTTTTTATTCTAATATGGTGATATTCTTGTATTTTTTGGATGGGGGATACACTAATTATTTTCCTTGTCACATTTTGTAAATAATAATCACAATAAAAAAATTAATTAAAATCATGAAATCCGTTGCCGAAAAAAAGTTCAATGACGAACTCACTCGAATCGGTCTCCTCAAATCCGTGTTTCGTTTCAAGATTAGGTTGTAATAAATAATATCGTACATAAAATATCGGATTTAAAATCTATGGAGAAAATCAATAGCAATAACTGCTAAAAATTCAATAGTATTACTGCCTTAAAAATCAAATACTCAAATACACGATTCAAAATTTTCATATTGTTTGAAATATTAAACAATATGAAAAATTTCAGATTGTTTCAAACCACGTGAAAATCAATAACTACCGAAACTTCAATCAAAACATTACATCAATTTACGATACTATCTGCGTAAATTGAGCACGTCAAAAAGTGATTATCTAAATGTATGATTCAAACATTACGTGGAATTCAAGAGACAAATTTACGAGAAAACTCAAAATTTGTCCTTTTCAAAAGAATTTCTGCAAGAACTCTGTAACGTTCTGCGACAATGTCGCCGTGATTCTGTCACAGGGTAGTAGACTGGAAAAAAAGTTTCCCTTTCTTCCGCTGACCAGAGCCGAAACCTGTCCTAAATAATGACCCCACACCCCTACTTGAAATAGTTATACCTCGTTACCATAGTTACTGCCACGGGTCTAGACAAATGAGTTAGGGGAGTTCTTACTTTAGACAAACTATAGGGTCTCCTAGGATTAGAATAGGTGGTCTTCAAGGAAAAAAGTAAGCCAGAAAATAAATCTTGAATTAATTACATAGTTATTTTATAAACAAAAATTAGTAGTCTCCTTTTTTTACCAATGAAAAACGGAAATAAATATTATATTGCAATTCAAATATGAAATTTTTAGTAAAATACAGAACAAGAAGTAGAATAATTCATGAAAGAAGTCTTTTTACAAAAAAAAAAAAAAAAAACTCTTACAATTGTATTTTTTTTAAAAAAAAAAAAAAATTTTGTTGTAAAATTAAAAAATTGCAAAAATAACAACATTTTTTAATAATATTCTATAGCAAATGCTGTTGTTTTCTTCAGCAATGAGGCAATTCACTTTTTCTAGGTGATTTTCCCATTTACATTTACCAGCGGGTGACCGAGCTCCGCTCGGAGAAAACAGGTATCGAAGCTAACTCGAAGATTTAAATTTTCAATTGTGATTTATCAAAACAATACATGCCATAAGAAAATTTGTGAAACCATTTGTGAAAAGATAACCGGTTAAAGTGCACCATTGTAAACTATCTAAACAAAGTTAGAGTTTGGAAAGGGAACTATTCTATACAAAGGTAAAGTTTGAAAAGTCATAGGAAATAAAATGTAATTGATAACAAAAAATTATACAATTAAAGAAATGGTACAAAGGCGTTATCATCGGGTCTTGGATATTCAAAGCGTGCATATTGGTCGAAGATGTGAAAGATGCGGCTTCAGATGGTCCCGACATGTTCAATTGGTCACAACGAATTCGTAAATTTGCTTCCGTTCATCCACTTCTTGAAAATTCTTGTCCAGGAAAAGCCGTCGATGAGAGAGGTATTGTTGAGCATAAAAGACGATGTAAACTCCGCAGGAAGACGCGTCATCTTGGTGGTTGTAATCGTTGCGAGGTTTCACGATGCATCCTTTCAGCTTTTCATTCGTAACAACGGTATTCAAAACGTGTCGCAGTATTTTTCTCAAAACTGCATCGATGGGCAGCGGGTTGTCGACTGGATCGCAGACTAATAGTTGACGTTCTCTATAGCTTGCTTCGTAAATTCCTAGCATCCAGTGCTCGTCTCTATCCATTTGAGCTCTCTTGTGAATGGGAATGAGTAGCACGTCGAATCCTTGTTGAACGCCGTATAGATAGTTGGAAGCCTTGTTCTGGTCGCTGATATCGTTGAGAAGAGCCATTCCTTCATAAGCGCCATCCGCTGTTGTAACGTAGAAGCGTGCGACAAATTCAGGGTGAAGTACGGCAACTTTGACGGTCGGGTAAGCTTGTTCGGCGTAATGGAGAAGCATTCTGACAATGACGGTATCTTCTAGTTGTCCATTTGCGGGCAGAATTGAGTTGATCGCTTGTTGTTCCAAAATTCCGGCTCCTTGAAGAATTTCATGTAGAGGTGCGTTCTGCATGTTGAAAATGTAGCTTGAAATCTGATGAATGTTAAAATGTCGGACTTTGTTGACGGAGATTTTAACACAAAAGTTAAACTTTTCTCCACTTTGATAAATGTAAACTAATGCGAACCTTACAATTAAATTATTAATTCCTTCGTATATTATTGGTTTAAGTTGTCGAAAATTAATATTTCAATTGTAAGGTTCGCATTAGCATACATTTATAAGAGTGGAGAAAAGTATCTATAGCCATTATGGCGAACTAATAAAGTTTGAAAATATCCTATCTGTAACTCCGAACTACTCGACCGTAGCGCTTCAAAACCGGCGCCAATCGATTCCTCGTGGTCAAAAACCACAGACCCCCAAGTTTACCGGAGTTTATTAATTCTGGGGCGATTTACGACTTGGCAACCATTCCTCGTATTATAGTATAAGATAAAACATGTATAGTCAAGATTTAAAAAAAGTTTAATGTTACAAGAGATAATAAGATATAATTATTGTAAATGAGGTTGACTTCGAAAACATTTGTCCTGCAAAAAAAGAAGTTTAATAAGCGAAATTAAATGAAAGTCATACCCAAGTCTTTAGTCATTTGGCAGTGGAACCTTATTTGAGAAAAAAAGAATCCAATAAAATCTGAGAGATATCGCTTTCTGGAGAATATGTAGACAAACTGTTGATTAGCAGGAACCGCAAACAGAGAGTTTCCACTGCAAAATTAACATTTATGTAATAAATATATGTGTGTATATATACAATCCCTAAGCCAAATTATTAGACACATTATAAGATTCTATGTAAAATCTTAATTATCAGGTGATACTATACAGCTTTATTGCTTTTACGCAACTGAAACCGGTTTGCACTTGTTTACATTAGTGTATCAATGGGTTATCATTGTAATGCAATACGTTAAAAATAAATACAAATAGGAAGTATATTAAAAAATCACCTGAGTAAAAGCCTATTACATGTATGTTTAAATATAAGAGTATTGCAAGCAAACTCTTGCAAAACATGTAATTTTTGAAAAACTACAATGCATCTAATAATTTGGTCTAATTATTACAATATAATAATATAAAACCTCATATGATAAATATTCTATATGTATATAATCTATGGCAATGCATGACTTATTGGCTATATAGTATTTAAAGAATATTTAAAATATAGATATAGTCTAATAAATAATATTTAATTTCAGATTAATATTTTATTTATATATTTAATATATAAATATAAATAAGAAAATATTAATATATTAAAGTAGAAATTATAATTTTGAGCAGAAAAAACAAATTTTCACTTTATCGTATACTTCCTTTCTTTTTTTTTAATTCGAAATATCTGATGTTTGCAAAGAATATTGAAATAGACTTACTTAATTTTTTACAATTAGTGCAATTATCATTTTAGTTTTTTGATTACTTTTAGTGCAATTATTATTGAAATGGAAATATATTGATTTGTTGCTATAATTAATTTCTTTTTTAACTTTTTATTAATTTATTTTTTATTAACTTTAAGATAAGTGCATTAAAATCAAATTTAACGTTGTAAAAGTTTAATAAAAAAAGTGACAAAAAATAATAAAATATGCATATAATAATATGAAAAAAAAATTTCTAATCAATTTGCACTTTCAGTAATTTAAATTACGAACTTAACATAACGTGTTGACTGAACCAAAAAGTTCACTGTAGATTTCTAAGAAAATATTGATAGAAATTAAATACCTGGCATTAGTTATAACTCTGCTTTTTCTCAATATTCTATAAATTTCATCCTCCAATGAGTGCTCAAGTTTTTTGAGAGGGGATTGTTTCTACAGAAATTTAAAAAAATAATATTTGTACATGATCACATAAGACATAAAACTTCAAATGAGAATTGGCTATTTTACTGGGAGACAACATGAATATAGCATAAATGAACAACAAGCAAATATAAATTAAGTAAACGAAATTGAATACTATTAATTATCCGGGCTTAAACCAGAATTTTTATAAAAATTCCCTTTTCTATGAAATTATGAGAATCTACTCATAATTATGATAATCTAAAATAATGATAAATTGGGTCCTTCAGCCAGAATCTTGTTTTTAATTTTGCGAAAAAATTCCAAAAAATATCTGTCCTTCAAGAAAATAAAGCTCTTAAATTGAAAATAAATGTAAAACCATACCAAGCCTCTTAAAGTTATTTTTTATTTTATAACCGTCTTTGAACAGAAAAACCAAATTTGGGTTTATGACTAGTATTGTTCAACTTTATAGCATTGTAATTTTAAACCTAATCCAGAAGACAAGGGAACTCCTGGATCAAGTATAGGGATAAATTTGCCTTTGTGGAGGACTTTTTGCTGGAACTAACCCACATTCACGTTACATTGAGAGGAAGAATACAAGAACCTCCCCTAGTTAGCCTGACGGCAAGGGGACTCTAACCCATGATCCGTCTACCAGTGAGGATATTTCACGTCAATACTGTGGCCAGTGCAAGCTGGATGCCAGTAATTTTTTAACATACGTTTGGTTTTGGTCTTGTTGAAAATTCGCCAGAAGTCAAATTGTCGGGTGGAGTGTACAAAGGAGAAGATTCAAACACAAACAGAACACGGGGAGAGCATGGTCTTCCATTCTGCAGAAAGTTCCAAATCGGATAGAACTTCTTTAAAACAGGGCAATGCTTTCAATCTGAAAGAAGGAAAAACACTAATACACATGAAATACAATATCGCAAGATAGTAAAAATAACAACCACTAAACAACGACAAAATATTCAGACATGTACTCAATGGCATTAAATTTGAGCTGACTATGTCTGTCAAAAACATGCCCAGAACAAATGGGCTAACGCTCAGTTTTAAAAAGTATAAACCCACTCAGACTTTTAACCCACTGACAGTTCTGCATGTAAAAAGTCGCATTTTAATGTGCAGTCTTCTCTGCATAGCAAAACTGGTTTTTACATGTTACTATATAGGAGAAAAACATTCCTCCTAATTTTACTCATTTGCTAAACTGCCAGTGGGATAATACAAACTCAAGATAATATTTAATTTGCAAAACAAAGGTTAAAATTCTTAAAAAATTATAAACCAAAATTTAGGTAAATATAAGATACATTATTTGAGATGATCTATTTTTGAACCATGACATTTGATACTATTATCGTCGAAGAATTGGTAATAGTGAAAATTTCTTTTGTACTTAACATAGAATATTTAACTTAACACTCTTTTAATGAGTTATACATTCGTATTAAATTAAAAGGCAGGCTGCGCATTGATTGTTAAGAAAATAATAAGAATATTTAAAGTTGCTTTTAATAAAATTAGATAAAAAATTAAACCATAAAATTAAAGAAATTTTTAATGCAAGGAAATATGTAAGGACCATAACAGCATCATAACTATTAAATTACTTATACAGTTGAACCTGTTTATCTTGAAAACCCCTATATCTCGATATTTCTAAAATTCCCTACATTTACTGTCTAAAATCAATGTATTTTTCATGTTTATGTCAAATTTTCCCCCCTTCAAATCCTCCGTTTCTCGAATTTCTAATAATACAGTACAAATGTCAAAACTTTCTTTATCAGTAGAACTTGCTACAGAGATGCATTTTGTGAACACACAGGAAGTAGGGATGAACTGGTTGGGGTGTTTCTTGGAATTTCAATCACTATCCCTGCACTTTCTTTAACTAGAGAAGAATACAATGATTCTGGCATTAAGTGAGGGGTTAATGAGTAGTGACCAGACCACCAGGGGTGAACTTTTCAGCATAGATATGAAAGCTAAGAATTCATTTTCACCTCAAAATTGCAACCAATGGATCAAAGGATAATTAGGAGTTTTAAAGTGAACTGTAGAAAACAGTTGGTATGCAAACTTGTAGATGCCATCGATGAAAAAAGTTCTCTTCCAAAATTAAATGTGTTGGATGCTATCAAAATTACTGTTTTGCCTGGAGAAATGTGTCTCTAAAATTTATCCAAAATGGTTTTAAGAATTGCTGTGCAGATGATGAACAAGAGGTTGAAGGCATTAGTGAAGAAGAAGAAACTGCTGATGCTGAAAATACAGTGCCAGATTTGCCAGAATGGAATGCAATAAAATCTGGATTTAATGTTGGCATTAATTTTGAAGAATTTTACAAGTGAACAACGGCCTGGCAACATGCGGAACATTGACAGATGCAGATATCATAGATAATGTCAAAGGAATATCAGATGATGAGGAAGAAGCTGAAGATCATATTAATGAACCAAAAGTGAATGCAACAGAGGTAGAAAAAAGCTGTAGAATTCTAATAAAATATTCTTGAATCCCAGGAAAATGTTATCTATTTGGGCTTTGCGCTCTTTCTAATCTTTAAAAGAATAATCGAAACAAATAAAGTTATACATCAAAAATCTTTTAAAAATTACTTTCAGTGTTAAATGTATGTTAAAAAAATATTATGTAAATAGATTTTATGTAAATATATGTGGTATAAGTAATTTGAAGAAATGCCTATATTTTTCTACTAAAAACAAAGCACTTTTAATAGAATTTCTTATTTAAATTAAATATTTTTAAAGTACCTGTATAACTCGAAACCTCTTTATCTCAAATTTTTTTGCCTTTCCCGTGAGATTCGAGATAAACAGGTTAAACTGTATTAAAAAATTCAGACATATATAATCGAATAATATAATTTTGAACTATATGTTTGATTTGAAGGTAGTAAGAAAATATATGAAAATTTTTATCAAGAGCCTGGCTTTTTATCTGATAACTCTTTTCAGCAAAATACAAAATTTGAGCGAATTCAGTTGAATACTTACTGATAAATCAAATTTAAAACATGCAACTTTTTCAAAATTCGATTTCTCAGGAACTATTCAATCGATTTCTCACAAATTTTGTATTTTTCCAGTTAAAATTATAATCTTTAAAAATATGTACAAAAATTGTATAGCTTACAATTTAAAATATTTTCCACTTTTAAATAAAATAATAAATCTTTACTAAAAGTTATATATTGCATGGAATTATATTGAGCTATGGTGAAATATGCAAAACGTAAAATTAACATTACGGAGTACAGAAATATGAATCCCTTGGAAAAAAGCTATGTTTATTCAGAGAAAGTATGTTTTTGTGTCTGATTTTGTATGTTAAAATAATATTATCTGCACTAATTATTTATCATATTTGAGGTCAAACCTTTGAACCATTAAAATTGAGCCCTAGAATATGAAGATGTTATCATTAGATCAAAAGTTACTTAGGGTAGTCTGCTTCTTTGTACATTTATAAGAACCTCATCAATTGATTGACAAAACAATAATACAGAGTAATCAAACAGAGCAATATTTAACATTAATGTTTTTAATTAAAACTGATCCAACACTTACATCAAGGAAAAGCAACAATTTGATTTGATACTTAAAATTATTTTCATTTTTTTCCTGTTATAAATACAAATTTTTTTTTTATTTGGTTTAATACTTTTGACATGAATTTTCATGTGAGCTACTTTTTTTTTCTAGCTAGAGAATTACAGGTTCCAGAGGATATGCCTGCCTATTCATCAGATGGCTTTATATTATGTCAGAAATTTAATGTCCATCATTTTCATGCCTTCAACTAAAGAAAGTAAAAAATATCACGCAAGTGATTAAAATAATCTCTTTATCGAAATCCCACATGAACCACTCTCCATTTAAAAATTGTCCTTTACTTTCCGTGGAGATAGCGGGATTAAAATAGGGTGAATCTCGTAGATTAAATTTTTATAGATTGCTGAATACGATTAATTATCTTTTTATTTTATTAGATTCTTGAGCAGCCATAACCAGATTTAAGCATATAAGTACTGCATATTGAAAAAAGAAATGAAATAAGAATACCTAATTGTGTCTAGAGCTCTGAAAAGCTAGATGTAGCTAACATCAAAACCTGCTTTTGGATGTGTTATCTGAAAAAAAGATTTGAGAAAAAGATTAAGTTCTTCAATTAAAAAAAAAATCGATACATAAACTAAGTATGTTGAAAGGAATAAAATAGTTTAAATAAAAAAAGAACATTGGTTAATTAGATGCTACTTTTTTTTAGATTTTACTTACTGCCTGATCTTTGATTGCCTGTAGAAAATAAAAAAGAAAGTAAGTAATTAATTAATTGGTATATAAAAATATTGTTTCAAGCTGAAAGGCATACATTGACACATTTAATAAAGCTAAAATAATTGCACAATTTTATTTATTTTTTAGTATCTTCAGTTCTGTAAGATTAAGCAAATTATTATATTAGATTGTATTATATTATGCAAAACATGATTTCATAAGTTTATCCCATCAAGCTAAAATTTAAGCATCATCTAGTTCTAACTCATGTTATTCATAGTACACTAAAATCAAACAATTTTCACAATTATTCTGATTTTTAATATTTAACATGATATTTTTATTTCAACTACTATTAATTTTAAACTATTCAATTTTATAGAACCATTTTTCAAAAGCCTAATTAAACAAAATAAACATGTGGTTTCAGATAATTTAAGAAGAAATACTAAAACGGTGACAAAACCTTTACATGCTATTGATCCTTAAGCTTACTTTACATAATGAGTAAAAATAATGAACTAAGTGTATGCAATAAATGTGGCTCTTGATCAAACAGAGCTATACGCAAGCAAACATCAGAGATGTTATCTCTTAATGTTTGAAAAAGAATTGTATACAGATTAATTTGTAGCAATGTCTAATGTTGAAACAATATGAAAAATTCACTTTTTAAATGACCTTCTCAAACAAACTGATTGACCTTTTAGGAAAACTTTTAGGCTCGAGGGAGTTCCTCTTTACACCTACTTTAAAAATTCCAAAACTTCAACACAAATGATTTTTTAGTTATAGGATTGATACACAGTTGGACAGACACGCAAATTATTTTTTTTTATTAAATAGACGATAAAGAAGCAAAAAAAAAAAAAAATGTTTTATACTTACAATGATTATATGAGAAACACAGAACAGAGTAAGTAATATTTCAGCAAAATCCAAATGCAAATCATTCCATACTTCTAAGAAGCTCTAAAAATATAAACTTAATTATTTATTTAT
The DNA here is from genome assembly GCF_982258835.1 of Parasteatoda tepidariorum. Classification (NCBI taxonomy): domain Eukaryota; kingdom Metazoa; phylum Arthropoda; class Arachnida; order Araneae; family Theridiidae; genus Parasteatoda; species Parasteatoda tepidariorum. Next base: position 126,598,618 of record NC_141756.1, read on the forward strand.
TGATACATGAAAGAAAAAACTTATTTTGTTTAAACATTAAAATGTCAACTACTTAAAGAGATTAAGGTATGTTTCTATTACTTTTTTAAAAGTTGTACTGGAAAAATCAAGCTACGAATTAATTAATATTTTATATCCGTCGTTGAACAGCTGACCCACTTTTGGGTCTACGACAACTAATGCTCAACTATGCAGCCTTGTAAATTTTGAATCAATCCAGAAGACAAGGAAACTCCTGGATCAGTACCCCCAGAGGTATTGATTTGTTATGAGAACATGAAAGATTTTGCGACTCGACAGATTTAATGCGCAGCAGTCACCATTTACTACATGGGGAGTCTTTGGTTGGGGGGATCAAACCCAAGAACTCTTGGACTACTAACCATGCTATCCCGGCCTAATTAACTCATATTGTAAAATTTAATAAAGCCACACTATTTATACTGATAGAAGAGAGAAGCAAGTGGAAAACATAAAATTACAGAGTGAGCAAATTAGTATGACAAAAAAATATTAATAATTGGTTCACTTCATTGGAAAGTGAACGTTCTATCCCCCGAGCCATCATGACTCAAGAGTCTAATAAGTTGTGAAAAGTAGGAATGTCTGGAGAAAGCCTGAGCTCACCCCTGGATATTGAACCATTGAAAAGGAAATAAGAGCAAATTTAATGATAATTAATATACATGTTTTATTGGGTTGATGCACAAGTTCCCGCACTTTGTTTAATTTAAAAAATTTGCGCTGAAAAGGAAATGTTTTGGCATAATCTTTTGTGTTATTCAAAAGAGAATTTTTCACTCTATAAAATAGTGTATTTCGCTTTTCGTTGACTTTATTTTTGTTACTTTTTAAAGCAATGGAGTGTCAAGTTGACAAAAATGAGCATTTCCGACGCCACCTTCATTTTGCGCTTAATCGCGGTGCCAAAGCCACAGAAGCTGCTAGAGAGAGCTGCTCAAATGCTTCACGTGGCGTTTCATTCAATACTGACATCGAATTATGGGTTTGGTTGGACGACTTTTTTGAGACGCTTACGGGTGATTTCTGTCGAAGAGGCATCGAAAAACTAGTTGAATGTTGAGAGGAAGGCGTAAACAACAATGAAGAGTACCTTATTGATTAAATTGCTGTTATTTTATGTAAAAAAATTAAGTTATAAAAAATTTAAAAAAAAACAAACGTGGGAACTTATGCATTAACCCAATATTAATATAGGTGCCATTATAAATAAAAATGTTGATAAGTTATCTTTTTTTAATTCTCTTACTGCCTTGGTATTAATATTAGACGAAATATTTCTACTAAATCTATCCTAATTAAGGTTGATTATTAAGGTCACACTAGAGCTGTGCAATCGATGACAGCAAATCCTGACAATTTATCACTGAGAACAACTTCGTCAATATTTAAAAGGGTTGGGAAAAAACCCCGAAAAGTAATTAAAATATATGCTTAGTTATCAATAAACCAAGTGAGTGAAAATAAAACAAGTGAAGTAAATTAAAACACAAATTTTGATTTTTACCTTTGTTTCCAACTCTGTTCCTAACTCTTTACATTTACGAACTAAAACACTTGTATCAGATATGCCAGTTGCTTGAAGAAATATGGCGCTGACAGAAGGATCGTAATATCCTTTTACTTCACAACTCCTCTTGAAAGTAAAAGATCAGTATTATGATGGTTATGAATGACTGTAAATTTATATTAATAAAAATATACATTTCAAATAATTATTGAGAGCATTATTGAAACGAATTGACAAACTTAATTTTAAAAAAAATTTTAAGTTTTTTAAAACAGGGTTGCCACTTAAATTTGGAAGAAAAAAATTTTTTGGCACATGTTATATGCAATATATTAAGAAGAAACACAATTATTGTTCACCTCTGTGAGCTATTTTGGGCTAACTATACTAGTTTAAATTGCTGGTATAACTTTGAGGAAAAAGAAGGAACAGCTGAACATACTTAATGGTATAATAAATGAAATAATAGCTGAATTATTATCTTTAAATATCCCATAGATTGTTTTTTGAGAGTTCTGAATTTTTCAAAAGACAAAAATAAGAAGTAAAATTCCCAGTTTGTAAGGAAAAATGTAAAATTTACAGCATTTTCTCTGTTATTTTAGGTGATTTTTAAATTCCCTGTATTTTCCCTGTGGAGTGGCAATTCTGTAAAAAAGATATAGATTATAAATGTTTTAATAGACAAAGTATTACACAAAAAAGACAAAAAATAAAATACTAATAGTTGAAATAATGTGTGAATAAATTTTTTTTTTAAATATGCAATCAAAACTTCATTTATTAAATGTGTTTCTCTCACTTTAAACAAAGGTTTTATTACACAATAATTACACAAAAGGAGCCCTGTGCTTATCTTAAGAATAGGTTGAATTTTTTATGGTAAGCGTCAGCTTTTGGATGAAATAGGGTGCATAGCCAGATTTTTCAACAAAAAATAAGCATTGCCATACTTTAACTGACGATAATGATGCTCAATCAATGTTAATGTAGGGTTGCCACTCAAATTTGGAGAAAAAAAATTAACTGTGTTTTCCCTGTACATATTATACACACTATATTATGAGGAAACAAAATCATTGTTTTTGTGTGTAGCTAAATTCGACTAACTATGCTAGTCTTAATTAAAATTTTGAGGGAAAAAAAGGAACAGCTGAACAAATTTAAATAATGCCATAGTAAATGAAATAGTTTAGTATAGCTGAAATATCTTCCCTAAATATCAAATGCTCTTTGAGTGGTCACCTTTTTTTAAAAAAAAATACAAAAATAAAAATTGAATTCCCAGTTTGTAAAGAAAAGAATTAGTATGCTTCTCCCCCCAACAAAATTAAAGTATATCGCCTATAATATCAGAATAAAAAAATATTACATAAATCAATTAAAAAAAAAACATTGCTTTTTTTTTGTAAACACAGCATTTTTGTTATCTTACATTTGTAACCTACATCTTTGTTATTATTGAAAGTATCTTGTAGAAAGATATTAGCGCTAGAGAGTCTTTGTCGCAGAAAACCTAAAAAAATTCTGCCACAGGGAGAGTTACATTTCTACATTGACTATCTCCATCTAATGATATTCTTTGCATTTTTAAAACTACAAATAAAATTACTATACATTACACAGTGGATTGCCAAACTAGTATAAATTAATAAACATTTTCTTACAGAAGTAGACTGACAAGCTTCTTCATTCTAAAGAATAAAAAAAATAACAATTAAGTACTATTCTTAATAAATTACACATTAAAAAAGATTTCACCATAACACAGCATATTAATCAGATTAGATATCACAAACTGATTAATGAGTAAAAAAAAGAACTATAAACTATAAGTACAATGAAATATTAAACTGACATTGGTAAATTTAAAGTAATTACTGTTCACTTTAGAGTTATAATTACTTAAATGACACTAATAGTAAATTTCTATAATATAAAAAGCTACTTGAGATTTTCTTTAAGGAAATAATTTCGAAAATGAATATATGAATATTACACTTAATTTTAAAATGACTTAATATTAACCTCAAAAATATGTTTATTCAAAGCCTCAGCAATGAGATGCTCCTTAAATTGAGATGAATTCAGGGAAGTCTTGCCAAATAATGATATCACCACAACTTTCTCATTTTTTACTTTTTCTTCCAAAAAGAATTTTCTAAACATAAAATAAAAATTATTAGTAACAATGGTTTCCAGATGAATTCTCATGTTCAGAAAATGCAATGAAAAAGTAAAACAGCATTATATAGATTTTCAAGTAGCAGCAATTTTAAACTTTTAAGAAAAATAAATTCAGTCATGAAAACTGCTTTCTTTATGGAAATGTGCACTTTTAGAAACCCATCTTCAAAGTGGAAAATACAGATAGTAGTTTTAAAAATACTTATTTTATTAGATTAAACAAAAAATTATTATTAAGTAAATGTAGTTGTAATTTATTAAAGTGTACAAGGTTTCTTGCCCAAGTCTCAAATTTAAAAAAAAAATTATGATAATTTTTAAAAAAAATAAAACTTAGATCAGTGGTTCCTGAACTTTTTTGTCCCGTAGACCCCTTGCCATGTTTTTCAGTTTTGGGCAGACCCCCTGCTTACCTGATATTGATTTTTTGTAAATTCATCAACTTTAAATACATTTTTGACAGCTGGTATAGTGCTATTTACTGTGAAAGATTTAAATTTCTAACTGTAATGAAGTGTAGTGCGAAAAACTTAAGAAAAAAACACACATTAATTTTATGCATTTATTAATTAAATTCAAACTAATTTAATTAATATGTAAATGGAATAAAATAGTGCACTATAAAACCTGTACTCCGTTACTAATATTATAATTGGGGAAATAAGTTTGTATACAAAACCGTAGTAGTGTACTGCCGGTTTGCTTATTAAGTTTTCTCGTAAAAACTGAGCAACAAATCTCCCATATCTTGTGCGCAGATTAAATTGGAGGTGTAGTTAGCTAAAGAGTTGACACACTTGGGAGGCTACAATTTACAGCGGAAAAATACTTTTTTGTTACAAAACAAAACCATACACGCAGAGAAAATAAAAACGTACACGGGCGGAGCTGCAGGCAACTGCTAGTTTATAATAATTCAGTTTCGTATATCGAAAAATAATCCTAATAACTTAAATTTTAATAAAATTTTTACTTCATAGCTACTTTTATAAATTATGTAGAATGTAGATAGATATATATCTTCATATTATAAGGTAGTATAATGTAAGTAATTATGCATTATCAGTGCATGCTGATTAGTCCATTCATGAAATGCCAAAATTAAAAGTTACGACCTGCTTATATGAGATCCACTATCGTTGATCCCCATCTTCATTTCAACGACCTTCAATTTTTTTTTCACTTGACATGAACTTCTTGTAGGTTATCATCGATCCCTGGGGATCGATATAGACCACTTTGGAAGTCACTGACTTAGATGATCATTATTTGCCCCAGAAACAGAGTGATTCTGAATTACGTGGGGTCACAATATTTCATATTGTTAATCTATTTTTTTTTTCTTCCAATAAAGTGAGATATTTCCAGATCAGTATCTGCTCGAGCCAAATTACATGGAATAGGCTACTAGTTTTATAGTTCTGACTTTTTGTTTTTCATGAGCTACTACTTGGTTTTAAAAACTAAAGGGTAAACAATTCATACAAGAGAAGACAACTGATTTAGCGAAGGCATATTATTTTCTGTTTTGGTTAAATGTAGGGGTGCAGAGCCGTGATGGCTCAGAGGATAGAGCGTTTGTCTTCTAATGCCAGCCATGGCTGGTCAAAATGAATTACGCATCCGACTTGCACAGGCCACTGTGCAGACATAAAATATCCTCAGTGGTAGACGGATTATGGGTTAAAGTCTCCTTGTAGTGAGGCTAACTGTGAAAAACAGCAAAATGATTAGTTCCATAAAATGTCCTTCAGAAATGCAAATTTCTACCAATACTTAATCCAGGCATTTTTTTGTCTTCTGGATTGGGTTCAAAATTACAAAGCTACGTAGTTGAACGTTAGTAGTCGTTAACTCAAAAATTAGGCAGCTGTTCAACCACGGTTATTAAATAAAACCATTTCTGCAGAGATATCATTACAACAATGTGTCTAGAAAAAATATTAAATTTAAAAAATTTTACCTTTTAACATTGTACCATAATCATGTACCTTTTAACATTGAAAGGAAAATTTATTAAAAGTGCATAAAAAAATTACTTCAATTAAGCCTTAAAATTATAATATTTTTATGTTACAAAATTCTGATTCTTAAAAGAACTATCCTAAGGTTCTTGTTAATTGAGTTGAAACTATAGTATGAGAATTTAAGTTCGTTAATTTGTGCTTTATGCTGTAGTGTACATAGCACAAAATATCACTTTCTCCTTTCTTGGAAGTATTTTGATAAGACTATCAGGTTTTCCAGATTGATAACATTCTCAGATTTTTCTGCGGTACTCTGATCAGGAACCACAATAATTATTTACATCTTTTTTTGGAAAGAATGCTTCAATATACTTAGAACCACCAATGTTTATGTTTACGGAAATTCTATTATTCTTATTCAAGATTAGAAGGGCAACAAAGAACTTTAGGGCGAAATTATTATGAAGATACTGATTACGAAATCACCCCAATTTTCATTTTAAAAAATTTTCAGCAGAGATCAATAATTGAATTACTTTCAAGCAATTTAAAAAATAATTAAAAGCACGCCTTACTTTAAATCTTTATTGACTAGATCAAATAAACTAAAATCTATAGTGTTTTCATCCTCTGTTGGAGTTGACATCATAAAAATCTTCTAATATTCTTTTTAAAAGTAGTAAAATTTAAATAACCAGAAACACCTCATCGGTTAATAACAACACATCTGAAATTGCTGCAAAGAGGAAAATACTGTTTTGAAGCTATCGCCTGTTTATTTCTGCTCCAGTTATGTGTTCTTCACTGAAAGTTAACGATGGCAATTGTCTCAGTAGATTACCGAAGTCAAACAACACTGCTATTGTTGTTGCTGTTGTTAATTTACGTCACACTAGAGCTGTTGTTGTTGTTGTTAATTTACGTTGCACTAGAGCTGCACTATGGGCTATTGGCGACGGTCTGGGAAACATCCCGGAGGATGATCCGAAGACATGCCATCACAATTTTGATCCTCTGCGGAGGGTATGGCACCCCCGCTTCGGTAGCCCGACGACCTGCGCGTGAAGTCGTGCACTTTACGGTAGAACAGTTTAACGAGGACTAATACCGCACACCCTCGGTCCCTACGCAGGCTGATCCAAGTGGTCACCCACCCCCACACTGACCGCAGCCAGTGATGCTTGACTTCGGTGATCTGCTGGGAACCGTGTCTTAACGATCAGTCTGCTGCGGGACACGTAATTTGGGAAGAACACCTTTCGATTCCATGTTTCAATCCCTCCCCTTTATCCCTCTTCTCAGTTGTATTGGACTGTACTACGATATTTTCTCCTTTCTTAACATTTTTTCGTATTTATTTACCACAAATATTTTTTTAAATTTCCATAATGCTTTTTTTTGGAACTATGTTCAATGTAGTTTTCAGTTCCATGCAATTTCCTAGTGCAAAATTTTTTAATCTATTTGAAAATCAAGACTGAAGCTAATGTACTTCCTTCTCCTATGACCCTCCACACGCTAAGATAAAGGCATGCTTGACCATCCTCCTTCACTCTCCTTCTCTTATCAGTTGCTCTACGATATTTTGATACATATCTACGCACGTATATACATATTACTACATATCTACGATATTCCCAACTCTTAAAATTTGTTGATTTCATTGACAAAAATATTTTTTTCAAAATTTCCACGATGCTTTGTTTTAAAACTATGTTCAATGTAGTTTTCGATTCCATATAATGTTCCCTAATTTAAAATTAGCTAACGGCTTCTTTCTCCAATGACTCATCACACCCTAATGTAATGGTGAAAGCATGTAAAGTGTTGTCATTGGCGATCGCAACACTTGGATACGCCAGGGAGAGACCGGTTTCATGCCTTCAGCCCTTCTCCCTTCCCTCTCCCCCTCTTTTCAGTTGTATAGGAATGTACTACGATATTTTCCCTTTTCTTAATATTTTTCCTTTTTATGTAATAAAAATACTTTTTAAAATTTTCGTGATACCTTTCTTCAGAACTATTTTTAATGCAGTTTTCAGTTCCATATAGTTTTCAAAGCTAAAAGATTCTAATCTATATGAAAATCAAGAGAGAAACTAACCTTCTTCCTTCCTCTGTAACTTTCCAAACGCTAATGAGGAAAGCATGTGAAGTGTTGCCATAGGTACAGAGTTCTACTCTACGCCACCTGCAGCCCATTTCGATCTCCAATAGGTAGACAGTTTATGGGCAATGTTGCTCGCCTTCGTGACTTTGGTTCACAGGTGCCCACTGGGTAACGTTAAATGAGTAACAATTCCGGCATCTTCATAGGCAAATATTAAAATTCAGTGCCTACCATTGGGGGAAAGGTAGACAGTTTAGCTCTGCGCCACCTGTAGCCGATTTCGATCGATCGCCAATATGCAGTTTTCTGAAAGTGCTTAGAATATTTCCGTTGTGTATCTCTTCGCTTTTGCAGCGTTAAGAGGACCTGATGCTTTAAAAAGTTTTAGTATTAAAATTATGATTTAAATTTTGATCTAATATTTCCATTCGAATAGTGACTTCTGCACGTTAAATCTATCGAGGTCACAATGTCCTCCAAGTTCCCATTACAAATCAATATCTCTGGCTGTACTGATCCAGGGGTCTATTCAGTAAAATATTCTTTAAAAATGCTTTATATATATTTCTTAGTGGAATATGCATATATTTTTCGAAATTTCGACAGCTGACCTTTGATCTGGTATTAGTATCAACGTTGTCAGTTAAATCCAAAAATTATAAAAAATTATTAATAATTGGCAGCAATCAATAATAATTAAAAAGGAACACCTATAGACGAAGTAGACAATAGTATACATTAAATGTAGGCCATACAGAATTTTGTTAGCTCCTCATATCGTATTTTACACCATCTTCGATTTCAGCGACACCTGTGCTAACTATTATATGGAGAGAGACAGGGCCAAAATGAAATATTTATTAAAAATGCTTTATAGATATTTCTCAGCATATGCATATATTTATCGAAATTTTGACACTTATCCTTTAATTTGCTATAAGTATCGAAGTTGTCATTTGAACCGAAAAATTATAAAAAACTATTAAAGTGTCCACCAAATGATCCCCTTAAAACCAGTTATTAATAATAGTTATAAAGCAATGGATAGGAATGCCTATAGTCGAAATAGACAATACCATACATTACATGTAAGCCATGCAGAATTTCTTTCCCACCTCATATCTTATTTTACACCATCTTCGATTTCAGCGACACCTGTGCTAACTATTATATGGAGAAAGACAGGGCCAAAATGAAATATATATTAAAAATGCTTTATAGATATTTCTCAGCATATGCATATATTTTTCGAAATTTTGACACTTATCCTTTAATTTGCTATTAGTATCGAAGTTGTCATTTGAACCGAAAAATTATAAAAAAATTAGTAAAGTGTCCGCCAAATGATCCCCTTAAAACCAGTTATTAAAAATAATTAGAAAGCAATGGATAGGAATGCCTATAGTCGAAATAGACAACACTATACATTACATGTAGGCCATACAGAATTTCTTTCCCACCTCATATCGTATTTTACACCATCTTCGATTTCAGAGACACCTGTGCTAACTATTATATGGAGAAAGACAATGACAAAATAAAATACTTTTTAAAAATGTTTTATAAATATTTCTCAGCTTATGTATATATTTTTTGAAATTTCGACAGCTAACCTTTGATCTGGTATTAGTATCAACATTGTCAGTTGTACCCAAAAAGTATAAAAATTTATTAAAGTGTCCACCAAAATGATTCCCTTAAAATTAGCAATCAATAATAATTAGAGAGGAATACCTATAGATGAAGTAAACAATAGTATACATTATACATTAAGTGTAGGCCATACAGAATATTGTTCCCGCCTCATATCGTATTTTACACCATCTTCGATTTCAGAGACACCTGTGCTAACTATTATATGGAGAGAGACAGGGACAAAATAAAATATTTTTTTAAAAATGCTTTATAAATATTTCTCAGCTTATGTATATATTTTTTGAAATTTCGACAGCTAACCTTTGATCTGGTATTAGTATCAACATTGTCAGTTGAACCCAAAAAGTATTAAAAATTATTAAAGTGTCCACCAAATGATCCCCTTAAAACCAGCAATCAATAATAATTAGAGAGGAATACCTATAGATGAAGTAAACAATAGTATACATTATACATTAAGTGTAGGCCATACAGAATATTGTTACCGATTCATATCTTATTTTACACCATCCTCGATTTCAGTGACGCCTGTGCTAACTATTATATGGAGAGAGACAAGGACAGAATAAAATATTTTTCAAAAATGCTTTATAGATATATCTCCTGGTGGTCGAAATATAATTTATTTTCATGTATATCATGTGGTAATAGCAAAACGTTTCATCTTTATTGATTGAAATGAACTGAAGTTGCCTCTCTTTTATATTTTTTTATTTTATTTTATAACCGTCGTTGAACAGCCGACCCAATTTCATGGGTTTACGACTACTTACGTTCAACTCCGTAGCCTTGTAATTTTGAACCAATCCAGAAGACAGGGAAACTCCTGGATCAGTACCCCCAGAGGTATTGATTTGTTGTGGGAGCATGGAGGACTTTGAGACTCGACAGATTTAGCGTGCATCAGTATCCATTTACTACACGGGGAGTCTTCGGCCGGCGAGGATCGAACCCACGACCTCTTGGATATGGGCCCAGCGAAGATCTGAAAAAATTGAGTATTTAAAAGTAAATAACTTTGTTTGATATACAGTTCCTGGCCATATAATTCGACGCACTGTAAGATTCTATGTAAAAGCTTAATTATAATGAAATATTATAGAGTTTTATTATTTTTATGTGACTGAAACCGGTTTGCACTTGCTTACGTTAGTGTATCAATGGGTTAACATTGTCATGCAATACGTCAAAAATAAATACAAATGTAACAAATCTCCTCTATAAAAATCCATTACATGTATGTTCAAATATAAAAGTATAAACTAGTGCAATAATTTGGTCTAATTGTTATAATATAATATGTGTTATAATAAATATTCTATATTTATATAATATATCCTCTAATTTATATGATATCTCTTCTAATGTAACCAATTGATACACGACCGTAGCCAAGTGCAAAAAGTCACGTAAAAACAATACAACTGTATCGCCTGATAGTTAAGATTTTACATAGAATCTCAGCGTCTAATGATTTGGCCAGAAACTCTATAAAGAGAGAAGAAATGAGATGCTTTAACTAGATAAAGCAGTTATAGTTGCCATTTTTTATTCAACTATCGTCTTGACTACGCTAAACTACCGCGTTTTTCTATGTTTACCCTTTTATTAAGATATTTTCACTCATAACCAGGCTTAAAGATGAATATTTTTAGAATCATCTAAGGTACACGCAATAGGGCTAACTAATCAAATTAATTTTAAAGCAATTTAAAACAAAAAATTATTACGAAATTCTTTGAATTACTAAAGAAGAAAGCGGGACTGAAGATTTCAAAACACGTTTGATGGCTGGAAGAAAAAGAGGGGTTGTAAGACGATAAGGAGAAAAATTTTCAAGCTTTCCTCGATATCCTTAGTTGTTTTGATCTCGCTTTCCTCACTAGTTATTGGATTGATATCAGTAACCTTGTACCAGTAGGCGTGGCCGAAAGGATTTTCTCTACATTATAAATTTTTTTTTGAGGAGTTGGATGTCTCAACTTGCTTTATTGAAGAGGAAAGAACTACCACTATAAATATTAAATACCCTTGTATATAAGACATTGATTCTACCTTTTGATAGATGAAGGTTGACACTTCAGTGGTGACTTGAGCGTGATTTCCAACATTGATCGATGGTCCACATTAAACAGTTGATTTGATTAAAAATTTACTGCTCAAAAAAAAAAAAATCCGGTGAAGTAAATAAAGTTTCCCGGTCAATAAACAATATTGAAGAAGAAAAAAAATAATGATTTTATTATTAATTTTTATTAATTAACAACAGATTAGAAAATTTAGTGGGTTGTGCTTCAAATGATGGATGGATTTATATTTTGCGCAAATTATAAACATTAATTTTATGATTTTTTTTAAAATTTTACATTAATTTTCTTTTTTTTATAGCTTTTTAAAAAAAAAAATTATTGCTACGAAATCTTTTTTTACAATTTACTTTAAATATTTTTAAAAAGTGAAAATAATCTAAATTTTTAAATGTGAAATCTTTATGACAGACATTCATTTTAATGCAAACTGATGTATAATCTTTCTCAATAAACTTAAGTGTATCAAACCATTTAAAATCTGTATTTAGTATGTGTTTTGTAATTATTCTTAGGTGTGTCTTTAAACACTTATTTGTGTTTCGTAACCAAAAAGGAATTTTTTTTTAAATAGGATAACATTTTACTTTCTAGTCAGGGCTCGAAAAAACTCAGAAATTTTACCCGTCCCCGAGGACAACTTGCCCAACAATGTACCCGTCCTCCTTTGAAACTAGCCCGTAGCTTCTAAATAAATAAAAATATAATTTTCTCTTATGTATTACAAACATTTATTATAATTTTCTCTTATTTATTACAAACATTTATGTAAATTTACACAATGAATTAGTAGTTACTTGGATTATATTATGCAGTAATAAACGAAATACTAGGTTAATAATAGTAACCTAGTACGTATTTCTTTTATGAAATAATTTAAATGACTAAGGTCAAGTTATCTGGAATGTCAATTTATCCGAGGGTACTGCGTTTTTTAAATGAATCAAATATGACGTTTGCCAGTTCTACAATCAAGCCAATGATTTACAGAGGTTTCTGCATAGAAATCGGAAGGGGGTTTTCCATTTAGGTAGATGTTCATAATTACGTTTAACGCTTCTTGTTTAAGACCAGTAAGTAATGTGGGTTTTTTTTCTGTAAGTTCATTGCTGAAAAGCCCCTTTCAAACACTGCAGTACTCCCTGACAGAGAAAACATCAATTCTAATAACAAGAATTGAAAATGTATCACGAAAATTAACGGGAAAATGGCCGTCCACGCGGACGTCGGATTCGAGAAATTCGTTGCCCGCGGGAAATTTTTGACCGCCGAGGACGGGCGGACGGGCTGTTTTTCGAGCCCTGATTCTAGTGTTAAATTTACAATATTTTGTAGTCCCAGTTATATGTGAACAAGTAAGTCATTTTCATAAATATACAGGGTTATTCATAATTCCCACCGGGGTTTCGAAGCGTTATAGTAAAAAAAAGAAGACGAATATGAAAAAAAGAAACATGTGAAATTATTCCGAAACTATTCAAGTTTTACTTACATACATTACAGGTGTTCTATGTGTGAACCCTTGGTCACATGGCATACATCAATGCGATAGTCCAGTTCCGGCCCGGAGGGAATTATAAATAACCCTGTATTAGACAACATGATACATAAATAGCTAAAATAACGATAAGAGATGAAGTACACACATTTTTAGAATGGGCCCCGGCCGAAAATCCTGAAGGGTGAAGTTACGGTACTGACCTTATTTCTTCCCAAAAACCCTGTCAATTTTGACATCACTTCTAACATGGACTTTTATTAACTTGACTTTTTAATTCATCCTGTACGTAAATAAAAAAAATATTCTGGTTAAAAATTCCAAACTACAAGTATTGCTATGAAGTAAAAATTACATAGCATCCCTTTCCACATAACCCCCGCTGTTATCTCTCACGTGGTATTATCTCTTTTGTTCTACTTTTTTCTTTCAAATCCTTTCTGAAAACAAACTCATATTTTAGCCTACACCGGATTGGTTTTAAATTTTATATCGGGGGTGTCCGAATTTGCAACTGTGTATAAATCTACATTTCTTTTCTCACAGGGTAATTCCACTCTCCTAGAAGCGTTGATTTATCAGTCACTTCAATCCTTCGCCACCTGCTCCTTATCTCCTACTTTCTTTCCAGGAGTCCTTGTATATATTGTAAATAATTTTTCCGTTTCTTATTATTATCTTTCGTATTATTATCATCCCTATTTAATGCTTTATATGTATTTTGCGATTTATATTATATAACCCAGTTCAAATTTGTTAACTCATGTACTATGCGATTTCTTAATCATGCGATTATATGACGCTCCCCCTTCCCTTCCTCCTCCTTTTCAACCGAGATGAAAGAGCAGACAGCCTTATCAGGCTAGGTACTCTGAAAAAATTTAATAGTTACAGTTACAGTTTCCAGGATTCATAAAATACTATCACTACTCCGGACCCCCCAGAGTGATGCGCACTCCTCTCTTGTCGGAATTCTCGCCTGCAAGGTACTTTTTGTCCCCTTCCCTCACAAACCTTATCTCATTCATCCTCTTAATGTTCCTTAATAACCTCCTCGGTCACCGGTATCTTGTTTATACATTTGACCACCACTGGGATTTTTCCACTCTCATTTCCTCTCTCTCTCTCTGCTCACTCCTTTGAAGAGACACGTGCCGCTCCGATTTCAGTCAGTGACGTCAAGGCGGCGATGTAACTACCATTCTTTTTTTAAAACTCATTTCGATGCATTCATTGTTTTCTATATTCATTTTGAGGTTTCTTATCTGACTGCAAACATTTAACAGTGGAAGTTAAATATCAGCTTGCGCGATAGTGACTGGCAAGAATTATTTTTAAAACACAAAATGAGGAAACTCAATTTTCCATGTTTTATTTCAGAAAACATAAAGGTGATATCAAATAAACTGTAAAATGTACTAGATTGCAATGAATTATGTTTCATGTTTTCTTTCTTTTTTTTTTCTTTCTTATTTTAAGAAGCTTAAAAATTTCGCCATTGAAATCGATACCGTCTCCACACTTTAAAATAGAAGGGGGAAAAATGTACAAATAGAAAGAAAATAAAATCCTGAACTTCAAAAATAGTTGATTTTATTCAGTAAATTTTGTTCTGTTGAACCTAGTCTCAAAATGTTACTAAACATATATATATATATTTTTTTTTTGATTTTGAAAGTTTTAAAAATGTTCCGAAAAACTTTAGTAGTCTAATTTTTAAATGCAAAAACTGCTTAAATTTGATAACCAGGTACATAAAGAGCTTTCAGTGAATAAAAATAATTACATGAAATAACGGAATTTAGCTTGATAACATGCTAGTACACAATGAGAAAAATTCTTTAACCGACGCAGATCGGACACCGGTATTCCTTATTTTCAAGCTCTCTAATTAAAAGTAAAATATATATTTTGAATTCGAAAAACAATGCAATAGTTACTGAAAAATCGGTACTTTATACTAAAATATAAAATCCAAGTGTAAAATATTCAGTCATATTTCAAAAATTTCATTTTATAAATTACCTGTAATAATGGAAAATTAGGGTTGATATTTAATAATGGTTGTAAAAAGATCTCCGCCCCCCCACCTCAGCATTTGGAAAATTTTAAAGCAACTAAGGGAACCCTTTGAGCAGTTAATTCTTTAAATTTTGTTATATTGAACCTAGTCACAAAATTTTACTCAAAATTTTTTTGAAAGTTTTTATTTTAAACTTTAAGAAACTTTATTAGTCTAATCTTTAAATACAAAAACTTTTTAAATTTGGAAACTAGGCGTAAAAGAGCTTTCAATGAATAAAAAGAATTACATAAAATTACGGAACTTAGTTTGTTAACCTACCAATACGCAATTCCTTAACCTTTGACGCAGATGAGACAGTTTCCCTTTATATTTTTGACACTGTAATTGCAAGTAAAAATATATTTCGGTATAATAAATCATAAAGTCAGTCTAATGTTTACTAAAAATCTTAAATAATCTGAAATCTATTCTGAAATATATAATTCAAGTAGTAGTTTTAATTTTTTCATTTATAGTCAAAAATTTAATAAGTGATTTTGTTAATTAAGGAAACTTCAATGATGAATTACTATTTCTTAGATGTAATTAATTTCTAATAAGTGTAAATTTGTAAATTTTGAAGTGAGCCGCGGTACAAGAATTTTACCTTTACAGCAGCAAAAAAAAAAAAAAAAAAAAAAAAATGACATTCTTTATTTCATAACCAGAAATGATCAAAATGTTAAATATATTATTTTCATTTGTTTTGACTTTTATACTTTTTAATGAAAAATAAAAGAGTTAGCACTTCATTAACTTTATTGAAAATGTGTGCACTTTAGTCAGTAGATTGCTTATCATAGTGGAGAATTTATAGAACTAAAATATTACGTTCTAATAATAATGGAAAATTAAAATTGAAATTTAGTAAAGGTTTTGACAAGGTCTCTTCCCAGCCCTTCAGCATTTGGAAAATTAGAATTCTGTAGAAACTGAGTGAACAGTTGATTTCATTTAGTAAATATTGTTCCATTTAACCTATTCATAAAATTTTAATTTTTTTTAAAGTTTTTGAAAGTTTTAAACATGCTTAAAAATTTAAGAAACTTTATTAATCTAATCTTTAAATACAAAAACTTTTTTAATTTAATAACTTTGTTCAAAAGAGATGTCAGTGAACAAAAAGAATTAAATGATTAACAAACTAAATTCCGTTATTCTTACTAATACACAATGAAAATAATTCTTTAACTTTTGACGCAGATGGGACATCGGTATTCCTTTCATGTATTTTTCAATCTCTATAATTACAAGTAAAAATATATTTTGTTATTTTTAATTCTAAAAACAGTTTAGTAGTTACTAAAAAATCGGTTAGATTATCGGTACTTGATACTAAAATAAAAAAATCGAAATAAAAAATTTGTAATATTTCAAAAATTTGATTTTGTACATTACATAAGTTTAAATGATGAATAACTGCTTCTTAGATCTAAATAACTGCAAATGAAAGCAAATTTGTAAATGGAAGTGAGCCGCTGTTTAAAAATTTTACCTTTACAGGAGCAAAAAGTACTGTCTCATTTTGTATTTTATGATAAAAATTAAAATGCTTAATATATTTTCGTCCGTTTTGAACTTAAAAAGGTATGAAATATATCTATATAACAAATTTTTGACAGTTTTCCACTGTTGTCGGAACACTTATTGACTGGAAAAATCACGTGGTAGGATATAGTTTTTCCATATTGTTATCAGCATAAAAAGTCAAAGGTATTGTTTTTCTATAAATATCTATAAATTTAAAACCTTTTTCTCTACTGCTATTATTACGCTTTTAATTCAAATTCAAGAGTTTAAGACTATGAGAATTATTTTCTTTTATTATTCTAACGGAATTTTGGACTACATTTTAAAATAAAGTTTATTAAAAAGTGTATTCTTATTAAAAGTTTTATAATTACTTTTCTGCAATCATTAATATATTGATTGTTATAAATACAGTTCGAGATTCTTTAAATGATTTAGAACTTAAAGATCAGCTTCATGCACAATGTGATGCAAGCAAAAATGATATTTAACTTATCCGCCCGTTTGGTCATATTAAATAATTGTCACGGACTCAAATTTGTTCGAGCAACAAAATGTTTGAACAGTATAAATGTTAGTTTAAAAACTGATTACTTGGAGAAATTACATCTGTTCACCAATAGATCTAAATATTTATAATACTAATAGATAATATTTGGACATGGAAATAGAGGCACAAGAGTAAGCAAACGGAATTATTTTTAGTACGTATATGTAAATGAATCATTTTAACTTTAGAATAAATACTGTTTCATCTCAATAAATAACAATTATTGCGAAGCAATCATAGGGGTTGGTGAGAGGCAGCGAAAGGGGAATCAGCCCCTTTCTGTTTTATGAAAATTGTGTGTCGAAGAACATAATCTGGATCTCAATTCTCAAGAGCATGAAGGAAAACAAATGTATATCAGATAAAAGCACATATTCTTGTTAGTAGGGAGAATTTTACTGTCGATGTTACTTGTTTGAATTCGATTTTTCACTAAGAAAAGTTCATGAATACTCTTTAAAGTTGTCAGGCATGGAAATTCTTCTAAATACTTGTCTAGTGTCTTAGCAATTAACTAAATTCGGTTCTGATGAAATCTTTGATAGCTATCTGTAAAGTATTTAAAGACTAGTTCAAGTAACATCATAATATTTCCCTAATGCAAATTTCAAATAAAATCTCAATAATAATATTCACAAATTTGTCTTATCTGTAAAGTGGTAATTTAAAACTGAACTTATTAGTACGGAAAAAGAAAATCTTATTAATACGAAA
Source organism: Parasteatoda tepidariorum (assembly GCF_982258835.1). Classification (NCBI taxonomy): domain Eukaryota; kingdom Metazoa; phylum Arthropoda; class Arachnida; order Araneae; family Theridiidae; genus Parasteatoda; species Parasteatoda tepidariorum. Next base: position 126,616,513 of record NC_141756.1, read on the forward strand.
AATAAAACTAACCAATTTGTTCAAATAATTTTATTAAAACATTTTATAAATTGCATATATTTCAAACTGCATCTAGGCATTACATCTTACTGTCATTTACAAATTAGTTTTAAAACAATATCTTCCGTATTTTACATGGAGCTCTAACAACATTTACAATGGAGTTTTGGTTAGCAACATTTCACATTAAACTTGCGCTTTATTTACACATAATACGAAATATTAACATGGATTTCTTAAAATATACAAAATGCTATCATATATCTTTGATATTTAATTACACAATGCAAGAGTCAAATATTTTTAATCTATTGCAAATTCTCCTTGTAAAAACATGTATCAGAACAAAAAGAATGAACCTGAATGCATTAAAATTTTATTCTCAATTTTGTAATTTTAAATAGTATCTAAGAAAAAAATCTTCAAAAAAAAAGGTTTTTGAAAAAATATTTTAATTTTAAAATTAAGAAGTCTCTATTGCACCTGAAATTTAACTTCTGAAAAATTAAAAATTTAATTTTTCAAAATATAATTTAAAACTAATTTATATAAAATGCAGATTTGCACATTTAGGCTTTCACTAGATTAGATTTTAGACAGCAATTTTACATGAAATTGGAACTAGATTTTACTTTCAGTTCAAGTTATGAGACTATAAAATTTAAACTGTTAATTTATAACTTTCCGAAGAGGGCAGTTAAAAGAGTAAATTTTTATAGAAATTTAGCTACGTTTTCTAAGAACGGATTTTTCACCTTTAGTCTGGCGTATAGTAAAATCCTGAAGATTTACTGCTACTTAGTGTTTCGAGCAAAAAATAGATAAAGTTTGATTTTTGAAAAGACGATCAGTATAGTGTCTGAAGAAATCGGGGAACTCTTGCGTTCGATAAGTCACTGTGGTATCCCTTTTATTATGTAAGAGTCAAAGCTCAACGAGCACACATCAAAAAAGAACAACTAGTTTCAAGTTCTTAAAACAAGACACTACCGTTACGAAGATTCAGGGTTTCTACACAGCTCAAGGATACTGATCCACCACAGAAGCGCACATGTGTGAACCGAGAAGCTCCGAAACGTCTGGACGAGTGTGAAACATGACGAGAAAGCAGAACGGCCGTCTACCACCTCCACGTCATATTCCACACTCGTCTAAAACATTCCGAAACTTCCGATTCACACTTGCACACTCATGTAGCAGATCGATATTCCCAAATTGCGCAGATCTACTATATCACCGACTATAACCGAGCTAATACTGGCTGCACTTCATTCAGCTGTGTTTCAATCGAAGTCTTAATATTTGCGTATTATTAGGCTTAAATTTGGTTCTAGACATTTATAAAATGATAATACAGTTGCTGTTGTTGTTGTTGTTGTTAATTTACGTCGCACTAGAGCAGCACAATGGGCTATTGGCGACGGTCTGGGAAACATCCCGGAGGATGATCCGAAGACATGCCATCACAATTTTGATCCTCTGCAGAGGGGATGGCGCCCCCGCTTCGGTAGCCCGACGACCTGCGCGCGAAGTCGAGCACTTTACGGTAGCACAGTTTAACGAGGACCAATACCGCACACCCTCGGTCCCTACGCAGACTGATCCAAGTGGGTCACCCACCCGCACACTGACCGCAGCCAGCGATGCTTGACTTCGGTGATCTGATGAGAACCGTGTCTTAACGATCAGTCCACTGCGGGACATATAATACAGTTGCAATTTCGATGTAGTATCTCAAAATTTAGCCTAAAGGATCAGATGTTTACGATGGAATCTCTAATGGCATTACCATGTGAATTTGGTTACTTTGTTGCTCTTTGTTTGCTTTGAGTTAAGTGGTGCTATATTAACCGTTTGAGTGAGGGGAAGAGCTATCGCTTGTTATGCGCCAAAAATTCGGAGAAGCGCTATGTACCGAAAATTCTGAGACGTTGCTGTTGGTTAGTATAGGTTGGTTAGTAGTTGGTTGGTAGTAGTTGTTTAGTAGTGTTGTACGCATTTCATTCCGCACTAGTATTAGCATATATATAAGAAAACTCTTCAGCACTCAAACGGTCAAAAGTTGAACCTACATCTAAAAGTAGATAATGAGAATTTCATAGAAATTATACTTCAGACAATTTAACTTAATATAGGTAAACACTATTAGAGATTCCAAAAGCTGGTGTAACGTTTTGTATTATATGACCCTGATTTCGTATCATTTATGACTTCTAATATATATAATTATCTTACGTGGCTCCCAAATTTTGGCTTTATTTCTCTTCCACCGGTGGAACGTTTGCTTTGTTTTGTTTACTTTACTATTTCTCTTACACGGCGAATCGACCAATGATTGCCGCTAAAAATGTCACATGCCAAACCTAGCTGAGGTGGCTCAACATATAGCGCTTTTAAAAACGGAAACTGAAATAACCAGAGAGCATCAGCTGCGGCAATCTCGTACTATTAAGCTAGGCAGAAGTGAGTAGTCTTTGTCGATAGATCTCTACTTTAGTATTTCGTCGAAAGCGCTTTTTTCCACGAATTTATATATTACGAATTTATTTGACAATTTTTGAGTCATATCACGAATTATACTATAGCACATTTCTAATAGGTTTAACGAATTCCATGTCATTTATTTGAATCCAAATTTATTTTAATGACTTAGTGTTTACTAAAAAGATGTAATTTTTTTAAAAAAGTTGTTATATGGATTTGAATGATTGTTTTGAATTCTTAGAATTTTGTGCATTTGCAATGTACCTAAGTTAGTAGCGAGCGAAGCAAACCATACAAGATTGCGCAGAAATTTTCGGGGTTGGAGAGCGTTAGGGAGCAGGGGGCGCAGCTCACTAGTTCTATTGAATTTATATTTGCAGAGAACATTTCTCACCAGTTTTAACAATGATCCGCTTAGGATAGATCACAAATCAATACAAATTTGAAGATTAATGAATCATTTTTTGGAATTTGCAAATCTGCATTTCAGACAACATTTAAGGATTGAACAAGCTTTTTGTTATCTATGTATTAAACGCAATTGCAACTTATTATGAGAATCTGAAAATTATTCAAAATTTTGCTGTTAGATATAAAAATGAACACATTAAGAAAATTTGCTTATACTTTACCTTATAGATTATTCTGGTATCTGTTCAAATAGTAGATTCAAACTTCTATCCGAAATTTTTGCCCTCTCTGACCAAGAACCTATATTTTTAGCACTTTTGCACAAGATCGGTATAATTAAAAGAGATAGTTCAGTTTAAAAATAAGAGTTAGATTTCGACTCAAATGAGTGTTTCAAAAGTTCTCTATTTATTTACTTAGCACCATACTTACGATTTTTCAAATCTTAAATTGGCAACATTTAATTTATACGTGAATACGTTGAACCAATTATTTTTTTAAAAACACATAAATACGCATTTTGTTTTATCAGAAACATGAATGTTGAAAGATTTAAACCCCTTCCTTAAAAATATATTTTAAAATTTTAATAAATTATCTTGAATTTGGATAGGTCGAATAAATCTGGTATTTTTACTAAGTTAACATTCTTCGCATTAAACTAAGATTTGTTTTATTCATTTATACACTAAACGTATAACGATTTCATATACCCGCTAATCAATTCGGCACTGCTACGCTCTGCCAACGCGTTAAATTCAGAAATGAATTCAGATTTTCTTGCGTAACTTTGTAGAGCTAAAATATTATTTAACTAGGGCCTGGTTAGTCAGGCTCGGGAATTTAACATTTGGAACCGTGCATCCACTATGAGAATGTTATGGTTTGTGATAAGAGTAACTCTGCAAAAGAGTTACTCCGGGAAAAATTTCAACCATACGTCATTTTAACATGTTTTTATTTTTGATCAAATTTTACAGCCAATTAACATTTTTTCCTGAATTGCGCATAAGTGACCAATATTTAACACTTCACTTTTAATAAAATATTAACTAATTCAACATTTAATGAAAATAATTATAAAATTTTAAACGTTTATTTATATTTTATTCTTCAAAATTCTTACTGTAAGAAAATAATTCAGAAATGTGTAAGAGCATGGACAATTACAAGACTATGCATTTAAAAAAGATTCACGAACTAAGACTGTTTCAGGGTATTTATTGTTTATGTTGTCTTCAAAATTAAAGCTAGAAAGTTTAATTTGTGTTTTGTATTTTATTAATTTTAGCTTTTTTGGTATAAGTAATAAGTCATCCAGTCTTAGTACAAATCACTAGTTCTAAAATGTCTTCCGAGTTAAGAATTTGTTTTAGTTTAAAAATAAAATTTTCAATTTCTGACTTCGTAAATAGTTATTAAAATAGATGCAAGTTTTTAAAACTTAATTGGTATCTTTAATGCACCTGTGACAATTTTATCCGAATTAGAAATTTCAAAATTCGAACAAAGCTGAATTTCAGTATTTCTAAAAAAGTTTTTTCCACGCGATTTTCACTAAACTTAATAAAATAACTGAAAATGATCGAAACTGCATAACCCTAATTAAAAAAAACTTTCTATATCATAATTGATAAAAATTTAATTTCAAAATATGAATTTTATGTATACTCTTAATATAAAAACTTTTACCGCGTAATTATGCCCCATTGTTTAAACTTATTTTGCCGCCGAGTCAATGAATTAATGTTAGCTTATGGATAAAATATATGTTATAGTTAGTATTATGTTAGTCTTATGTTAGTATTTAGCCAGAAATAACGTACATGAAATATGAATGCATAACTAAATTCCTTAAACATGAATTGCTTCAAATTTGCTCATTCAGGCATATTTACATTAAAAGGGAAAATTTTCTAAATTTATTTACTTTTTGAAACTATGGCTAGATAGTGTCACAGATTCTTTTAAATTTTTAAAATATCCTTTTATCACGTGCTATGCTCATAGCCAGTTTCGGATAACTAAACTAACGGAATCATCCGTAATAAATATTGTTCAGTGTTGAAATTTTTATTTGAACAGATACTTCTGATACTGAATATGTATCAAAACAGCTAAAAATATTTAAGAGGCAATGAAGCAAATTGAGGCAAATCCATTTAAAGATTATCGTTATGCAAAAAGACTCGGCGGAGAAATAAGATTAAAAACAAGACTAGTTTTGTAGAGACCCATTTATCATTGTATTACAAATTTCTTATTAGATATATAATTTCAGTTTATCTTAAGAAATCAACTGGCAAGTTGAAATATTTTATTTACCAAAATTCTAACTTGTCTAACATTTTCAGTGCATGCGATAATGTGTATAATTAGTTCGATCTACAGATAAAAATTACTGTTACGCCAAAGCGTGTTAGCGATCAGTTTTCTTTTGAGTGTAAAAATTATAACATTTCTTGAGCAAACCTAACGAGTTCCGCTACGCTAAATTAATTACTAGACAGTTTTGATTTTTCATAATTTTTTTTATTAATAGTTTCGTTCTCAAACTTTATATGAAGCACATTCTTTTAAATTTGGAATAAATACCTAAAATGGTTATTGCCTATAGATACTATAGATCGACAAATTATAAATTTAAATTGGTTTTGTGAAATTTATCTTAATACAGTTACGTAAATGAAAATAAGACCTAATGTGTGAAGTGCCAACTTAGCTTTGATAGCAAACAATTAATGTTGTACAGTTAACTAAGAGGAGAAAAATAAAATTTCAAAAATGCGATACTATGACGAGACAGCTAGTCTTTATAGCATGAAGGGTTTTAAATAATTTAAGTGATAGGTACACAAACAGACAGATCCGGAATAGTAAGATAAAATTGGTATTTCGAACAGTACGGGTTACCTTAAATACGAAAACTGGTATTTAATAGTATTTTACTGGTGAGGTGGGATCAATTGATAACTATCAATTTCATAACGAGTGTTTTATTAACACTAAATTTGATATTTTATGTACTAGTTTTCCGGTTTCTATGCATCCTCTTACCTCAAAGAGTTTTAAAATGTTGATTTAATAAATACCGGTTTTTACCCGGGCCCTGAAATTTTTTTTAAAGATTAAAACAAGTTTAAGAGTTAGTTTATTTTAATAATATCCTGCAAATTTTAGGTACGAATTTTGTCTATCATATTAATTCCTCAAATCTTTTTTACTTAAGTTTTGCTTAAACTTCAGATTAAGTGTATTTTAACAGTTGACTTTGAAATTAACTCACCCCTTCCCCACACACACATTTACGATTCTAAAATATGAAAGTAACGCATGATGTATTTGGTGGAAATACATTGAAAAAGAATTTAAAAACTTGTAATACCAAAATTAAATCAGATATAAAATTTTATTCATCTAAATAAGTTTCGTCTGAGAACCGAACGAAATTTTTAACAATTCTCTGAATTTAATGATTTGAATTTAAACTGGCACACCAAAACAATTCTTTTGAATAGTACAATTTTTAGATTTTAGTTAGTGTAGTGGACAATAGTTCTGAGGAAAACCACAGATAAATCTAAATTAGTTCTTTTGCGCTAATATTTAATTTTTCTTAAATATTATGTCATAGCTGATAACGAGCGATAGATAACAATAAGCTTGTCTTAATAATTTTAAGACTATTAACAGTACGTATATAGACATTACAGAAGGTGCATTTAAATTTTAGAGACTAAATTTAATTTAAAATATTTAATGGGTTAATACGACTCAAAATAATTTAAGCCAAAAAACTTAGATATGATAAAAAGGAATATTTAGGTAAATAAGATTTAATTATTCTTTACGCTTAAGAAAAATCTCTGAAATAAACTTTTAAAAGATGTACACTTAAATTTCATATAATTTATAAATATATGTTTAGATTTAATTAAAAATAATTATAGAACTTAATTCTTATAAGAAAAAAATTTAAATTCAAATAATCAAAATATTGAATATGGAATTTTCATATAATTCAAGGAGAATAAAAATAAACCTCGTGTTAATTTGAAGAAATATGATCAGCGTTTCTGTTATGTCATGACGACTAGGCAACTGAAGTAGATCATCTTGGCAAACTACGATCCTCATGGCAACTAGGTCAGCAATGGACATCTTGGCAAACTACGATCCTCATGTCAACCAAGTCAGCAATGGACATCTTGGCAAACTACGATCCTCACTGCAGCCAAGTCAGCAATGGACATCTTGGCAAACTATGATCCTCATGGCAGATAGGTCAGCAATGGACATCTTGGCAAACTACGGTCCTCATGGCAGATAGGTCAGCAATGGACATCTTGGCAAACTACGGTCCTCATGGCAGATAGGTCAGCAATGGACATCTTGGCAAACTACGGTCCTCATGGCAGATAGGTCAGCAATGGACATCTTGGCAAACTACGGTCCTCATGGCAGATAGGTCAGCAATGGACATCTTGGCAAACTACGGTCCTCATGGCAGATAGGTCAGCAATGGACATCTTGGCAAACTACGGTCCTCATGGCAGATAGGTCAGCAATGGACATCTTGGCAAACTACGGTCCTCATGGCAGATAGGTCAGCAATGGACATCTTGGCAAACTACGGTCCTCATGGCAGATAGGTCAGCAATGGACATCTTGGCAAACTACGGTCCTCATGGCAGATAGGTCAGCAATGGACATCTTGGAAAACTACGGTCCTCATGGCAGATAGGTCAGCAATGGACATCTTGGAAAACTACGGTCCTCATGGCAGATAGGTCAGCAATGGACATCTTGGAAAACTACGGTCCTCATGGCAGATAGGTCAGCAATGGACATCTTGGCAAACTACGGTCCTCATGGCAGATAGGTCAGCAATGGACATCTTGGCAAACTACGGTCCTCATGGCAGATAGGTCAGCAATGGACATCTTGGCAAACTACGGTCCTCATGGCAGATAGGTCAGCAATGGACATCTTGGCAAACTACGGTCCTCATGGCAGATAGGTCAGCAATGGACATCTTGGCAAACTACGGTCCTCATGGCAGATAGGTCAGCAATGGACATCTTGGCAAACTACGGTCCTCATGGCAGATAGGTCAGCAACGGACGTCAGCAACGGATGTCTTTGAAAATATGGTTCCCAAGGAGACTATATGACGATGAAGTACTCAATGCAAAGCCTAGTTTTAAACATAAAACAAAATGTCCTTACTCTTATGGTCAAATTAACATAGGGATTTTACTTTAGTTAGAGGCAGTGTTTGATATTATTGGGTGAAGTTTTATAACTATTAGCTACGCAAATCTCAGTAAACCTCCCGAGTCGTTTACAAAATCTTCATTTTACAAAATTCTTAAGAACTTGTAACTATGTCCATATCAGTCCGAACATTTAATTTCTACTCGCAGGACCTCTGAACTATATGCTTGCTTTTCAAATATTTATCACAGAGATCTATTAAGACAGACGAAATTTGAATGAGAACGAAATTTCAATTACCAAAAACTCTAAATAACCACGAAATTAAGAGATTTACAGTCAGATATTCGTAAAAGTTATTTTGGAGCTTTGGAGAAATTACCAAATTTTATTAGCCTCCTGATCATCGATAATTGGTTTTTATTGGTTGATAAATTGGCTTTCATCAACAGAAGTATACAACCAAGTAACAAAATGACTCACAAATGCTTTACATTGCTAAATAGTACTTAAAAATACTGTTACATTGCTGTAACTTGAAAGAGATTGTTTATAATTATAGAGAATATTAAAAAACAATTTGGTACGTATTTCATGCTATAACAAGAAAATTCAATTTTTTTAAAAAAAGTTCCATTTTTAAGTTTAAATAAGCTCTTTGCACTAAATTTCTCTTTAAATATAAAGATTTGTTAATTTCAACTCTATTTACATTTCTTTTTAGATTGTAGGGAAAAATCTACGCATTTTTCAACTAATTTCCATACTGAGCAGAAAGAAAGTTTTGAAAAAAAAAAACATGAAAATAGTACCTTTATGAACGTTTTGGAACATTGAAATTACTATAAAATATGTTGCAGCTAGAAAATTTCAAAATAAGTTGGCACAAGTTTTTTTTATTGATCTAGAGTGTCAAAAAAGTCTCATGGGATAGTCAAAATTGTAGAGCATGGAACTTATTCAATTTTCAGTTCAATGCAAAATTTTTATCGAGAAAAATGTTTTTCTAATAAAAAGCAAAATAACACTAATATTGTCAAATGTTTTATAAATTTTTGAGATTTTATTATGCTTTTTATATCATTTAATTATAAAATGGTCAATGTTAGAAAATCGATTTAAGAGAGTTTCACGATTCTAGGAGTAATCCACTGTAGCCTTAAAAAACCAATTAAGAGCCGTGGTGCCCCCCCCCCCCTGAGAGTAAGCCTTCCAATGATGCTACCTAAGCATAGGCTGAGAGATACCAATTCTGCTCTTCGCTGTAACCGACCACAGTTCTGACGTAAAATATCCTCAGTCTGTTCATGGTTTAGAAGCTCGATACCATCAGACTGATCGTGGAAGGATTTACGCAATTTTTAAGACTTAAAATTAAATTTAATGTAAAGTTTAAAAATGTATGAAATATTAGTCAAAATAAGTTCAAAACTACACATGTTTCATGCCAAGCTAAAGGCTCTACAGTAAATTCTAATTCATAAATTTCAAAGTACCTAAATTAACGTTATTACCCGAGTTTTTAACTATTTTGTAATTTCAAAAAGAATTAACTATACATTAATATTGAACCTTTAATGAAAAATTTAATATTCTTAAGGCTTGATAGAAATAACAAATTCACGCTTCCACCCTAGCTCTTAGTTCATCTCCAACATTATACAAAATCTACATGCAAAGTTTCAAGGAAGTCTAAAGTAAACTATTATGTGTCCTGGAGTAAAAAATCTACGTTCTGGAAATGCATTTAAATTGTAACAAAATTCTGAGGGCAAAAACTCGAAATTTTCAGAAAAGGATATGTCTTTATATAAAGTTTATATAATATATAATAACTTGAAAGTTTAATTTTTTAATTTATTCAAACTAAAAAGGTTAAATTATCAAAGCTTAAAAATATTCAAGTGTCTTTACGAGTCTACTTTCATTTTCATTTGTGAGTGCGAAAAATTAATATCATTTCAAAAGATGGATCAAAAATTTAAAAGGTTTTCAAAAGCGAACGTTCGAATGATGAAATGTTAAACAGTAGACTCATAGAATAAAATTTCTATTAAACAATTCTTTGATCAGATCAAAATAAATCTTAACTTCCTTACCCAATCTAAATCGGATAATGATGACCAACATTCTTCTGTATGGAATAGATTTTTAATCTAGCGTAAAAAACTTTGTGAAGTAAAGTATCAAACATCTATTTTCAGGTAGTTTCTTGGATCCTGCAAGAAAATGGGAAACCTGTCATTAAAAATATAAAATTTGTTGCATATACAGTGAAGTATGTTTTTATACTTTTAAGAAATATACTTCAAGTTCGTTGATGAACGTTGTATACTTATTACTAATAGAAAAATGAAATTAAACTAATACTGCTACAATACTAGTGTTCGATGCTATATATTTAGGCGGTTAACCTTAAATCTCCAATTCCGAGAAGAATTGAAAAAATAAAAGACTTAATATTTTAGTTCATTTTACAGTTCTCCGACAAATTTCTTGTCTGAATGAGATTTTAACTGTTTCGAATTTTTTAATCTGTTTACTTCAGAAGTAAATCCCGAATCCTGAAATCCCGAATAAAATCATGAAATCGATTATACATAAAATGATAATATGCTAATTGATGATATTGATAATATGCAAGATTTTACAAAGAATCTTTTAGTACCTGGCCATATTAGAAGCACTCTAGGTAAAATTCATTATAATTAATCGCACCGGCTGAAGGTTATCACATTTGAGTAACTACATACGAACTAATTAACTGTATAACGATATTAAACTTTCCTGATTTAAGGAAACAGAAGAGGAGAGATCCTAGACATATATGGGGTAGCGAAACCGAATAAAAACGAAATGGACTTGTAAACCTATAGTTTGTCTACGGTAAAAACTACCCCCGCCACAAAGTCTGAGGCCGACTGCTGCTATGGAAACAATAGCGCATTTCAAGGAGGGTAGCTTCTCTTCACTCTAGGGCAGGGATGGGCAAACTGCTGCCCGCAGGAATGTTTTAATCGGTCAGCGGATAGAATTTTAACTCGCCGATCCGTGGCGAATCCTTTTATAACAAAGTACTGATGACGTTTTTACTTAATCTATTTTTGTTCCACAAAACATAAATTGATGGTAATAGCCAACTCATACAGCTTCAATTGGTAAAATGTTGCAAGCAGAAGTTCATAGAATAGCCGTAGATTGGAGCCAAAGAGCGTTTGTCATTCTAGAAGAGCAGACATACGAAACGTAATATTTCAGAAAAATTGACGAAAAATGGAAAATTTGACTCTTCAATTTTGTTCTTTATATTATTATAAAAGCTAAAATGGTTTTGTTACAAAAATAACATTTTAAATGCAACAACTACTGTATTTATAATTGTTGCATACACACTTGTACACACACACACCTTATTCAATTAAACAAAATTTTAAAGGTAAATATAATATAACTAGCATAAAAAAAATATGATTTTCAATACATAAATTTTACATATACTTTACAGTATGGTATATCCCAAAACCCCCAGCCACATTTCCCTCACTCGACTGAAGTCATTATCGGTGAAAAACTAGAACTCATCAGGAAAATAGTGAATTCAGTGTTCTAAGCATATATGGCAACGTTACTTTTAAAAAGTAATGAGTAAAAGTACAAGTATTTTTAAAAAAAGTAACGATTTAAAAGTAGATTTCCAGAAAATCGAAAATTCAAAGTAACCTAAAATTTTATTGAATAATATCCTTATGTTCTTTAATGTTTTTGCAAAATTGCTGTTATTTATTTAATTATTTTTAATTTTGAAAGTTATGGACATTAATTTACTTTTAAATTCGGAAGATTATAATATAATTTTATAATATAATCGTATAATACAATTTTAAAATCAAATTTAATTTTAATATCAAACTTTTTATGGATTTGCCCGAAAAAGAAATTTTATCAATTGATTTTAATTTTTAGTTTATTATTTTTATTTATTTAAATTACCATTGATGTAAAATTGTTTTATTCTATAGAAACTAGTTTTAAAAGCACAAACATAAACAAAGCAAACACGGGGTTTCAGATAGCTTTGTGATCTTTGAGCTAGTAAAAAATAATTGAACGTGCAGTATAAGTTTAAACAGAACAGTCTACAGTTTTATTTTTAACAATGGCTAATGCTGAAGTCATGCGAGAAAATCATTTTCCGCAAAAATGCAAGCATTTTTTTAAAATTTTTTTTTTCTTTCTAGAAAGCTTACAGAGTTTTAGAAAGAAGTAACGATTTAATTTGGTATTTCCGTTACAAATACTTGTACTTTTTCCCTAAAAAAGTAACGAAAGTACTAAATTTTAAAAGTAACGAATTACAAGTAAAAGTACGCACTTTTTACTTGTACCGGCGGTACAAATAACGAAAGTAAAAGTACTGCCATATATGGTTCTAAGGTAGAAACGAACTAAGCTCGGACTTCACAAAGACTTTGTTTAACAAAATTAAAAGTTTATGCAACCTAAATTTAAAAAAAAATTTATAACACTAAACTCCATTATTAAGCTTGAATATACAATATTTTGGAATTTAGTGGGAAGTCTATTAAGTCTGAAACAGTCACAAAACTTTATAAGTCAATTCAATATCGGAGAGGGAAAAAATTACTAAGTTTAGAAAGCAGACTGTTAGATACAGTATTTAAAGTATGTGCAATGTCTAGTATTCAAAAACTAATAATCACGTTAAATCCCGTGAAAATATATTTTAAAAGTAATACTCTAAATAAGCCAATATTTATCAAAATATTCGAAAAAGAACTATTTTTAGATTTTACAATTGAACCAAGTTAATAAAAGAGATATATTAATTATTCCGAAATTTAGGCAATTACAAGCATACCATCAATTATCTCGAAAAACTTTAAGTGTATGTAAAAGTAGCGAAAATTAGAAAAAGACTTACTGTAAAGTTCAGTAAAAATTACACCACACCTAGAAAGACACATGATTTCCTTCGTTGTATCTAAAATTAGACTAAATACACAACCAACTCACAAAAAAAAAAACTCACAACAACAAAGCAGAGATACGAAGAGCTCGTTTGGTACCAGTTTTGCCCCGTATTTTATATCCCTTAATATCGATAACGATTGGCAATTATTGTCTATCAAAGTCAAATTGAGTTGATGATGAAGAGGATCCATGCCACCCGCGTTTTTTGAGGCCGAGCGTTATCCCCTGCCAAAAGTTCTGTAGTGTGGAGGTAGCGGGTTCGAATCTTATCCTACCATGGATGTGTCTTCGTTCTGTCTTTATTTAAATTGTACTATCTGTCTTTCTACTTGATAAAGGTTCCGCAGAGGCATAGTTCCTAGCAGATTACCTAGCAGGTCAGTGAGCGGGTGGGTGACCAATTGGATTAGTCTGAGTAGGGACCAAGGGTGTGCTGCATGGGTCCTCGTTAAGCTGTTCCACCGTAAAGTGCTCGACTTCGCATCCCTTCTAAAGAGGATCAAAATTGTGATGGCATGTCTTCGAATTATCCCCAGGGATATTTCCCAGACCGTCGCCAATTGTGCAGCTTTAGTGTGACGTAAATAAAGTACCTGTTTGATAAAGACTTAAAACCAGTGCTTGCGTAATTGAATTTATGTCATGTAATTGAGAACATGCATGTAATTGAGCACACAAGTATGCATGTATCAATGAATAAAATACTCGTTTGTAATATATCTTCTGTGAATTGAGTGAGATGAGGTGACTTTTAAGGGTTGGGAAAAATTCTAGCAAAAGTTGCTGAGGAAATGACATTTTTAGAGAACGAGAAAAGGGGCCTCCCTGGATAAGTGATCTCACCATTCCACCAAACGCACTCTATCTTGGAAGTAACGGATTCCACCGCCATCCTGAATGTATCATTGCAATATCCTTCTCGAGTTTTTGTCCCGCAGTGAACTGATCGTAAAGACACGGTTTCCAATAGAATATCAAAGTCAAGTATTACTGGTTGAGGTCAGTAAGCGGGTGGGTGACCGCTTTGATCAGCCGGTGTAGGGACCGATTGTGCGCGATATCAGTCCTCGTGAAAATGTTCTACGGTAAAGTGCTTGACTTCGGATGCAAGCCGTCCCTCTACAGAGGATTAAAATTGTGATGATAGGTCTTCAAATCCCAGACCGTTGCTAATAACCCGATGTGCAGCTCTAGTACGACGTAAATTAAATACCCATCTGCCTATATCAAGCTTGAGCTATTTGTTCTTGATATTGACAAGGGTTGATGAGCCGTACTTTCAAATTAGCATACAAGCTTGCATATGCATTTGAAGACAATAAATAAATTAATAGAACGGTACAATATTTTAATAGACAACAGTTTGGTTGTTGAGCTCAGGGGATAGAGCGTTCGCCTTCCAATGAGGTGAACCGGGTTTGAATCCCACCAATGACTGATCGATACGAATCCACATTCGGTTTGCACCGACCACAGTGCTGACGTGAAATATCCTCAGTGGTAGACGGATCACTGGTTAGAGTCCCTTTGCCGTCAGGCTAACCATGGGAGGTTCTTGTGGTCTTCCTCTCCATGTAACGTAAATGGGGATAGTTCCATCAAAAAGTCCTCCACGAAGGTAAAATTTCTCCCAGTACTTGATCTAGGAATCCCCTTTGTCTTCTGGCGACTAGTATGTCTAGTAGACTAGTATGGGGAGACTAGTAGTCCGGAGAGGAGTATGCTTTCACCATTCTTTTTCTTTGAAATTTTCATATTACAATTGTTTCTTAGGTATGGTAGTATAGTATATTATAATAAACCTGACCGAGTTAGAAAATTATAGGTTAATGCGAAGGGTAGATTTGGATACAGTTACAGTACACAAGCAACAAATTGTTCATTTTAACGCTTTTAGTGATATGCGTACTTAGAAAAAGAGAAAAATTTTAGGAATATTTTATTTGCGTTACGAGATTGTAAAATAAGTTTTTTTTTTTATAAATATAATTTTTAAATATTGATCATGTGCGAGGATCGAGCCCAGATATATTTGTCTATAATTATTTCCTTTAAAAAGGTAGTTTAGAATGTTATAATACAACACCTGACCGAGTTTGAAAATTACAGCTCAATATTAATGAGCGATATGGGCCTTATATATATATATATATATATATATATATATATATATATATATATATATATATATATATATATATATATATATATATATATATATATATATATATATATATATATATATATATATATATATATACAGTTCTCACAACATTATTATACAACAATTTCTCTATTCATTGAAGTCATTATTCCCTCTTAAAAAATTTATACTTGCATATCGTTGGTCCCCCTAATTTTATTATAATTATTTCCTTTAGCACTGCATGTTATAATATAATACCTAGCTGAGTTTTCAAATTATAGATCATTTTTAAGGGCAGACATGGGGCCATATATATATAGACACACACACTATTCAAGCAACATAATCATTTTAAAGCTTATAGTATACGCACTTAGAAAAGAATTAAATAAAGGAATATTTTATTTACTTTACAATATTGTTAAATAATTAAAAAAATAATAATTTATGCTTAATATTATTTATTAATAATGACAATATTCGGGATTCAAACCAAGTAACCACGGATCTTATGATTTTCGATTTCATGTCACTTAGCACAACCGGCCACCGTCTGATCGTTCGATTTGTAAACAAGTTTATGAGAAATTTCTGCTGTTTATCAATGGAACCATTTTGTGCTGTTGTTGTTGTTGTTAATTTATGTCGCACTAGAGATGCACAATGGGCTATTGGCGACGGTCTGGGAAACATCCCGGAGGATGATCCGAAGACATGCCGTCACAATTTTGATCCTCTGCGGAGGGGATGGCAACCCCGCTTCGGTAGCCCGACGACCTGCGCGCGAAGTCGAGCATTTCATGGTAGAACAGTTTAACGAGGGCCAATACCGCACACCCTCGTTCCCTACGCAGACTGATCCAAGTGGTCACCCACCCGCACACTGACCGCAGCCATTGATGCTTGATTTCGGTGATCTACTGGGAACCGTGTCTTAACGATCAGTCCTCTGCGGGACCATTTTTTGTGCATCATTGTGATTTCCCGAATTTCTCTCTATATTAGAGCATGGTATAATATAATACCTGACCGAGTTTGTAAGTTAGAAGTAAATATAAAGGAAAGATTTGGGGCTATATAGATGTGAGCTACAATTTCTCCATTTTAACGCTATTATAGGCACTTTGAGGTATATTCATACATACTTACATATTGTGGGGCCCTTAATTTGTCTACAATTATTTCCTTTAAAAGGGTAGTATAGTATGTTATAATATAGCGCCTGACCGAGTTCGAAACTTGTAGCTTAATATTAAGGTAAGTTACGGGCCTTATATATATATATATATATATATATATATATATATATATATATATATATATATATATATATATATATATATATATATATATATATATATATATATATATATATATATATATAAGCAACAATTTCTCAATTTTAACGTTATTATAGACATTTTATATATATACATACAGACTTACATATTGTACCACATTGTGGACTCCCAAATTAGTCTAAAATTATTTCCTAAGAAATAATTGTATAGTTTGTTATAATATAACCCCCAATCGAGTTTGAAAGTTCTAGAGGAGATATATACAATAATTTTTTCATTTTAGCGCTATTTTATGCACTAAGAAGTATACGCAAACTTTCTACCCCATATTCTAGGTCTATACTTATTTCCATTAGTATGGTATGCTATAATTTAACTCTTGACGTTGTTTGAAAATTGCAAAATAATCATATGGGGAGATATAGAACCATTTATATATACAGTATTTAAGCAACAATTTCTTCATTTTTACGTTTTGTGTAATTAACGCACTTAGAAAAGGAAAAAGTAATACCTAAAAGTATAGGAATATTTTAAAAATAATACTCTTAAGTATGCGTTTCAATCCATTAAAATAAATACACAGATTTTTTTTGTTTACTGAATATGGTTGTTCAATATGGATCATGTCCGGACAGTTTGTGGCTTCATACCACTAAACCCTGACCGTCTGACTTAGAACAAGTTGTGTATGTGGTTAGTTATAACATAACACTCGACCGAATGTAAAAGTTATGGGGTAATAGAAATTATTAAGGGCCATGTACACTAAACCTACAATAATAGAAGAGACACTTTCCATTTTTGGCATTTTTTTTTCAAAATTCCTCAAGAAATACTTCAAAGATTATTTAATAACTTTAGAGATGCGATTTTTCATACTCGGCAATAAGATTGAAAGTTTTCAAAGGACCCTGAACCATTAAAGGCTTGAAATTCTACCAAAAGTTATTTTAATTTTTATACTTGGAATTACCAAAAAAAAAACACAAAAAATTAAATTTATAATGTGGCAATCTAAAAAATATATCAATTTTACTCAGTTTTAAAATTCACTCGATATCATTAAATTTTAAACTTTTATGCTTTTTAAACTTTTTTTTAAAATTTTTTTGCATAATTCGAAATGATCTTGAAATCACTAGGTATATATGCTCTCGCTAATACAACTGTTATCGTTTATAACTATCAGTGTTCAACGTTGTAACCTTGTAATTTCGAGCTAAGGTCAGAAGACAATCAAACTACTAGATTAAAAATTGGGAAAGACTAAACCTTTGCGGTAGATTTTTTGATAGAATTTAATAGCCTTTGCGTTACATGAAGAATAAAACCACGTAAACCTCTCAAATCAATTTAAATAATTTTTGCTGATATAGTAACAAAATCTTTAGTATGTATTTTACTTGAGTCATTTTACGGTAGTTAACAAAATGCACACATTTCGTCTATTCACTTTACGTAGAAGTTTTGATTATAAAATATGAAGTAAATAACATTATTTATGAAATGAGTCTAGATTTATGTTTTTATAGCAAATGTACACATTTGGTCGATTCATTTTACAAAGAAGTTTTGATTATAAAATATGAAGTAAATAACATTAAAAAAATTTGTTTTAAATAATAAAAAAAAAATTTTCATTCTCGCCTAAATAATTTTAATCAATCCCAAATGTGTCTTATCTTTGCCTTTTTTTACAAAGATTCTGAAAATATATTATAAATATATTCCAAAATTCTAAAAAATATATAATATATGGTCGAAACAGAACGCCTTATGAAACAAAAACAATATTTTTACATTATTTTTAGATGTCTTAGATTTTTATAATGAATTTTCCATAATCCCCAGAAGAATTCTAGAATCCTGGTCAAAATAGAAGTTAGAAAATGATAGTCTATAAGGATCATAACATTAGAGCACCCAAAAAAATGAATAATTAGATCAGAAAGTGACGAATAACTGAAGAGAAAGGAGGCGAGATAAAAACCATCCAAAACCTGTTTGATTTACGGAGGTAATTGAGAGGAGGTGAAACACGATAATTAAAAAAACGTGTAATTTTAATCAGGTCTTTCGCAATCACTTTGTAACTGAGCTATTTTTACCAAAAAAACAAGTTTTAGGTGAGAATTAGGCTAATTTTTTACATAGCAGTTGACATTTTTCGCAAGCGCTAAATCTATGCGTTATCAATATTTTTTGAATGAGTACTTCTGTAAAACTGTATTATATGCATCTTGATATTTAGTTGTATTTTTGTTAGAAATGGCAAACATATATCAGCAGAGAGACTTCACGGGTTATTGAGCATCCACCAAGCGTAACAGGGCATTTTAAGTACCGGGTTCGATTTCCATCCCCACCGTAGATGTTTATGAAGACACCTTGTAGCATATTCAAGTCAAAATTCTTGATGGTCCCATCAAAAAGTTTTCGTGATTAATGTTGGCTTCATCCCGCAGTAGACTGATCGTTAAGACACGGTTCCCAGCAGATCACCGAAGTCAAGCATCACTGGCTGCTGTCAGTGTACGGGTGGGTGAACACTTGGATTAGTCTGCGTAGGGACCGAGGGTGTGTGATACTGGTCCTCGTTAAACTGTTCTACCGTAAAGTGCTCGACTTCGTGTTCAGGTGTTGGGCTACCGAAGCGGGGGTGCCATCCCGTCTGCAGAGAATCAAAATTGTGATGGCATGTCTACGGATCATACTCAGGGATATTTCCCAGACCGTCGCCAATAGTCAATTGTGTAGCTTTGGTGTGGAGTAAATGATCTACAACAGCATGATGGTCACCATCATCAAACATTTTCGTGCTTGATATGCCAACAAACTTCCTCTATTCCGTGATGGAAAATGCAACTTTAATACTATTGGTGGTAAACCATCAAGAGAAGTTTGATTCTCATGAACCAATAATCCATGTTGTTGTTGCTCTTCATTTACGTCATATATATATATTATATATATATATATATATATATATATATATATATATATATATATATATATATATATATATATATATATATATATATATATATATATATATATATATATATATATACACATGCATTTGTATAACTTAACGATTATTATTAACCTTTCTGATGATCTTCTTAAAATAGTAATTATTTTTATTTTGGATTTTGCTATCCTATATTACTATATTTAATATGATGCTAAAAATATTACACATTACAGTTCAAAAATTTATCCTATTGATTTAAATTACCAACAATGAGTAGAAATTGTTAGCTTCTATTTTTACCAAAAGGAATTATATAAACTGGTGTATTTGATTTTCATAATCTATTACTGATGTAATATATATTGTAAGTAACCATATTTTAGCATATTTTCTCTTATTTTAAACCCATATTTTGGCAATCTCTCTTTTTCAGATGGAAAATTATTTCACACAAATGCAAAAGATAGTAGACAAACGGTTAACTAGCTCTAGGGTCAGGTTCATGTTGCAAGATGTTATAGATTTAAAAAGGGTAAGTCATTAAATACCATATCAAATTACCACTATAAGTTTTGTTTTAGTTTAAAATTGAGTATTTAAATTTGTTTTTGTCTTTTAGAATGATTGGGTTCCTAGATGAGATGCAAATAATCCTTAAAACTATTGATCAAATTCACAAGGAAGCTGAATGTGAAGCACTTGGACAACAACAGAATCTGCAGAATATGTTCTTCCAAAAAATGTAAAAAGTTTATTGAACTTTAATTTCCCTTTTTTAAGGTATTTAAATAAATATTCACAATTTTAGTCAATGTCATAAGTTCAAAAGTGAATGATTATGAATTTTAATTAAAAATGAACGCTTGTAAAGGAGTGTTTAAGGTAAGTCATTTCGTTAAAATGAATAATGCGAGTAGATCTCAAAAAAGACAGTAGCAGAGTGCATCGATCGAACAAAAACATTAATTCTTCTTTTAAACATAAAACAAGATATAAAACTTTAAATATGTAAAGAAACAATCTCTAATAATGTGGAGTAAAATATGCGATTTTAGATTATTCCTTATTAAATCTATTCACATCAGGCCAACCGAATATTGGGCGAAAAGGCCGTATGCTGTATACCCTGAGGCAGAATCGTAGCGACACGGTGACATTGTCGCAGAACGTTAGAGTTCTTGAAGAATGATTTTTTCTTTTGAAAAGTGAAAATAATTGCTCTTCTTCAGTTTACTTGTAATATTTTAATCCTGCCTTTATGTTCCGATTGTATTTTTTGGCAGTTACTGATATTGATTTTCACATGGATTTGTCCCGCAGTGAACTGATCGTAAAGACACGGTTCCCAGCATATCACCGAAGTCAAGCATCACTGGCTGCGGTCAGTGTGCGGGTGGGTGACCACTTGGATCAGCCTGAGTAGGGACCAAAGGTGTGCGGTATTGGTCCTCGTTAAACTGTTCTACCGTAAAGTGCTCGACTTCGCGTGCAGGTCGTCGGGCTGCCGAAGCGGGGGTGCCATCCCCTCTGCAGAGGATCAAAATTGTGATGGCATGTCTTCGGATCATCCACAGGGATGTTTCCCAGACCGTCGCCAATAGCCCATCGTGCAGCTCTAGTGCGACGTAAATGAACAACAACAACAACACGTGGATTTTAAATATTCCGATATATTTCAAACAATATGGAAAATTTGAATCGCGCATTTGAGTTAATACTTTTTTAAGGCAATGATTCTACCAAATTTTGTGCAGCTATTGCTATTAGTTAGTTATACCTTAGTTTTTAAATCCGATATTTTTTATACAATATTATTTATTACAGCAACCTAATCTCGAAACAAAACGTGCTTTTGAGGAGTCCGATTAGCGTGATTTTGTCGTCAATCTTTTTTTTCGGCAATTACCACTGAGTGGATTTCATGATTTTTATTTTTATTACTGTGATGATTCTTTACAAAATGTGAAGAGAGAAATAATTTGTGTGTCCCCTCCCCCTCCCAACAAAAGGCGAGAATGTCACCCACAATATTAGAATAAAAAATTGTTACATGTTCAATTAAAGAAATTATATAGTTTTTTTTCTTTGTAAACACAGCGCTTTTATTATTTTAAATTAGTAACATAAGTGTTTGCTATTATTGAAAGTATCTTGGAGAAAGATATTAGTGATAGAGAGTTTTGTTGTAGATAGCTCGAAAAAGTTCTGCCACAGGGGCTGTATAGGGACTAAATGTTCTATAGTCACTATACAGCCCCTGTTATGGAACATTTAGTCACTATTCAGCCCCTGTTCTATAGCCACTATACAGTTCCATAGTTACCATACATCATCAGAGACAATCAGGGCTCGAAAAACCGCCCGTCCTCGGCAGTCAAAAATTCCCCGCGGACAAGAAATTTCTCGAATCCGGCGTCCGCGCGGACGGCCATTTTCCCGTTAATGTTCGTGATAAATTTAAATTTTTGTTATCTTACAAGAGTCTAGCGCCTCACTTTTAAAATGACCCTCTAATCTCAAAATACAGCAACATACTGCGCAAGGTGGAATTGATGTTTTCTCTGTCTGGGAGTACTGCGGCGGTTGAAAGGGGCTTTTCAGCAATGAACTTACAAAAAAACACATTACTTACTGGTCTTAAACAAGAAGCGTTAAACGAATTTATGAACATTTATCTAAATGGAGAACCTCTTTCAGATTTCTGTGCAGAAACCTCTGTAAATCATTGACTTGATTGTGGAACTGGCAAGCATCACATTTGATTCATTTAAAAAACGCAGTACCATCGGATAAATTGACATGATAATTGACAGATAACTTAACCTTTGTTTTTTAAATTATTTCATCAAAGAAATAAATTATTTCACAATCGAAATACTAGGTTTTACTATTAGTAACCTAGTATTTCTTTTATCACTGTATAATGTAATCCTAGTATTTGTAATCCTAGTAACTACTAATTCATTGTGCAATTTATATAAATGTTTGTAATAAATAAGAGAAAATCATATTTTTATTTATTTAGAAGTGACGGGTTAGTTTCAAAGGAGGATGGGTACATTGTTGGACAAGCCGTCCTCGGGGACGGGTAAAATTTCTGCGTTTTTTCGAGCCCTGGAGGCAACCATTTCCTTATACAAAAAATATTTTGAATAAATGGCTTAATATTAACATTCTGAATAAAATTTCATTGTATGATAAAATTTTGTGTAAGGAAACTATTTTTTGTAGATTGACTCCACTTATTCAGTTAGTTAATAATTTATGAAGCAAACTATATACTATTGCAATCACACTATTTCCCTCTGCATTATACTGGAAAAAAATATTTTTTCAAAGATTTTTTATATTGTGAAACGCTGTTTATTGTAGATTTTGCTGGGTTTTCTGGTGGTTTACTATACCTCGGTCAGACATAAGTTTTCTGTTGCTGTTATTTATGCCACTTGCCAATACCAACAATGGAAAACCAAACGAATTTCAGGCTGAGGGTTCATGTCTTGTTTTTCAGCGGTGCAATTTATGGCCAAGAATAAACTTTCAGTCACATACCTGCCACAGCCGTTTTTTTTCAGGAGGGCCCATTCATACTCCATTCATTCAGCCACACTGAATTGTTATCGGACCTTGGAGGTCTTTGTGATCCTGAAGGATTTAATGCTTTTTTTTACTCTAAAATACAAAGTGATTAAAAAATTACAGAAAATGTATATATTCCCTTCTATTGAATTAACATCAATGCTTCAGAAATGTACATTCACATATAATTTTAAACACAACAATAATTTTATTTTTAAAAGTGAGACAAAAATAATTATGCATTAAATAGAAATGATCTTTTATTTAAAAAAAAATTAACATAATGTTCTGAGAAGAAATTCTACAACATAGGAATTCAAATTAGCATTTGGTGGATGTATAATGTCAAGGAGAAAAATATTTTTTTGACATAACAAGGTTTTCAACATATTGAGTGCATACTGTAATACACAATTCTCATTGCATAATGATATATTTAAGTAAAAGCTTAATCCTTAACTAGAAAATATTCTTCGATTGTTGAATAATTTTCCTTCTATGCATTTTTTAGGAGATATGTCTTAACAAAACGAAAATAAATTATATAAAAGCTGACTTTTTTTCATAAGAATTTGCAAAATCAACAATCCTGCTCATAAGTCAAACATTTTAAAAAGGTAGACATTTCCTTATATTGCGGACAATTTTAGTTACAATAACCAGATATTCTAATAATAATTTTCATTTTTATCCAACTTTTATATGGGGTAGAAAATTCTTCATTGATGATACCACTACAATTCATTTATCAGTAAAAAAAATTGTGACAATTTATTACAAGTTTCCAGCCAACATTAGCTTCTATAAGTACGTCTTGGTATAAAACAGGACCTAGAATAACACAACAATAAAACAACATATTAACATATACATAAAGGCATATATTTGATAAACAGATTAAAACTACATCTACTAATCAATAAACGATATCTAAATTAATTTGATTTAAATTGTTCGATTTTAAATATCAATGAAATTTTCTTTCAAAGAACTAAGCTTGATAAAAAAAAACTTGTTTAAAGAATGAGAAAATAGATATATAGTTTTTTTTAAAATTAGGAGTAGAAAATTGTTTTAATCATTTATGTACTTCAATATCAAATTTATTTTCGAAGGGATAGCATAGAACAATTTTAAACTACAGCTATATCAGATAATGGACATAAAGAACATATAGCAACTATTTTATACCAATTAGTGCAAAGCAACTCGTTATACCTAAATATTACATAGAAAGATTAAATGAAAAAAATATACATGCTTCAAATTGTCTGATCCAATTTTATAAATTTTTTTTCGTCCTATTTTATACTTTTTACATATGCTGTACTCTTACTTACCACTAAAAAATAAATAAAGCCAAACAATCGTACCAAAGGGAATATTTATACACTAATTAGGGGGCACATAATGGGCCAAAATAGATTTTGATAATTAATTGGAATGGAGTTCTTTAACCTATTTATTCGTGGAAGCAACATGTGAACTGTGGTGTGGTTGTTAGAGCCACGGGTAAAGAAGTTTGTAGACCCGGAGGTCAGAGGATCGGTCCTGGTGTCGGGTTATGTTTTAATTTTTTTTTTCTATTTACTTTATTTTATTTTTTAAAAATAATTTTTCGATATTTCAACTTGACTAAAGTGTTATATATATAAAAATAATTATTTTTCTTTGGGAAAGAGGGAATAATAGCTGAAAAACGGATAAATTTCGACTCCGGAGCTACGCACATGACTCACTCCGTAACTTACTATATTATTAACTTATAATTTTCAAACTGTGCCAGGAATTAGAGTTTTATATACCAAACAATCGTACCAAAGGGAATATTTATACACTAATTAGGGGGCACATAATGGGCCAAAATAGATTTTGTTAATTAACCGGAATGAAGTTCTTTAAGCTATATATTCGTGGAAGCAACATGTGAACTGTGGTGTGGTTGTTAGAGCCACGGGTAAAGAGGTTTGTAGACCCGGAGGTCAGGGGATCGGTCCTGGTCTAGGATTATATTTTAATTTTTTTTTCTATTTACTTTATCTTATTTTTTAAAAATAATTTTTCGATATTTCAACTTGACTAAAGTGTTATATATATAAAAATAATTATTTTTCTTTGGGAAAGAGGGAATAATAGCTGAAAACCGGATAAATTTCGACTCCGGAGCTACGCACATGACTCACTCCGTAACTTACTATATTATTAACTTATAATTTTCAAACTGTGCCAGGAATTAGAGTTTTATATACCAAACAATCGTGCCAAAGGGAATATTTACACACTAATTAGGGGGCACATAATGGGCCAAAATAGATTTTGTTAATTAACCGGAATGAAGTTCTTTAAGCTATATATTCGTGGAAGCAACATGTGAACTGTGGTGTGGTTGTTAGAGCCACGGGTAAAGAAGTTTGTAGACCCGGAGGTCAGGGGATCGGTCCTGGTGTCGGGTTATATTTTAATTTTTTTTTCTATTTACTTTATTTTATTTTTTAAAAATAATTTTTCGATATTTCAACTTGACTAAAGTGTTATACATATAAAAATAATTATTTTTCTTTGGGAAAGAGGGAATAATAGCTGAAAAACGGATAAATTTCGACTCCGGAGCTACGCACATGACTCACTCCGTAACTTACTATATTATTAACTTATAATTTTCAAACAGTGCCAGGAATTAGAGTTTTATATACCAAACAATCGTACCAAAAGGAATATTTATACACTAATTAGGGGGCACATAATGGGCCAAAATAGATTTTTTTAATTAACCGGAATGAAGTTCTTTAAGCTATATATTCGTGGCAGCAACATGTGAACTGTGGTGTGGATGTTAGAGCCGCGGGTAAAGAAGTTTGTACACCCGGAGGTCAGAGGATCGGTCCTGGTCTCGGATTATATTTTAATTTTTTTTTCTATTTACTTTATTTTATTTTTCAAAAATAATTTTTCGATATTTCAACTTGACTAAAGTGTTATATATATAAAAATAATTATTTTTCTTTGGGAGAGAGGGAATAATAGCTGAAAAACGGATAAATTTCGACTCCGGAGCTACGCACATGACTCACTCCGTAACTTCCTATATTATTAACTTATAATTTTCAAACTGTGCCAGGAATTAGAGTTTTATATACCAAACAATCGTACCAAAGGGAATATTTATACACTAATTAGGGGGCACATAATGGGCCAAAATAGATTTTGTTAATTAACCGGAATGAAGTTCTTTAAGCTATATATTCGTGGAAGCAACATGTGAACTGTGGTGTGGATGTTAGAGCCACGGGTAAAGAAGTTTGTAGACCCGGAGGTCAGAGGATCGCTCCTGGTCTCGGATTATATTTTAATTTTTTTTTCTATTTACTTTATTTTATTTTTTAAAAATAATTTTTCGATATTTCAACTTTACTAAAGTGTTATATATATAAAAATAATTATTTTTCTTTGGGAAAGATGGAATAATAGCTGAAAAACGGATAAATTTCGACTCCGGAGCTACGCACATGACTCACTCCGTAACTTCCTATATTATTAACTTATAATTTTGAAACTGTGCCAGGAATTAGAGTTTTATATACCAAACAATCGTACCAAAGGGAATATTTATACACTAATTAGGGGGCACATAATGGACCAAAATATATTTTGTTAATTAACCGGAATGAAGTTCTTTAAGCTATGTATTCGTGGAAGCAACATGTGAACTGTGGTGTGATTGTTAGAGCCACGGGTAAAGAAGTTTGTAGACCCGGAGGTCAGGGGATCGGTGCTGGTCTCGGATTATATTTTAATTTTTTTTTCTATTTACTTTATTTTATTTTTTAAAAATAATTTTTCGATATTTTAACTTGACTAAAGTGTTATATATATAAAAATAATTATTTTTCTTTGGGAAAGAGGGAATAATAGCTGAAACACAGATAAATTTCGACTCCGGAGCTACGCACTTCACTCACTCCGTAACTTCCTATAATATTAACTTATAATTTTCAAACTGTGCCTGAAATTAGAGTTTTATACACCAAACAATCGTACCAAAGGGAATATTTATACACTAATTAGGGTGCACATAATGGGCCAAAATAGATTTTGTTAATTATCCGGAATGAATTTCTTTAAGCTATATATTCGTGGAAGCAACATGTGAACTGTGGTGTGGTTGTTAGAGCCACGGGTAAAGAAGTTTGTAGACCCGGAGGTCAGGGGATCGGTCCTGGTGTCGGGTTATATTTTAATTTTTTTTTCTATTTACTTTATTTTATTTTTTAAAAATAATTTTTCGATATTTCAACTTGACTAAAGTGTTATACATATAAAAATAATTATTTTTCTTTGGAAAAGAGGGAATAATAGCTGAAAAACGGATAAATTTCGACTCCATAGCTACGCACATGACTCACTCCGTAACTTACTATATTATTAACTTATAATTTTCAAACTGTGCCATGAATTAGAGTTTTATATACCAAACAATCGTACCAAAGGGAATATTTATACACTAATTAGGGGGCACATAATGGGCCAAAATAGATTTTGTTAATTAACCGGAATGAAGTTCCTTAAGCTATATATTCGTGGAAGCAACATGTGAACTGTTATGTGGTTGTTAGAGCCACGGGTAAAGAAGTTTGTAGACCTGGAGGTCAGGGGATCGGTCCTGGTGTCGGGTTATATTTTAATCATTTTTTCTATTTACTTTATTTTATTTTTTAAAAATAATTTTTCGATATTTCAATTTGACTAAAGTGTTATATATTTAAAAAAAATTATTTTTCTTTGGGAAAGAGGGAATAATAGCTGAAAAACGGATAAATTTCGACTCCGGAGCTACGCACATGACTAACTCCGTAACTTTCTATATTATTAACTTATAATTTTCAAACTGTGCCAGGAATTAGAGTTTTATATACCAAACAATCGTACCAAAGGGAATATTTACACACTAATTAGGGGGCACATAATGGGCCAAAATAGATTTTGTTAATTAACCGGAATGAAGTTCTTTAAGCTATATATTCGTGGAAGCAACATGTGAACTGTGGTGTGGTTGTTAGAGCCACGGGTAAAGAAGTTTGTAGACCCGGAGGTCAGGGGATCGGTCCTGGTGTCGGGTTATATTTTAATTTTTTTTTCTATTTACTTTATTTTATTTTTTAAAAATAATTTTTCGATATTTCAACTTGACTAAAGTGTTATACATATAAAAATAATTATTTTTCTTTGGGAAAGAGGGAATAATAGCTGAAAAACGGATAAATTTCGACTCCGGAGCTACGCACATGACTCACTCCGTAACTTACTATATTATTAACTTATAATTTTCAAACAGTGCCAGGAATTAGAGTTTTATATACCAAACAATCGTACCAAAAGGAATATTTATACACTAATTAGGGGGCACATAATGGGCCAAAATAGATTTTTTTAATTAACCGGAATGAAGTTCTTTAAGCTATATATTCGTGGAAGCAACATGTGAACTGTGGTGTGGTTGTTAGAGCCACGGGTAAAGAAGTTTGTAGACCCGGAGGTCAGGGGATCGGTCCTGGTGTCGGGTTATATTTTAATTTTTTTTTCTATTTACTTTATTTTATTTTTTAAAAATAATTTTTCGATATTTCAACTTGACTAAAGTGTTATATACATAAAAATAATTATTTTTCTTTGGGAAAGAGGGAATAATAGCTGAAAAACGGATAAATTTCGACTCCGGAGCTACGCACATGACTCACTCCGTAACTTACTATATTATTAACTTATAATTTTCAAACTGTGCCTGAAATTAGAGTTTTATACACCAAACAATCGTACCAAAGGGAATATTTATACACTAATTAGGGGGCACATAATGGGCCAAAATAGATTTTGTTAATTAACCGGAATGAAGTTCCTTAAGCTATATATTCGTGGAAGCAACATGTGAACTGTTATGTGGTTGTTAGAGCCACGGGTAAAGAAGTTTGTAGACCCGGAGGTCAGGGGATCGGTCCTGGTGTCGGGTTATATTTTAATCATTTTTTCTATTTACTTTATTTTATTTTTTAAAAATAATTTTTCGATATTTCAATTTGACTAAAGTGTTATATATTTAAAAAAAATTATTTTTCTTTGGGAAAGAGGGAATAATAGCTGAAAAACGGATAAATTTCGACTCCGGAGCTACGCACATGACTAACTCCGTAACTTTCTATATTATTAACTTATAATTTTCAAACTGTGCCAGGAATTAGAGTTTTATATACCAAACAATCGTACCAAAGGGAATATTTATACACTAATTAGGGGGCACATAATGGGCCAAAATAGATTTTGTTAATTAACCGGAATGAAGTTCTTTAAGCTATATATTCGTGGAAGCAACATGTGAACTGTGGTGTGGTTGTTAGAGCCACGGGTAAAGAAGTTTGTAGACCCGGAGGTCGGGGGATCGGTCCTGGTCTAGGATTATATTTTAATTTTTTTTTCTATTTACTTTATCTTATTTTTTAAAAATAATTTTTCGATATTTCAACTTGACTAAAGTGTTATATATATGAAAATAATTATTTTTCTTTGGGAAAGAGGGAATAATAGCTGAAAAACGGATAAATTTCGACTCCGGAGCTACGCACATGACTCACTCCGTAACTTACTATATTATTAACTTATAATTTTGAAACTGTGCCAGGAATTAGAGTTTTATATACCAAACAATCGTACCAAAGGGAATATTTATACACTAATTAGGGGGCACATAATGGACCAAAATATATTTTGTTAATTAACCGGAATGAAGTTCTTTAAGCTATGTATTCGTGGAAGCAACATGTGAACTGTGGTGTAGTTGTTAGAGCCACGGGTAAAGAAGTTTGTAGACCCGGAGGTCAGGGGATCGGTGCTGGTCTCGGATTATATTTTAATTTTTTTTTCTATTTACTTTATTTTATTTTTTAAAAATAATTTTTCGATATTTTAACTTGACTAAAGTGTTATATATATAAAAATAATTATTTTTCTTCGGGAAAGAGGGAATAATAGCTGAAACACAGATAAATTTCGACTCCGGAGCTACGCACTTCACTCACTCCGTAACTTCCTATAATATTAAGTTATAATTTTCAAACTGTGCCTGAAATTAGAGTTTTATACACCAAACAATCGTACCAAAGGGAATATTTATACACTAATTAGGGTGCACATAATGGGCCAAAATAGATTTTGTTAATTATCCGGAATGAATTTCTTTAAGCTATATATTCGTGGAAGCAACATGTGAACTGTGGTGTGGT
Organism: Parasteatoda tepidariorum; assembly: GCF_982258835.1. Classification (NCBI taxonomy): domain Eukaryota; kingdom Metazoa; phylum Arthropoda; class Arachnida; order Araneae; family Theridiidae; genus Parasteatoda; species Parasteatoda tepidariorum. The sequence goes on from NC_141756.1 coordinate 126,646,891, forward strand.
TGTTAGAGCCACGGGTAAAGAAGTTTGTAGACCCGGAGGTCAGGGGATCGGTCCTGGTGTCGGGTTATATTTTAATTTTTTTTTCTATTTACTTTATTTCATTTTTTAAAAATAATTTTTCGATATTTCAACTTGACTAAAGTGTTATACATATAAAAATAATTATTTTTCTTTGGAAAAGAGGGAATAATAGCTGAAAAACGGATAAATTTCGACTCCATAGCTACGCACATGACTCACTCCGTAACTTACTATATTATTAACTTATAATTTTCAAACTGTGCCAGGAATTAGAGTTTTATATACCAAACAATCGTACCAAAGGGAATATTTATACACTAATTAGGGGGCACATAATGGGCCAAAATAGATTTTGTTAATTAACCGGAATGAAGTTCCTTAAGCTATATATTCGTGGAAGCAACATGTGAACTGTTATGTGGTTGTTAGAGCCACGGGTAAAGAAGTTTGTAGACCCGGAGGTCAGGGGATCGGTCCTGGTGTCGGGTTATATTTTAATCATTTTTTCTATTTACTTTATTTTATTTTTTAAAAATAATTTTTCGATATTTCAATTTGACTAAAGTGTTATATATTTAAAAAAAATTATTTTTCTTTGGGAAAGAGGGAATAATAGCTGAAAAACGGATAAATTTCGACTCCGGAGCTACGCACATGACTAACTCCGTAACTTTCTATATTATTAACTTATAATTTTCAAACTGTGCCAGGAATTAGAGTTTTATATACCAAACAATCGTACCAAAGGGAATATTTATACACTAATTAGGGGGCACATAATGGGCCAAAATAGATTTTGTTAATTAACCGGAATGAAGTTCTTTAAGCTATATATTCGTGGAAGCAACATGTGAACTGTGGTGTGGTTGTTAGAGCCACGGGTAAAGAAGTTTGTAGACCCGGAGGTCAGGGGATCGGTCCTGGTGTTCGGTTATATTTTAATCTTTTTTTCTATTTACTTTATTTTATTTTTTAAAAATAATTTTTCGATATTTCAACTTGACTAAAGTGTTATATATTTAAAAAAAATTATTTTTCTTTGGGAAAGAGGGAATAATAGCTGAAAAACGGATAAATTTCGACTCCGGAGCTACGCACATGACTCACTCCGTAACTTCCTATATTATTAACTTATAATTTTGAAACTGTGCCAGGAATTAGAGTTTTATATACCAAACATTCGTACCAAAGGGAATATTTATACACTAATTAGGGGGCACATAATGGGCCAAAATAGATTTTGTTAATTAACCGGAATGAAGTTCTTTAAGCTATATATTCGTGGAAGCAACATGTGAACTGTAGTGTGGATGTTAGAGCCACGGGTAAAGAAGTTTGTAGACCCGGAGGTCAGAGGACCGGTCCAGGTCTCGGATTATATTTTAATTTTTTTTTCTATTTACTTTATTTTATTTTTTAAAAATAATTTTCCGATATTTCAACTTGACTAAAGTGTTATATATATAAAAATAATTATTTTTCTTTGGGAAAGAGGGAAAAATAGCTGAAAAACGGATAAATTTCGATTCCGGAGCTACGGACATGACTCACTCCGTAACTTCCTATATTATTAACTTATAATTTTGAAACTGTGCCAGGAATTAGAGTTTTATATACCAAACAATCGTACCAAAGGGAATATTTATACACTAATTAGGGGGCACATAATGGGCCAAAATAGATTTTGATAATTAATTGGAATGAAGTTCTTTAAGCTATTTATTCGTGGCAGCAACATGTGAACTGTGGTGTGGATGTTAGAGCCGCGGGTAAAGAAGTTTGTACACCCGGAGGTCAGAGGATCGGTCCTGGTCTCGGATTATATTTTAATTTTTTTTTCTATTTACTTTATTTTATTTTTCAAAAATAATTTTTCGATATTTCAACTTGACTAAAGTGTTATATATATAAAAATAACTATTTTTCTTTGGGAAAGAGGGAATAATAGCTGAAAAACGGATAAATTTCGACTCCGGAGCTACGCACATGACTCACTCCGTAACTTCCTATATTATTAACTTATAATTTTGAAACTGTGCCAGGAATTAGAGTTTTATATACCAAACAATCGTACCAAAGGGAATATTTATACACTAATTAGGGGGCACATAATGGGCCAAAATAGATTTTGTTAATTAACCGGAATGAAGTTCTTTAAGCTATATATTCGTGGAAGCAACATGTGAACTGTGGTGTGGATGTTAGAGCCACGGGTAAAGAAGTTTGTAGACCCGGAGGTCAGAGGATCGGTCCTGGTCTCGGATTATATTTTAATTTTTTTTTCTATTTACCTTATTTTATTTTTTAAAAATAATTTTTCGATATTTCAACTTTACTAAAGTGTTATATATATAAAAATAATTATTTTTCTTTGGGAAAGATGGAATAATAGCTGAAAAACGGATAAATTTCGACTCCGGAGCTACGCACATGACTCACTCCGTAACTTCCTATATTATTAACTTATAATTTTGAAACTGTGCCAGGAATTAGAGTTTTATATACCAAACAATCGTACCAAAGGGAATATTTATACACTAATTAGGGGGCACATAATGGACCAAAATATATTTTGTTAATTAACCGGAATGAAGTTCTTTAAGCTATGTATTCGTGGAAGCAACATGTGAGCTGTGGTGTGGTTGTTAGAGCCACGGGTAAAGAAGTTTGTAGACCCGGAGGTCAGGGGATCGGTGCTGGTCTCGGATTATATTTTAATTTTTTTTTCTATTTACTTTATTTTATTTTTTAAAAATAATTTTTCGATATTTTAACTTGACTAAAGTGTTATATATATAAAAATAATTATTTTTCTTTGGGAAAGAGGGAATAATAGCTGAAACACAGATAAATTTCGACTCCGGAGCTACGCACTTCACTCACTCCGTAACTTCCTATAATATTAACTTATAATTTTCAAACTGTGCCTGAAATTAGAGTTTTATACACCAAACAATCGTACCAAAGGGAATATTTATACACTAATTAGGGTGCACATAATGGGCCAAAATAGATTTTGTTAATTATCCGGAATGAATTTCTTTAAGCTATATATTCGTGGAAGCAACATGTGAACTGTGGTGTGGTTGTTAGAGCCACGGGTAAAGAAGTTTGTAGACCCGGAGGTCAGGGGATCGGTCCTGGTGTCGGGTTATATTTTAATTTTTTTTTCTATTTACTTTATTTTATTTTTAAAAAATAATTTTTCGATATTTCAACTTGACTAAAGTGTTATACATATAAAAATAATTATTTTTCTTTGGAAAAGAGGGAATAATAGCTGAAAAACGGATAAATTTCGACTCCATAGCTACGCACATGACTCACTCCGTAACGTACTATATTATTAACTTATAATTTTCAAACTGTGCCAGGAATTAGAGTTTTATATACCAAACAATCGTACCAAAGGGAATATTTATACACTAATTAGGGGGCACATAATGGGCCAAAATAGATTTTGTTAATTAACCGGAATGAAGTTCCTTAAGCTATATATTCGTGGAAGCAACATGTGAACTGTTATGTGGTTGTTAGAGCCACGGGTAAAGAAGTTTGTAGACCCGGAGGTCAGGGGATCGGTCCTGGTGTCGGGTTATATTTTAATCATTTTTTCTATTTACTTTATTTTATTTTTTAAAAATAATTTTTCGATATTTCAATTTGACTAAAGTGTTATATATTTAAAAAAAATTATTTTTCTTTGGGAAAGAGGGAATAATAGCTGAAAAACGGATAAATTTCGACTCCGGAGCTACGCACATGACTAACTCCGTAACTTTCTATACTATTAACTTATAATTTTCAAACTGTGCCAGGAATTAGAGTTTTATATACCAAACAATCGTACCAAAGGGAATATTTATACACTAATTAGGGGGCACATAATGGGCCAAAATAGATTTTGTTAATTAACCGGAATGAAGTTCTTTAAGCTATATATTCGTGGAAGCAACATGTGAACTGTGGTGTGGTTGTTAGAGCCACGGGTAAAGAAGTTTGTAGACCCGGAGGTCAGGGGATCGGTCCTGGTGTTCGGTTATATTTTAATCTTTTTTTCTATTTACTTTATTTTATTTTTTAAAAATAATTTTTCGATATTTCAACTTGACTAAAGTGTTATATATATAAAAATAATTATTTTTCTTTGGGAAAGAGGGAATAATAGCTGAAAAACGGATAAATTTCGATTCCGGAGCTACGGACATGACTCACTCCGTAACTTCCTATATTATTAACTTATAATTTTGAAACTGTGCCAGGAATTAGAGTTTTATATACCAAACAATCGTACCAAAGGGAATATTTATACACTATATAGGGGGCACATAATGGGCCAAAATAGATTTTGTTAATTAACCGGAATGAAGTTCTTTAAGCTATATATTCGTGGAAGCAACATGTGAACTGTGGTGTGGTTGTTAGAGCCACGGGTAAAGAAGTTTGTAGACCCGGAGGTCAGGGGATCGGTCCTGGTCTCGGATTATATTTTAATATTTTTTTCTATCTACTTTATTTTATTTTTTAAAAATAATTTTTCGATATTTCAACTTGACTAAAGTGTTATATATATAAAAATAATTATTTTTCTTTGGGAAAGAGGGAATAATAGCTGAAACACAGATAAATTTCGACTCCGGAGCTACGCACTTCACTCACTCCGTAACTTCCTATAATATTAACTTATAATTTTCAAACTGTGCCTGAAATTAGAGTTTTATACACCAAACAATCGTACCAAAGGGAATATTTATACACTAATTAGGGTGCACATAATGGGCCGAAATAGATTTTGTTAATTATCCGGAATGAAGTTCTTTAAGCTATATATTCGTGGAAGCAACCTCTGAACTGTGGCGTGGTTGTTAGAGCCACGGGTAAAGAAGTTTGTAGACCCGGAGGTCGGGGGATCGGTCCTGGTCTCAATTTATATTTTAATTTTTTTTTCTATTTACTTTATTATATTTTTTAAAAATAATTTTTTGATATTTCAACTTGACTAAAGTGTTATATACATAAAAATAATTATTTTTCTTTGGGAAAGAGGGAATAATAGCTGAAAAACGGATAAATTTCGACTCCGGAGCTACGCACATGACTCACTCCGTAACTTACTATATTATTAACTTATAATTTTCAAACTGTGCCAGGAATTAGAGTTTTATATACCAAACAATCGTACCAAAGGGAATATTTACACACTAATTAGGGGGCACATAATGGGCCAAAATAGATTTTGTTAATTAACCGGAATGAAGTTCTTTAAGCTATATATTCGTGGAAGCAACATGTGAACTGTGGTGTGGTTGTTAGAGCCACGGGTAAAGAAGTTTGTAGACCCGGAGGTCAGGGGATCGGTCCTGGTGTCGGGTTATATTTTAATTTTTTTTTCTATTTACTTTATTTTATTTTTTAAAAATAATTTTTCGATATTTCAACTTGACTAAAGTGTTATACATATAAAAATAATTATTTTTCTTTGGGAAAGAGGGAATAATAGCTGAAAAACGGATAAATTTCGACTCCGGAGCTACGCACATGACTCACTCCGTAACTTACTATATTATTAACTTATAATTTTCAAACAGTGCCAGGAATTAGAGTTTTATATACCAAACAATCGTACCAAAAGGAATATTTATACACTAATTAGGGGGCACATAATGGGCCAAAATAGATTTTTTTAATTAACCGGAATGAAGTTCTTTAAGCTATATATTCGTGGAAGCAACATGTGAACTGTGGTGTGGTTGTTAGAGCCACGGGTAAAGAAGTTTGTAGACCCGGAGGTCAGGGGATCGGTCCTGGTGTCGGGTTATATTTTAATTTTTTTTTCTATTTACTTTATTTTATTTTTTAAAAATAATTTTTCGATATTTCAACTTGACTAAAGTGTTATATACATAAAAATAATTATTTTTCTTTGGGAAAGAGGGAATAATAGCTGAAAAACGGATAAATTTCGACTCCGGAGCTACGCACATGACTCACTCCGTAACTTACTATATTATTAACTTATAATTTTCAAACTGTGCCAGGAATTAGAGTTTTATATACCAAACAATCGTACCAAAGGGAATATTTATACACTAATTAGGGGGCACATAATGGGCCAAAATAGATTTTGATAATTAATTGGAATGAAGTTCTTTAAGCTATTTATTCGTGGCAGCAACATGTGAACTGTGGTGTGGATGTTAGAGCCGCGGGTAAAGAAGTTTGTACACCCGGAGGTCAGAGGATCAGTCCTGGTCTCGGATTACATTTTAATTTTTTTTTCTATTTACTTTATTTTATTTTTCAAAAATAATTTTTCGATATTTCAACTTGACTAAAGTGTTATATATATAAAAATAATTATTTTTCTTTGGGAAAGAGGGAATAATAGCTGAAAAACGGATAAATTTCGACTCCGGAGCTACGCACATGACTCACTCCGTAACTTCCTATATTATTAACTTATAATTTTGAAACTGTGCCAGGAATTAGAGTTTTATATACCAAACAATCGTACCAAAGGGAATATTTATACACTAATTAGGGGGCACATAATGGGCCAAAATAGATTTTGTTAATTAACCGGAATGAAGTTCTTTAAGCTATATATTCGTGGAAGCAACATGTGAACTGTGGTGTGGATGTTAGAGCCACGGGTAAAGAAGTTTGTAGACCCGGAGGTCAGAGGATCGGTCCTGGTCTCGGATTATATTTTAATTTTTTTTTCTATTTACTTTATTTTATTTTTTAAAAATAATTTTTCGATATTTCAACTTTACTAAAGTGTTATATATATAAAAATAATTATTTTTCTTTGGGAAAGATGGAATAATAGCTGAAAAACGGATAAATTTCGACTCCGGAGCTACGCACATGACTCACTCCGTAACTTCCTATATTATTAACTTATAATTTTGAAACTGTGCCAGGAATTAGAGTTTTATATACCAAACAATCGTACCAAAGGGAATATTTATACACTAATTAGGGGGCACATAATGGACCAAAATATATTTTGTTAATTAACCGGAATGAAGTTCTTTAAGCTATGTATTCGTGGAAGCAACATGTGAACTGTGGTGTGGTTGTTAGAGCCACGGGTAAAGAAGTTTGTAGACCCGGAGGTCAGGGGATCGGTGCTGGTCTCGGATTATATTTTAATTTTTTTTTCTATTTACTTTATTTTATTTTTTAAAAATAATTTTTCGATATTTTAACTTGACTAAAGTGTTATATATATAAAAATAATTATTTTTCTTTGGGAAAGAGGGAATAATAGCTGAAACACAGATAAATTTCGACTCCGGAGCTACGCACTTCACTCACTCCGTAACTTCCTATAATATTAAGTTATAATTTTCAAACTGTGCCTGAAATTAGAGTTTTATACACCAAACAATCGTACCAAAGGGAATATTTATACACTAATTAGGGTGCACATAATGGGCCAAAATAGATTTTGTTAATTATCCGGAATGAATTTCTTTAAGCTATATATTCGTGGAAGCAACATGTGAACTGTGGTGTGGTTGTTAGAGCCACGGGTAAAGAAGTTTGTAGACCCGGAGGTCAGGGGATCGGTCCTGGTGTCGGGTTACATTTTAATTTTTTTTTTCTATTTACTTTATTTCATTTTTTAAAAATAATTTTTCGATATTTCAACTTGACTAAAGTGTTATACATATAAAAATAATTATTTTTCTTTGGAAAAGAGGGAATAATAGCTGAAAAACGGATAAATTTTGACTCCATAGCTACGCACATGACTCACTCCGTAACTTACTATATTATTAACTTATAATTTTCAAACTGTGCCAGGAATTAGAGTTTTATATACCAAACAATCGTACCAAAGGGAATATTTATACACTAATTAGGGGGCACATAATGGGCCAAAATAGATTTTGTTAATTAACCGGAATGAAGTTCTTTAAGCTATATATTCGTGGAAGCAACATGTGAACTGTAGTGTGGATGTTAGAGCCACGGGTAAAGAAGTTTGTAGACCCGGAGGTCAGAGGACCGGTCCAGGTCTCGGATTATATTTTAATTTTTTTTTCTATTTACTTTATTTTATTTTTTAAAAATAATTTTCCGATATTTTTTAACTTGACTAAAGTGTTATATATATAAAAATAATTATTTTTCTTTGGGAAAGAGGGAAAAATAGCTGAAAAACGGATAAATTTCGATTCCGGAGCTACGGACATGACTCACTCCGTAACTTCCTATATTATTAACTTATAATTTTGAAACTGTGCCAGGAATTAGAGTTTTATATACCAAACAATCGTACCAAAGGGAATATTTATACACTAATTAGGGGGCACATAATGGGCCAAAATAGATTTTGATAATTAATTGGAATGAAGTTCTTTAAGCTATTTATTCGTGGCAGCAACTTGTGAACTGTGGTGTGGATGTTAGAGCCGCGGGTAAAGAAGTTTGTACACCCGGAGGTCAGAGGATCGGTCCTGGTCTCGGATTATATTTTAATTTTTTTTTCTATTTACTTTATTTTATTTTTCAAAAATAATTTTTCGATATTTCAACTTGACTAAAGTGTTATATATATAAAAATAATTATTTTTCTTTGGGAAAGAGGGAATAATAGCTGAAAAACGGATAAATTTCGACTCCGGAGCTACGCACATGACTCACTCCGTAACTTCCTATATTATTAACTTATAATTTTGAAACTGTGCCAGGAATTAGAGTTTTATATACCAAACAATCGTACCAAAGGGAATATTTATACACTAATTAGGGGGCACATAATGGGCCAAAATAGATTTTGTTAATTAACCGGAATGAAGTTCTTTAAGCTATATATTCGTGGAAGCAACATGTGAACTGTGCTGTGGATGTTAGAGCCACGGGTAAAGAAGTTTGTAGACCCGGAGGTCAGAGGATCGGTCCTGGTCTCGGATTATATTTTAATTTTTTTTTCTATTTACTTTATTTTATTTTTTAAAAATAATTTTTCGATATTTCAACTTTACTAAAGTGTTATATATATAAAAATAATTATTTTTCTTTGGGAAAGATGGAATAATAGCTGAAAAACGGATAAATTTCGACTCCGGAGCTACGCACATGACTCACTCCGTAACTTCCTATATTATTAACTTATAATTTTGAAACTGTGCCAGGAATTAGAGTTTTATATACCAAACAATCGTACCAAAGGGAATATTTATACACTAATTAGGGGGCACATAATGGACCAAAATATATTTTGTTAATTAACCGGAATGAAGTTCTTTAAGCTATGTATTCGTGGAAGCAACATGTGAACTGTGGTGTGGTTGTTAGAGCCACGGGTAAAGAAGTTTGTAGACCCGGAGGTCAGGGGATCGGTGCTGGTCTCGGATTATATTTTAATTTTTTTTTCTATTTACTTTATTTTATTTTTTAAAAATAATTTTTCGATATTTTAACTTGACTAAAGTGTTATATATATAAAAATAATTATTTTTCTTTGGGAAAGAGGGAATAATAGCTGAAACACAGATAAATTTCGACTCCGGAGCTACGCACTTCACTCACTCCGTAACTTCCTATAATATTAACTTATAATTTTCAAACTGTGCCTGAAATTAGAGTTTTATACACCAAACAATCGTACCAAAGGGAATATTTATACACTAATTAGGGTGCACATAATGGGCCAAAATAGATTTTGTTAATTATCCGGAATGAATTTCTTTAAGCTATATATTCGTGGAAGCAACATGTGAACTGTGGTGTGGTTGTTAGAGCCACGGGTAAAGAAGTTTGTAGACCCGGAGGTCAGGGGATCGGTCCTGGTGTCGGGTTATATTTTAATTTTTTTTTCTATTTACTTTATTTTATTTTTAAAAAATAATTTTTCGATATTTCAACTTGACTAAAGTGTTATACATATAAAAATAATTATTTTTCTTTGGAAAAGAGGGAATAATAGCTGAAAAACGGATAAATTTCGACTCCATAGCTACGCACATGACTCACTCCGTAACTTACTATATTATTAACTTATAATTTTCAAACTGTGCCAGGAATTAGAGTTTTATATACCAAACAATCGTACCAAAGGGAATATTTATACACTAATTAGGGGGCACATAATGGGCCAAAATAGATTTTGTTAATTAACCGGAATGAAGTTCTTTAAGCTATATATTCGTGGAAGCAACATGTGAACTGTGGTGTGGATGTTAGAGCCACGGGTAAAGAAGTTTGTAGACCCGGAGGTCAGAGGATCGGTCCTGGTCTCGGATTATATTTTAATTTTTTTTTCTATTTACTTTATTTTATTTTTTAAAAATAATTTTTCGATATTTCAACTTTACTAAAGTGTTATATATATAAAAATAATTATTTTTCTTTGGGAAAGATGGAATAATAGCTGAAAAACGGATAAATTTCGACTCCGGAGCTACGCACATGACTCACTCCGTAACTTCCTATATTATTAACTTATAATTTTGAAACTGTGCCAGGAATTAGAGTTTTATATACCAAACAATCGTACCAAAGGGAATATTTATACACTAATTAGGGGGCACATAATGGACCAAAATATATTTTGTTAATTAACCGGAATGAAGTTCTTTAAGCTATGTATTCGTGGAAGCAACATGTGAACTGTGGTGTGGTTGTTAGAGCCACGGGTAAAGAAGTTTGTAGACCCGGAGGTCAGGGGATCGGTGCTGGTCTCGGATTATATTTTAATTTTTTTTTCTATTTACTTTATTTTATTTTTTAAAAATAATTTTTCGATATTTTAACTTGACTAAAGTGTTATATATATAAAAATAATTATTTTTCTTTGGGAAAGAGGGAATAATAGCTGAAACACAGATAAATTTCGACTCCGGAGCTACGCACTTCACTCACTCCGTAACTTCCTATAATATTAAGTTATAATTTTCAAACTGTGCCTGAAATTAGAGTTTTATACACCAAACAATCGTACCAAAGGGAATATTTATACACTAATTAGGGTGCACATAATGGGCCAAAATAGATTTTGTTAATTATCCGGAATGAATTTCTTTAAGCTATATATTCGTGGAAGCAACATGTGAACTGTGGTGTGGTTGTTAGAGCCACGGGTAAAGAAGTTTGTAGACCCGGAGGTCAGGGGATCGGTCCTGGTGTCGGGTTACATTTTAATTTTTTTTTTCTATTTACTTTATTTCATTTTTTAAAAATAATTTTTCGATATTTCAACTTGACTAAAGTGTTATACATATAAAAATAATTATTTTTCTTTGGAAAAGAGGGAATAATAGCTGAAAAACGGATAAATTTTGACTCCATAGCTACGCACATGACTCACTCCGTAACTTACTATATTATTAACTTATAATTTTCAAACTGTGCCAGGAATTAGAGTTTTATATACCAAACAATCGTACCAAAGGGAATATTTATACACTAATTAGGGGGCACATAATGGGCCAAAATAGATTTTGTTAATTAACCGGAATGAAGTTCTTTAAGCTATATATTCGTGGAAGCAACATGTGAACTGTAGTGTGGATGTTAGAGCCACGGGTAAAGAAGTTTGTAGACCCGGAGGTCAGAGGACCGGTCCAGGTCTCGGATTATATTTTAATTTTTTTTTCTATTTACTTTATTTTATTTTTTAAAAATAATTTTCCGATATTTTTTAACTTGACTAAAGTGTTATATATATAAAAATAATTATTTTTCTTTGGGAAAGAGGGAAAAATAGCTGAAAAACGGATAAATTTCGATTCCGGAGCTACGGACATGACTCACTCCGTAACTTCCTATATTATTAACTTATAATTTTGAAACTGTGCCAGGAATTAGAGTTTTATATACCAAACAATCGTACCAAAGGGAATATTTATACACTAATTAGGGGGCACATAATGGGCCAAAATAGATTTTGATAATTAATTGGAATGAAGTTCTTTAAGCTATTTATTCGTGGCAGCAACTTGTGAACTGTGGTGTGGATGTTAGAGCCGCGGGTAAAGAAGTTTGTACACCCGGAGGTCAGAGGATCGGTCCTGGTCTCGGATTATATTTTAATTTTTTTTTCTATTTACTTTATTTTATTTTTCAAAAATAATTTTTCGATATTTCAACTTGACTAAAGTGTTATATATATAAAAATAATTATTTTTCTTTGGGAAAGAGGGAATAATAGCTGAAAAACGGATAAATTTCGACTCCGGAGCTACGCACATGACTCACTCCGTAACTTCCTATATTATTAACTTATAATTTTGAAACTGTGCCAGGAATTAGAGTTTTATATACCAAACAATCGTACCAAAGGGAATATTTATACACTAATTAGGGGGCACATAATGGGCCAAAATAGATTTTGTTAATTAACCGGAATGAAGTTCTTTAAGCTATATATTCGTGGAAGCAACATGTGAACTGTGCTGTGGATGTTAGAGCCACGGGTAAAGAAGTTTGTAGACCCGGAGGTCAGAGGATCGGTCCTGGTCTCGGATTATATTTTAATTTTTTTTTCTATTTACTTTATTTTATTTTTTAAAAATAATTTTTCGATATTTCAACTTTACTAAAGTGTTATATATATAAAAATAATTATTTTTCTTTGGGAAAGATGGAATAATAGCTGAAAAACGGATAAATTTCGACTCCGGAGCTACGCACATGACTCACTCCGTAACTTCCTATATTATTAACTTATAATTTTGAAACTGTGCCAGGAATTAGAGTTTTATATACCAAACAATCGTACCAAAGGGAATATTTATACACTAATTAGGGGGCACATAATGGACCAAAATATATTTTGTTAATTAACCGGAATGAAGTTCTTTAAGCTATGTATTCGTGGAAGCAACATGTGAACTGTGGTGTGGTTGTTAGAGCCACGGGTAAAGAAGTTTGTAGACCCGGAGGTCAGGGGATCGGTGCTGGTCTCGGATTATATTTTAATTTTTTTTTCTATTTACTTTATTTTATTTTTTAAAAATAATTTTTCGATATTTTAACTTGACTAAAGTGTTATATATATAAAAATAATTATTTTTCTTTGGGAAAGAGGGAATAATAGCTGAAACACAGATAAATTTCGACTCCGGAGCTACGCACTTCACTCACTCCGTAACTTCCTATAATATTAACTTATAATTTTCAAACTGTGCCTGAAATTAGAGTTTTATACACCAAACAATCGTACCAAAGGGAATATTTATACACTAATTAGGGTGCACATAATGGGCCAAAATAGATTTTGTTAATTATCCGGAATGAATTTCTTTAAGCTATATATTCGTGGAAGCAACATGTGAACTGTGGTGTGGTTGTTAGAGCCACGGGTAAAGAAGTTTGTAGACCCGGAGGTCAGGGGATCGGTCCTGGTGTCGGGTTATATTTTAATTTTTTTTTCTATTTACTTTATTTTATTTTTAAAAAATAATTTTTCGATATTTCAACTTGACTAAAGTGTTATACATATAAAAATAATTATTTTTCTTTGGAAAAGAGGGAATAATAGCTGAAAAACGGATAAATTTCGACTCCATAGCTACGCACATGACTCACTCCGTAACTTACTATATTATTAACTTATAATTTTCAAACTGTGCCAGGAATTAGAGTTTTATATACCAAACAATCGTACCAAAGGGAATATTTATACACTAATTAGGGGGCACATAATGGGCCAAAATAGATTTTGTTAATTAACCGGAATGAAGTTCCTTAAGCTATATATTCGTGGAAGCAACATGTGAACTGTTATGTGGTTGTTAGAGCCACGGGTAAAGAAGTTTGTAGACCCGGAGGTCAGGGGATCGGTCCTGGTGTCGGGTTATATTTTAATCATTTTTTCTATTTACTTTATTTTATTTTTTAAAAATAATTTTTCGATATTTCAATTTGACTAAAGTGTTATATATTTAAAAAAAATTATTTTTCTTTGGGAAAGAGGGAATAATAGCTGAAAAACGGATAAATTTCGACTCCGGAGCTACGCACATGACTAACTCCGTAACTTTCTATATTATTAACTTATAATTTTCAAACTGTGCCAGGAATTAGAGTTTTATATACCAAACAATCGTACCAAAGGGAATATTTATACACGAATTAGGGGGCACATAATGGGCCAAAATAGATTTTGTTAATTAACCGGAATGAAGTTCTTTAAGCTATATATTCGTGGAAGCAACATGTGAACTGTGGTGTGGTTGTTAGAGCCACGGGTAAAGAAGTTTGTAGACCCGGAGGTCAGGGGATCCGTCCTGGTGTTCGGTTATATTTTAATCTTTTTTTCTATTTACTTTATTTTATTTTTTAAAAATAATTTTTCGATATTTCAACTTGACTAAAGTGTTATATATTTAAAAAAATTATTTTTCTTTGGGAAAGAGGGAATAATAGCTGAAAAACGGATAAATTTCGACTCCGGAGCTACGCACATGACTCACTCCGTAACTTCCTATATTATTAACTTATAATTTTGAAACTGTGCCAGGAATTAGAGTTTTATATACCAAACATTCGTACCAAAGGGAATATTTATACACTAATTAGGGGGCACATAATGGGCCAAAATAGATTTTGTTAATTAACCGGAATGAAGTTCTTTAAGCTATATATTCGTGGAAGCAACATGTGAACTGTGGTGTGGATGTTAGAGCCACGGGTAAAGAAGTTTGTAGACCCGGAGGTCAGAGGATCGGTCCTGGTCTCGGATTATATTTTAATTTTTTTTTCTATTTACTTTATTTTATTTTTTAAAAATAATTTTCCGATATTTCAACTTGACTAAAGTGTTATATATATAAAAATAATTATTTTTCTTTGGGAAAGAGGGAATAATAGCTGAAAAACGGATAAATTTCGATTCCGGAGCTACGGACATGACTCACTCCGTAACTTCCTATATTATTAACTTATAATTTTGAAACTGTGCCAGGAATTAGAGTTTGATATACCAAACAATCGTACCAAAGGGAATATTTATACACTATATAGGGGGCACATAATGGGCCAAAATAGATTTTGTTAATTAACCGGAATGAAGTTCTTTAAGCTATATATTCGTGGAAGCAACATGTGAACTGTGGTGTGGTTGTTAGAGCCACGGGTAAAGAAGTTTGTAGACCCGGAGGTCAGGGGATCGGTCCTGGTCTCGGATTATATTTTAATATTTTTTTCTATCTACTTTATTTTATTTTTTAAAAATAATTTTTCGATATTTCAACTTGACTAAAGTGTTATATATATAAAAATAATTATTTTTCTTTGGGAAAGAGGGAATAATAGCTGAAACACAGATAAATTTCGACTCCGGAGCTACGCACTTCACTCACTCCGTAACTTCCTATAATATTAACTTATAATTTTCAAACTGTGCCTGAAATTAGAGTTTTATACACCAAACAATCGTACCAAAGGGAATATTTTTACACTAATTAGGGTGCACATAATGGGCCGAAATAGATTTTGTTAATTATCCGGAATGAAGTTCTTTAAGCTATATATTCGTGGAAGCAACCTGTGAACTGTGGCGTGGTTGTTAGAGCCACGGGTAAAGAAGTTTGTAGACCCGGAGGTCGGGGGATCGGTCCTGGTCTCAATTTATATTTTAATTTTTTTTTCTATTTACTTTATTATATTTTT
This sequence comes from Parasteatoda tepidariorum, assembly GCF_982258835.1. NCBI lineage: Eukaryota > Metazoa > Arthropoda > Arachnida > Araneae > Theridiidae > Parasteatoda > Parasteatoda tepidariorum. Next base: position 126,662,542 of record NC_141756.1, read on the forward strand.
TAAAAATAATTTTTTGATATTTCAACTTGACTAAAGTGTTATATACATAAAAATAATTATTTTTCGTTGGGAAAGAGGGAATAATAGCTGAAAAACGGATAAATTTCGACTCCGGAGCTACGCACATGACTCACTCCGTAACTTACTATATTATTAACTTATAATTTTCAAACTGTGCCAGGAATTAGAGTTTTATATACCAAAGAATCGTACCAAAGGGAATATTTATGCACTAATTAGGGGGCACATAATGGGCCAAAATAGATTTTGATAATTAATTGGAATGAAGTTCTTTAAGCTATTTATTCGTGGAAGCAACATGTGAACTGTGGTGTGGATGTTAGAGCCACGGGTAAAGAAGTTTGTAGACCCGGAGGTCAGAGGATCGGTCCTGGTCTCGGAGTATATTTTAATTTTTTTTTCAATTTACTTTATTTTATTTTTTAAAAATAATTTTTCGATATTTCAACTTGACTAAAGTGTTATATATATAAAAATAATTATTTTTCTTTGGGAAAGAGGGAATAATAGCTGAAAAACGGATAAATTTCGACTCCGGAGCTACGCACATGACTCACTCCGTAACTTCCTATATTATTAACTTATAATTTTGAAACTGTGCCAGGAATTAGAGTTTTATATACCAAACAATCGTACCAAAGGGAATATTTATACACTAATTAGGGGGCACATAATGGGCCAAAATAGATTTTGTTAATTAACCGGAATGAAGTTCCTTAAGCTATATATTCGTGGAAGCAACATGTGAACTGTTATGTGGTTGTTAGAGCCACGGGTAAAGAAGTTTGTAGACCCGGAGGTCAGGGGATCGGTCCTGGTGTCGGGTTATATTTTAATCATTTTTTCTATTTACTTTATTTTATTTTTTAAAAATAATTTTTCGATATTTCAATTTGACTAAAGTGTTATATATTTAAAAAAAATTATTTTTCTTTGGGAAAGAGGGAATAATAGCTGAAAAACGGATAAATTTCGACTCCGGAGCTACGCACATGACTAACTCCGTAACTTTCTATATTATTAACTTATAATTTTCAAACTGTGCCAGGAATTAGAGTTTTATATACCAAACAATCGTACCAAAGGGAATATTTATACACTAATTAGGGGGCACATAATGGGCCAAAATAGATTTTGTTAATTAACCGGAATGAAGTTCTTTAAGCTATATATTCGTGGAAGCAACATGTGAACTGTGGTGTGGTTGTTAGAGCCACGGGTAAAGAAGTTTGTAGACCCGGAGGTCAGGGGATTGGTCCTGGTGTTCGGTTATATTTTAATCTTTTTTTCTATTTACTTTATTTTATTTTTTAAAAATAATTTTTCGATATTTCAACTTGACTAAAGTGTTATATATTTAAAAAAAATTATTTTTCTTTGGGAAAGAGGGAATAATAGCTGAAAAACGGATAAATTTCGACTCCGGAGCTACGCACATGACTCACTCCGTAACTTCCTATATTATTAACTTATAATTTTGAAACTGTGCCAGGAATTAGAGTTTTATATACCAAACATTCGTACCAAAGGGAATATTTATACACTAATTAGGGGGCACATAATGGGCCAAAATAGATTTTGTTAATTAACCGGAATGAAGTTCTTTAAGCTATATATTCGTGGAAGCAACATGAGAACTGTGGTGTGGATGTTAGAGCCACGGGTAAAGAAGTTTGTAGACCCGGAGGTCAGAGGATCGGTCCTGGTCTCGGATTATATTTTAATTTTTTTTTCTATTTACTTTATTTTATTTTTTAAAAATAATTTTCCGATATTTCAACTTGACTAAAGTGTTATATATATAAAAATAATTATTTTTCTTTGAGAAAGAGGGAATAATAGCTGAAAAACGGATAAATTTCGATTCCGGAGCTACGGACATGACTCACTCCGTAACTTCCTATATTATTAACTTATAATTTTGAAACTGTGCCAGGAATTAGAGTTTTATATACCAAACAATCGTACCAAAGGGAATATTTATACACTATATAGGGGGCACATAATGGGCCAAAATAGATTTTGTTAATTAACCGGAATGAAGTTCTTTAAGCTATATATTCGTGGAAGCAACATGTGAACTGTGGTGTGGTTGTTAGAGCCACGGGTAAAGAAGTTTGTAGACCCGGAGGTCAGGGGATCGGTCCTGGTCTCGGATTATATTTTAATATTTTTTTCTATCTACTTTATTTTATTTTTTAAAAATAATTTTTCGATATTTCAACTTGACTAAAGTGTTATATATATAAAAATAATTATTTTTCTTTGGGAAAGAGGGAATAATAGCTGAAACACAGATAAATTTCGACTCCGGAGCTACGCACTTCACTCACTCCGTAACTTCCTATAATATTAACTTATAATTTTCAAACTGTGCCTGAAATTAGAGTTTTATACACCAAACAATCGTACCAAAGGGAATATTTATACACTAATTAGGGTGCACATAATGGGCCGAAATAGATTTTGTTAATTATCCGGAATGAAGTTCTTTAAGCTATATATTCGTGGAAGCAACCTGTGAACTGTGCCGTGGTTGTTAGAGCCACGGGTAAAGAAGTTTGTAGACCCGGAGGTCGGGGGATCGGTCCTGGTCTAGGATTATATTTTAATTTTTTTTTCTATTTACTTTATCTTATTTTTTAAAAATAATTTTTCGATATTTCAACTTGACTAAAGTGTTATATATATGAAAATAATTATTTTTCTTTGGGAAAGAGGGAATAATAGCTGAAAAACGGATAAATTTCGACTCCGGAGCTACGCACATGACTCACTCCGTAACTTACTATATTATTAACTTATAATTTTCAAACTGTGCCAGGAATTAGAGTTTTATATACCAAACAATCGTGCCAAAGGGAATATTTACACACTAATTAGGGGGCACATAATGGGCCAAAATAGATTTTGTTAATTAACCGGAATGAAGTTCTTTAAGCTATATATTCGTGGAAGCAACATGTGAACTGTGGTGTGGTTGTTAGAGCCACGGGTAAAGAAGTTTGTAGACCCGGAGGTCAGGGGATCGGTCCTGGTGTCGGGTTATATTTTAATTTTTTTTTCTATTTACTTTATTTTATTTTTTAAAAATAATTTTTCGATATTTCAACTTGACTAAAGTGTTATACATATAAAAATAATTATTTTTCTTTGGGAAAGAGGGAATAATAGCTGAAAAACGGATAAATTTCGACTCCGGAGCTACGCACATGACTCACTCCGTAACTTACTATATTATTAACTTATAATTTTCAAACAGTGCCAGGAATTAGAGTTTTATATACCAAACAATCGTACCAAAAGGAATATTTATACACTAATTAGGGGGCACATAATGGGCCAAAATAGATTTTTTTAATTAACCGGAATGAAGTTCTTTAAGCTATATATTCGTGGAAGCAACATGTGAACTGTGGTGTGGTTGTTAGAGCCACGGGTAAAGAAGTTTGTAGACCCGGAGGTCAGGGGATCGGTCCTGGTGTCGGGTTATATTTTAATTTTTTTTTCTATTTACTTTATTTTATTTTTTAAAAATAATTTTTCGATATTTCAACTTGACTAAAGTGTTATATACATAAAAATAATTATTTTTCTTTGGGAAAGAGGGAATAATAGCTGAAAAACGGATAAATTTCGACTCCGGAGCAACGCACATGACTCACTCCGTAAGTTACTATATTATTAACTTATAATTTTCAAACTGTGCCAGGAATTAGAGTTTTATATACCAAACAATCGTACCAAAGGGAATATTTATACACTAATTAGGGGGCACATAATGGGCCAAAATAGATTTTGATAATTAATTGGAATGAAGTTCTTTAAGCTATTTATTCGTGGCAGCAACATGTGAACTGTGGTGTGGATGTTAGAGCCGCGGGTAAAGAAGTTTGTACACCCGGAGGTCAGAGGATCGGTCCTGGTCTCGGATTATATTTTAATTTTTTTTCTATTTACTTTATTTTATTTTTCAAAAATAATTTTTCGATATTTCAACTTGACTAAAGTGTTATATATATAAAAATAATTATTTTTCTTTGGGAAAGAGGGAATAATAGCTGAAAAACGGATAAATTTCGACTCCGGAGCTACGCACATGACTCACTCCGTAACTTCCTATATTATTAACTTATAATTTTGAAACTGTGCCAGGAATTAAAGTTTTATATACCAAACAATCGTACCAAAGGGAATATTTATACACTAATTAGGGGGCACATAATGGGCCAAAATAGATTTTGTTAATTAACCGGAATGAAGTTCTTTAAGCTATATATTCGTGGAAGCAACATGTGAACTGTGGTGTGGATGTTAGAGCCACGGGTAAAGAAGTTTGTAGACCCGGAGGTCAGGGGATCGGTGCTGGTCTCGGATTATATTTTAATTTTTTTTTCTATTTACTTTATTTTTTTTTTTTTAAATAATTTTTCGATATTTTAACTTGACTAAAGTGTTATATATATAAAAATAATTATTTTTCTTTGGGAAAGAGGGAATAATAGCTGAAACACAGATAAATTTCGACTCCGGGGCTACGCACTTCACTCACTCCGTAACTTCCTATAATATTAACTTATAATTTTCAAACTGTGCCTGAAATTAGAGTTTTATACACCAAACAATCGTACCAAAGGGAATATTTATACACTAATTAGGGTGCACATAATGGGCCAAAATAGATTTTGTTAATTATCCGGAATGAATTTCTTTAAGCTATATATTCGTGGAAGCAACATGTGAACTGTGGTGTGGTTGTTAGAGCCACGGGTAAAGAAGTTTGTAGACCCGGAGGTCAGGGGATCGGTCCTGGTGTCGGGTTATATTTTAATTTTTTTTTCTATTTACTTTATTTTATTTTTTAAAAATAATTTTTCGATATTTCAACTTGACTAAAGTGTTATACATATAAAAATAATTATTTTTCTTTGGAAAAGAGGGAATAATAGCTGAAAAACGGATAAATTTCGACTCCATAGCTACGCACATGACTCACTCCGTAACTTACTATATTATTAACTTATAATTTTCAAACTGTGCCAGGAATTAGGGTTTTATATACCAAACAATCGTACCAAAGGGAATATTTATACACTAATTAGGGGGCACATAATGGGCCAAAATAGATTTTGTTAATTAACCGGAATGAAGTTCTTTAAGCTATATATTCGTGGAAGCAACATGTGAACTGTTATGTGGTTGTTAGAGCCACGGGTAAAGAAGTTTGTAGACCCGGAGGTCAGGGGATCGGTCCTGGTGTCGGGTTATATTTTAATCATTTTTTCTATTTACTTTATTTTATTTTTTAAAAATAATTTTTCGATATTTCAATTTGACTAAAGTGTTATATATTTAAAAAAAATTATTTTTCTTTGGGAAAGAGGGAATAATAGCTGAAAAACGGATAAATTTCGACTCCGGAGCTACGCACATGACTAACTCCGTAACTTCCTATATTATTAACTTATAATTTTGAAACTGTGCCAGGAATTAAAGTTTTATATACCAAACAATCGTAACAAAGGGAATATTTATACACTAATTAGGGGGCACATAATGGGCCAAAATAGATTTTGTTAATTAACCGGAATGAAGTTCTTTAAGCTATATATTCGTGGAAGCAACATGTGAACTGTGGTGTGGTTGTTAGAGCCACGGGTAAAGAAGTTTGTAGACCCGGAGGTCAGGGGATCGGTCCTGGTGTTCGGTTATATTTTAATCTTTTTTTCTATTTACTTTATTTTATTTTTTAAAAATAATTTTTCGATATTTCAGCTTGACTAAAGTGTTATATATTTAAAAATAATTATTTTTCTTTGGGAAAGAGGGAATAATAGCTGAAAAACGGATAAATTTCGACTCCGGAGCTACGCACATGACTCACTCCGTAACTTACTATATTATTAACTTATAATTTTCAAACTGTGCCAGGAATTAGAGTTTTATATACCAAACAATCGTACCAAAGGGAATATTTATACACTAATTAGGGGGCACATAATGGGCCAAAATAGATTTTGATAATTAATTGGAATGAAGTTCTTTAAGCTATTTATTCGTGGCAGCAACATGTGAACTGTGGTGAGGATGTTAGAGCCGCGGGTAAAGAAGTTTGTACACCCGGAGGTCAGAGGATCGGTCCTGGTCTCGGATTATATTTTAATTTTTTTTCTATTTACTTTATTTTATTTTTCAAAAATAATTTTTCGATATTTCAACTTGACTAAAGTGTTATATATATAAAAATAATTATTTTTCTTTGGGAAAGAGGGAATAATAGCTGAAAAACGGATAAATTTCGACTCCGGAGCTACGCACATGACTCACTCCGTAACTTCCTATATTATTAACTTATAATTTTGAAACTGTGCCAGGAATTAAAGTTTTATATACCAAACAATCGTACCAAAGGGAATATTTATACACTAATTAGGGGGCACATAATGGGCCAAAATAGATTTTGTTAATTAACCGGAATGAAGTTCTTTAAGCTATATATTCGTGGAAGCAACATGTGAACTGTGGTGTGGATGTTAGAGCCACGGGTAAAGAAGTTTGTAGACCCGGAGGTCAGGGGATCGGTGCTGGTCTCGGATTATATTTTAATTTTTTTTTCTATTTACTTTATTTTTTTTTTTTTAAATAATTTTTCGATATTTTAACTTGACTAAAGTGTTATATATATAAAAATAATTATTTTTCTTTGGGAAAGAGGGAATAATAGCTGAAACACAGATAAATTTCGACTCCGGAGCTACGCACTTCACTCACTCCGTAACTTCCTATAATATTAACTTATAATTTTCAAACTGTGCCTGAAATTAGAGTTTTATACACCAAACAATCGTACCAAAGGGAATATTTATACACTAATTAGGGTGCACATAATGGGCCAAAATAGATTTTGTTAATTATCCGGAATGAATTTCTTTAAGCTATATATTCGTGGAAGCAACATGTGAACTGTGGTGTGGTTGTTAGAGCCACGGGTAAAGAAGTTTGTAGACCCGGAGGTCAGAGGATCGGTCCTGGTGTCGGGTTATATTTTAATTTTTTTTTCTATTTACTTTATTTTATTTTTTAAAAATAATTTTTCGATATTTCAACTTGACTAAAGTGTTATACATATAAAAATAATTATTTTTCTTTGGAAAAGAGGGAATAATAGCTGAAAAACGGATAAATTTCGACTCCATAGCTACGCACATGACTCACTCCGTAACTTACTATATTATTAACTTATAATTTTCAAACTGTGCCAGGAATTAGGGTTTTATATACCAAACAATCGTACCAAAGGGAATATTTATACACTAATTAGGGGGCACATAATGGGCCAAAATAGATTTTGTTAATTAACCGGAATGAAGTTCCTTAAGCTATATATTCGTGGAAGCAACATGTGAACTGTTATGTGGTTGTTAGAGCCACGGGTAAAGAAGTTTGTAGACCCGGAGGTCAGGGGATCGGTCCTGGTGTCGGGTTATATTTTAATCATTTTTTCTATTTACTTTATTTTATTTTTTAAAAATAATTTTTCGATATTTCAATTTGACTAAAGTGTTATATATTTAAAAAAAATTATTTTTCTTTGGGAAAGAGGGAATAATAGCTGAAAAACGGATAAATTTCGACTCCGGAGCTACGCACATGACTAACTCCGTAACTTTCTATATTATTAACGTATAATTTTCAAACTGTGCCAGGATTTAGAGTTTTATATACCAAACAATCGTAACAAAGGGAATATTTATACACTAATTAGGGGGCACATAATGGGCCAAAATAGATTTTGTTAATTAACCGGAATGAAGTTCTTTAAGCTATATATTCGTGGAAGCAACATGTGAACTGTGGTGTGGTTGTTAGAGCCACGGGTAAAGAAGTTTGTAGACCCGGAGGTCAGGGGATCGGTCCTGGTGTTCGGTTATATTTTAATCTTTTTTTCTATTTGCTTTATTTTATTTTTTAAAAATAATTTTTCTATATTTCAGCTTGACTAAAGTGTTATATATTTAAAAAAAATTATTTTTCTTTGGGAAAGAGGGAATAATAGCTGAAAAACGGATAAATTTCGACTCCGGAGCTACGCACATGACTCACTCCGTAACTTACTATATTATTAACTTATAATTTTCAAACTGTGCCAGGAATTAGAGTTTTATATACCAAACAATCGTACCAAAGGGAATATTTATACACTAATTAGGGGGCACATAATGGGCCAAAATAGATTTTGATAATTAATTGGAATGAAGTTCTTTAAGCTATTTATTCGTGGCAGCAACATGTGAACTGTGGTGAGGATGTTAGAGCCGCGGGTAAAGAAGTTTGTACACCCGGAGGTCAGAGGATCGGTCCTGGTCTCGGATTATATTTTAATTTTTTTTTCTATTTACTTTATTTTATTTTTCAAAAATAATTTTTCGATATTTCAACTTGACTAAAGTGTTATATATATAAAAATAATTATTTTTCTTTGGGAAAGAGGGAATAATAGCTGAAAAACGGATAAATTTCGACTCCGGAGCTACGCACATGACTCACTCCGTAACTTCCTATATTATTAACTTATAATTTTGAAACTGTGCCAGGAATTAGAGTTTTATATACCAAACAATCGTACCAAAGGGAATATTTATACACTAATTAGGGGGCACATAATGGGCCAAAATAGATTTTGTTAATTAACCGGAATGAAGTTCTTTAAGCTATATATTCGTGGAAGCAACATGTGAACTGTGGTGTGGATGTTAGAGCCACGGGTAAAGAAGTTTGTAGACCCGGAGGTCAGGGGATCGGTGCTGGTCTCGGATTATATTTTAATTTTTTTTTTCTATTTACTTTATTTTTTTTTTTAAAAATAATTTTTCGATATTTTAACTTGACTAAAGTGTTATATATATAAAAATAATTATTTTTCTTTGGGAAAGAGGGAATAATAGCTGAAACACAGATAAATTTCGACTCCGGAGCTACGCACTTCACTCACTCCGTAACTTCCTATAATATTAACTTATAATTTTCAAACTGTGCCTGAAATTAGAGTTTTATACACCAAACAATCGTACCAAAGGGAATATTTATACACTAATTAGGGTGCACATAATGGGCCAAAATAGATTTTGTTAATTATCCGGAATGAATTTCTTTAAGCTATATATTCGTGGAAGCAACATGTGAACTGTGGTGTGGTTGTTAGAGCCACGGGTAAAGAAGTTTGTAGACCCGGAGGTCAGGGGATCGGTCCTGGTGTCGGGTTATATTTTAATTTTTTTTTCTATTTACTTTATTTTATTTTTTAAAAATAATTTTTCGATATTTCAACTTGACTAAAGTGTTATACATATAAAAATAATTATTTTTCTTTGGAAAAGAGGGAATAATAGCTGAAAAACGGATAAATTTCGACTCCATAGCTACGCACATGACTCACTCCGTAACTTACTATATTATTAACTTATAATTTTCAAACTGTGCCAGGAATTAGGGTTTTATATACCAAACAATCGTACCAAAGGGAATATTTATACACTAATTAGGGGGCACATAATGGGCCAAAATAGATTTTGTTAATTAACCGGAATGAAGTTCCTTAAGCTATATATTCGTGGAAGCAACATGTGAACTGTTATGTGGTTGTTAGAGCCACGGGTAAAGAAGTTTGTAGACCCGGAGGTCAGGGGATCGGTCCTGGTGTCGGGTTATATTTTAATCATTTTTTCTATTTACTTTATTTTATTTTTTAAAAATAATTTTTCGATATTTCAATTTGACTAAAGTGTTATATATTTAAAAAAAATTATTTTTCTTTGGGAAAGAGGGAATAATAGCTGAAAAACGGATAAATTTCGACTCCGGAGCTACGCACATGACTAACTCCGTAACTTTCTATATTATTAACTTATAATTTTCAAACTGTGCCAGGATTTAGAGTTTTATATACCAAACAATCGTAACAAAGGGAATATTTATACACTAATTAGGGGGCACATAATGGGCCAAAATAGATTTTGTTAATTAACCGGAATGAAGTTCTTTAAGCTATATATTCGTGGAAGCAATATGTGAACTGTGGTGTGGTTGTTAGAGCCACGGGTAAAGAAGTTTGTAGACCCGGAGGTCAGGGGATCGGTCCTGGTGTTCGGTTATATTTTAATCTTTTTTTCTATTTACTTTATTTTATTTTTTAAAAATAATTTTTCGATATTTCAACTTGACTAAAGTGTTATATATTTAAAAAAAATTATTTTTCTTTGGGAAAGAGGGAATAATAGCTGAAAAACGGATAAATTTCGACTCCGGAGCTACGCACATGACTCACTCCGTAACTTCCTATATTATTAACTTATAATTTTGAAGCTGTGCCAGGAATTAGAGTTTTATATACCAAACATTCGTACCAAAGGGAATATTTATACACTAATTAGGGGGCACATAATGGGCCAAAATAGATTTTGTTAATTAACCGGAATGAAGTTCTTTAAGCTATATATTCGTGGAAGCAACATGTGAACTGTGGTGTGGATGTTAGAGCCACGGGTAAAGAAGTTTGTAGACCCGGAGGTCAGAGGATCGGTCCTGGTCTCGGATTATATTTTAATTTTTTTTTCTATTTACTTTATTTTATTTTTTAAAAATAATTTTTCGATATTTCAACTTTACTAAAGTGTTATATATATAAAAATAATTATTTTTCTTTGGGAAAGATGGAATAATAGCTGAAAAACGGATAAATTTCGACTCCGGAGCTACGCACATGACTCACTCCGTAACTTCCTATATTATTAACTTATAATTTTGAAACTGTGCCAGGAATTAGAGTTTTATATACCAAACAATCGTACCAAAGGGAATATTTATACACTAATTAGGGGGCACATAATGGACCAAAATATATTTTGTTAATTAACCGGAATGAAGTTCTTTAAGCTATGTATTCGTGGAAGCAACATGTGAACTGTGGTGTGGTTGTTAGAGCCACGGGTAAAGAAGTTTGTAGACCCGGAGGTCAGGGGATCGGTGCTGGTCTCGGATTATATTTTAATTTCTTTTTCTATTTACTTTATTTTATTTTTTAAAAATAATTTTTCGATATTTTAACTTGACTAAAGTGTTATATATATAAAAATAATTATTTTTCTTTGGGAAAGAGGGAATAATAGCTGAAACACAGATAAATTTCGACTCCGGAGCTACGCACTTCACTCACTCCGTAACTTCCTATAATATTAACTTATAATTTTCAAACTGTGCCAGGAATTAGAGTTTTATATACCAAACAATCGTACCAAAGGGAATATTTATACACTAATTAGGGGGCACATAATGGGCCAAAATAGATTTTGTTAATTAACCGGAATGAAGTTCCTTAAGCTATATATTCGTGGAAGCAACATGTGAACTGTTATGTGGTTGTTAGAGCCACGGGTAAAGAAGTTTGTAGACCCGGAGGTCAGGGGATCGGTCCTGGTGTCGGGTTATATTTTAATCATTTTTTCTATTTACTTTATTTTATTTTTTAAAAATAATTTTTCGATATTTCAATTTGACTAAAGTGTTATATATTTAAAAAAAATTATTTTTCTTTGGGAAAGAGGGAATAATAGCTGAAAAACGGATAAATTTCGACTCCGGAGCTACGCACATGACTAACTCCGTAACTTTCTATATTATTAACTTATAATTTTCAAACTGTGCCAGGAATTAGAGTTTTATATACCAAACAATCGTACCAAAGGGAATATTTATACACTAATTAGGGGGCACATAATGGGCCAAAATAGATTTTGTTAATTAACCGGAATGAAGTTCTTTAAGCTATATATTCGTGGAAGCAACATGTGAACTGTGGTGTGGTTGTTAGAGCCACGGGTAAAGAAGTTTGTAGACCCGGAGGTCAGGGGATCGGTCCTGGTGTTCGGTTATATTTTAATCTTTTTTTCTATTTACTTTATTTTATTTTTTAAAAATAATTTTTCGATATTTCAACTTGACTAAAGGGTTATATATTTAAAAAAAATTATTTTTCTTTGGGAAAGAGGGAATAATAGCTGAAAAACGGATAAATTTCGACTCCGGAGCTACGCACATGACTCACTCCGTAACTTCCTATATTATTAACTTATAATTTTGAAACTGTGCCAGGAATTAGAGTTTTATATACCAAACATTCGTACCAAAGGGAATATTTATACACTAATTAGGGGGCACATAATGGGCCAAAATAGATTTTGTTAATTAACCGGAATGAAGTTCTTTAAGCTATATATTCGTGGAAGCAACATGTGAACTGTGGTGTGGATGTTAGAGCCACGGGTAAAGAAGTTTGTAGACCCGGAGGTCAGAGGATCGGTCCTGGTCTCGGATTATATTTTAATTTTTTTTTCTATTTACTTTATTTTATTTTTTAAAAATAATTTTCCGATATTTCAACTTGACTAAAGTGTTATATATATAAAAATAATTATTTTTCTTTGGGAAAGAGGGAATAATAGCTGAAAAACGGATAAATTTCGATTCCGGAGCTACGGACATGACTCACTCCGTAACTTCCTATATTATTAACTTATAAGTTTGAAACTGTGCCAGGAATTAGAGTTTTATATACCAAACAATCGTACCAAAGGGAATATTTATACACTATATAGGGGGCACATAATGGGCCAAAATAGATTTTGTTAATTAACCGGAATGAAGTTCTTTAAGCTATATATTCGTGGAAGCAACATGTGAACTGTGGTGTGGTTGTTAGAGCCACGGGTAAAGAAGTTTGTAGACCCGGAGGTCAGGGGATCGGTCCTGGGCTCGGATTATATTTTAATATTTTTTTCTATCTACTTTATTTTATTTTTTAAAAATAATTTTTCGATATTTCAACTTGACTAAAGTGTTATATATATAAAAATAATTATTTTTCTTTGGGAAAGAGGGAATAATAGCTGAAACACAGATAAATTTCGACTCCGGAGCTACGCACTTCACTCACTCCGTAACTTCCTATAATATTAACTTATAATTTTCAAACTGTGCCTGAAATTAGAGTTTTATACACCAAACAATCGTACCAAAGGGAATATTTATACACTAATTAGGGTGCACATAATGGGCCGAAATAGATTTTGTTAATTATCCGGAATGAAGTTCTTTAAGCTATATATTCGTGGAAGCAACCTGTGAACTGTGGCGTGGTTGTTAGAGCCACGGGTAAAGAAGTTTGTAGACCCGGAGGTCGGGGGATCGGTCCTGGTCTCAATTTATATTTTAATTTTTTTTTCTATTTACTTTATTATATTTTTTAAAAATAATTTTTTGATATTTCAACTTGACTAAAGTGTTATATACATAAAAATAATTATTTTTCTTTGGGAAAGAGGGAATAATAGCTGAAAAACGGATAAATTTCGACTCCGGAGCTACGCACATGACTCACTCCGTAACTTACTATATTATTAACTTATAATTTTCAAACTGTGCCAGGAATTAGAGTTTTATATACCAAAGAATCGTACCAAAGGGAATATTTATACACTAATTAGGGGGCACATAATGGGCCAAAATAGATTTTGATAATTAATTGGAATGAAGTTCTTTAAGCTATTTATTCGTGGAAGCAACATGTGAACTGTGGTGTGGATGTTAGAGCCACGGGTAAAGAAGTTTGTAGACCCGGAGGTCAGAGGATCGGTCCTGGTCTCGGATTATATTTTAATTTTTTTTTCAATTTACTTTATTTTATTTTTTAAAAATAATTTTTCGATATTTCAACTTGACTAAAGTGTTATATATATAAAAATAATTATTTTTCTTTGGGAAAGAGGGAATAATAGCTGAAAAACGGATAAATTTCGACTCCGGAGCTACGCACATGACTCACTCCGTAACTTCCTATATTATTAACTTATAATTTTGAAACTGTGCCAGGAATTAGAGTTTTATATACCAAACAATCGTACCAAAGGGAATATTTATACACTAATTAGGGGGCACATAATGGGCCAAAATAGATTTTGTTAATTAACCGGAATGAAGTTCTTTAAGCTATATATTCGTGGAAGCAACATGTGAACTGTGGTGTGGTTGTTAGAGCCACGGGTAAAGAAGTTTGTAGACCCGGAGGTCAGGGGATCGGTCCTGCTCTCGGATAATATTTTAATATTTTTTTCTATTTACTTTATTTTATTTTTTAAAAATAATTTTTCGATATTTCAACTTGACTAAAGTGTTATATATATAAAAATAATTATTTTTCTTTGGGAAAGAGGGAATAATAGCTGAAACACAGATAAATTTCGACTCCGGAGCTACGCACTTCACTCACTCCGTAACTTCCTATAATATTAACCTATAATTTTCAAACTGTGCCTGAAATTAGAGTTTTATACACCAAACAATCGTACCAAAGGGAATATTTATACACTAATTAGGGTGCACATAATGGGCCAAAATAGATTTTGTTAATTATCCGGAATGAAGTTCTTTAAGCTATATATTCGTGGAAACAACATGTGAACTGTGGCGTGGTTGTTAGAGCCACGGGTAAAGAAGTTTGTAGACCCGGAGGTCGGGGGATCGGTCCTGGTCTAGGATTATATTTTAATTTTTTTTTCTATTTACTTTATCTTATTTTTTAAAAATAATTTTTCGATATTTCAACTTGACTAAAGTGTTATATATATGAAAATAATTATTTTTCTTTGGGAAAGAGGGAATAATAGCTGAAAAACGGATAAATTTCGACTCCGGAGCTACGCACATGACTCACTCCGTAACTTACTATATTATTAACTTATAATTTTCAAACTGTGCCAGGAATTAGAGTTTTATATACCAAACAATCGTACCAAAGGGAATATTTATACACTTATTAGGGGGCACATAATGGGCCAAAATAGATTTTGTTAATTAACCGGAATGAAGTTCTTTAAGCTATATATTCGTGGAAGCAACATGTGAACTGTGGTGTGGTTGTTAGAGCCACGGGTAAAGAAGTTTGTAAACCCGGAGGTCAGGGGATCGGTCCTGGTGTCGGGTTATATTTTAATTTTTTTTTTCTATTTACTTTATTTTATTTTTTAAAAATAATTTTTCGATATTTCAACTTGACTAAAGTGTTATATATATAAAAATAATTATTTTTCTTTGGGAAAGAGGGAATAATAGCTGAAAAACGGATAAATTTCGACTCCGGAGCTACGCACATGACTCACTCCGTAACTTCCTATATTATTAACTTATAATTTTGAAACTGTGCCAGGAATTAGAGTTTTATATACCAAACAATCGTACCAAAGGGAATATTTATACACTAATTAGGGGGCACATAATGGGCCAAAATAGATTTTGTTAATTAACCGGAATGAAGTTCTTTAAGCTATATATTCGTGGAAGCAACATGTGAACTGTGGTGTGGTTGTTAGCGCCACGGGTAAAGAAGTTTGTAGACCCGGAGGTCAGGGGATCGGTCCTGCTCTCGGATAATATTTTAATATTTTTTTCTATTTACTTTATTTTATTTTTTAAAAATAATTTTTCGATATTTCAACTTGACTAAAGTGTTATATATATAAAAATAATTATTTTTCTTTGGGAAAGAGGGAATAATAGCTGAAACACAGATAAATTTCGACTCCGGAGCTACGCACTTCACTCACTCCGTAACTTCCTATAATATTAACCTATAATTTTCAAACTGTGCCTGAAATTAGAGTTTTATACACCAAACAATCGTACCAAAGGGAATATTTATACACTAATTAGGGTGCACATAATGGGCCAAAATAGATTTTGTTAATTATCCGGAATGAAGTTCTTTAAGCTATATATTCGTGGAAACAACATGTGAACTGTGGCGTGGTTGTTAGAGCCACGGGTAAAGAAGTTTGTAGACCCGGAGGTCGGGGGATCGGTCCTGGTCTAGGATTATATTTTAATTTTTTTTTCTATTTACTTTATCTTATTTTTTAAAAATAATTTTTCGATATTTCAACTTGACTAAAGTGTTATATATATGAAAATAATTATTTTTCTTTGGGAAAGAGGGAATAATAGCTGAAAAACGGATAAATTTCGACTCCGGAGCTACGCACATGACTCACTCCGTAACTTACTATATTATTAACTTATAATTTTCAAACTGTGCCAGGAATTAGAGTTTTATATACCAAACAATCGTACCAAAGGGAATATTTATACACTTATTAGGGGGCACATAATGGGCCAAAATAGATTTTGTTAATTAACCGGAATGAAGTTCTTTAAGCTATATATTCGTGGAAGCAACATGTGAACTGTGGTGTGGTTGTTAGAGCCACGGGTAAAGAAGTTTGTAAACCCGGAGGTCAGGGGATCGGTCCTGGTGTCGGGTTATATTTTAATTTTTTTTTTCTATTTACTTTATTTTATTTTTTAAAAATAATTTTTCGATATTTCACCTTGACTAAAGTGTTATATATATAAAAATAATTATTTTTCTTTGGGAAAGAGGGAATAATAGCTGAAAAACGGATAAATTTCGACTCCGGAGCTACGCACTTGACTCACTCCGTAACTTACTATATTATTAACTTATAATTTTCAAACTGTGCCTGAAATTAGAGTTTTATACACCAAACAATCGTACCAAAGGGAATATTTATACACTAATTAGGGTGCACATAATGGGCCAAAATAGATTTTGTTAATTATCCGGAATGAAGTTCTTTAAGCTATATATTCGTGGAAGCAACATGTGAACTGTGGCGTGGTTGTTAGAGCCACGGGTAAAGAAGTTTGTAGACCCGGAGGTCAGGGGATAGGTCCTGGTCTAGGATTATATTTTAATTTTTTTTTCTATTTACTTTATCTTATTTTTTAAAAATAATTTTTCGATATTTCAACTTGACTAAAGTGTTATATATATGAAAATAATTATTTTTCTTTGGGAAAGAGGGAATAATAGCTGAAACACAGATAAATTTCGACTCCGGAGCTACGCACTTCACTCACTCCGTCACTTCCTATAATATTAACTTATAATTTTCAAACTGTGCCTGAAATTAGAGTTTTATATACCAAACAATCGTACCAAAGGGAATATTTATACACTAATTAGGGTGCACATAATGGTCCAAAATAGATTTTGTTAATTATCCGGAATGAAGTTCTTTAAGCTATATATTCGTGGAAGCAACATGTGAACTGTGGTGTGGTTGTTAGAGCCACGGGTAAAGAAGTTTGTAGACCCGGAGGTCAGGGGATCGGTCCTGGTCTAGGATTATATTTTAATTTTTTTTTCTATTTACTTTATCTTATTTTTTAAAAATAATTTTTTGATATTTCAACTTGACTAAAGTGTTATATATATAAAAATAATTATTTTTCTTTGGGAAAGAGGGAATAATAGCTGAAAAACGGATAAATTTCCACTCCGGAGCTACGCACATGACTCACTCCGTAACTTACTATATTATTAACTTATAATTTTCAAACTGTGCCAGGAATTAGAGTTTTATATACCAAACAATCGTACCAAAGGGAATATTTATACACTAATTAGGGGGCACATAATGGGCCAAAATAGATTTTGTTAATTAAGCGGAATGAAGTTCTTTAAGCTATATATTCGTGGAAGCAACATGTGAACTGTGGTGTGGTTGTTAGAGCCACGGGTAAAGAAGTTTGTAGACCCGGAGGTCAGGGGATCGGTCCTGGTCTAGGATAATATTTTAATTTTTTTTCTATTTACTTTATCTTATTTTTTAAAAATAATTTTTTGATATTTCAACTTGACTAAAGTGTTATATATATAAAAATAATTATTTTTCTTTGGGAAAGAGGGAATAATAGCTGAAAAACGGATAAATTTCCACTCCGGAGCTACGCACATGACTCACTCCGTAACTTACTATATTATTAACTTATAATTTTCAAACTGTGCCAGGAATTAGAGTTTTATATACCAAACAATCGTACCAAAGGGAATATTTATACACTAATTAGGGGGCACATAATGGGCCAAAATAGATTTTGTTAATTAACCGGAATGAAGTTCTTTAAGCTATATATTCGTGGAAGCAACATGTGAACTGTGGTGTGGTTGTTAGAGCCACGGGTAAAGAAGTTTGTAGACCCGGAGGTCAGGGGATCGGTCCTGGTGTCGGGTTATATTTTAATTTTTTTTTCTATTTACTTTATTTTATTTTTTAAAAATAATTTTTCGATATTTCAACTTGACTAAAGTGTTATATATATAAAAATAATTATTTTTCTTTGGGAAAGAGGGAATAATAGCTGAAAAACGGATAAATTTCCACTCCGGAGCTACGCACTTCACTCACTCCGTAACTTCCTATAATATTAACTTATAATTTTCAAACTGTGCCTGAAATTAGAGTTTTATATGCCAAACAATCGTACCAAAGGGAATATTTATACACTAATTAGGGGGCACATAATGGGCCAAAATAGATTTTGATAATTAATTGGAATGAAGTTCTTTAAGCTATTTATTCGTGGAAGCAACATGTGAACTGTGGTGTGGATGTTAGAGCCACGGGTAAAGAAGTTTGTAGACCCGGAGGTCAGAGGATCGGTCCTGGTCTCGGATTATATTTTAATTTTTTTTTCAATTTACTTTATTTTATTTTTTAAAAATAATTTTTCGATATTTCAACTTGACTAAAGTGTTATATATATAAAAATAATTATTTTTCTTTGGGAAAGAGGGAATAATAGCTGAAAAACGGATAAATTTCGACTCCGGAGCTACGCACATGACTCACTCCGTAACTTCCTATATTATTAACTTATAATTTTGAAACTGTGCCAGGAATTAGAGTTTGATATACCAAACAATCGTACCAAAGGGAATATTTATACACTAATTAGGGGGCACATAATGGGCCAAAATAGATTTTGTTAATTAACCGGAATGAAGTTCTTTAAGCTATATATTCGTGGAAGCAACATGTGAACTGTGGTGTGGATGTTAGAGCCACGGGTAAAGAAGTTTGTAGACCCGGAGGTCAGAGGACCGGTCCAGGTCTCGGATTATATTTTAATTTTTTTTTCTATTTACTTTATTTTATTTTTTAAAAATAATTTTCCGATATTTCAACTTGACTAAAGTGTTATATATATAAAAATAATTATTTTTCTTTGGGAAAGAGGGAATAATAGCTGAAACACAGATAAATTTCGACTCCGGAGCTACGCACTTCACTCACTCCGTAACTTCCTATAATATTAACCTATAATTTTCAAACTGTGCCTGAAATTAGAGTTTTATACACCAAACAATCGTACCAAAGGGAATATTTATACACTAATTAGGGTGCACATAATGGGCCAAAATAGATTTTGTTAATTATCCGGAATGAAGTTCTTTAAGCTATATATTCGTGGAAACAACATGTGAACTGTGGCGTGGTTGTTAGAGCCACGGGTAAAGAAGTTTGTAGACCCGGAGGTCGGGGGATCGGTCCTGGTCTAGGATTATATTTTAATTTTTTTTTCTATTTACTTTATCTTATTTTTTAAAAATAATTTTTCGATATTTCAACTTGACTAAAGTGTTATATATATGAAAATAATTATTTTTCTTTGGGAAAGAGGGAATAATAGCTGAAAAACGGATAAATTTCGACTCCGGAGCTACGCACATGACTCACTCCGTAACTTACTATATTATTAACTTATAATTTTCAAACTGTGCCAGGAATTAGAGTTTTATATACCAAACAATCGTACCAAAGGGAATATTTATACACTTATTAGGGGGCACATAATGGGCCAAAATAGATTTTGTTAATTAACCGGAATGAAGTTCTTTAAGCTATATATTCGTGGAAGCAACATGTGAACTGTGGTGTGGTTGTTAGAGCCACGGGTAAAGAAGTTTGTAAACCCGGAGGTCAGGGGATCGGTCCTGGTGTCGGGTTATATTTTAATTTTTTTTTTCTATTTACTTTATTTTATTTTTTAAAAATAATTTTTCGATATTTCAACTTGACTAAAGTGTTATATATATAAAAATAATTATTTTTCTTTGGGAAAGAGGGAATAATAGCTGAAAAACGGATAAATTTCGACTCCGGAGCTACGCACTTGACTCACTCCGTAACTTACTATATTATTAACTTATAATTTTCAAACTGTGCCTGAAATTAGAGTTTTATACACCAAACAATCGTACCAAAGGGAATATTTATACACTAATTAGGGTGCACATAATGGGCCAAAATAGATTTTGTTAATTATCCGGAATGAAGTTCTTTAAGCTATATATTCGTGGAAGCAACATGTGAACTGTGGCGTGGTTGTTAGAGCCACGGGTAAAGAAGTTTGTAGACCCGGAGGTCAGGGGATAGGTCCTGGTCTAGGATTATATTTTAATTTTTTTTTCTATTTACTTTATCTTATTTTTTAAAAATAATTTTTCGATATTTCAACTTGACTAAAGTGTTATATATATGAAAATAATTATTTTTCTTTGGGAAAGAGGGAATAATAGCTGAAACACAGATAAATTTCGACTCCGGAGCTACGCACTTCACTCACTCCGTCACTTCCTATAATATTAACTTATAATTTTCAAACTGTGCCTGAAATTAGAGTTTTATATACCAAACAATCGTACCAAAGGGAATATTTATACACTAATTAGGGTGCACATAATGGTCCAAAATAGATTTTGTTAATTATCCGGAATGAAGTTCTTTAAGCTATATATTCGTGGAAGCAACATGTGAACTGTGGTGTGGTTGTTAGAGCCACGGGTAAAGAAGTTTGTAGACCCGGAGGTCAGGGGATCGGTCCTGGTCTAGGATTATATTTTAATTTTTTTTTCTATTTACTTTATCTTATTTTTTAAAAATAATTTTTTGATATTTCAACTTGACTAAAGTGTTATATATATAAAAATAATTATTTTTCTTTGGGAAAGAGGGAATAATAGCTGAAAAACGGATAAATTTCCACTCCGGAGCTACGCACATGACTCACTCCGTAACTTACTATATTATTAACTTATAATTTTCAAACTGTGCCAGGAATTAGAGTTTTATATACCAAACAATCGTACCAAAGGGAATATTTATACACTAATTAGGGGGCACATAATGGGCCAAAATAGATTTTGTTAATTAACCGGAATGAAGTTCTTTAAGCTATATATTCGTGGAAGCAACATGTGAACTGTGGTGTGGTTGTTAGAGCCACGGGTAAAGAAGTTTGTAGACCCGGAGGTCAGGGGATCGGTCCTGGTCTAGGATTATATTTTAATTTTTTTTCTATTTACTTTATCTTATTTTTTAAAAATAATTTTTTGATATTTCAACTTGACTAAAGTGTTATATATATAAAAATAATTATTTTTCTTTGGGAAAGAGGGAATAATAGCTGAAAAACGGATAAATTTCCACTCCGGAGCTACGCACATGACTCACTCCGTAACTTACTATATTATTAACTTATAATTTTCAAACTGTGCCAGGAATTAGAGTTTTATATACCAAACAATCGTACCAAAGGGAATATTTATACACTAATTAGGGGGCACATAATGGGCCAAAATAGATTTTGTTAATTAACCGGAATGAAGTTCTTTAAGCTATATATTCGTGGAAGCAACATGTGAACTGTGGTGTGGTTGTTAGAGCCACGGGTAAAGAAGTTTGTAGACCCGGAGGTCAGGGGATCGGTCCTGGTGTCGGGTTATATTTTAATTTTTTTTTTCTATTTACTTTATTTTATTTTTTAAAAATAATTTTTCGATATTTCAACTTGACTAAAGTGTTATATATATAAAAATAATTATTTTTCTTTGGGAAAGAGGGAATAATAGCTGAAAAACGGATAAATTTCGACTCCGGAGCTACGCACATGACTCACTCCGTAACTTCCTATATTATTAACTTATAATTTTGAAACTGTGCCAGGAATTAGAATTTTATATACCAAACAATCGTACCAAAGGGAATATTTATACACTAATTAGGGGGCACATAATGGGCCAAAATAGATTTTGTTAATTAACCGGAATGAAGTTCTTTAAGCTATATATTCGTGGAAGCAACATGTGAACTGTGGTGTGGTTGTTAGAGCCACGAGTAAAGAAGTTTGTAGACCCGGAGGTCAGGGGATCGGTCCTGGTCTCAGATTATATTTTAATTTTTTTTTCTATTTACTTTATTTTATTTTTTAAAAATAATTTTTCGATATTTCAACTTGACTAAAGTGTTATATATATAAAAATAATTATTTTTCTTTGGGAAAGAGGGAATAATAGCTGAAACACAGATAAATTTCGACTCCGGAGCTACGCACTTCACTCACTCCGTAACTTCCTATAATATTAACTTATAATTTTCAAACTGTGCCTGAAATTAGAGTTTTATATGCCAAACAATCGTACCAAAGGGAATATTTATACACTAATTAGGGTGCACATAATGGGCCAAAATAGATTTTGTTAATTATCTGGAATGAAGTTCTTTAAGCTATATATTCGTGGAAGCAACATGTGAACTGTGGTGTGGTTGTTAGAGCCACGGGAAAAGAAGTTTGTAGACCCGGAGGTCAGGGGATCGGTCCTGGTCTAGGTTTATATTTTAATTTTTTTTTCTATTTACTTTATCTTATTTTTTAAAAATAATTTTTTGATATTTCAACTTGACTAAAGTGTTATATATATAAAAATAATTATTTTTCTTTGGGAAAGAGGGAATAATAGCTGAAAAACGGATAAATTTCCACTCCGGAGCTACGCACTTCACTCACTCCGTAACTTCCTATAATATTAACTTATAATTTTCAAACTGTGCCTGAAATTAGAGTTTTATATGCCAAACAATCGTACCAAAGGGAATATTTATACACTAATTAGGGTGCACATAATGGGCCAAAATAGATTTTGTTAATTATCTGGAATGAAGTTCTTTAAGCTATATATTCGTGGAAGCAACATGTGAACTGTGGTGTGGTTGTTAGAGCCACGGGTAAAGAAGTTTGTAGACCCGGAGGTCAGGGGATCGGTCCTGGTCTAGGATTATATTTTAATTTTTTTTTCTATTTACTTTATCTTATTTTTTAAAAATAATTTTTTGATATTTCAACTTGACTAAAGTGTTATATATATAAAAATAATTATTTTTCTTTGGGAAAGAGGGAATAATAGCTGAAAAACGGATAAATTTCCACTCCGGAGCTACGCACATGACTCACTCCGTAACTTACTATATTATTAACTTATAATTTTCAAACTGTGCCAGGAATTAGAGTTTTATATACCAAACAATCGTACCAAAGGGAATATTTATACACTAATTAGGGGGCACATAATGGGCCAAAATAGATTTTGTTAATTAACCGGAATGAAGTTCTTTAAGCTATATATTCGTGGCAGCAACATGTGAACTGTGGTGTGGTTGTTAGAGCCACGGGTAAAGAAGTTTGTAGACCCGGAGGTCAGGGGATCGGTCCTGGTGTCGGGTTATATTTTAATTTTTTTTTTCTATTTACTTTATTTTATTTTTTAAAAATAATTTTTCGATATTTCAACTTGACTAAAGTGTTATATATATAAAAATAATTATTTTTCTTTGGGAAAGAGGGAATAATAGCTGAAAAACGGATAAATTTCGATTCCGGAGCTACGGACATGACTCACTCCGTAACTTCCTATATTATTAACTTATAATTTTGAAACTGTGCCAGGAATTAGAGTTTTATATACCAAACAATCGTACCAAAGGGAATATTTATACACTAATTAGGGGGCACATAATGGGCCAAAATAGATTTTGTTAATTAACCGGAATGAAGTTCTTTAAGCTATATATTCGTGGAAGCAACATGTGAACTGTGGTGTGGTTGTTAGAGCCACGGGTAAAGAAGTTTGTAGACCCGGAGGTCAGGGGATCGGTCCTGGTCTAGGATTATATTTTAATTTTTTTTCTATTTACTTTATCTTATTTTTTAAAAATAATTTTTTGATATTTCAACTTGACTAAAGTGTTATATATATAAAAATAATTATTTTTCTTTGGGAAAGAGGGAATAATAGCTGAAAAACGGATAAATTTCCACTCCGGAGCTACGCACATGACTCACTCCGTAACTTACTATATTATTAACTTATAATTTTCAAACTGTGCCAGGAATTAGAGTTTTATATACCAAACAATCGTACCAAAGGGAATATTTATACACTAATTAGGGGGCACATAATGGGCCAAAATAGATTTTGTTAATTAACCGGAATGAAGTTCTTTAAGCTATATATTCGTGGAAGCAACATGTGAACTGTGGTGTGGTTGTTAGAGCCACGGGTAAAGAAGTTTGTAGACCCGGAGGTCAGGGGATCGGTCCTGGTGTCGGGTTATATTTTAATTTTTTTTTTCTATTTACTTTATTTTATTTTTTAAAAATAATTTTTCGATATTTCAACTTGACTAAAGTGTTATATATATAAAAATAATTATTTTTCTTTGGGAAAGAGGGAATAATAGCTGAAAAACGGATAAATTTCGACTCCGGAGCTACGCACATGACTCACTCCGTAGCTTCCTATATTATTAACTTATAATTTTGAAACTGTGCCAGGAATTAGAATTTTATATACCAAACAATCGTACCAAAGGGAATATTTATACACTAATTAGGGGGCACATAATGGGCCAAAATAGATTTTGTTAATTAACCGGAATGAAGTTCTTTAAGCTATATATTCGTGGAAGCAACATGTGAACTGTGGTGTGGTTGTTAGAGCCACGAGTAAAGAAGTTTGTAGACCCGGAGGTCAGGGGATCGGTCCTGGTCTCAGATTATATTTTAATTTTTTTTTCTATTTACTTTATTTTATTTTTTAAAAATAATTTTTCGATATTTCAACTTGACTAAAGTGTTATATATATAAAAATAATTATTTTTCTTTGGGAAAGAGGGAATAATAGCTGAAACACAGATAAATTTCGACTCCGGAGCTACGCACTTCACTCACTCCGTAACTTCCTATAATATTAACTTATAATTTTCAAACTGTGCCTGAAATTAGAGTTTTATATGCCAAACAATCGTACCAAAGGGAATATTTATACACTAATTAGGGTGCACATAATGGGCCAAAATAGATTTTGTTAATTATCTGGAATGAAGTTCTTTAAGCTATATATTCGTGGAAGCAACATGTGAACTGTGGTGTGGTTGTTAGAGCCACGGGAAAAGAAGTTTGTAGACCCGGAGGTCAGGGGATCGGTCCTGGTCTAGGTTTATATTTTAATTTTTTTTTCTATTTACTTTATCTTATTTTTTAAAAATAATTTTTTGATATTTCAACTTGACTAAAGTGTTATATATATAAAAATAATTATTTTTCTTTGGGAAAGAGGGAATAATAGCTGAAAAACGGATAAATTTCCACTCCGGAGCTACGCACATGACTCACTCCGTAACTTACTATATTATTAACTTATAATTTTCAAACTGTGCCAGGAATTAGAGTTTTATATACCAAACAATCGTACCAAAGGGAATATTTATACACTAATTAGGGGGCACATAATGGGCCAAAATAGATTTTGTTAATTAACCGGAATGAAGTTCTTTAAGCTATATATTCGTGGCAGCAACATGTGAACTGTGGTGTGGTTGTTAGAGCCACGGGTAAAGAAGTTTGTAGACCCGGAGGTCAGGGGATCGGTCCTGGTGTCGGGTTATATTTTAATTTTTTTTTCTATTTACTTTATTTTATTTTTTAAAAATAATTTTTCGATATTTCAACTTGACTAAAGTGTTATATATATAAAAATAATTATTTTTCTTTGGGAAAGAGGGAATAATAGCTGAAAAACGGATAAATTTCGACTCCGGAGCTACGCACATGACTCACTCCGTAACTTCCTATATTATTAACTTATAATTTTGAAACTGTGCCAGGAATTAGAGTTTTATATACCAAACAATCGTACCAAAGGGAATATTTATACACTAATTAGGGGGCACATAATGGGCCAAAATAGATTTTGTTAATTAACCGGAATGAAGTTCTTTAAGCTATATATTCGTGGAAGCAACATGTGAACTGTGGTGTGGTTGTTAGAGCCACGGGTAAAGAAGTTTGTAGACCCGGAGGTCAGGGGATCGGTCCTGGTCTAGGAATATATTTTAATTTTTTTTCTATTTACTTTATCTTATTTTTTAAAAATAATTTTTTGATATTTCAACTTGACTAAAGTGTTATATATATAAAAATAATTATTTTTCTTTGGGAAAGAGGGAATAATAGCTGAAAAACGGATAAATTTCCACTTCGGAGCTACGCACATGACTCACTCCGTAACTTACTATATTATTAACTTATAATTTTCAAACTGTGCCAGGAATTAGAGTTTTATATACCAAACAATCGTACCAAAGGGAATATTTATACACTAATTAGGGGGCACATAATGGGCCAAAATAGATTTTGTTAATTAACCGGAATGAAGTTCTTTAAGCTATATATTCGTGGAAGCAACATGTGAACTGTGGTGTGGTTGTTAGAGCCACGGGTAAAGAAGTTTGTAGACCCGGAGGTCAGGGGATCGGTCCTGGTGTCGGGTTATATTTAAATTTTTTTTTTCTATTTACTTTATTTTATTTTTTAAAAATAATTTTTCGATATTTCAACTTGACTAAAGTGTTATATATATAAAAATAATTATTTTTCTTTGGGAAAGAGGGAATAATAGCTGAAAAACGGATAAATTTCGACTCCGGAGCTACGCACATGACTCACTCCGTAGCTTCCTATATTATTAACTTATAATTTTGAAACTGTGCCAGGAATTAGAATTTTATATACCAAACAATCGTACCAAAGGGAATATTTATACACTAATTAGGGGGCACATAATGGGCCAAAATAGATTTTGTTAATTAACCGGAATGAAGTTCTTGAAGCTATATATTCGTGGAAGCAACATGTGAACTGTGGTGTGGTTGTTAGAGCCACGAGTAAAGAAGTTTGTAGACCCGGAGGTCAGGGGATCGGTCCTGGTCTCAGATTATATTTTAATTTTTTTTTCTATTTACTTTATTTTATTTTTTAAAAATAATTTTTCGATATTTCAACTTGACTAAAGTGTTATATATATAAAAATAATTATTTTTCTTTGGGAAAGAGGGAATAATAGCTGAAACACAGATAAATTTCGACTCCGGAGCTACGCACTTCACTCACTCCGTAACTTCCTATAATATTAACTTATAATTTTCAAACTGTGCCTGAAATTAGAGTTTTATATGCCAAACAATCGTACCAAAGGGAATATTTATACACTAATTAGGGTGCACATAATGGGCCAAAATAGATTTTGTTAATTATCTGGAATGAAGTTCTTTAAGCTATATATTCGTGGAAGCAACATGTGAACTGTGGTGTGGTTGTTAGAGCCACGGGAAAAGAAGTTTGTAGACCCGGAGGTCAGGGGATCGGTCCTGGTCTAGGATTATATTTTAATTTTTTTTTCTATTTACTTTATCTTATTTTTTAAAAATAATTTTTTGATATTTCAACTTGACTAAAGTGTTATATATATAAAAATAATTATTTTTCTTTGGGAAAGAGGGAATAATAGCTGAAAAACGGATAAATTTCCACTCCGGAGCTACGCACATGACTCACTCCGTAACTTACTATATTATTAACTTATAATTTTCAAACTGTGCCAGGAATTAGAGTTTTATATACCAAACAATCGTACCAAAGGGAATATTTATACACTAATTAGGGGGCACATAATGGGCCAAAATAGATTTTGTTAATTAACCGGAATGAAGTTCTTTAAGCTATATATTCGTGGCAGCAACATGTGAACTGTGGTGTGGTTGTTAGAGCCACGGGTAAAGAAGTTTGTAGACCCGGAGGTCAGGGGATCGGTCCTGGTGTCGGGTTATATTTTAATTTTTTTTTTTCTATTTACTTTATTTTATTTTTTAAAAATAATTTTTCGATATTTCAACTTGACTAAAGTGTTATATATATAAAAATAATTATTTTTCTTTGGGAAAGAGGGAATAATAGCTGAAAAACGGATAAATTTCGACTCCGGAGCTACGCACATGACTCACTCCGTAACTTCCTATATTATTAACTTATAATTTTGAAACTGTGCCAGGAATTAGAGTTTTATATACCAAACAATCGTACCAAAGGGAATATTTATACACTAATTAGGGGGCACATAATGGGCCAAAATAGATTTTGTTAATTAACCGGAATGAAGTTCTTTAAGCTATATATTCGTGGAAGCAACATGTGAACTGTGGTGTGGTTGTTAGAGCCACGAGTAAAGAAGTTTGTAGACCCGGAGGTCAGGGGATCGGTCAGGGGATCGGTCCTGGTCTCGGATTATATTTTAATTTTTTTTTCTATTTACTTTATTTTATTTTTTAAAAATAATTTTTCGATATTTCAACTTGACTAAAGTGTTATATATATAAAAATAATTATTTTTCTTTGGGAAAGAGGGAATAATAGCTGAAACACAGATAAATTTCGACTCCGGAGCTACGCACTTCACTCACTCCGTAACTTCCTATAATATTAACTTATAATTTTCAAACTGTGCCTGAAATTAGAGTTTTATAAGCCAAACAATCGTACCAAAGGGAATATTTATACACTAATTAGGGTGCACATAATGGGCCAAAATAGATTTTGTTAATTATCCGGAATGAAGTTCTTTAAGCTATATATTCGTGGAAGCAACATGTGAACTGTGGTGTGGTTGTTAGAGCCACGGGTAAAGAAGTTTGTAGACCCGGAGGTCAGGGGATCGGTCCTGGTCTAGGATTATATTTTAATTTTTTTTTCTATTTTTTTTTATCTTATTTTTTAAAAAAATTTTTTCGATATTTCAACTTGACTAAAGTGTTATATATATAAAAATAATTATTTTTCTTTGGGAAAGAGGGAATAATAGCTGAAAAACGGATAAATTTCGACTCCGGAGCTACGCACATGACTCACTCCGTAACTTCCTATATTATTAACTTATAATTTTGAAACTGTGCCAGGAATTAGAGTTTTATATACCAAACAATCGTACCAAAGGGAATATTTATACACTAATTAGGGGGCACATAATGGGCCAAAATAGATTTTGTTAATTAACCGGAATGAAGTTCTTTAAGCTATATATTCGTGGAAGCAACATGTGAACTGTGGTGTGGTTGTTAGAGCCACGAGTAAAGAAGTTTGTAGACCCGGAGGTCAGGGGATCGGTCCTGCTCTCGGATTATATTTAAATTTTTTTTTCTATTTACTTTATTTTATTTTTTAAAAATAATTTTTCGATATTTCAACTTGACTAAAGTGTTATATATATAAAAATAATTATTTTTCTTTGGGAAAGAGGGAATAATAGCTGAAACACAGATAAATTTCGACTCCGGAGCTACGCACTTCACTCACTCCGTAACTTCCTATAATATTAACTTATAATTTTCAAACTGTGCCTGAAATTAGAGTTTTATAAGCCAAACAATCGTACCAAAGGGAATATTTATACACTAATTAGGGTGCACATAATGGGCCAAAATAGATTTTGTTAATTATCCGGAATGAAGTTCTTTAAGCTATATATTCGTGGAAGCAACATGTGAACTGTGGTGTGGTTGTTAGAGCCACGGGTAAAGAAGTTTGTAGACCCGGAGGTCAGGGGATCGGTCCTGGTCTAGGATTATATTTTAAATTTTTTTTCTATTTTTTTTTATCTTATTTTTTAAAAATAATTTTTCGATATTTCAACTTGACTAAAGTGTTATATATATAAAAATAATTATTTTTCTTTGGGAAAGAGGGAATAATAGCTGAAAAACGGATAAATTTCGACTCCGGAGCTACGCACATGACTCACTCCGTAATTTACTATATTATTAACTTATAATTTTCAAACTGTGCCAGGAATTAGAATTTCATATACCAAACAATCGTACCAAAGGGAATATTTATACACTAATTGGGGGGCACATAATGGGCCAAAATAGATTTTGTTAATTAACCGGAATGAAGTTCTTTAAGCTATATATTCGTGGAAGCAACATGTGAACTGTGGTGTGGTTGTTAGAGCCACGGGTAAAGAAGTTTGTAGACCCGGAGGTCAGGTGATCGGTCTAGGATTATATTTTAATTTTTTTTTCTATTTACTTTATCTTATTTTTTAAAAATAATTTTTCGATATTTCAACTTGACTAAAGTGTTATATTTATAAAAATAATTATTTTTCTTTGGGAAAGAGGGAATAATAGCTGAAAAACGGATAAATTTCGACTCCGGAGCTACGCACATGACTCACTCCGTAACTTACTATATTATTAACTTATAATTTTCAAACTGTGCCAGGAATTAGAGTTTTATATACCAAACAATCGTACCAAAGGGAATATTTATACACTAATTAGGGGGCACATAATGGGCCAAAATAGATTTTGTTAATTAACCGGAATGAAGTTCTTTAAGCTATATATTCGTGGAAGCAACATGTGAACTGTGGTGTGGTTGTTAGAGCCACGGGTAAAGAAGTTTGTAGACCCGGAGGTCAGGGGATCGGTCCTGGTGTCGGGTTATATTTTAATTTTTTTTTCTATTTACTTTATTTTATTTTTTAAAAATAATTTTTCGATATTTCAACTTGACTAAAGTGTTATATATATAAAAATAATTATTTTTCTTTGGGAAAGAGGGAATAATAGCTGAAAAACGGATAAATTTCGACTCCGGAGCTACGCACATGACTCACTCCGTAACTTACTATATTATTAACTTATAATTTTCTAACTGTGCCAGGAATTAGAGTTTTATATACCAAACAATCGTACCAAAGGGAATATTTATACACTAATTAGGGGGCACATAATGGGCCAAAATAGATTTTGTTAATTAACCGGAATGAAGTTCTTTAAGCTATATATTCGTGGAAGCAACATGTGAACTGTGGTGTGGTTGTTAGAGCCACGGGTAAAGAAGTTTGTAAACCCGGAGGTCAGGGGATCGGTTCTGGTGTCGGGTTATATTTTAATTTTTTTTTCTATTTACTTTATTTTATTTTTTAAAAATAATTTTTCGATATTTCAACTTGACTAAAGTGTTATATATATAAAAATAATTATTTTTCTTTGGGAAAGAGGGAATAATAGCTGAAAAACGGATAAATTTCGACTCCGGAGCTACGCACATGACTCACTCCGTAACTTACTATATTATTAACTTATAATTTTCAAACTGCGCCAGGAATTAGAGTTTTATATACCAAACAATCGTACCAAAGGGAATATTTATACACTAATTAGGGGGCACATAATGGGCCAAAATAGATTTTGTTAATTAACCGGAATGAAGTTCTTTAAGCTATATATTCGTGGAAGCAACATGTGAACTGTGGTGTGGTTGTTAGAGCCACGGGTAAAGAAGTTTGTAGACCCGGAGGTCAGGGGATCGGTCCTGGTGTCGGGTTATATTTTAATTTTTTTTTCTATTTACTTTATTTTATTTTTTAAAAATAATTTTTCGATATTTCAACTTGACTAAAGTGTTATATATATAAAAATAATTATTTTTCTTTTGGAAAGAGGGAATAATAGCTGAAAAACGGATAAATTTCGACTCCGGAGCTACGCACCTGACTCACTCCGTAACTTACTATATTATTAACTTATAATTTTCAAACTGTGCCTGAAGTTAGAGTTTTATATACCAAACAATCGTACCAAATGGAATATTTATACACTAATTAGATGGCACGTAATGGGCCAAAATAGATTTTTTTAATTAACCAGAGGAAAGTTCTTTAAGCTATATATTCGTGGAAGCAACGTGTTAACTGTGGTGTGGTTGTTAGCGCCACGGGTAAAGAAGTTTGTAGACCCGGTGGTCAAAGGTTCGGTGCTGATCACGCAATAATTTTTAATTTTTTTTCTTTTTCTTTTAGTTAACTTTTTTTACATTTCATTTTTCAGCGTGAGTAAAAATTTTCAAAATTCGAGACCCCCTAGCTCCCTTTATCAAGGTATAATTTTCAAACTCGGACCCTAAGTAGGGTTGCTGCTGTTGCTGTTGTTAATTTACGTCGCATTAGAGCTGCACAATGGGCTATTGGCGACGGTCTGGGAAACATCCCGGAGGATGATCCGAAGACATGCCATCACAATTTTGATCCTTTGCGGAGGGGATGGTACCTCCGCTTCGGTAGCCCGACGACCTGCGCGCGAAGTCGAGCACTTTACGGTAGCACAGTTTAACGAGGACCAATACCGCACACCCTCGGTCCTTACGCAGACTGATCCAAGTGATCACCCACCCGCACACTGACCGTAGCCAGTGATGCTTGACTTCGGTGATCTGCTGGGAACCGTGTCTTAACGATCAGTCCACTGCGGGACCCCTAAGTAGGGGTTTATGATCCAAGCATGGCTGCCGAAATTTTTTTTATAGGCCAA
The DNA here is from genome assembly GCF_982258835.1 of Parasteatoda tepidariorum. NCBI lineage: Eukaryota > Metazoa > Arthropoda > Arachnida > Araneae > Theridiidae > Parasteatoda > Parasteatoda tepidariorum. The sequence continues at coordinate 126,695,020 of NC_141756.1, forward strand.
TTAGGAGGGAGTCAGTGGGCCCCTAAAGGTATATTGCGAAGATGAGAGGAAAGAGCTTTTGAAGCGAAGCTATGGTAGGCTTCACTTATCATCGTGAACTGGAGCTTAGGCCACCAGACAAGCAAGTTCGGTGCTGGAGGGAGGGGTCCTGGGTTCGAATCTCCGGGAATCCCAAAAAGAATATCCAAAATGTTACTAAAAAAGTTGAAAAAGAGCAAATAAACTAATTTTTTCTGGATTTTTCCAGTTTTTTTCATTTTTCCAATAAAAAAAATTATTTCCTACATGCAGGACCCTCCTGAATATCGAAAAACACATAGGGATCCATGGTCCAAACGTGCCAGCCGGCGGAAATTTTTATAGGTTTGTAAAAAAGCGGTCTTGAAAGTTGTTATGCGGTCTTGAAATTTGAACCATTACGTGACGTTTTTACTATTGTTTTTATTCCATTGTGCGTTCTTTAATTATGAAAGTTGCTTAATTTTATATATAAAACACCTTTCGCATGCTAAACTATCGTGAAAATATGGTAAAAGGAGTTTAAAAAAAGTAATATAATACAAATAAACTAATTTTCTTGGTTTTTTCCTGTCTTTGAGCATTATTTGCCATTTCGCGAATAAAAAAAATTATTTTTTATATGTAGGATTCTTTAAAATATCTAAAAACACATGAGATAATGAAAATAAACAAATAAACGATGTAATAATGTAAAATAAACAAATTTTTTTTAAAAAAAAAATTGACCATAGTCGGGATGCGAACCTGCTCCGCCCCACTCCATGCGTAAGTTACTACTCCAGCGTTCTACCACTAGACCACGCTTATACGGGGATTGTGCGACTGTTTGGCTTCAAGTAACCTCAACAGGTTAGCTAACTAAGAGAGATTAGGTAGCCGTTGTTCCCCCCTAATTGCTTTATAAAAATTTCTTTTGGCAGGGTGGTTGGTCCCAGAGAGCCCTACTTCCGGTCCGCGTTTGAACATTATAACTTAATATTTAAGGGAGTTACGTGGTCTTGAAAGTTGAGCCTTTTACCGTCATATTAGCTGGCCAAGTTAAATCTGTAGGCCTTGAGGAACTGAGTTCAAATCGCAGGGATGGTCGATTTTTACATATTTTTTTTTCTTTTTTATAAATTTTTAATGTTTTTCCGGTATCTTAACACGATTTAAGTGTATAAAAATATTTTAATATATACATATAAATACTTTTTTCTCTGAATACTAGGCAGAAGACAGATAAATTCGGGATAATTTATTGATTTATATATTTATTTATTTAATTTTATATTAATTTTTTAAACTTCTTTTTCAATATTTTCGATGGATTAGCGTGAATAAGTTTTCTATATGTAAAAGACAAGCATCTTTCTTTGTTGAAAAGAGAATAAAAGAGTAAAATGGAGTGCTGCGGCCCACGCAAGTAAAAACCCCATAATTCCTTTTAAAATGAACCTATAAATTTCAAACTCTGCCGGAATTTATAGTTTAATTTCACCCAAGAAAATTTTTATTGACAAATTAGGAAACGCTTAATGGGCGAAAATAGGTTCCGTTAGAGAACTGGAAGAAGGTTCTTTCTTCAAATCACCTTGCTCCGTTGAAACTTTGATGTTACAGCTACAAATTGGTCTTTCAGAATTTCGCTTTTGTTTAACCCGGGATGAAGAAAAAGTTACTTTTCTGAATGTTTTGAAGGGTCTTTCTTCTGTAATCTTGCTCTCTCTCTCCTCTAATTATTAAACACAAAATCGTTCAAAAAACAATTTGATTCATAAGAAATCGTTGCAAAAAACACTTTCTTTTCAGAAAAGCGTTGTAAAAGCAAATCATAAAGCAAATCATCAATCTTAATCATAAAGGTTCTGCTAATTTTTTTACTGTAAATTTTAAGTTTTCTTAAATGTAATTTATTTAGAACAGCTGGTAGATGGAATACTTTTGATCACATGTTACTGGATCTCAAATTGAAAACTTTTCTTTGAAGCAAATTAAACTTAACCTAAACTTTGGTACGTAAAAAAAGAAAAATTTTAAGACACACTTAAAGTAAGGAACCAAATTACTTTAAATGCGTAACTACATTTGTCGAGAATAAATTAGAATCTATACATATTTATATTTTACTCGTAATAGAAGTTCTGCTTAGAATCGTTATAATTTCCTTAAAAATGTAGCGGGTGAGGTAAGAAAGGTTTCTATATAAAATTTTAAAAACATTGGCTTCAATAATTATTACTTTTTAAGCACATAAAACAATCCTTCGATTTTATAAGTTGTAATCGCAGGAAAAAAACAAATAAGTTAAGCATTTAATAAATAATTAAACTTGTTTATTATATTAAATAAAACTTTTGCAAAACACACGTCAAGTAATAAGTTTTTAACTATAGTTTGTAATTTTTGCAAAAGTAAAAATGTAATTTTGAAATAATATTTATTTAAAAAAAAAAAAGATTGGCGAGATTTATATAAGTTGGAATTTCAAAATGAACATTTTAAAGCTCTTCCTCTCAACTACGATTGTAAACAGGGAGGGGGGGCAGGAGGGGAGAGAATCGGTCTCATTTTCTAACTGTTGATTTTGCGTCACTAACTCTCAGCGAATCGAAAACCCACAAAGAGCTTAATTTGCATCTTCCTTCTTTTTTATGTCTTTTAGATGTTTTGTATTCTAAAAAAAATAACTAAATAAATGAAAATTCAGTTTTTTCTAAGGTTTGCTCGTGAGCTGTAGGAGTAAAGAAGTTTTAAAAGTAGAATGTTTGAATGTAAGTAATCTATGATTTTTTATTTACTGTTTTGTAACGTTCTTATCGTATTTTGTGGCTTTGATGATTTTTTTTTTTTCACTTGAAGATTCATTTTTATTCGAGATTTTAATTTGCGTGAGTAATTAGGCTGTACCTGTACAATCCCTGGCCAAGTTATTAGACGCACTGTAAGATTTTATGTAAAATCTTAATTATCAGGTGATAGTATACAGCTTTATTATTTTTACGAGACTGGAATCAGTTTGCACTTGCGAGTATCAATTGTTTAAATTAGACGATATATCATGTAAATTTAAGGATAGGATCAATTAAGGGATAATTATATAAATATTTATTACATCAGGTATTATATTAGTATATTATAATAATTAGATCAAATTATTCGGCACGCTGTAGTGTTTTAATGGTTATGTTTTTGCACGAGTTTATATGAAATAATTATTGAAGAATCATTTTTTTTTCTTCATATTTAAATCTTCTTTAATGTTGAAATTATTTCTGAAGTTTACATTTACTCGTTTACATATATACCCTAAAATATGTTCTAAATTTTTTACATAAACTTACATTCACACAATAAATTACTTTCTCAAAAATGTTTTTTAATATTACTAAGAAAATTTTAGAGTTTTATAAAAATTAAAATTTTGTAGTTAATGTTTTTATAACATTCGTCTGTTTGATAATATTCTACCTTAAATATTTTGTGCTTGAATCAAACATACATTTTTATCTATTATTCATGAACATACTATATTTTTATTAATTAACATACATTTTTATTTATTATTCATTAACACACATTCGTTACACTGACTGTTTTTGTTACAATTATAAAACTACCTAATGTCGCCGGATTGTGATTAGATATAATAAATTAACTTAACCTAATTTCACTATGCAGGATTTATTATAAAACTAATTTTATTATAAATCCTGTTTATGTTTTAAAAGGGCATTTTTAGTCAATTTTCAACGAAATGTGCAAGTTTAGAAACTTTATGTATAACAGTGTCTAATGTACGATGAACTTTTAGGGGAATCGGGGCACATCATCGGGATTAAAACTGCATAGGAAAGCTTGCCTGTATTGTTGTCGTATGCAGCTAAGCACGCTTCCCTCTTATGACCTGTTTAGAAGTACGCAAGGAAAGATTCATAATACGGAAGTGCCCCTATTGGCGTATGACGATCCATTTACCCTTGGGGTTTCTGTGCAGATACAAACCAATTTAGAACAAACTGTAGCTTGAAGATACAGACCTGTTCCCTCTTCTGAGCTATTTAGAAGTACTCAAAGAAACAGTTCATAATACAGAAGTGCCCCTATCGGCGTATGACGACCATTCTAGGCATGGGTTTCTATGCAGTTTTAATCTTGATGATATGCTCTATATCTTCTTCATGTTCCTCGTAACATTTATGAGACATATTACGGATTATTATAAAAACAGATTACGGATCTGAAATCAGTGATGCGAAATTATATCAGTTCTGTTGAGAAAAGGTCATAGGCAGCATAAAAAAATTGATTTATTCAGAATCAATAATAAAAAATCAGCATCTATACAGTTAAAATAAAATTTTTTTAGCATTTCCTATTCAGCGTAAGCATGGAGCCGCTGTAAAAGTTAGATTTGGCGATATTTATAAAAGATCATTTTAAACATTTCCTTTTTTTCTTATTATGGCAAATAAGTCAATTCGAATGTGAGAGAGCATTTTTGTTAACCCCTTCCTTCTCGTTTCCGTGAAAATGACGGAGTGAGCTCGATTTCTCGTTCCCTTGATACTTACGGACTGGATAATTCAGTAGTAACGTGCCAATAAGAATAAAACTAATTCATTTCTTTTGCCTGGAAGACATTTTATTTCTCATTTTATTCATCAGATGGCAGTAGCAAGATATTTTTGAGGTAATTGTATATAGTTTGTTTTATTAGAAGAGATCAAAACAATAAGAGATGCAGGAAGGAAACTCGGTACTACTGTCCAGATTGTGGCGTTGGCCTCTGTATATCATGCTTTGGAATTTATCACGCAAGAAAAAATTACTAATCTTTATTTATATTATACGTAATCTAATTAAAATTCTTTTTTAATGTTTAAAACACATATTTTTTAAATTTTCCTTGCTTGTTGGAAAACCAACATTAAGTCATAGTATCCCTGAATGTTGGCGCTTCCTAAAATTTATTTTTTTTAAAATTTCAAGCTAAAAACAAATAAAAAATGAATATATACATTGTTCATAGACATATTTTTATATAATTTTCCGGGATAAAAAAATAGGCACTTTTATGACCATTTTCTTGAAAATTAGCCGATCATTAAGGGTTTGCTATCTTCCCCTTTTTGTTTTTGTACGGATTAGTTTTATTTCTTTCATTTTCTTCCTTTCACTTGGCATGAATTTTGTTCGTTTAAAAAAATATATTTTATGTAAAAGCGATAAATTTTGTTGAGGATGTGATAGTATGGAATTAGGTATTTCAAATCTTTTAGTTTATTTAAAAAAAAAAATTATTTTTTTTAATGTTTTCAAATAATTTAAAGAATAAATGTATTTTATCATGAAAATGAATACAGAGTTTTTTTTACGGCATTTCAAAAACTAATTATACTTCCGAAAAATAGTTAATAAGTCGTAATATTAAATGTTTTAGAAATTTATTAAATTAAGAATATTTAACTTTTCATTTTGGAGTTCAGTTCTTCTTATTCTGGAACTTCGAAATTGAAGAACGTAACTCATTAAAATTATAATTTTGTTCCTTATAAATTTTCAATATCTCAACATAACTTTTAAGCAAAACAATTATAAAATGTTTCTCGAAAAATCCTTCTATTAGTTAGGTTTTCTTTTTTGTTCCATAATCTTTAATAAAATTGTAGTGGTCGGAAAAACTACATTTCTGACAAATGTAGTGGTCGGAAAAACTACATTTTCTTTGTAGTTAACTGCAACTGTATTATAATATTTGTGGTTAACTTCAACTACAACTACTTTTTTTTTAATGTAGCGACTACAAACTTTAGAAATCTAGTCACTACTTCGCTACCTTTTGAAGACATGAATTTAACTGGAATACTTAATTTTCACCAATGTTCAAAATGATTTTGTATAACAAATTGTCTTGGTTAAATATGAGGCGATTTCAAGAAGTTTTAATTCATGTTTACATGAAATAGTTTTTTACTCTAAGGCACTTTTTAGGAATTTGTTCTTTAAACTTTCAAGCTCTGCTTTTCCCTACAGTGATTTAAAAAATTCTCAGAAATTATCAAATATTTGAGATTTAAGTGATCAATGCTTTTTTATATCCTCCAAGAAGTTAAGTACAGTGCGAAAAAAAAAACTGATCCCCTCCCTGAATAATTTTTGATCTAATAATTTTATATTCACCTTCTAGGACTCAATCTTAATTGTTTGAGGGAGTGACCGCAATTATTCTAATTAATTATTTGCAGATGATATTTCAAGTTACGAAATTACACGTAAAAACGTACTTAATAGTTCCTGTGAAATCAAATTTTAAGAAATCCGAATAATTAAAATTTGATTTCTTAGGAACAATTCAACCGATTTCACACCGATTTTTCCGCGCATCAGATCAACGCTCGGCCACAGTGTCATTCTCATTGCGAACGTTGATGGACCCCCGAAGTTGTTGTAGTTCATTTACGTCACACTAGAGCTGCACAATGGGCTATTGGCGACGGTCTGGGAAACATCCCTGAGGATGATCCGAAGACTTACCATCACAATTTTGATGCTCTAAGGAGGAGATAGCACCCACGCTTCGGTAGTCCGACGACCTGCACGCGAAGTCGAGCACTTTACGGTAGAACAGTTTAACGAGGACCCATACCGCACACCATCGGTCCATACGCGGATGGACCGACGAAGTATTTGCACCGATCAGATTTGAATTAGATTTTTTTCTATACTTAACTAATGTTGAAAATAGTTAAAATGAATCGCGAATTGTGATACAAAGTTTAAACTTTGTATCACACTACTCACTTCTATTTATTTTAAAAATTAGCGCACTACACTACAAACGACGGGAAAAAATAACTACGGCAGTAGTTTTGCTACTTGTGGCGCGCTACAACCAATCACTGTTTAAATATTTCTAGTTGTAATTATTTATGAACATTTTGAATTATCGTGTTTATTAGGGATACTAACTTGTTCTGTTTTATTGGCAGACTTTTTCTAGTGGTAACAAAACTGTTTTATTAATAATTCTTGTATTAGTAAATTTTATTTTAATTTATTTTCTTCACAAAAATCGCCATTTTTTTTACTAACTCGTGGGGAGACTTTAAAATAAAGAAAAAAATTAACTACACTTTTGTTATACTTGATGATTTTTTTTAATGATCGTCGTTGAACAGTCGGGTTTACGACGACTAATGCTCAACTCTGTATACCTTGTAATTTTAAACCCAATCCTGTAGACAAGGAAGCTCCTGGATCAAGTATTGGGAGAAATTTGTCTTCGTGAAAGACTTTTTGATGGATCTAACCCGCATTTGTGCTACACGGAGAGGGAAACCACAAAAACTTATCACGGTTAGCGTGACGGCAAGGGGACTCTAACCCATGATCCGTCTAACACTGAGGATATTTTAAGTCCACACTTTCGTCGGATGCGGAATTCGTATCCACCAGCCATTGCTGGGAATCGAACTAGGTTCACATCATTGGCAGGCGAACGCTCTATCCCCTGAGCCATCACAGCTCCTGATAATATAAAACTTCTTTAGCTTCAAAAATATGAAGGTGGTAAAAATTGACATTTTTCGAGTGCCCTATAATAGTCGCCCTTTCTCAAAACACCCAAGACGTGATTTTCCCCCCTCCAACTCAAGTATATTTTTCCCCTTCAGCATCTGTGAATTATTCTGATAACAATCTACTTTAAGTTTTAGTTTTAACAATTCTTTTTCTGGTATAAAATCTATTTTCGAACAATTGTCATCCTTAATGCCATATTTTTCAAATGTTTTGAAGTATTTTTGAAAAATATTATGAGTTGATTGATTAAATGAAAGCGACAAATTAAAAGTGCTAAATTAAATTTAGATTTTTTTCCCTACAGGGCTAAATTAATTCTACTAAAAGTATAGACGTTCCTCAACGATCGAAGTATTTTTATTCTTCAGACATAGTTTAGAACAAAGATTTTTTTTACCCTAAGCGCGTGATGTTTGAATTCAGCTCAATTCACTGATTCAAACATCAGTGCTATTTTAATTTAGAACTACTGTTTCTTTATTCAAATAGACTCACTATTTATTTTGAATATTGTTATCTAAGTTAAGTTAAGCTCTAATACAAAATGAAGAATAAGGCTTTTTTGACAAAAAGTGCGCAACATAGATAGTGTCGTATCAAATTATAATACAAAACACGTATATTTAAATTGTATAATGAAGTTAAGAATCTAAAATTAAGAATTTTTGAAATTCAAGAAAGTTAGTACTTTAAAAAACGTTATTAGTGTAATTCTATACAGAATATACAAATTCTTTTCACTTGTTGGTGATTTATCTTCAGGTTAATACGTGACTCACGACCCCTAATTCCTCTAAGAATCATTTTATTTTACTAGTTTTCCTATTTAGTGTTTAAACAGATGTAATTTCTGTCACTATATGAATTTCTTGCCTTATATATGAGATACATTGATGTGAGCAGTAAAGCCGTTTCTGACTCTTTAATCATTAACATATTCATTCAATCAAACTAAAACGTTTGCTTATTACTTTCTTGCATCGTTGAACTTTGCTTTTCTGTTCACAAGATGATTTGAAAGTTTTTTTTAAACATTTTCCATTTACAGCTTGTCCGACATTTTTTCTTATGTTGCTAAGAAAATCATTTCTCTTTCGGTAAGAGCTGTTCAAATAATACAAAATGCATAATCCTCTCTTTGAAAGCAAGAATAATCAAACCACCGAACCCAATGTTTATACAGGAGTGATAACTATTATGAATCATTCGAAATTATCACTATACATACTCAAGATTACAGTCTTGCTGTTAAGTAATAAAATTTACGACTTCTGAAAAATTCCATTATCTTCTTCTTCTTCTTCAGTACGACAGCCCCTTACAGGTCTTGGCTACCTCAGTGTCATCTAGCCATCTAGTTCGAAGTCTTCCTCTAGCCCCAGATCTCGAAGGATTTTTAAAGGTGGCGATTCGGACTGCATTATTTTCTGGAAATCTTCAGATATGGCCAAACCATCTTAATCTATTGCTTCGGATAACCTACACGATCTGTGGCTGTCCATAGAGTCTATATAATTCAAAGTTGAATCTGATTCGCCAACAGCCTCTTTCCTGTACTGGGCCAAAAATATATCTAAGGATTTTCTTTAAAATCATCATGTCAAAATTCTATTATAATCTGTTTAAAAAAAAGTTTTATTCACTTAACTGCCTGAAATTTTGTTGTACGCAACTAATCAGCGATAATTTTTGTTACTTCTTAAGCAATTAAAAAAAAAAACTATTTGTTAGAATCAAAAAATAAAAATAGCGAAGAAATATCACATTTCCCTCTTTTCAACAAGCACTTCTGTGACGTAATCTTTTTCCCTTTTCGAAAAAAATCGAACTCAAATTTTTAAAGCTCTGAGCAAAAAACTCTAGTGTTTTAAATTCAGAGAAAAATAAAAATATAATATAAGCGAATTCGAGTACTCAGTTTAGTTTCAAAATTTTTTTCTCAATAAAATATAAAATTTCAGTGTGAAATAATTGTTAATTTAGTACCTTAAGTTTTTTATTTGTATAGATAATTCATGCTTAATTTTATTTATACTAAACCTATATAGAATTAAGTATAATGCTCCTTAAAATCTCGATCTTCTAAATTTTGTAAACTGTAAATGTATAGTGTAATCATTTTAGTGTTATTATAGGTAACTGTATTTTTCCTTTTGTGTTTAAAATACTTTACCTTTTGATAAAAAGAATGTTTGTCCCAATATTTGTCTTTATTCAACTTTTATTCTACAGTTAAAATTTTTCAATGTGTGATATTTTTTGTATTTTTCTTTTTTGCTTTTTAAAAAAATGTGAAAATAAGGGAATTTAAATGTGAGAATTGCTCGTATCCTTACCCCCTTATCAAAGAACAAACCCCCTTCCCCCGTTTGCTGCTTACGTATTATTTGAATGACCTCGTATAAACCCTATTTCGCTGTTGAACTGTTTTCCAAAAAAAAAAAAAAAAAATCAAAATATTTCGTTTTCTCAATTTTTTTTAAAAGTTTTATCTCTAGTATTTGCATTTATATTCTTTGAAATGTTTTCCAATCATTTATATTGTTTACTCGCTTACTAATTCATTTATTTTTTATTAGAATTGATAATGAGAATTAAAATAAAAATTTAAATAACGTGAAGTTTTTTATAATTTTTTTTCTTCATATGTAACTTCTATTGAGTTGGTTTTGAAACTAAACTTGAATTTAACGATGCGAAAAATCGATATGCCCTTTAAAATATATATATTTTATGCTTCCGTTCATCTGAAATACTTGTCAGTAATTATATCCAGATATCAATCGTTTGCATGAATTTTGGGGGGATACCTTTAAAAAATATGCGCTAAATAGGCAATTATTTAGTTCTAAGCATTCTTTACTTCGTTTTTAATAAATCGTTTTCGTTTGTATATGGTTGGAATCTTTAAAATTTTGACCTCTCTCTGACGAACTAGAGCACTCAAACTTTAACTCGAACTTCTTTCTGAATGACAGTTTTGATCATTTTTCTGTTCGCTAAAAGAAGCATTTATGGTCAATAGAAATATCGACATTATTCCGATTAGGTGGAGTACTCAAATCTCAACTGGAGCTTCATGACAAAATTGATAATACGTGTACTAAAAAATGCCTTATCGCCTTAATTTTTTTGCAAATTAGAATTTATTACAAGAAAACATTTCGACCACTTTTCACCTAGCTAGAGTTCTTAGATTTCAAATGGGGCTCTGACCTCGGCTGCAACAACTATTTTCGTTTTTAAATTTGTGAACTATAATTTAGCTCCATTTTTATCCTCAATCGAAATTTCAACCATTTTTTTAATGTTTTTAAAATTGATTAAAAGGAGAAAGTAGTTTAGTTTGTAATAACTGTTAATACTGAAAAATATTGGGCCCTACATTTTTCATTTTCATAGAATTGTTTTGTTCTTCCGCTACTTCGACTTGAAAAACGTAATTTTCAAAATTTTAATTCTATTCACGTTAAATTCTCTTTTTATGTGTCCAAGTATAGTATATTTAAACAAAAATTGTCTTTATTTTAGATTATTTAGAATTTCTATTGCAGTATTCAAATTTGAAGTAACTAATTTAAAACGTAAAATATTTTTGTTCTCTCCTACCTAACGTAAAAAGAAATAATAATAATAATCTTCTGGTAAAGCATTTTTTGAGAAATTTAAAAAGAAACCTTTTAATTTAAATGATACAATAGTTTCGCAGTAAAATAAATTTGGCGAAGAATTAAAAAAGAAATTTATAACTCTTGGTAGGTGATTGTGAAGCGCAGTTTGGCGATTAAATAGCTAGCACGATTGTGTTATTGAGTGGTAACCCAATCGAATGCCATTTTTAAATGAAATATTATTGTTGTGAAATATTGCTAGTTCGTCGATTTTTGAAAACCTTCAATTCTTTCTTGACGAGATGTGTTTTTTTGCTATCAATGCTGACTAAAGTCATTATATTTACAGAATTCAGTCGAAAATTGTGTAGCTTCTACTTATGCTGCAATTATAGAATTGGATCTTATTTTTCTGGTAAGTTTTTATTTATTTATTTTTCTCTCTTGTTTTATTATCTCTCTTGTTTAAAATGTAAGTTACGTTTAGAAAGGCTAAAATCACATTCTTTGTATGCACTTATTAAATTATATTATGTAAACTGTAACACTAAGTATTTTTTAAATCCTCGGAGAATTTCTAAGTACCTTTTTTTGTTAATGATTGCGTAACTGAAGTATTAAATTTAAAAATTTCCAACTTGGAAAATTTGGCTTAAAAAGTCAAAAGAAAGACTGAATGCCTAAATTCTTTTACATATTTGGCAAACGAATAAGAAAAAAAAAACGAATTCAAAACAAATTTTCGATTGAAACATATATTTACATCAGAATTTAATTTAATGCAAAAAAATACAATATTTTCTTTATCTAGTTTAACTATATGATTGATAATCTAAATGCAAGTTGTTGTTTTTATAATAGTATGCTATTTTGTTTGTCAAAATCTTAAAATTTAACAACGTTGATTCCAGAGAAAAAAAAACATATATAATTTTAAATTTATTTTTAAATTTTTTTTTCGATATTTTGGATTTTTCGTTAAAAATTATTTACTTAAACATTTTTAACAAAATATTTTGATCACTATTAATAATGTAAATAAATTGAACAACAATTTATTTGTTAATTATCTTTTTGTTATGAGGAAATTGCTTAATACTCTGAAAATCGGTTTAATTACTGACAAGCATCACTTTATTTTTTTAATGAGAAAATGTTGTCTAGATTTAAGTCTATAGCAATCAGCTATTACGTGTTTATTAAAAATACGTAATAGTGTGTTATTTGATGCAATATCAAAAGACACTTTAATAATATTATGGCCCGAATACTAATCTGAGTCTTTTAAAAATTTCTTTGATTTAAAAACACATTAACCTTTTTATTTACATGGATAATCTTTTGTAAAATTTAATCTATTACATGTAAATTTTGAAATAAGCATACTTTAGGATTTATCAATGTGTTAAGTAAAATCAATTTTTTTTAAAACATTAATAAGCTTATTATTTATAACAAAAAATAACAATTCAAAAATTAAGAAATGAAGCTGAGCAGGCGAGTTTCACTCAATCTCAATTTTCTCGAGGGGAAAATTAATTATAGCAACCCTAAAATTCGAAGACACGAAGAAACATTTTATTTTTCATTAAAAATATTCAGTTAAAGATCAGCTAATTGCTCCTGGTAAATTTCATTTGTAATTGGAAAACTAAAATCGGCGTTTGAGTGCGAAATATTTTTGTTCTTTTCTTCCTTCTGAAAATTTTTGATAATTATTTTGTATATTTGTTTCTATACTTAATACCAATTGAAGAATGAAAAAGAATGATAAAATTAATCCAAAGATTAATTTTCTCATTTTTTTTTCAAGTAATTTTTTTTTTTTGGGGGGGGGGATAAATTGCTTTAATATTTTTTGTTGCATCGCATGATACCAACTTGATATTATCGTCAGTCTTATAATCTTGTTTTGACAATTTTAATTTTATCCATTTGGTTTTACAAAAAATATTTGTTAAATCTTTTCATCCTAATAAAACATGTGTGGCGTAACTACTACGATTATTAAACGTCAATTCACTAGACATGCTAACGTGATTCAATCTTGAGGAACCTTTTGTTAGATGCAGGTTAGCATGGTCTAAAATTCCTTCCCCCCACATTGGTGACTTACGGACGTGAAATATTCACGCCTACTTTGATGAATGGTTCACATTGAAAAGTTGATTTGCTGTTGGTGATTGCGTCATCGTCCTCTTTGCGCTGTTGCTTCGCAGTATCATTTACACACAATGGTATCCTGCACACATTAGACAGATAATAGCAACACAGAGAGACCACACAGATAACCGCGAACTTTATACATATTTCACGACCAATGCTCAAAACTTTGTGAACTTAATACAGCTCTCACCACAAGTGCTCAAAATCCGGTGAACTTAACACAGCTCTCTCGGTCTTTCGCAAGTTGTTGTATCCGTGCATCGAATTCTATCCCAGATAAAATTCTGGTGGGGATTATTATGCCTTAACTACCACTACGATTATTAAGCATCTAATCACTAGTATATAAGACATACTAAATTTATTCAATTTTTACTTACCTTTTGGTAGATGGAGGTAGAGATGGTCTAAAACTTCTTCCCCCACAATATAAAAAGCTGAATTCAATGAATATTTTCTTACCAGGTTATTAGGCTCAAAATTATTAGGCTCCCGAGGTGGATTAGGCTCAAAATTACGAGAGCATTAGTTGTCGTAAATTCAAAATTGGGACATCTGTTCAACGACATAATTAAATAAAGCGAAAATAGTAAATAAACCCCCAAAAGTTAAATTTCCTCAGGAAAACAATAATATAAAAAAGAACATGGCAATGACGGAACGATAAGATTTATCTGGAATTAAAAAAAGGAAATTTAAAAATTCAGTCAAATGAAAACGATAAAAGTAAAAATGAAGAATGAAGGAATAGAGATAAAGCTGAGAGCAAAAGTTGCAGAAATTCTAACCTTTATATTTTATGTTTAATTAGCTTAATTTTTCAAAAAGTTATATTATTTCATTCTGATAGAGAAGTTTCAAATTGATTATGACAAAAAATATTCTAAACTCGAACGTATATCTTTTTCCTTTTAAAAAAATTATTTGTTCCTTAAAACATGTTATAATAAATTATATAATACATTTTATTTATAATTTAAAAAGCAATTTTTTAATTAAGAAAAATATCTTATAAGAATTTAGAAGCAAAATCATAATTAAGGTGCTTATAATGAGGGAAAAAAGTAAAGAAAACATTTGAAAAGGGGACGCAACTAATAAAAATCTAACCTCTTGTGGTCAGTGACCATCCGATAAATTGCCCATTCTCGTTTCTCTTTAATGGTGGATTTTATTTTTCTTCTTCTATAGTAATTAAACGTTTTTTTATTTTCCGGGATTACTTGGGCTATACTTACTTGGATTTGACAAAACTTGAATATATTGTTACTCTTCATAAAATTTTACGTATGTTTGTTACAAAGCTTTTAAAAGTTAATAACCTACAATGACTTTGAAACCATAACTTCATTTTCTTTTCTGTTCTTTTTTGCTTTTTTTTTGTTCATTTTCTTTTTTTCCTTCTTTGGTTAAATTTCCTTATTTCTCTCATTTTTTCTTATTCGGGTTTTTATTTTAAAAATTACCGCAAAAATGTTTTGAGAAGTGAATTATTAATCCATAAAAACTAGATTATTTTTTTTTTAGAAAAAAAGGTTCAGTTCTCTTAATTGTTTATCTGTAAGCTTTATTACAGTATACTGTCAATAGCTCAAAATTGAAGGGATGCTAAAAAAAAATTTCAAGACAGCGAGTTTTCGAGCTAACAAGTTCAGAGCTAAATACGTTCTAAAAAGTAGAAAAATATGTTCTAAAATAGTATTCTGAAAAGTAGAGTCATGAAACAGAAGAAACAGTTTTTTAAAAGAAAATTTATAAATAAAATAACTGGTTTAGACACGACGTATTTTGCTATTGTGCAGATATTCATGCAGCGAAAATCTTGTTAAGTGTTCGCTATATATATATATATATATATATATATATATGTAGAGAGAGAGAGATGCCTGCTGTTATGCAAATTCTAAAATCTAATGCTGCCAACTACTATGTTTTGTTGAATGCTATACAAACTGAAGCTTTCACAATTCATGTTTATTTTTGCCAAAATTATAAAGTCCTCACCACCCAAAGTTTTCAAACAAACAATATTCGATCTGTTTTTACTAATATGATAGTTAAAAAATTAATATGATAGTTGAAATAAAAATTAATATCGTTAATAATATAGTAATTAATATAGTAATTAATATAGTTAATAATTAAAAATTAATATGATAGTTTAAAAAAAATCAAAATTTAGATTTAGGGAATTGCATTCATGTTTATTTTAAGTTAATGAAATCATAACCAATGAAATTCAAAGATAACAGAAATACTGTCTGTGTTACTCATACCAAGTTTACTTTCAGAAAATAAGTAAATGCAAAATGGCAGCTTTTATTTTAAAAAATGGAAAGACTTCATTATTTTTAACACCAGAAAGACTGAAACTTAGTGAATACCTATATTGCCCAAAAGCAGTCAAAATGATTGGATTGTTAAGAAATAACTAATGTGTAAAGAAATTTGTTTAAAATTGTTAATATTTTTTACATTATTTACAGTTTATATAACATGTTATTAGTAAATATTAACATTAAAAAATTATATGTTGTACAAAAAGTCACAGAATTCTAATAAATTGTGCTATTATAGTTTTTCTAATTGAAATTAAAAAGCAGTCAAAATGACTTCCTCGGGCAACCCAGTGTTAAATAACTCAACAAAAAAATTCATTCGGAATCGCATTTTCAGAACAAAATGATTTACTTCTATATTTGAAAGAAGAGACCATCGATAATTTTAAACTAAATAAAGCATGTTTCCTCCCACCTGATAATATGACGCGGTTCCCAGAAATCATTGAGCGGTCAAAATACGGGACCGAATGTATCGATGCACGCCATGGCATGTCTTCGAATCATTCTTAGGGATGTTTCCCTGCCAATAACCCATTGAGCAGAACGCAAGATATATGAAGTTTTTCGAACATTTAGCTGAATGAATTCAATTCTCTTACTATCTAGGAATGTTTTTTCTCCTTATTTTACAAATGTATGCTAGTTTCGCAGATTAAGTTTTTAATGAAAACAAACTTGACCTTTATTAAATAAATAAATAGTCCCAAGAAGTTGAAATTATAAAGTAGTACCACAGTAGCTGAGAGAGGAAAATATAGGAAAAATATAACAAGAAAAATCACACTGACAATTTCCACGGACGATCATTTCAAATCAGTTTTTTTTTTTTACTTCGCACTTACTTCTGTTAAGTCTTCAAAATGGGCGCCTATTTTTTAGCGCTTGAATCACGCCGACGGTTATTTCAGATTTGTATCTTATTTATTTATTTACTTTTGAAGCGAATGAATCAATTTTTAATCATGTAAACTTATTCCTTGTTTGTTGCTTGATCTAGGAATTTATATTTTCGGGGTTTGAAATTCAAATAATGGGGTTCAAATTACAGAGCACAAAAATATGATACGGAACATTAAGAATATCAAAACCACAAGAAACTGTTCAACTTAGGGCCACATAAAATTTCTCACCGAGTATCAAAAAGTTTGATATTGTATTAGTTAGATATCATGGCACTTAAATTATGTTATATAGTTAGTTTGATTTAAAATTAAAACCCTGATAAATAAAACGTTTTTCATTTAATAAATTCTTCAGAGTATTGAATATTTTTTTAAATATCCTCACGTTATTATTACTTTGCGTTATTAAAGATACGTTAATAAATGCTATTGAAAATTTAAAACAATCAAATGAAAAATTAATTCTTAAGTCTACTAAAGACAAATGAATTTATGTCATGGCAAAGATTTAGATTGATAGCCCAGTCATCTCAAACTTTTTAAGTAACTTGTTTCAAAAATTAAGTTTTAAGAAAATCTAAAAACTTTTTTTTTATATCTGTGCACAATAAACTTGCTTAGAACTCTTATCTTGTAAAATATTAATTCGACAGAAAATAAGATTTTTATAACCGTCGTTGAACTGCTGATTCAATTTTGGGTTTCCGTAGACTTGTAATTTTGAGCCTAATCCAGGAGACAAGAGAACTATGGGTTGAAGAAGTGAAAGAAATTTGTCTTTGTGGAGGACATTTTGATGGAACTAAATCGCATTTACGTTACATGGACAGTAAAACTACAAAAACCTCTTACGGTTAGCCTGACAGCAAGGAGACTTTTAACCATGATCAGTTTACCGCTGGTCGCGATTTTTCTAATGTTATACCTAAATGCTTTAATGCCAGGCTGGGTCCTCTGAACCGAACGGGTTATAAATCTAAATTTTATCATGTACTCGGAATCGGCTAGGTAACAAATAACATTTTCACCGGATAGTCTGAGTCGACAAGTTAAGAAAATTCTTGCCGGGTACCCGGAACCGGTTTGGTAGAAGGACCCAGCAAAAGTTTAAGACCTGGTACACCTCTAGATAAAAAGTTACAGCCATTTATATCGATAAAAGTTTGTGATTTTATAACTAGGAAATTTTTTTTATTTAGTTCATTACTTTGACGATTTTCAAGTAAAAAAAAATCTAAAACATGGTGGAATTACTCATGTGTGTTCACATCCATCAAATTTTATTAAAAGCAGAGGGGTTGGACAAAAAGTAAATCTGACGTGAAATGACTCTATTTTGAATTGTTTATTGAAAATATTAGTTCATAATAGACACGAGAGTATTTCATGAAATACTTCTCACTGGTTTAGTTATTTAAGTTCGGAACGTAAAATTTTGTTTAATCCTAAGTTTTAAATAAACGAAATGAAAAACCTATTTCGATAGAAAAATAGTTTTTGTCTTTTTAATTCTGTTAATTGATTTCTTGTTATATTTTGTGTTTTGTCTTTGCAGACAAGAAAGGGCAGCATGCCGTTGTGGAATAGTTCAGGTCACGCTAGAGTTGCACAAAGGGCTATTCCCGCTGTGGATTGCTGTATGCCCCACTAGAGCTGCATAAAGGACTATTCCCGCTGTGGATTGCTGTATGCCCCACTAGAGCTGCATAAAGGACTATTCCCGCTGTGGATTGAGCAGGAAATAGATAAGTACCTTTTGACACAATTAATTTTTAAATTTCGCCTTATCCATGTATAGTGTATAATGTTGGTAAAAATGTGAAATGCAAAGACTTTGCATTAATATTTTAAGAAAAAAAAAGAGTAAACTTATCTCTTTTCTTCCTTCTTGAAATCGATCATTCTTTGGTTCAATTAAAACTTCTTCTTTTTTTTTGTTGATAATTTCGTGAAATTCGGATTTAGCAAGTTCTCTGACTTGACGTACAGATCACGTATTTTGTTCTGCTTAGGCTCGGTTTACGACTAATTCGGTTCTCGAATTATGAGGCGCATCTATGAGATGCAAATATGATGTCATTACACCGATTCCGAAGTATATCTATAGAATTATTGTCTCAATAGTTTGGGCAAAAGACAGTTCTAAAGTATGAGGCCATTAATGTTATTTCTGATTATGCTGTTTCACCTATCTCATACATATTGTTCTCATAGCGATTTCCCTCCCCCACAAAAAAAAATTTGTTTTCTCAAAAATAATTCCATATTTTTAAAGTTTAGTTATTGAATCGACAGGTAGATAAATTTTGATACGATGTAAAAATTCCTTAATACCATTTCTGAGTACAAAATTTTTAAATGATAAATACTAATATTAGTAAGTTTTTTATTGGAAAACTACTTAAAGAGAATAAAATAAAACGAACATAGGCTTTTTAAATTGTTTGCCTCTCCACCCACTTTACAAAACACTCTTTTTTCCCCCGCTCTTTAATATTTTTTTTATAAACCGTTTTATACGCCATTTTTTGATGATTTTTAAATAGATGATTTTTAAATAAAATTTTTTTAAAAAAATCTAAAAATGACTTAATTTTTTTATGTTTTTAATATTAAATTTCATTAATATTGAAAATTAGATGGTAAAAAAAAGTAATCTGAATTAGAATAAATGACTGAGTTTTAAGTTTTGTTAAGTGGAAAAGATTAATAAAATTTCTAGAATCTGTATTTACAATTCTTTTTTTCAAGGAAGTTTAAAGCAATTAATCTATTGTATTTTGTTCACAGGTAAATATTTTTTTTTAAAATTAAGAAATGAAACTATGTGCTTAAAGTGGAATAAAATGCTCTAGCCTTCTGGTTTCACGGATGGAATCCTAAGGTTCTTGGGTGGAATAACTGGAGTTCCGGGAGTTAGGCTTATTTTTTTAAATCTCGTAAATATTTCAAATATTTTTATGAAATTTTTTATTGTAAAATTTCAGTTAATAAAAAATATATCGAAGTACCAAATTATATACTATTTTCCAACAATACTCATTTTACATGATGCATAAGCATTTCTTATTTAACTTTTCCATTTAAAAATCGACAATTATGTTGCTCTGATGTCACGCCCTTAAAGATTGTAACTGTTTTTCTTTTCTTCGAAAAGACATATTTCAGCTTATTTTATTCAATTAATGCGTGTACCAGAAAGAAATTCAGAATTAAAATCGGCTCCAGCTCTGCAAATTCAACGGCCTGACATTTTACCTACCTCTCCGATTCAAAACAATAGAAGAAAAATTTGACTTTTTGCTCTAATGATATACAAATTAATTTATAGTCTTTTGAATATTCATTGCTGGTAATAAACTTTATTTTAAAATTCTGGGTTTCATAGTAAAAGAAAAATATCTGCATTTGCTCCTTTCTTTGCCCCCAACATTTTATAGGTTTTAGACTCAAAGCTTTCGTCCGGTCTCTTGACTAAACTATTAAGACTTTATTTCCAAACATTCACTTTATTTTGAGGGTCAGAAAACCGAAGTAATGAATCATAAAACTAATAAGTTCTGCGACTTCAAGTTTTGTTTTAAATAGTTTAATCTGCTGTTTATTATCGTATATTTTTCGGTAGACTTTCGTTGCGGGCAAATAATTCGTTTTATAAATGAAAAGTTCATTGTAGGTAAGTATTCGCTGTGTTTATATGTTTTGTGATTGTTGTATTAGTGGCGGCTGAAAAAACAGCACTCTTTGATTTTTCGGGGATAACTTTTCACATCAAATTTGGTGAAATAATATTTAGTAACTTTAAAGTAATGAACAGGTGTTTAGAGACATTTAATAATATTTTTAAATTTTGTTCGTTCTCATAAAAAGGCCCCAAATGAAATGTTAATGGGATCTCTTGTTATAATTAATTTTTTTTATGCCTTTACTGTTTCTTCCATATTGTATTTTTTTTTAAAGTTTAGTACGAACTTCCACGAACGTGAACTAAGCGCTATAGCTTGTGGTTACAGCCTACTTTCTCAACTGTTCTACCGTGTCAGACATCGTGTAACATTCTACCGTGTAACGTTTCGAAATTTTTAAAGAGATATTTTTCTGCAACTGATATTGGCTCAAAAAAGAATCCAGATCCATCGATTTGCTATTGACAGGGTTATAGTTTTAAAGATCAAAACTGTTGTCGCCAGAACTCGTTTGCCTCTGCTTCTCTAAATATGTTCGGATATCGCTTGAGATGGAAATCTAAATTCATTTCTATGAATCATAACACAGATTATTAAGTTCATTAAGGTAGACCCACGGTAAAGAAATCATGGATCTATCGTCTGAAAATAGGAAAAACGCGAATATTGGGTTATATTCTATCACTTGGCCAATATTTTCGCATCGGTACTTGTTTGTAGCGTATCTACCACTACAAAAATTACAACTACAATTCACTGGAATATAAGACACGCTAACTCGACTCTATGACGGGGTATCATTTCATAGATGACAGTTGACATGGACAGTAACAACTAGTCCCCGCATTGGTGACCTGGACGTGATGTGAACACGCCTACCTTGACCGAAACTCCTACTTCGATATGAACACGCCTATCTTGACAGTAACTCTCACTTCGATCTGGAAACTCCTATTTCGTTGGATGGTCCACATTGAATAGTAGACTTGCTACTTGTGGCTGCTACATCATCCACATCCTACCGCTGTTGTTTCTCAGTTTCAATCACACACAACGTATACACTCGACTGCTTAAGGCAACACATGAGCGACTACGACCGTGAAGTTAATACACCTCTCACATTCAGCACTCAAAAAGTACGGTGATCTTAATACAGCTCTCCCGGCTTCTCACAAATCAGCAATAACTCAACTAGTGGTATCCGTTCATCGAATTCTATCACAGCTATAATTCTGGTGGGGGAGTACTGTAGCGTATCTACCACTACAAAATTACAACTACAATTCACTAGTATATAAGACATGCTAACTCGACTCTATGACGGGGAACCTTTTCATAGATGACAGTTGACATGGACGGTAACAACTTGTCCCCACATGTTAATGCCAACTACGATAGCAAGGGGGCAAAGGTATTTTAAAATCAAAACAATTAAAATGTATATAAGTAGAGGTTTGCCCGACGCTAGCTATACTCTTTGATTTGGTTATCATTTGGGATTTTTAAATACCTTGTGAACTACTTCCCGTATGTTACCAATTTGTGGCGATTAATTTGGCATACGCACCGTAAAGGTACGAAAATTTTCCCCTCTCACACATTTGCTGCAGACTCCAGAGCAGCATGAAGTCCTTTGAAATAAACCTCTTTCGAATACGTCATATCATCTTTGGATATCTTATCTTTTTTTATAGCAGAAATTTGTATTTGATATAAAAAAGTTATCCCCGAAATATCAAAAAGTGATTCATTTTTGCCGTTTCATTATGTACACTACCTCTCATTTTCAATACATCTCCATTTATTTTACCTATCGTGAATAAGCGTTACCTGCTATAGTTTATTACGTCCCGCAGCTGTTTGTAAAGTCCGCTTACTTTTGCGTTGTACTGTGCACAAAATGAACGATATCATCCTGAATAACTTTTGCTCTAATTACTAGATTTTCACGAGCTAAACATCAATCATCTAGGTTTAAAGGGCTACCTCAAATATTGAACTTGTATTAACTATTAAGTTACAGATTCAGACGCAAAAATGCACTTTCTCCGAATAAACATATGTAACAAAAAAATATTGTTTATATCTAGTAAATAAAATGGTGTTTATTGAAATATGATTTAAATATACCCCATATTTTGAGACTTAGAAATCTGAATCCATCAAAAAAAAATTTTTTTTTCTTCAGAAAATACGTTTTTGTGTTTAATTCTGTAACTTGTAGATGTTAGGGTAAACTTAAAACCATCTCTTTAAACCATTATGAGGTTGAATGGTTAGTACTTAGTTCTAGGAAATCCAATCAATAGAACCGAAGTTATTCCTAATGATATTTTGCACATTGAACACTGGTCGTAAAAGTAAGCTAACGAATTTTGAATTTTTCCACAAAACGAAAATTGTGGTGAAAAGTGTATTTGATCGTTTACAGGAGTGTTGTCATAAGTTGTTCCATTTGGAGAATGTGTGTATGTTGCAAGCAGAACTGGAAAATAGTTATTTTTTACTTACATCGCACTAGTGTTGCGCTCTGAGCTATTGCCGAAGACGATGAAACTTGAAGACTGCGTTAGAGAATTTCCAAGGGATAGAATCTGTTTCCATTTCAAACAAGAGTTTTTGTTTCCGTCAAGTTGCATTAATTGAAAACAACTATCAATTTAAAATAGCTCTCAGTTGAGGGGAGTTAAGATAAATTTTTAAATGGACCAGGAGAACTCTTTTTAGTATTAAATATTCAGACTATAGGACGTTATTGAGTTGTAATCTAGTGAAACTTCAGGAAACTTCTAAAGTGTATCTGGAAAACAAAAAGTTCAAGTTAAGGAAAAAAAGTGTGTATTGCCCCAAACTCTTAATTCGCAAAAATTTCTATAACTAAAGTTTACGGAAAGTAC
This sequence comes from Parasteatoda tepidariorum, assembly GCF_982258835.1. Taxonomy (NCBI): domain Eukaryota; kingdom Metazoa; phylum Arthropoda; class Arachnida; order Araneae; family Theridiidae; genus Parasteatoda; species Parasteatoda tepidariorum. Next base: position 126,718,209 of record NC_141756.1, read on the forward strand.
TTTCTAAAAAAAATTTTTCGTTATTCGCTTAAAAGAACTATCAAGAGTTTGTCGGAGACCTTTGGAAAACCTCAAAAACATGAAAATGTTAATGAAAGTCCAAAACATCCTTCTTCGTAATTCATGCTGAAGTTATGGAAGCGAAAGAAAACTATTGAAATCTTCCAATCGAACTGTTTTACTGGTCAGGAAGAAAGTCACTTCTAGGGCAGCTGAATAAAATGAAGTCTTAACTGGCCATACAAAAATTGAAGGACTTAATAATATTTGGTTTTGAATCACTCGTCTGCTGAGCCCATTTTAGCCAATCAAGCATTGAGAAGATGGGATCGTAGAGTATTGATCCGTATTCATCTGAGATTCAATCTGCTGAAAGATTACATTCTGGAGTTTAAGAATTGCAAACATGGGAAGATAGTTAGAAATGATACAAAGAACTCTAAAAATTGAACACCAGCGAGTACCTCGAAATAGGGTTTCGCTTCCCCCAAAGTTTAGACGTCAGCTGGTCTACTTTAGAAAATTTTGGATTGTTTTATCAAAGATATACAATTTCAAGATGAGATTGTGTGGATGTCGATTCAGTACAAACGGAATAAAATTGTATTTACGAAAATTTAATAGAATACGGTAGTGATCAATGACAGAACTTTAATCAAAGGAAAATTAAGGAGCAAATTAATTTCAGCAAATTTTTTTCTGATACCCACTGGGGTATTGACTCTCGTCATTCGGGCATCAGGGGAGCAGATTTGCTGGCCACAAGAGTACCATATCAGGTGGGCCAACCTTTTTCTGACAGAAGGATGGACAGATAACATAGTTGCCAACTTGTTAAAAACAAAAATAGGAACACAAAGCATGATAAGCCAATCGGGAAGTAATGACACAAAATTTAAAAAATCATAATATCAGTAGCAAAATATCAATTTATAGACTATGCACGTTTCATATATAACATAATTTTTGAGTTTACTGTTTTAATTAAATTACTTATTAATGAAGAATAACACAACTTTATAGTAACTAATTAAAAAAAACTTACTTCTTACAAGAATAGCGATATTAGCAGATTCTGACGGAGTTCTTGAGATATAAAAGAATCAGCTAAATCAAAGGAATCAAATGGGCGTAAGAATCATAAATGTCTCGTTTAGCGTGATTTAGCAAAAGTTACAAAGTTTCGTCGGATTATAAATTTTTAATTCAAGGAAGTCCGCTGATTAATGGTCTTGAGATACGCGGAAATCTGCGAAATTCGAGGAAAAAATCACATGCCCTGTTTCTAGGTTTTAAACCTTTCCTGGGTTGAAAGAAAATTGGCATAAGAAGTGTAAAGTTGCTATAATATTGAACAATCCGAACATTTTGATCTAAAATCGTATTTTCGGAACAAAGCTAAAAATTCGGAACAAATATGATTTCATAGGAACAGTTGGCAGCTATGAGATAATACAAAAGACTGAAGGAAAGAACCGATATTCAAACCGGGACTTACTGTCTTTAGGTCAGCTCCTTGACCACCCTACTGCCGATTGGCATTGAACATGTTGTATATTGTAATAGTTTTTTTTTTTTTTGAATAAAATATTATAAAACATTCATTAGTTGGAATGTATTTCTTAATGTATTTCTTAGAAAAAAGAAAAGGGAAGTATTGAAAATGGATTAGAGGTAGTGAAGTGTGACAATTCTGATTTGTGTGACAATTTTTAAATTGAAAAAGTAGACATCGTAGTAAAGAAGTTTCGCATTTAAAAAAAATACAGTTTAGTTTTTTTTTAATTAATGACTTTTTAATTGATTATGCATTTTCAATCCAAAATATTGTGTTTTACTCAGTTCTTCTTTAATAACTCTCTCGATCTTTTAACCTTTATATATTCTTGAATGTTGTTTACTCTAACTCTAACTTGTTTACTCTACTAAAATTGCCCTTCTGCACGCGCTAAGGGTAATTTATATAGTATTTAATGTCTAAATAATTTTTTTGGTAGTAATTGATGCGATCTTGTAACTCCATCTCATCATTTAAGGGAAAATGGATTTTTTCAGGGAGATAGGAGGAAAAATATTTTTTTCGTAACCCCTTCAGCTCTACTTAAAACTAAATTCTATTGCGAATTAAAGCGATGCGCATTGCACCCACACAAAAATTAAATTGTTTACTGAATGTTTCGTCCGTGAGCAATAATCATTTCACTTGCAAACTTTTCAAAGCTTTTTAACTGTTTACTAAATCTTATTCTTTCTAAGTTAAAAGGTTACATATTTTGCAAAACAAAAAAATAACAAAAAAGAAAAGAATAAAAATTCAGCGGTGATCTATAAAAATGTTCTATGAAAAAATGATTGGGAACATATATACAAGGTGGTTGTATTGGGGCAAAAGGGACTTAAAACTATGTTCTGTGGTAACAACTCAGGGCGACAAAAAATGAATTAAAATTAGTAAGGTACATCATTATTATTTAGACATTCAGTTAGAAAAAAAATTTAATAAGCCAACTCTATGTACAGAATTTCCAATCTGAAAACTAGTTTTTGATCGATTGGGAAATATTGAATTTAAATCGTAAATTAAAAAAGATTAAATACTACGCAAAGTATAGCTGAAGACAAAGATACAAAATTAACTTAAATTGGACGAATAGTAACAGAGAAAGGTTTGTCACTTACTTAAAGGCATGTTTCGAAATGAGTGACTTTTAATATTGTATTATCTTAAGTATAACTGTCAAAAATTCTAAATCTATACAGTGGCAATGCTCATTTTTTTGCACTCGAAATTGCAGTCATCGAAACCACGTACTATTTTTTACATACAACGTTAGTGAAAACTATTTTTTGACGAATGGATTATCTAAAATTTCATGATATATATTCAGAAAATAAGTATTAGCGTAAAATCTTTTTAGAATATTTTTTTTCTAGAATTTTATCAATGACAAGCGGTTTTCATTATTAATGATATACATTTAATAGATATTTTTGCAATTTAGCAAATACATCTATTGTACTTCCTTTCACAATGACATTTCCCATAATTTGAAATTTTATTATTTTTCTCAAATCTCAAAGCGTTTTAATGTAATGCAATTTTCTATTTTTATAAATAAACCAAAGTTTTTAGCTTGGATTTTTTAAACTAGTTTTCCAATCGATTTCACAACATTTAATGTACAAAATAATATTAGGAATTTGCAACTAAATTCTGGAATGAACTATGATGGACCTAATTCAATGCGCATCGCTTTATGTATATACAATGATACAAAGTCATAAAAAATTCGAATTTTTACACCATTTTTCAAAATTTATTTAGTGTAATGAAATAAGTAAATGAACAAATCAAAGTAAATAATGGTATGGGTCAATGGTGCTTAAACATTTGCAGATTGATTCGTACAAATTTAGCTTAAAAATTTATTTTGCAACTTCTGTAGCTTTAATTATGTTACTAAGAATTTTAAATATCCATTTACTACTAGGTGGGATTTTAACACTGAATGGATATGTTCCGTAGTTTATGAAGATGAAACTGATTTGGCAGTTGGGAAGAGTAAAGAAGAAAGGGGGTTACGAATCACGTGTTAGAAACCCTAAGAATAATGGAGCTTGTTGTGAAACAAGCTGAAAAAAAGAGGAATTAACCCTTAATGGCGGCCCACCATTAAAGCGGCATGGAAACTTATTGGATCCACAAACATGATTGCTAAAATTTTATTATTTCGGGTAGCCATATTTGCAAATAATTTAATTGAAATTAATTATTTAACTATAATAAATATTATAACTACACCTGGAGGGAAGTAAACTTTACATACTTCCGGACCGTGTCAAACTCTGAGAGAAAGAAAGTCAACTTAATTGTGTTAACACTTTTTGTGATTGATATTAGTATTTTACTGATCTTTTTGAGTTAATTCGACGCAAATATGCAGGTAAAAAACTAAACCTGAACAAATGTTTCTTTTGAAGAAACTTTCTAAATGTGGTTTCTTATATTAGTACTACTAAAATTAATTTCTTAACTGAATTAAAAGTTATTTGCTCGTGACAAAATTTCACAATAAGCTCCTGCAATGACCTCGTGCAACTTGTGAAACCGTTCTCACAGCTCAAAATTGTATTTTTCTTTAAGTTTTAGACAAGCAAATGAAGATTTTGAGGTTAGAAATTTATTTAAAGGCAAAGTACACTTTTACCACATTTAGCAATAAAAATTTTTTTATGGTGCACAAGTTGCGCATATGATGTGGTGCCACTGGGAGTGCGATGCTTTATTTTTTCTAGTTCGAAACAAGCAACGTTTTAAACTCAAAACGGGAGGTGAAGTAACTTACAGGGTTGCCACTCCACAGGGAGAATAGAGAAAACCTGGAAAACACAGGAAATTTAAAAGTCACATACAATAATAGGAAAAAAGCTGGGAATTTCGAGTGTTTCTTTAGAAACTGGAAAAATGTAGGAAATTTTTATTTTCGTCTTTGTAAAAATGGTGACCACTCGGGATTTGGGATATTAAACGATGATATTTCAGTTATACTATATATTTCATTTACTATAGCATTATTTGTTTCAAGTATGTTCAGCTGTTTCTTTTTTCCCTAGCAATTAAAACTTAGCAATTAGCTCATTCAAGAGCACAGTATTTTTCCTCTAAATATATTGTGTTCAGGGAAAACATAGGGAATAGTTTTTTTCTGATTTGAGTGGCAACCCTGAAGTCAGTTCTTCGTAGGGAGAGAGGGTATTTTTCTATTAAAGCAGAGGTATTGAGATGTACCCGTTATTATTACGCTTTCACTGTCACGCTTAAGTAATAAAAATTAAAATTTTTGTAAATTTTTTCAATCTGTTTATTTTCCCCCTAACTATCAAGAGCTGTAAAACTTTATCAACAACTTATCTAATTTTTTTACTGCTCTTTAAACGATTTTAAAACAACTAGAATACTCTAATCGAATTTAATATTCTAATCGAAGTAATAAATTTAAAAAAAAAGGAAATAAATCTCATCCTTCCAAAGAAACTACTCAGAAACTTAATCTTCTCTCCTTATTGAAAAGAACATAAACTCAAATCGGAAATGCTGTGAGCCAAAATTTTTAGTCTCTGAATGATGATAAAAAGGCTCGTTTTTGTTTAACCAAAAAATTGAACATTGATTTTAATGAATCCAATGAATTGCACCATCTATTAATGAAGTTTAAAATTTTCTCGTTGGATAATTTTTATTTTAGTACATTATAAACGTTGCATTTTATTTAATAGTATATGCATGCATGATTTTATTAATATTAGATGCATATGAAAAAAATTAAGTTGTATATAGTCAGCTTAAAATTGCTCTAATTTGAGTTCCGGGAACACTTAACTGTATGCATTGTGTTCCTCTGATTTTTATAGCTAGTTTGAAAAGTTAGCACCTCTGCTAAAGCCAAGTCAAATCAAACATTTAGATTGAAATGTTAGAAAGGCAGGAAGAAATATCAGAGGTGGGATTGAAAGTTTACATTTTAATACCCAGATTTACGGCGATAAAAAGCTAATAGATGTTCTGTTTTACTGTAGTTGATGAAAGTTTTGCAGTTAGAGGAAAATATTTGGCGAGAAAAGATTTAACCCAATGTCTTATTATAATTACGCTAAAATAGAGAGTTAAGATTCACAGAAATTCGACATTTTTTTTTTAAAGTTTGGAACACTTTTGTGTATGTTCAACTTGAAAGTGGGAGTTGCGATTTTTCCCATGATGAGGTATTTCCTTTGCAAATTTATTAAATATTTCCCTTTGAGAAGGTACATTTTCCCCTACGAATAGGAACTTCCAGATTAAAAGCTAGTTCAATAAAATTTTGGTTATAACTTTATTTGATTTTGTTTGGGTTAGGGTATGCCATATGAGTTTCGCCTCATGAGGATGCCATATGAGTAATATAGTAACATATGAGCATGTATATGTGTAATGCCATATAAGCTGTGTAGTCGCTTCTACGTAAAAGAACTGAATTAAAATTGATTCTAAGTAGTATTTTGCTACGATTTCATGTAATCTAAAATGGTGTTTACGAGTGATTCAAAGCCTTTTAAAGAAATTTTGAAGAGATTAATTTTAAAGTTTTCAAACTGTCTCTTAAATGCTTTGTGAGGCTACGGCAATAGAAAATGTTGTAATGATTTACAACACCATGAAAAAAAAATTATCTGCTAAACTAGATATTTTTTGTCTGTAAGGCAAAATAAATAAACCATGCTGCACGAATTCTGCTGCAAAGTATGACGCTATTATTTGTTAATTAAGCTTCAAAAGAGAGAGAATGCTTTTAAACTTCCTTATACTTAATATTTTGTTTATTTTTTAAATGTTGCATATCTAACGCACATAATTAATAAGATGTTTATTAATAAGATGTTTATTCTACGTAAAAGAACTGAATTAAAATTGATTCTAAGTTGTATTTTGCTACGATTTCATGTAATCTAAAATGGTGTTTACGAGTGATTCAAAGCCTTTGAAAGAAATTTTGAAGAGATTAATTTTAAAGTTTTCAAACTGTCTCTTGAATGCTTTGTGAGGCTACGGCAATAGAAAATGTTGTAATGATTTACAACACCATGAAAAAAAATTTTCTGCTAAACTAGATATTTTTTGTCTGTAAGGCAAAATAAATAAACCATGCTGCACGAATTCTGCTGCAAAGTATGACGCTATTATTTGTTAATTAAGCTTCAAAAGAGAGAGAATGCTTTTAAACTTCCTTATACTTAATCTTTTGTTTATTTTTTAAATGTTGCATATCTAACGCACATAATTAATAAGATGTTTATTAATAAGATGTTTATTCTACGTAAAAGAACTGAATTAAAATTGATTCTAAGTTGTATTTTGCTACGATTTCATGTAATCTAAAATGGTGTTTACGAGTGATTCAAAGTCTTTGAAAGAAATTTTGAAGAGATTAATTTTAAAGTTTTCAAACTGTCTCTTGAATGCTTTGTGAGGCTACGGCAATAGAAAATGTTGTAATGATTTACAACACCATGAAAAAAAATTTTCTGCTAAACTAGATATTTTTTGTCTGTAAGGCAAAATAAATAAACCATGCTGCACGAATTCTGCTGCAAAGTATGACGCTATTATTTGTTAATTAAGCTTCAAAAGAGAGAGAATGCTTTTAAACTTCCTTATACTTAATCTTTTGTTTATTTTCTAAATGTTGCATACCTAACGCACATAATTAATAAGATGTTTATTCATGCTAAAATTGGATTATTTCACATAACGTAAATTTTTTTTAAATATTGATGTTCTTCATTGTTTGCTTTAGTTACAACTGATTAAGAATTTCATTCAGTAGAATCGTTTCGTTCGAATTAGAACTAGTAGTATCTCATATCAAAATATCTTGTTCTAAACACTTTATATACTTGAGACACAAAATTGCTTATTTTAATTTCTCCTCCCTCCAAAAATGCTCAAAAATAGAATTTCATTTGTAAAGCTTCTCCCGAACAGAAGTTAGTTTATAACGAATGTCTTTTGAGTGGTTATATTTTTTTAAAAAAAAAAGAACATAGATAACGAAATTAAACATCGAATTCAATCAGTTTACTGAGTATAACGAGATATTTCGTCATGAGAGAGCTACAATAGATATGGCGTCATTTTTCGTCCTGCAAATTACTTAAGATGTGATGATATTGCTTAAAACTATGAAAAAAAGTTCCCATTGTAAAACGAGTTTAGCAAAAGTTTATTAACAGAGTTAAGTTTATTAACGATTAACAGAGCTTTCTATTTAGTGTAATATGCTTAGATTACTTGTATTATCCAAGCTAGATAACTTGCACTGAAATTGGTTTATTGTAAAAGAGGTTATATACAATTAAACTCTTATGTCGTTTATTAAACAATTATTAATCAGTGAATGTTTTTCAATTTTAAAGGCCTTGTGTGTAAATTTGGGTTATGAATGTAGCGAAAAAATGTTATCAATTAAAAAAAAATAGTGAGCAATTAAAAACAATTTGTACATCCCCCCACCCCCGAACAAGTATTGTGGCACCTGGTACGTTTTCTGATAAAATATTGATCGGTTTTGGAAAACCTTTTTTCATAATGTATTTAAAAAAAAAAATTCGATTTTTCTCTCTTCGAAGAAGGATTCCAAAATGCAATAATAATTGTTGATTTCTGAAAACGATCTTTAACAATATTTAAAAAGTTCATAGTTAATGACAGTAATGTTTCTCATTGTGAAAGAGCGCTAAACAGAAGTTACTAATTTTTGCAGTTTTCTGACGATGTTTTTAAGTACAAAATATTGTCATTACCAAAACATTTTCTGCATTCAAGAAAACGAAAAAATCAATGAGAAATTAAAATGAAAAATTGTGATAATTAGAACTTGATTTATCATGAACAACTGCAGTAATTATTTATGATTGCAGATTGCACATTTATGCTTGAAACTGAATTTTGTTTCTACAATGTATTTTACAGACAGGCAAATATGATGAGCAACCTATATATTTTACTTTTTAAGTCTTTTTTTTTCCCTCGAAATGTTAACATTTTAATTGCTTTTTAACACAACTAGGTATATTATTTTTAAATATGGGATATAATTTTCAAATTGTATATACTGCGCATTATTTTCAGAAAATTATGGTTTTAATTTTATACTGCAGATTACAATTGAGTTCTTAATTTGTAAAGTTCAAATTCTTAATTGCTTGAATTTGTTAAAGCGCTCCCTTGTGCGTATAAAATATTTCTTAAAAAATTGAACACTTTTTTTTAAAAAAGTTTTACATCTAGCCGTAAGCTATGGACAATGGAAATTTTAGAATTTAAATTTATCTAAGAATTCTAAAATAGCATTCTTAAGACCAATCATAAAAGCCTTATTACTAATATTATCTTTCATTGCAAAAGGCGATAAGCCTTCTCTTAAAAAATTGCTCTTTTTTTTTGTTCCATAAATTTTTGTAAGTTTTCAGCAATCATAACGGAGAATCATATTTATTTTAGAATATTGAGTGAATTTCCATTTACGTTAATATTTCTTCTTGGAATATTAACGTATATTTTAGCTCCGAATATTTTATTATTCATTCATTTCAAAATGCAATCATAAGTCTTTAAGAAATATTTAATTTCGAAAACTCAATTTGAACTTCATTAATAGTTGAAATCAAGTTTATTTTCCATTGAAAAATCTTACACAATACAATTAGTTCCCTTTTTATGGACTCAAATACCAGAGAATAAAAACATTCTCCCCTTTTTGGTCAATACTTAGTTTTTAAAACCGTTTGATTTCGCTGCATTGACTAATTAATAAAGCTTGTGATTAACGCAGTAACTGCTTCCAGATTTAGTGCAGTTCGCTGTTAAACTATACATTCAAAGCACCAAATTATTCATTTATTAACACCTTATATTTTAACACAGTTTAGGACTTAGGGACAAATAGATATCCATATAAACTCCACTTTATGGAGCTTTTTGAATAATTAATCCTTATTTGACTATACAGGACAGAAAACCCTCTGTTTGTTAACCCGATGATACTAGATAACTATACTGTAATAAATTTCCTGTCCATCGCTTCTGTTAATTCTGTAAATTTGTTTAATTGAAAATAAGATATTTTCAAGTTTGCTTGGAAATAGTGTGTGGAACCTGTTTTTGTATTTGTTATTGTTTATACCTAGAAGAGTTTCTACAAAAACTTGTATTTACGATTTTTTAATTTGTCAGAAGAAGTAACGCGAATAATGAGTGTTGCACATTTGACTGAGCTTTAATTTAAAAAAAAAACGTCAATTATCTTATATTATTTAAATATCTCAAATTTTACTTCCGCATCGTAATAAAAGTGTAATTTAAAATGTCTTAATTTTGGTTTGAACCTGAGACCTTTTCTAAAATCGATCCATTTAAGTACTTTAAATGCTGATATTTTCATTTAATTAATGTCACATTTGAATTATAATGGCATTACATTTATATTTTCGTTAATTAATTTAACTCATAATCAATAATTCGAAAAAAAAGGAAATTAAAACGCTTTAAAAAAATTATTTAGAAAAATTTCATGTTGAAACATTTTTATTTAATCTAGCAAATTATTTTTTCTCTGAAGTAAAATAAAATTAATTCAGTTATTTTAAATTTATTAATGTTGAATATTAATCGATTAAAAGGTTTTTCTGTAACTTATTGGCAATTTTATTAATATCCTTTATTTTAAATAAATATCCTTTCTTTTAAGAAAAGGATTGAATTTTAAGTGTTGCGTTGCTTTTTAAAATAGTGATCTCATCACGTTTTAACATATTTTTTAAATGAAAATGAAGTATTACTTGGTAGTGAGTAGTTGGTAAGTTCTGGACTTTCTTGCCTTCCCATTTGTGAATGTTTGTATCGATTGAGGTAAATAAAATTTTAACAACATTTAATATTTTACAAAACTTAGAATTATAAAACAAAGTTTTGTAAACATTCTTTTTGCATAAAAAGGCATAAATTCTCTTAAGAATCGTTTTTTTTTTAAACTTTTTTATTTTGATTACGTTTTTTTTTTAGTGAATGCTTTGCCCCGAGTAATTCTTTATGAATAAATATAGTTAGAAAGTATTTATTTTTTGAAAAGTTTATAACTAGTTTCAACTGCATCCGAGTAACGTCCTCTTTATACAATAATGCACGGTTGAGAAAGCTTTGAAAGGTTTTTTTACATGGAAATTATTAAGCAGTGAATACAATTTGCTTAAAGGTGTTAATTTGTTTAAAAAATAGTTCGGTAAAATTATTGGCACAGTATCTTACATTGCTTAACATAATCTGACCGATAGTATCTTTATTTACGATAATGCAATCTGGATAGCAATTCAATAATGTTATGTCATTTCATTTTTAAACTCAATATTTTGTTCGACAAATGCCAGAAAAGTATATATATGCTTGTTTAAAGGATTTGCTTATGTAAAAATTTTAGAATATTAATCTCATTGTTAAAAAAAGCCTGTGATCTCACCCAAAAATTGTGCCAATTTTTTAAAACTTAAATTTTAGCTCTTATTGGTTGAAAAATAAAAGAAGTTAAAAAAGTTTAAATTTATCATCTTGCAAAGATTTTTCGAACAAAAAAAAATCTGAATATTACTAAAAAAATAAAGAATTTTTAAAAATTTTCTTAGAGCAATATTTAAAAAAAATATTAACTGATTATTTGGAAAGGGATCAATAAATTTTTGAGGCCTTTGTTTAAAAATAAGTTAGTTTTAATGTTACTGTTCTCTTACTTTTCATTTAGTGCCTCTTTTGATTTAAAAAGATATGTTTAAGAAATTTTTCAACAGTTTTATGTAGTAATACATTATTTTAATAAATCAGTACATGATTAGTCGTCCCAAAACCTGAAGAAACTGAAAAGAAAAATTTGTTGCAAATGTAATTTTAAAGCTAAATCTCGAGATGAAGCTAAGAAATTAAGGTAACCCTTCTATTTATTAGATTTTTCATTAAATCATTTCATGAGAAACTTATAATTTTCTTAAAAAACCTACATCCCCTTAATCTCGTGAGAAAAAAAATGAAAAAATTCTACAACTATGAACTATCAGAGAAGGTCAACTATTCCATGTTCTCTGCTAGCTAATTTGTTGATGTCATTTGAGTGCTAATTTATTTGAAAAAGTGTTTAATAAATGCACTGTGTTAAGAAAGAAAGAAATTAAGTTTGCATCTAAGATTGTTGTTAACAAAATGACATTTCTTAATTTGATGCTTAAAATTTAAACAAGCTTCGTAGCCATCCGAGTGCATCACACAGAAATTAACGTTTTCGTAGCCTTTGCTTGCTTCATAAATGCTTGAAATTCATCTTAGTGTTTCTGATTTGTGGGAAAATCAAATTAATGAATTTTAGAGATTTTATTTATTTGAAAAAGTGTTTCATTTACCAATGAAAGAAATGTTGGTCTCAAACTGTAATGTAGTTTGATATAAGGGATTTAATACTTATTTAAGATAAGTGAACGTTTTTAGAAATTTCGTTGAGACTTTGGCGTATATAATAGACAGTCACAGATTATAAAAAAATTTTAGGTCTTTATTAATTGAATGCAATATATATTTAGTAACTATGCATTAAAAACTGAGAAAAATGCATTTTGACGGACAATAAATACTTTTGAAAATATTGTCGGGTTGTGCATGAATGCTCAATTTTGGGAGTCGAATTATAAAAATGACAATTTTCAGATTTTTTTCTCGGTAAGAAATCCTTAATAAAGATCGGTAATAAAACGATCTAGTAAATTTTTTATGCTTTCCAGTGCAAGGTTTAACAAAAAGTGAAGCATTTTCGACCACAAGGAGACTTCTCTAGTTTCGAATTGACCACAACAAGCTGCTTAAAAACTATTTATGCTGTCCTGTTCTTAGTTATATAAATAATAATCTATGATTAAAATCTTTGTCGGAAAATATTTTATTCTAAAATTTTACATGATTAGTAGGAGTTTTTCTTAATCCGATATGTGTTTTAAACTTGATAGCATAATTATCATAAGAGCAAGTTGCAGAACGGTAAAAAGCAATTTAAAATGGCAAATCTTTTGTAAAATCCTGTTTCGTTTCGTAGTTTAAAAATATTTTACAGCTCTAAAATATCTTAGATAATATTAACCCCTTTTCTATAGCACACAATACTTATAGTATCAAATAGTTGCGTCAATATTTTAAGCGATCACTAACGAAAAACCTTTTTTTCCCTTAATGTTCCCTGATGACTTATTTAATGAATAATATTGTGCCAACTCTTGACAGTTATTCATGTATTAAACAATTGCTCGTGATAAAGACTGGTATATCTAACGATATTCATATGAGTGTACTTTCATCGCCTTTTTTAAGAAAGATACCATCTTATACCAAAGATACGAAATATCAATTTGTAGAGAGTTATGTTTTGGATATTCATAATATTTTTGCTGGCTTCTCGTTTGGGAACGTATGTATCGATTGTGGTATAGAAAAGTTCTTAACAAAATTCTATTTTTACAAGGCTTTGAAAGTTTTGTAAACCTGCTTTTTGCATTAAAAAGCAAACTCTTTTAAGTATCTTTATTTTACTCCTATTGCTATATATGAATCTTCGCCCCGAGTAATTCTTCTAAGATAAAAAATAATTAGAAAATTATTATTTTTTTAAGGGTTAGATTGGGTTTCAACGGTATTCCCTTAACGTCCTCTTAATGCTGTTGATCATAGCAATTACTTCAAAGCATGTCAGCTCCGCCGACATGTATATCAAATCTCTATGTCAAAATTTTTGTACTATCACTCAAAAACTTGTATTATCACTCAATAGTTAGAAACGAATTTCAATTCTTGTTTGTTTAAACATATAAAAAAATATTTAAAAAGTATGGAAAATGATGTATAGATTTTATTTAAAAGCATTATCTGAGTAGTTATTTTATTATTATTTTTTATTTTTTTTTGTTTTTAAATAGTTTTAAACAACAGCCTTTTTTAAGAAAATCATGAAGCTGTGTTTTATGTTAATAGATAAATAAAAAAAATGAACTAATTTATTATGAACTGTTATTAATATCAATCTTTTGGAAGCTTTAAACCTTTTCAACTTTAATATTTCGCACAAATAAAAATTACAGAGTATCTGTAAATTTTTTGTAGTACATTTTTGTAGTACATTTTTTTAAAACTCTTTCTGATTATTTTAAGCATTTTCCAAGTTTAGAATGTTTCATACTTAAATTACTTGAAACTTTCTCTAGAAAATTTATTTCCCAAAGTAACTTTTTCTTTTCTACGTTGATACCCTAGCTTTTGTAGCTAAATGAATTGATATTATTAAACAATACTTGAACTTTAAAAAAATATTTTAAGTTTTAAGAGCACGGTACTTTTTGAAACAAACTGTGTAAAAAATGTTCTTATCCAATTTTCTCTAAAATATTATATTTAAAAGCTAAGTTTTTATACTTGTATATTTGAATATGGTTATATTTACAATTTAAGGGGAAAGTGCATAGGTTATTATACTTTCTGCATTATAAGTAAAAGCTGACCTATTTATTTTTATTATAAACAAAAAAGGAAGATAACTATAGAAGATCAATGAACATTTTTAGAAAAATATCTGAATTTCATAAGCACCCCATCCCAAACTGATTAAAAATTTGAAGCCAATAAGTCGGGTCAATAAGCTGAATTTTCTTAGAAAAAAAACTGTTTTTACTATTTTTTTAAATTTCCACCAAACTACGATCATACTTTTGGAATTCCAAGAATAGTATGGACTCTGCTCGAAAACTCACTGAACAAGAGCTCGAAATTGAGTAGTTTCTTGAACAGTGAGTTTGAAAATATACAGGATCAACTGGAAATACTGAATCTCTAAAAATAGAAGAAGCGTAAAAAGAAAAAGAAAACCCAAGTGGAAAATCCAACTGTTCGTCAAAATAAACATCTAGAAAGTAACTTAGTTAAACAATTTTAGGAGGAAGAATTGCAAGATTCAAAGATAACTTTCACAATTTTAGGAGGAAGAATTGCAAGATTCAAAGATAACTTTCAAAATTTTAAATATAAGATGGAGATTTTCAATTTTAAAATCGAAAAGACACTTTAGGCGATATCTAATAAAACTCAAATTTTCGTTACTCATAAATTAAAACAAAAATCAGGGAAAAGGATAGCAAAATTCATTTTTATCTTTTAAAGAAAGTGAATTTGAGTCCATTTTATATATTAAAAAGGAAGAGACTATCTAAGGGGTTGCTTAAACCTGCACGAAACCAATTTGGAAGAGTCCTGTACTCACTGATCGAGGGCATTTTTATTTATGTACTGGCTATTGGACTTACATTTTGATATGGTCTCGCCTGTCTTTAAAAATAATACAAATAGTCTCAGTTGAGCAGATAAAAGATTATAATAGTTGCAAAGATATAAATGGAATGGTAAAGAATCGACACAGCCAGTAATACTGCCTGAGAGCTAGCAGAGAAATGGACATCAAACGTTCAGAGGAGAAAAATAAACACCAAGAAATTATTCTTCTGAAAAAAATAATGATGCAACTTGATGCGAAAGTTAAGAAGGATACAAAAAAAAGTGGACTAATAGAAACAAGATCATATGCTTGTTTGGTGTCTGGAGTATTTCTTCAGTTAAATTTGATGCATGCATCTTGTGAAATTCCGCGAACATTCCTGCATATATTTCCTCATACCAACAATCATATGGACAGTTGCTTAATAATTCTGCAGAGAATAGCAGTACCAAAATGTGATTCCTCCTCTGACAAAATAATGGACACTGAATCTACTTGGTCTGAAAACTGCGTAGTATATGAAAAAAGGGGACTAATGAGAAGAAAGATCACTTACCTAAGTGACTGGAATATTTTTTCATTAAAATTTGATGCATGCATCTTGTGAAATTCCACGAACATCCTGCATATATTTCCTCATACCAACAATCTATGGACAGTTGCTTAATAATTCTGCAGAGAATAGCAGTGCCAAATTGTGATTCCTCCTCTGACAAAATAATGGACACTGAATCTACTTGGTGTGAAAACTGCGTAGTATGTGAAAAAAGTGGACTAATGAGAAGAAAGATCACATACCTAAGTGACTGGAATATTTTTTCATTAAAATTTGATGCATGCATCTTGTGAAATTCCACGAACATCCTGCATATATTTCCTCATACCAACAATCTATGGACAGTTGCTTAATAATTCTGCAGAGAATAGCAGTGCCAAATTGTGATTCCTCCTCTGACAAAATAATGGACACTGAATCTACTTGGTGTGAAAACTGCGTAGTATGTGAAAAAAGTGGACTAATGAGAAGAAAGATCACATACCTAAGTGACTGGAATATTTTTTCATTAAAATTTGATGCATGCATCTTGTGAAATTCCACGAACATCCTGCATATATTTCCTCATACCAACAATCTATGGACAGTTGCTTAATAATTCTGCAGAGAATAGCAGTGCCAAATTGTGATTCCTCCTCTGACAAAATAATGGACACTGAATCTACTTGGTGTGAAAACTGCGTAGTATGTGAAAAAAGTGGACTAATGAGAAGAAAGATCACATACCTAAGTGACTGGAATATTTTTTCATTAAAATTTGATGCATGCATCTTGTGAAATTCCACGAACATCCTGCATATATTTCCTCATACCAACAATCTATGGACAGTTGCTTAATAATTCTGCAGAGAATAGCAGTGCCAAATTGTGATTCCTCCTCTGACAAAATAATGGACACTGAATCTACTTGGTGTGAAAACTGCGTAGTATGTGAAAAAAGTGGACTAATGAGAAGAAAGATCACATACCTAAGTGACTGGAATATTTTTTCATTAAAATTTGATGCATGCATCTTGTGAAATTCCACGAACATCCTGCATATATTTCCTCATACCAACAATCTATGGACAGTTGCTTAATAATTCTGCAGAGAATAGCAGTGCCAAATTGTGATTCCTCCTCTGACAAAATAATGGACACTGAATCTACTTGGTGCGAAAACTGCGTAGTATGTGAAAAAAGTGGACTAATGAGAAGAAAGATCACACACCTAAGTGACTGGAATATTTTTTCATTAAAATTTGATGCATGCATCTTGTGAAATTCCACGAACATCCTGCATATATTTCCTCATACCAACAATCTATGGACAGTTGCTTAATAATTCTGCAGAGAATAGCAGTGCCAAATTGTGATTCCTCCTCTGACAAAATAATGGACACTGAATCTACTTGGTGTGAAAACTGCGTAGTATGTGAAAAAAGTGGACTAATGAGAAGAAAGATCACATACCTAAGTGACTGGAATATTTTTTCATTAAAATTTGATGCATGCATCTTGTGAAATTCCACGAACATCCTGCATATATTTCCTCATACCAACAATCTATGGACAGTTGCTTAATAATTCTGCAGAGAATAGCAGTGCCAAATTGTGATTCCTCCGCTGACAAAATAATGGACACTGAATCTACTTGGTGTGAAAACTGCGTAGTATGTGAAAAAAGTGGACTAATGAGAAGAAAGATCACATACCTAAGTGACTGGAATATTTTTTCATTAAAATTTGATGCATGCATCTTGTGAAATTCCACGAACATCCTGCATATATTTCCTCATACCAACAATCTATGGACAGTTGCTTAATAATTCTGCAGAGAATAGCAGTGCCAAATTGTGATTCCTCCTCTGACAAAATAATGGACACTGAATCTACTTGGTGTGAAAACTGCGTAGTATGTGAAAAAAGTGGACTAATGAGAAGAAAGATCACATACCTAAGTGACTGGAATATTTTTTCATTAAAATTTGATGCATGCATCTTGTGAAATTCCACGAACATCCTGCATATATTTCCACATACCAACAATCTATGGACAGTTGCTTAATAATTCTGCAGAGAATAGCAGTGCCAAATTGTGATTCCTCCTCTGACAAAATAATGGACACTGAATCTACTTGGTGTGAAAACTGCGTAGTATGTGAAAAAAGTGGACTAATGAGAAGAAAGATCACATACCTAAGTGACTGGAATATTTTTTCATTAAAATTTGATGCATGCATCTTGTGAAATTCCACGAACATCCTGCATATATTTCCTCATACCAACAATCTATGGACAGTTGCTTAATAATTCTGCAGAGAATAGCAGTGCCAAATTGTGATTCCTCCTCTGACAAAATAATGGACACTGAATCTACTTGGTGTGAAAACTGCGTAGTATGTGAAAAAAGTGGACTAATGAGAAGAAAGATCACATACCTAAGTGACTGGAATATTTTTTCATTAAAATTTGATGCATGCATCTTGTGAAATTCCACGAACATCCTGCATATATTTCCTCATACCAACAATCTATGGACAGTTGCTTAATAATTCTGCAGAGAATAGCAGTGCCAAATTGTGATTCCTCCTCTGACAAAATAATGGACACTGAATCTACTTGGTGTGAAAACTGCGTAGTATGTGAAAAAAGTGGACTAATGAGAAGAAAGATCACATACCTAAGTGACTGGAATATTTTTTCATTAAAATTTGATGCATGCATCTTGTGAAATTCCACGAACATCCTGCATATATTTCCTCATACCAACAATCTATGGACAGTTGCTTAATAATTCTGCAGACAATAGCAGTGCCAAATTGTGATTCCTCCTCTGACAAAATAATGGACACTGAATCTACTTGGTGTGAAAACTGCGTAGTATGTGAAAAAAGTGGACTAATGAGAAGAAAGATCACACACCTAAGTGACTGGAATATTTTTTCATTAAAATTTGATGCATGCATCTTGTGAAATTCCACGAACATCCTGCATATATTTCCTCATACCAACAATCTATGGACAGTTGCTTAATAATTCTGCAGAGAATAGCAGTGCCAAATTGTGATTCCTCCTCTGACAAAATAATGGACACTGAATCTACTTGGTGTGAAAACTGCGTAGTATGTGAAAAAAGTGGACTAATGAGAAGAAAGATCACATACCTAAGTGACTGGAATATTTTTTCATTAAAATTTGATGCATGCATCTTGTGAAATTCCACGAACATCCTGCATATATTTCCTCATACCAACAATCTATGGACAGTTGCTTAATAATTCTGCAGAGAATAGCAGTGCCAAATTGTGATTCCTCCTCTGACAAAATAATGGCCACTGAATCTACTTGGTGTGAAAACTGCGTAGTATGTGAAAAAAGTGGACTAATGAGAAGAAAGATCACATACCTAAGTGACTGGAATATTTTTTCATTAAAATTTGATGCATGCATCTTGTGAAATTCCACGAACATCCTGCATATATTTCCTCATACCAACAATCTATGGACAGTTGCTTAATAATTCTGCAGAGAATAGCAGTGCCAAATTGTGATTCCTCCTCTGACAAAATAATGGCCACTGAATCTACTTGGTGTGAAAACTGCGTAGTATGTGAAAAAAGTGGACTAATGAGAAGAAAGATCACATACCTAAGTGACTGGAATATTTTTTCATTAAAATTTGATGCATGCATCTTGTGAAATTCCACGAACATCCTGCATATATTTCCTCATACCAACAATCTATGGACAGTTGCTTAATAATTCTGCAGAGAATAGCAGTGCCAAATTGTGATTCCTCCTCTGACAAAATAATGGCCACTGAATCTACTTGGTGTGAAAACTGCGTAGTATGTGAAAAAAGTGGACTAATGAGAAGAAAGATCACATACCTAAGTGACTGGAATATTTTTTCATTAAAATTTGATGCATGCATCTTGTGAAATTCCACGAACATCCTGCATATATTTCCTCATACCAACAATCTATGGACAGTTGCTTAATAATTCTGCAGAGAATAGCAGTGCCAAATTGTGATTCCTCCTCTGACAAAATAATGGCCACTGAATCTACTTGGTGTGAAAACTGCGTAGTATGTGAAAAAAGTGGACTAATGAGAAGAAAGATCACATACCTAAGTGACTGGAATATTTTTTCATTAAAATTTGATGCATGCATCTTGTGAAATTCCACGAACATCCTGCATATATTTCCTCATACCAACAATCTATGGACAGTTGCTTAATAATTCTGCAGAGAATAGCAGTGCCAAATTGTGATTCCTCCTCTGACAAAATAATGGCCACTGAATCTACTTGGTGTGAAAACTGCGTAGT
Source organism: Parasteatoda tepidariorum (assembly GCF_982258835.1). Lineage (NCBI taxonomy): Eukaryota > Metazoa > Arthropoda > Arachnida > Araneae > Theridiidae > Parasteatoda > Parasteatoda tepidariorum. The sequence goes on from NC_141756.1 coordinate 126,737,963, forward strand.
ATGTGAAAAAAGTGGACTAATGAGAAGAAAGATCACATACCTAAGTGACTGGAATATTTTTTCATTAAAATTTGATGCATGCATCTTGTGAAATTCCACGAACATTCCTGCATATATTTCCTCATACCAACAATCATATGGACAGTTGCTTAATAATTCTGCAGAGAACAGCAGTACCAAAATGTGATTCCCCCTCTGACAAAATAATGGACACTGAATCTACTTGGTGTAAAAACTGCGTAGTATATGAAAAAAGTAGACTAATGAGAAGAAAGATCATATACCTTAGTGACTGGAGTATTTTTTCATTAAAATTTGATGCATGCATCTTGTGAAATTCCACGAACTTCAATTATCTGAAGCAAGGAAGTAAATAAAATGGGGGTGATTAAAAAATTGACTAATTGACTGAAGAAATATGCTTTAGTTTATTTATTATGTTCCTTTTCGTTTCAAAAGCTTGTAATTTTTGCTTATTTTTCTTGGGGTGTTTTCTATGTAAATGTACTGGATACTTTGTAAAATATGTACAGTTTTTATGGAGGCTTGTTCTAAAAGTGTTTAATATTTCATTGTTGTTTTAATTACTTTAAGTAAAAGAAAATCCATTCCAACTCATCAAAAAAAAAATAAAGATAGGGCAAAATTTTTTTTGACTAAATTCTTTTAATTTGTTTTATTTCTTTAAATGTAATTTATTTTTTTAAAAATTATTATCGGATTGAATGGGTTTTCTTAAATTTTTGTTTTTATGCTTACTTAGTTCACTTATTTAGTTAATTCTTGTAATTAAGAAAATCCATCCCCTCTCATCGTAACAAAAAAAAGATGGGGTTTAAAGACAATTTTTTACCTTTTTTTATTTCTCTAAATATGAATTATTCTTTTTTTTTTTTTGAAAAAAATTTATTTCGGACTAAATGGATTTTCGTTCGTATTTTAAAAGTTTTATACTTAGTTAAATCACATTATCTTTTTATATTTTTATCATCTGCAAATGTTTCACATTTCTCTCATCTTTTGTCATTATTTGCATCATACCCTATCTTAAACATTGTTTTATTATTGAAGAAAATAAAAATCCAATTCAACCCATCAAAATAAATAAATAAAAAAATTTGCATATAGCTTTTATTCCAAATTATTTAAAGTGTTTTTTATTTCTTTAAATGAGTAGTCAAAAAATGAACTAAATGGGATTTTCATTACTTTAGAAAGCTTTATTTTATTATTAGAGAAAGATAATCTCTTTTTAATCATTTTTGGTACTTTTATTACATTATTTGGTATGAAACATATTTTTGTTTGCTATTATTAAGAATATTTTTTTTCAAGTTTAAAACAGTGTTTCAGTGGAAACAAACTCAATTTTTTTTAAAAACGATTTATTAAAAAATTTCTTCAAAAATTCAGTTATTATATATGTAAACAATATAACTGACCAATTCAACCTCCATGAAACCTTGCAAATTCATTTTGGTTTTAATGTTTACTTGACTGTAATCAATTGTATTATATATATGTAAACAACCTGACAGTTTGCTTCTAAAAAAAAAAAAAAAAAAAAAATTATGAAGAAAAAAAAAAGAAAAATGTAAAAGAAAGATATATAAAAGGAAAAAAAATGTAAGAAAAAAAGAATATAAATGGGAAAAAAAAAGAAAGAAAAAAATATAAAAGAAAAAATATAAAAGAAAAAATATAAAACAAAAAAAATTTAAAAAAATAAATTAAAAAAAAGGTAAAAAAATGAAAATATAAAAAAATATGAAAAATTTAAAAAAGCAAACTGTGGTAATAATATTTTGTGTAATATTTTTGTACTTACCTTTCAATTTATATGATTAAAATGTTTTGTAGTATTCAACTAAAGAGTTATCAAATTAATACTATGTATGCATTTTTTGTGTTTAGTATTCTGTTTACTTAAAAATTGTTTACATCATTATATTTATCTATAAACATTGAAAATTTTTCTTTAATTAGAGTACTTTCATATGTAAAGCAAGAGTTTAACATTTAAAGTTTCTATTTTTTACAGCTTTCATTTTTTCATTTAATTATAGTTTATTGTTAAATAATTTTTTTTTAAACTTTTTTTATTTAATCATTTTGTTCAATTAAAAAACATTAAATCTTTGCATCAGTGTTTCATACTTTTTTGCTGTACTTTATGAATTGAGTGATGTATTATGTTTTAATTCCGGAAATGTTGAAAGCATAAGGTTATATTTTTACGAATTAAATTTTAAATGAAGAATAGAGTATGGATAGAACGAATTTAAGTGATTCGAACCAAAAAAAATTTCGTTTGTCAATTTTTGAATATCTTTAAACTAATAGAGTCGAATGGATTAATGAAGTCCTAAAAACATTGAATTTATGAACGATTCGTAAAGTATTTCTGCTCAGATCATCCATTCAATATTTAGCTATAATCAACAGTATGATTAGATCATATTAAGAGGACTTTTTTCTAAAAAGTTGAACCTGTGATTTTATAGTTTTAAACCTGTATTATCAAGTCAAAAAATTCCTTAGAAAAACAGGGCGAAGTAATACCTCTCAATTAACGCACCGTTTCAATTACAGGAAGCCAGGCAAAAAAATTTTATGAGCAGATATTATTAACTGGAATTCTTCAAATCCATTCAAGTGTAAATTCGATTGAAAAAATAATTTGACTTCAGTTTGTTAAACTGAGCTTGACTTAAATTTCAATTCAATTAAACAGTGCAGATTTTTTCGGGGGGGGGGGACGAAACTAGAGCATAATTGAATGCAGGTTAATGAATACCAGCCTTTATCGTGAGATATTCTTACTGAAATACCAACTTTTATCATGAAATACTCTTACTTGAATACCAGATGTTTTCAAAGTAAGGAAATAATTATTTTTTCCAGTTCAATTAACTATCTTGAATTATTTCCTTTGAAATATTTCAATTAAGGCAACCATTTACTAAAGATTTTTAAATATTTGTTTCGATTATTAGGTGTGCGAAGTTTTCATAATATTTTGAAAAAGCATAAAATTTATAAAATTATCTAAATTACATTTTTAATTTTTCTGTCTGTAAAATTAAAATGTAGAAATAAACTGTTAAAAACAAAAACAATACTAAGACTAAATGACGCATTAATTGCTTTTTTGTTTAAATCGTATTTGGATATCGAAGTCTCTTAAGTTGTTAATCTTTTTTAGAATAATTTTTTGTATTTTATTTGTCACCAGCTTTAATCAAATTAAAATCGCAGTCTACAACTTAATGCTTTATTAAAAAGTAGCACCACAATGTCGTTTAATGAATATTTAAAATTTTTGTCTTCGCAGAGAAATATATTTTTCACTTATGCAAAGCAATTTTGTGGAGGGAACGGCAGAAAATGTTTTGCCACTTTCTGTTAATTTGTCGTAACTGTGGTTAAAAGAAAAATCTACAATCCAATGAGGTGAACCGGGTTCGTATCCCAGCGATGGCATGGCTGGTAGATACGAGCCCGCATCCGGCTTGGACAGACCACAGGGAATTACTGTAAATCTTGCACCGCGATGGCTCAGGGGCTAGAGCGCTCGCCTTCCATTGAGGTGAACCGGGTTCGTATCCCAGCGATGGCATGGCTGGTCAATACGAATCCGCATCCGGCTTGGACCGACCACAGGGAATTACTGGAAATCTTGCGCCGCGATGGCTCAGGGGCTAGAGCGCTCGCCTTCCATTGAGGTGAACCGGGTTCGTATCCCAGCGATGGCATGGTTGGTCAATACGAATCCGCATCCGGCTTGGTCCGACCACAGGGAATTACTGGAAATCTTGCGCCGCGATGGCTCAGGGGCTAGAGCGCTCGCCTTCCATTGAGGTGAACCGGGTTCGTATCCCAGCGATGGCATGGCTGGTCAATACGAATCCGCATCCGGCTTGGACCGACCACAGGGAATTACTGGAAATCTTGCGCCGCGATGGCTCAGGGGCTAGAGCGCTCGCCTTCCATTGAGGTGAACCGGGTTCGTATCCCAGCGATGGCATGGCTGGTCAATACGAATCCGCATCCGGCTTGGAGTGACCACAGGGAATTACTGGAAATCTTGCGCCGCGATGGCTCAGGGGCTAGAGCGCTCGCCTTCCATTGAGGTGAACCGGGTTCGTATCCCAGCGATGGCATGGCTGGTCAATACGAATCCGCATCCGGCTTGGAGTGACCACAGGGAATTACTGGAAATCTTGCGCCGCGATGGCTCAGGGGCTAGAGCGCTCGCCTTCCATTGAGGTGAACCGGGTTCGTATCCCAGCGATGGCATGGCTGGTCAATACGAATCCGCATCCGGCTTGGACCGACCACAGGGAATTACTGGAAATCTTGCGCCGCGATGGCTCAGGGGCTAGAGCGCTCGCCTTCCATTGAGGTGAACCGGGTTCGTATCCCAGCGATGGCATGGCTGGTCAATACGAATCCGCATCCGGCTTGGACCGACCACAGGGAATTACTGGAAATCTTGCGCCGCGATGGCTCAGGGGCTAGAGCGCTCGCCTTCCATTGAGGTGAACCGGGTTCGTATCCCAGCGATGGCATGGCTGGTCAATACGAATCCGCATCCGGCTTGGACCGACCACTGGGAATTACTGGAAATCTTGCGCCGCGATGGCTCAGGGGCTAGAGCGCTCGCCTTCCATTGAGGTGAACCGGGTTCGTATCCCAGCGATGGCATGGCTGGTCAATACGAATCCGCATCCGGCTTGGACCGACCACAGGGAATTACTGGAAATCTTGCGCCGCGATGGCTCAGGGGCTAGAGCGCTCGCCTTCCATTGAGGTGAACCGGGTTCGTATCCCAGCGATGGCATGGCTGGTCAATACGAATCCGCATCCGGCTTGGACCGACCACAGGGAATTACTGGAAATCTTGCGCCGCGATGGCTCAGGGGCTAGAGCGCTCGCCTTCCATTGAGGTGAACCGGGTTCGTATCCCAGCGATGGCATGGCTGGTCAATACGAATCCGCATCCGGCTTGGACCGACCACTGGGAATTACTGGAAATCTTGCGCCGCGATGGCTCAGGGGCTAGAGCGCTCGCCTTCCATTGAGGTGAACCGGGTTCGTATCCCAGCGCTGGCATGGCTGGTCAATACGAATCCGCATCCGGCTTGGTCCGACCACAGGGAATTACTGGAAATCTTGCGCCGCGATGGCTCAGGGGCTAGAGCGCTCGCCTTCCATTGAGGTGAACCGGGTTCGTATCCCAGCGATGGCATGGCTGGTCAATACGAATCCGCATCCGGCTTGGACCGACCACAGGGAATTACTGGAAATCTTGCGCCGCGATGGCTCAGGGGCTAGAGCGCTCGCCTTCCATTGAGGTGAACCGGGTTCGTATCCCAGCGATGGCATGGCTGGTCAATACGAATCCGCATCCGGCTTGGACCGACCACAGGGAATTACTGGAAATCTTGCGCCGCGATGGCTCAGGGGCTAGAGCGCTCGCCATCCATTGAGGTGAACCGGGTTCGTATCCCAGCGATGGCATGGCTGGTCAATACGAATCCGCATCCGGCTTGGACCGACCACAGGGAATTACTGGAAATCTTGCGCCGCGATGGCTCAGGGGCTAGAGCGCTCGCCTTCCATTGAGGTGAACCGGGTTCGTATCCCAGCGATGGCATGGCTGGTCAATACGAATCCGCATCCGGCTTGGTCCGACCACAGGGAATTACTGGAAATCTTGCGCCGCGATGGCTCAGGGGCTAGAGCGCTCGCCTTCCATTGAGGTGAACCGGGTTCGTATCCCAGCGATGGCATGGCTGGTCAATACGAATCCGCATCCGGCTTGGACCGACCACAGGGAATTACTGGAAATCTTGCGCCGCGATGGCTCAGGGGCTAGAGCGCTCGCCTTCCATTGAGGTGAACCGGGTTCGTATCCCAGCGATGGCATGGCTGGTCAATACGAATCCGCATCCGGCTTGGACCGACCACTGGGAATTACTGGAAATCTTGCGCCGCGATGGCTCAGGGGCTAGAGCGCTCGCCTTCCATTGAGGTGAACCGGGTTCGTATCCCAGCGATGGCATGGCTGGTCAATACGAATCCGCATCCGGCTTGGACCGACCACAGGGAATTACTGGAAATCTTGCGCCGCGATGGCTCAGGGGCTAGAGCGCTCGCCTTCGATTGAGGTGAACCGGGTTCGTATCCCAGCGATGGCATGGCTGGTCAATACGAATCCGCATCCGGCTTGGACCGACCACAGGGAATTACTGGAAATCTTGCGCCGCGATGGCTCAGGGGCTAGAGCGCTCGCCTTCCATTGAGGTGAACCGGGTTCGTATCCCAGCGATGGCATGGCTGGTCAATACGAATCCGCATCCGGCTTGGACCGACCACTGGGATTTACTGGAAATCTTGCGCCGCGATGGCTCAGGGGCTAGAGCGCTCGCCTTCCATTGAGGTGAACCGGGTTCGTATCCCAGCGATGGCATGGCTGGTCAATACGAATCCGCATCCGGCTTGGACCGACCACAGGGAATTACTGGAAATCTTGCGCCGCGATGGCTCAGGGGCTAGAGCGCTCGCCTTCCATTGAGGTGAACCGGGTTCGTATCCCAGCGATGGCATGGCTGGTCAATACGAATCCGCATCCGGCTTGGACCGACCACAGGGAATTACTGGAAATCTTGCGCCGCGATGGCTCAGGGGCTAGAGCGCTCGCCTTCCATTGAGGTGAACCGGGTTCGTATCCCAGCGATGGCATGGCTGGTCAATACGAATCCGCATCCGGCTTGCACCGACCACAGGGAATTACTGGAAATCTTGCGCCGCGATGGCTCAGGGGCTAGAGCGCTCGCCTTCCATTGAGGTGAACCGGGTTCGTATCCCAGCGATGGCATGGCTGGTCAATACGAATCCGCATCCGGCTTGCACCGACCACAGGGAATTACTGGAAATCTTGCGCCGCGATGGCTCAGGGGCTAGAGCGTTCGCCTTCCATTGAGGTGAACCGGGTTCGTATCCCAGCGATGGCATGGCTGGTCAATACGAATCCGCATCCGGCTTGGACCGACCACAGGGAATTACTGGAAATCTTGCGCCGCGATGGCTCAGGGGCTAGAGCGTTCGCCTTCCATTGAGGTGAACCGGGTTCGTATCCCAGCGATGGCATGGCTGGTCAATACGAATCCGCATCCGGCTTGCACCGACCACAGGGAATTACTGGAAATCTTGCGCCGCGATGGCTCAGGGGCTAGAGCGCTCGCCTTCCATTGAGGTGAACCGGGTTCGTATCCCAGCGATGGCATGGCTGGTCAATACGAATCCGCATCCGGCTTGCACCGACCACAGGGAATTACTGGAAATCTTGCGCCGCGATGGCTCAGGGGCTAGAGCGCTCGCCTTCCATTGAGGTGAACCGGGCTCGTATCCCAGCGATGGCATGGCTGGTCAATACGAATCCGCATCCGGCTTGCACCGACCACAGGGAATTACTGGAAATCTTGCACCGCGATGGCTCAGGGGCTAGAGCGTTCGCCTTCCATTGAGGTGAACCGGGTTCGTATCCCAGCGATGGCATGGCTGGTCAATACGAATCCGCATCCGGCTTGCACCGACCACAGGGAATTACTGGAAATCTTGCGCCGCGATGGCTCAGGGGCTAGAGCGCTCGCCTTCCATTGAGGTGAACCGGGTTCGTATCCCAGCGATGGCATGGCTGGTCAATACGAATCCGCATCCGGCTTGCACCGACCACAGGGAATTACTGGAAATCTTGCGCCGCGATGGCTCAGGGGCTAGAGCGCTCGCCTTCCATTGAGGTGAACCGGGTTCGTATCCCAGCGATGGCATGGCTGGTCAATACGAATCCGCATCCGGCTTGCACCGACCACAGGGAATTACTGGAAATCTTGCGCCGCGATGGCTCAGGGGCTAGAGCGTTCGCCTTCCATTGAGGTGAACCGGGTTCGTATCCCAGCGATGGCATGGCTGGTCAATACGAATCCGCATCCGGCTTGGACCGAGCAAGTGAATTACTATAAATCTAAATCTAATCAAATAAGGAATCTAATCAAAATACTACTATGGAACCAGGATTTGCCTTTAGATTCTTTTAACGGGTATTTATATCTTGCAGTATTTTTTACGCTGCCAAATTTATTGATTAAAAAGAGAATGTAATTTATGGATTAATTTTAAGCATAATTAAGTGCGCCTTTAGTTGTAAAAATTTAAATTTACTAAGTTGTTTCAATTTGTGATGAATAAGAAATATAAGTTTTGAAATATTTATTCTTGAATGAAACTTCAATCGTTTATTTAAAGTGTTTTCGAATTGTTTCAGCTATACGTGTTTGCCAATTAATGCACAAAAATGAGTGAAAAGTTTATAAGCATGAAACTAATATTTTTGCTCTAGTTTTATATATATTAACGTATAGTTTCTACTTTGATGCAAACCTTTTTTATGATTTTAATGACAAAGAATATATTCATTATAAAAAGGAATCCACACTATGCTTAAAGAATGCATTACAAAAATGAAGCTTGCACAACACCGTTTAGGAGTTTTAAAATAATCCCTAAAGCTTTATTAATCAGAAAACAGGGATTTATCAAGCAAATTATTTTTCTGATTATCTATTTGCGAACTAATCATGTACTGTTATTTATATTAGTCATATTTGCTGTTATTTTCAGAATTTCATTAGTAAATGATTGTAAGTAAATATTTAAGTTAACTTTAGCAATTAATGTTAATATATAGTTTGATTTTTTTTCAGAAATTTATTCTAAAAATGTTCTTTTTTTAAAACTTGCTAATTATCTTTCCATGAAAGAAATTTTTATGCCTTTTTAAAAAATGAAATTTTTAAAAAACAATTTTTTGAGATTTTTAATTCCAAAAATGTTTCTGTTCAATCTCAGGTTTAAAAGCACTTCTTTAATTTTCAAATATAAGAAAAAATAAATTTAGTTAATTTGGTTATTTTTTTATCACTAAAAATATTTTCTCTGAGATATTATTTTAAAAAGCTATTTTTTGTATGGAAATATTTTTGAAGGGAAAATAGTGCATGATTATTGTATTTTAATGATTATAATTAAAAATAGTCTTTGTAATTGTTATTATAAACAAAAATATTTCTTTTCTATAACCTCTTTTTTAAAAAATAAAATTATTTGAACGAACGTTTGATTTGAATCGGTTAATGGAACCCTTAAAAAAATTGAATCAAATGAACGATTTGTGAAGCTTTTTTATTGATATTTACATAATATTTAACTATGATCAACAGGGTGATAAAATGATATTAAGAGGACGTTTTTCGAAAGTTGAAACTGTTATTTGAAATATTTACTTTGAAATTACTAAAATTCTTTTTAAAACAGGGCGAAGCGGTACCTCTCGTTTTACTAATTGTTCCAATTACTAAAAACGAAATTGTGAATTCAAAGTACTTTTAAACACGGAGTGAAGGAAAGTGTTTCGTTTTGAAGTGAAAACTTTTTTCCATACGCAGGAAATTAATCAATAAGATTTCTTCGCCGACTTTCTTAACTGGTATCCTTGAAATACAATTTCAAAATTTAAACTTTTATTCAAGTTCTATTTTGAAACTTTTGTTTGACTAAAACCTAATCTGTTTTTTTTTCTTCCTGTGGCGTTGTTCACGCTCATGCTTAAGCGATTGTACTTAAGTGATGGCAAAGCTTTTTCACGATATCCTCTTGCATGAATTCCAGAAGGTCTCAAAGTAAATAAATATTTAATAAAATACTCTTTACTGTTCAATTAACTATATAGTACTATATAGTAACTATATAACTTTATAACTTTTCATCAGAAACACCAATTGACAAAAAATGTCCAGAATTGTTTTTTTTTTAAAAATGTTTATGAGAAATTTTTATAATGTTTGACAAAAACCTAAAATTTGTAAAAATTTCTTAATTAAAGTCATTTTCTGTCATAAAAGTTAAAATATAACAGAAATCAATATTTAAAAATGAAAATGAGTTGATTAAAAATCACATTAATACCTCTTATGTTTAGGCATAGGTAAAAATACAAACTTATTTTTTTTTCGATTTAGCTAAGTTACGGTATTGTGCCTGCCGCGACCTCTAATTATAATAATAATCATATTAATAATATTAACAATTCAACTTTTATGAACGTTTTTATTAGTTTTGAGCTTTTTATTTTTTTGTCTGTTTTTTTTTCTTAATTCGTACTAGACATTGGCAGAAAATGTTTCTTCTTTGTGTATTTATCAGCCTCCCTGATTAAAATAAAATTGTTTTTGTAACTAATGCTGTGAATTATTATCAAAAATTTAATTTTATAAATTTTTCTAAAACAAAATAAAGTCTTGAAAGCTAATATTTATTAATAATTATTATAGATAGTTTATTTTTGAAGTAGTTTTCTTCCATAACTGATGCTTATCAATTTCAGAAAAGATGCAATAGGCTTGTTGATTTACAACATTTACATATCTATCTTATTTTTAAGGAGTGCATTAAATAGCTAGTTGCATTTACCTGTGCCATTGACGGAGATTTTTTTTAGAAAAAAAATTTCGCCATTAATGTGAAAGTAATGAACTTTTAAAATAATGATTCATCTACTCCTGGGATAATTTTATACCTGACCTGTATACCACGTGACTCAGGATAAGGAATCTAATCAAAACCTTACTATGGAACCAGGATTCGGTTCTATTAATTGATTATATTGATATTTGGAACATTTTTTGTCATTACAAATTTTAAATTATAAAAGAATATAATTTTGATACATTTAATTCAAATATACTGAAATTTATTATCAAATTTTACATTTAAAAGTTTTTCATTTCAATTTGTGATGAACAGGAAGCATTAATAGTTTCTCAAATGATCTTTAAATTGTTTCAGTCTCCGTGGGTAAAAATACAAGAATTGGGTGAAACGTTTATATTCTAAATCTAAGCTTTTTATTTTAACTTTATTTATAAAGTATCATGTCTTCTGTATTATTGAGGCACACTTTTTTATGATTTTAGAGAGGAAAAATGAATATTTAATCAAAATTTTTTTAAAAAAAGGTGCTCGCTAAGCAAAAAAGTACTTAAAATATTAAATTTTCACAAAACTATGATATCGTTTTGAAATTTTTAAGGCTCCTTACTCATTCATGAGATTTCTGAAATAAAATATTTTTTAATGAAAGAACTAATCATGTACTGTTATTTTTAAAATTTTATTACTAAATAATTGTTGTTGAATGTTTAATTTATCTGCAGTAATTAATGATAATTATTCATAGTTTGATTTCTTTTTCACATTTTTGCAAAACTCATTCATTACTTTTTCAAAACTTGTGAATAAGAGTAACTACCATACAAAATATATTTTTACGTTTTTTATTTTTAGTTCAAACTTTAAAACTCAGTTTCTCAGACATTTATTTCGAAAATGTTTTAGTTAAATATATTTACTTAAAATTATTAGATTAAAATATTAAAATAAACACTACTGACTATGTACGGAAGGTATTCACTTCAAAAAGCAAAGTGTAAAAAACCAACGAAAAAAAGCAGTTTGTTCTCAGTTTGGCAATGGGTATCTATATCATATTTTGGGTTGTAATTAATGGGTTAACTTAGACTTTTTAACTACTTTTATACATGTGACTTTTTAAATTGAAGAGTCACATTTCTTAAAGAGAATTAGTATTCTAAATATAACGTTTTTCTTGTTTAAACGTGCTTCCTCTCTTTGATCTTATATTTTACCAATGATTAAAACTGAATTTTTGACTAATTAAAAAGTTCGCGCTTGTTCCTTTTATAAATTTTTTTTTAACTATTTCCAAGTTAGAAAAACTGGCAGAAAGAAACAAGTACCCTGAATTTTTAATGTTAATGAGCTCAATGCTTGCTTTTAATTATTAAACCAATAATTATAACAGCAATTGATGGTCTCTGCTAAACATAGGCATTATTACAGCTTAATAAAAATATCTCAAGTATAATTATATTTTTAATTTAAATCTGTGTCCTCCCTATGGTTTAGCATTTGACCAGTATATAAACTACAGTGGTGAACAGTAATTTATTTTCCTTAAACTACTGCAAATTTGTTAGAGTTTTATGTCGTTGGTTGGTTAATCATATCGTCAAAAAGAAACCAATATTTCATAAATGTATTATTTTTAAAACTTATTGTGTAAAATCCTTTTTATTCTCTTAATAGTGTACTAATCAATATTTTTAGAGCTTGAATGCAATGAAAATTTATTGCAATTAAAAGCACTTCCATTTAAACAAGGAACTGTCAATTCTTTCTTAACTTGCGAATTAATAATTAATCATTTTTTCAAAGGAGTTAAAAATGTTTTACAAATGCCAGGTCTTTTTACAAAAAATTTAGAAACGCTTTAGTTTGTTGATAACCAATAATTAAAATTTAACTAGTTAACGCTCAATTTAAGCTTATTGGGCGTTCCTAAACAATCAAATTTTAGTATTTTTAAGCTGCTAGTAAATCTATCTACACACATCTCTGAAACGAAACCAATATTTTTTGGTATTTTATATACTTTACTGTGTTCATGAAACCATTTCACTAAGTATGAAACTTCATTAAGGGAAAATACTTTTTTATGCCGTTATATAAAATACATAAAAGAAATTAAATATCGATTCAGAAATTGAATTAATAAAAGACTGCTAGAAGAATATTTACCATTATCAACTGATTGATGAGCTTAACAACATAGATTTCTCTAAACCGATCAAACATAAGTACAAACGACTTATCTCTATTTTTTTTCTATTTTCTTTATTTCAAATAATTTTAATACACTTAATAATATATTAAATTTGTAAAATCTCTTTTCTTTGTGATTGACGCTTTACCTGCAAACTGTCATTTCAACATTATATAAAACGACAAATTTTGCATTTAAACTTTTCTTAAAGTCTTTTTGCTGTATTTTTACCCAAATTTTTTGAAATTCACGAAAATAATCCACACGTATGGTTTTTCAGTTTCTTTCCTCCCTTTATATTTTTTTCTTATTGTTAGTGTAAGAAATCTGAAAATTAAAAATGTTATTTCAAAATGAAGCATTATTAATTGGTAAGTGCATAAAGCATTTTAAATAATATTACTCTCAGCGTTGTTGCAAATATCTGTGAGAAGTTCCTTCTAGTAAACGTATTTTGCTTTTTTTAGAGCGATAAAGAAAAGGCAAAATCCATAGAACTGTCAATGAGGTGTTATTTTCTGAATTTGTGACTGTTAAACTTAATAAAACTGATTTAGTGATAAATCTATACAAATTCTCGATACTCTTCCGATGTACGAAATTGTGTTAAAGTACTAGGGTCTTTTTTAAAGTAATAAAAATGCAAAATCCAAGAAATTGCCAATACGTTTTCATGAGTTTTGAACCCTTTAGAGTAATAAAGAAAAAAACGTTCCAAAAGAATTCTCGGATTCTTTTTCTTATTTAAAATTTACAAAAGTAGGAGAGATTTGTGTTCCTCAAATTTAATAAGTTTATATTAAGTGGGCGTACCCAATCTGGCTGGATCGAATGATTTCACTTCTCTGAATAACTTTTTGAAGTTGCAAATTCATTGATTTGTTTGAGAACTTAAGAGATTTAATGAAATGAAATTTGCCAAATTAAATTTGAAAAGGAAAAGACTAATAAGAGGTGAAATTTTTGAGAAAGTAAATGCTAGAAAAATAACTTATTTGTACCATTAATTTATAATTTTGTGAAAACAATGTAGTTTTAGTAAATATGATTGGGCATTTTCAAATTATCTACTCTAGTATGAAGTCTAATTTGGTGCGTTTTATAATATCCTACCTAAAATATATATAAATATAAAATATATATATATAAAAATTTTAAATTTAAATGCATACATAAATAAAATCAATGATTATGTTTTTTTTGAAGAATCAATAGTATAACCTAGTGATCAACAAATATAGCTCATAAGACCTGTGCAATTCATCTTTTTAGAAAACTACTTTAAATGTCTCAACTAGTAATAATGATTGTATAAACTATTTTTTAACTTTTAAGAAAGAAAATTAATGGTGTTAATTAACGGTGTTACGTTGTAGCATGTGCTCAGCCATACTTACATAATTAATACTATTTTTCCTACTACTGATTAATTAAATGTTGTTTATTAGTATTTCTTTTATCGTTGTTGTTGAATGTTGGGCTTAATAGCACAAGTGCTGCAGACACTCTTACAGCCCAAACATCGCTGCGTGCTCAATGCAATGAAATCATACAGTGATATAAAACAAGTTTGAGAAAATAAGAGGTACAAAATAATTTATTTCTCAGGCTCATTTTAAGTGCAAAATATAAATTTGAATGGATTATTTATTTCAATGCGTAATTTATTTTATTTTTTTCTACATAAAAGTTAATTTTTTCAAATTAAATATTCTTTGTCCTACGTTCACTACTTTTTTTAATTTATAGCTACTGTCTTGGTCTAATATTTTAATGTAGTTTGCAAAGTAATAGCTTATAAATAACATAAAACTGAATGGTTTCTTTTGCGCTAATATTTTTTTAAAAGAAAGAATTTCTTTGGAAATTTGGAAGGACAATAATGTCAAGTGTTCTATTTAGAAATTATAAACAAGCGCGTGGATTATACTTTCTTGTAAAAAAAATTTATAATTTTATTAATATGAAACGCTTGTGAAATAAATATATTTTCGATATTAATTTTGAAAATATTCACCAAATATTGACATATTTGTCATGTGATATTGAAAATATTTGTCATGTGAAACATTTCCATTAGATAATTGCACTTATCCTCAAAACACTTATTTAGATTAAGTGTTTATATACTTACTATTTCTTTCAAATATTTTTTCTAAAATATTATTTAAAACTCATTAGTTATTTTTAGAAAAAGAATATAACTTAACAAATTAAGAGTTTTATAAAATTTCTGAAACAAACTCAAATTAGTGATGACAATATGTTGTAAAAAGTTCAAAATTATTGGAAAAAAAATGACACAATTTTTTTTTGTTTTAAATTCACATTGTCCAGTCCCCTTAATCAGTTTTCTTGGAGTGTTGTTCACTTATGAATTTGATTGCTGCCTCCCACAATGGGTGAGAAAACTTCTCACAACAATTCAATGCAAAAGGGTAGAAAGTGAGAAACTGGGAATATACAGATCATTAACGGCATCGTTCATCAGAACGAAAAATATTTTGAAAGACCCAGAAACTAAATATTTTGAGTCTTTTTATGCGTTTTATATTTCATTATTAAAAGGAGAAAAAATATCTTCTGACACGCTTTATATTGGTGCACCTTATTAGTAAAAAAAAGTTTCAGATTCATCTTTTTTAAAGATTAATAGTTTTCAAAACAAATATATTCCGAATATTTTGATTAATAGAAAAGAGTTTTAGACCGGTAATATTTATATCTCTGGTGCAAAACATATTTGCAGTTGTTTTTTAGAAGGTAAAATTTCTTAATGAAGAAAACTGCCATTTTTTAATTCAAATTTTCTTAAACTCTTTATTATTTTTTATTTTATTTATTTATTCTATCAATCCGTTCTCAGAAAGGTTGTCATAAAACATAAGATAGTCAAGTAAATAAAGCAACGATAACTTATCAACAGATTTTAGTTACCGTTTCTATATTTTGAAAATAAAAATAGCAATAAAACAAGTTTAAAAAATAAATTAAAATTGTTTTTCTTTTCTCAAAAGGAGAAAACTTTACTATAATTTTTTATTCTACTCTTATTGATAAAAATAAGCATACAAGTTAAAAGCTTCGAATGGTTGCTCATCTATTTTTGTAAAGTAGATATTTTCTGATTTATAGTGATTTGAAGCAATACGATAATTGATATTTACGTTTGTCAAATTATTACTGTTTTTATGAAAGTGGCCTTAAAAATATTTAAAAAATCAAATGATAACGGCAAATAAAATTTTATTGTACACAAGTAAGATTCTTATTATTTAATTAATTATAATTAAAATATTATTTTGATATAATATTGTAAAATATTATTTTGATATTCATCTTCAAAGTCATAAAAAAGTCATATTGAACATTATTATCAATTTGAAAGAATTTCAAAATCATTGATTTAAATGACATCATGTAAAATAACTAGAATGATTAAAATGTGCTATTTAGTTACCGACTTAAATGGAATATTATTTACAAATCTCTACTAATTTTATCATAGAGGCTCATCCTTATTAATGATGAATCCCATGATTAGTAGGAAAATAATTGAGCTAAAAATTCCAAATTGATCCGGCTAATTGAACTAATTACTTCTAATAATAGGTTATTAATTGAACTATGAAAACTTAATCTAATGTTTGTAGCGTGACGTTCCTTTAAATACATTTTACTAAAGAGAGTTAAATATTTCATAAGTATAAATTGCAGTTGTATTTGGTGTGATAACTTTAAATAGCATTTTTTTAAAGTTAAGATAAAGTTTTATAATTTTTTTAAAAAGAGTTTAAGGGTTAAAAAATCAAAGTTTTGATAAACAGTATTGATTTTGAAAAAAATAATTAATACATGTTATAAACAGCTCTTCTACATTTATTGAAAATTATTTTGAGATCCTTTAACAGTATTAAATACTACTTGCGTCGTTGTTAACAAAATCAGTTACCACTATCCGTTGAATGGGGAAGATTTCGGCAATTACACTAAAATCATCGCAAAGATTTCTGCACAATGGCCCACTAGAAACTAATAAATAACTAGCAGATTAGACCCAGAAAAAGAGAAGAATTGAACTTATGATGTCTCTACCTATTCTTTTGTTTTTATAACTTCAAGTTGCTTGATTTTTGGCTTACCTTAGTTTGAAATGAAGCAATTAATAAATGGCCCTGCAAGTAATCTAGCTTGGATAAACCTTCAGTATTTGACAGCTACGTAAGATACATTTTAATTTCATTCCTCAGTTCATGATTACATTGTAAATAAAACTAGATGTTAAGTCTCGAAACAAGCTTGACTGAAGTTTTTAGTAAACTTCTGTTTCAAATTATTCAAAATAAATTTGCAAATGAACGTTGAAAAAATCAGCAACTACAGGAGGAAAAAATGTCTCAAAAGCTATATATAAATATATATATATTGCAAACAGGGTAAGCAGAAACCGTGCAGCATGATCACGGGCACTGCAGATTTTTTTTACTTCTTGGGTGAAATAGAAAATTTGTCTTTGAAAAGATAGAATGTTTCAACATTAAACTGTTGTTACCAAAGCTATCCATTTTCAACTAGGCTATTTTTTTAAAACGTCTTTAAACTAATTTCCAATCAAAAATATATAGCTGAATTGACAGAAAAGCAAAAATAAATTGTTCGTTCTGTACTAAATTAAAACTAAAGAAAAATTTTTCAGATAATTTTGCATGTCTTGCAATTGTAGAAAACTTCAATTTTTATATGTTAGAAATGAAGAAAAAAAAAGAAAATTTTGGAAAAAGGGTAAGTATTAAGTACTATGGGGGGGGGGAGGATTACTACCTCTGTAGATGCAAAAATTTTTGTTTCATCTAAAGTTCAGATCTAATTTGCAGATATATAAACTAACTAAAACTTATTTTTTTATTTAGCTAAAAACTTTAAAACTAAAGAAAATTGACAAAAAATATAAAAAATTCCTTTTATTATTTTCCAAAAATTTTGGATAGTCAAATTTGGTTTTTTCTCTGAGTTTTGTCTAATTTGGGTTGATCGCGTGAACTTCACCCATAACAAATGTCAAATAACTTTAAATGTACTAATTTTGTTAGTTCATACTTTTATTTTTTTTATTTTTGATAAGGTCAAAAATAAAGTGTTCAATTTTCTATTTATTTTACTAATGAAATATTTTAATAAATTCAAAAATATGAAATCTTTTCTCATAATTTTAGATAATGTTAGATTTCGAAATTCTTGGACAATTTTAGACATTCTTTATAGAAAATATATCTGAAAGGTTGTTCATGAAAATAGATATAGTATTTTTATTAATTGTTCAGTAAATCCCTTTACCGTCCATGGTTTGCATCCGTTAACATTCTCCAACCTCGTTCTTATTGTTGAGTGTGTTAATCTGAATATCGTAAACACCATTTTCATTTTTCTTCAGTTCAAATGAGTCAACTGTATGGAAATCAATATTGGATTTTTTCAACAATTTTTGTTATTAAACATGACATTTTTGCTAGGATTGGTATTGGATATATGCCTTCTCTTGCAAGATGATACAAAAAAGCATCGATAACGCAGCGTGAATGTTAGGTTGCTTACGTTACCTAAGAGAAAGAATTTCAAAGCTTCATATTATTCCAAATTTAATGTTCGATATGTAATCAGTTGTTGTTTAAACCTATAATGTTGTTAGTAAAATTTTTAAACTATTTCTTATGATGTTTTAGAATATAATGAAATTTATAGATTGAAAAGAAAATATTGTAAGTTGGGAGCTAGATCTAGAAGAGTTAATCTTTTCTCACCAAATTGTTTCTTAACAAGCCAGTAAAATACAGCGAAACCGGGAAATTCCATAAATTTGAGGGGAAAATATTTTCGCCTTCAATATTCATAATCGCTTGGATAAAATTTCCTCGCTTATTTATCCCTTTCTCTATCACACTTATATGGTAGTTTCTGACTACTAAATATGTATCATACAAGAATAGGTTGTTTCTGACAATGAATTTATTTGAACCTGTTGACTGAGCTCAAATGGTGTGCACTATACATGCTTAATGCTTGCTTGGGGCGCTGGTCTGGACCCCTGAGCTCGTGTGATAATCAAATTAGTACAAGAAAATATTTTCCAGATTTGAGATGCAGTACTGAAATTGTGTCCAATTAGTATTTACAAGTAATATCAGGTTAATTTTCACCAAGGAAGGAAGCTTCAAGATTGCTTAAAAATTGATTGAAAGGAATAACTAGACGTAATTTAATTATGTTTAATTTTAATACACAAGGTTAATATATTCTTAACACTTGTTTTAAATTAATGAAGTGTCACACTATTAAATAAGCAAGACTGGGTGTATGCCAACGATCTATTTTGAAAAGAAAATTCCCTCTTTCATTTTCTTATCAGTGAAAAGGTTAGGAATAGCAATGAAAAGAGTGATTAGCATAAAAACAGTGGGTCAATGACAGAAAGAAAGAAAAATGTAACAACGGTGGACAATGAAAATGACAGAATTCGAGATGGTGTGAGGGAGAATCAAAATAAGAATGTTCGATTGCTTGTTTCGAATGCTAGAAAAAGTAAGAAGGGTTTCTAACACGAATATTAAGAATGCGCCCCTGAAAAATTCCATTTTTCCCCCATCATGAATGAAGTTATGGAGTTTCTTGGTCAACTCAATGAACTCAAAAAAAAAATATCTAGACCTTAAATACAATACAAATTCCTTTTCTTTGTTTTCTTTATCGGGCAATCAAATTTAAAATTCATGGTTACTGTTTGCAAAAGGAAGTAAACAGAAGTAACTCAAAAAGTAAATCAAATTTTGTATATTTGCAGAAGTAGCCTAGGCGTATCAGATGCGATGCTCCCAGTTGCATATGCCCCGGGTAACGTGTGGAATATTCATCATTGCCTCAGTCAATGGTGTGTCGGGGAGGCAAATGTATGAACGTACTTCTCTATGAGTGCATCATTGATCATTGAAGAATCCTGAAATTTATAGGGTGTCACACTCCGCCACAGTTTCCTCGATGGTGCTTTCATAAAGTAGTGCTTTCATATGTATGATCTGTGACATTCCATTGATGAGAGGCTGCGATAGATATTCAAAGAGTATACATTAGGCCGCACTAAAAATTTTTTTCCTTCCTTTTCCTGCGAAAATACTAAATTTAACTTACTTCTTGAATTACTTTCATATTAATGTATAATATCAAAATGGGAGGGGGGGTTAATTTAGATGTATATTTAAAAAATTTTTCCCGCATATTTACTTCCTTTTGCATATTTTTTTTCTTCTTAAATCTCCCGATTTATTTTTTATGGTTATTTTTTTTTAAACTTGCTATTCCAGTTTTATTAAATATTATTAATTTCGATTGTTTTTTTTTAAATAATCATTTCTTTTTTCTCTTTAGCTTTATATCATAATTGCTTTTTACCTTTCTCTCCATAGATTTTGCTTATTTCTAATAACTAGATTTTAATAACGCGTTATATACCTATACCTTACTTTTTATTCATATTTTATGCATGTTATTTTACAGTTTATTATTTCTGCTTATTAATCCAGTGCTTGAAATTTTCTTGAAAATGCATAATCAATTAAATGTCCATTTTAAAATTTTATATTAAAAAATATTTTTTACTTATAATCTGATTGGAAATCTGATTGGAATCATCATATTTAGTCAGTATAATAGCGTTACAGTTAAAATTAGAGTTTCGTAATATATGTTTGATTACAAATGCGAATAATTGACAAATTCCACGAATTGCTTTCCCTGCATTTTGAACGACATGCAAAATCGACGTGGAATCTCACAAAGCAATTTTTATAGATTTAATGTTTTGTCTATAAATCCTCGTAATTTTGAACGGAACTCAGAAGGCAAAAAGCAACTACATAGAGCTATATAGTAACTATAATCAAAGAAGGAATATGAAAGAAAAGTCCCGTTTGTATAATCCCGATGAGACTGTTATGATCTGTTTGTTTATTAGGGATATTTTTTAAAACACACACGAAACAGTAAACTCCAAAGCTGGAATCCGAACCTCAAAAGGTTAAGTTTTTTTTTACTAGAAGGTGTGTTCGACTTGGCTAATTGTTCTTCAAACTAAATCAAAATTTCCCCCAGGGGGTTTGCTTAACCCTACAATGTGGATTTTCTATTTTATTATTTTTCTTTTACTATATTCTGAATTTTCACTTTTTTTTAATACTCACATTTAGCTTTTGTTCATGTGTACTTATCTTGAAAAAAAAAACATTCCCATTTAAGAGTGAAAATAAATTTTTTTAAATCAGAAAATAAATAAAATGTTCTGTTTTTTTCTTAATTTATCAGTTTCAAAATTTTTGTACTTCAAATTTCAGAAAGTCTTAAAATTTATTTGCAAATTTTTTAGGAAATTTTTGAAGTTTAAAAGTCAAATTTTTTACCTTTTAAATATTAAAAAAAACTATGAAAATTGAAGATCAAATCAATAAGAGGAAAAAGAAAATTGAAGATCAAAAGAGAAGAACGGCTTATGTCCATTTTTTTTTACAAAAATTTAGATTGGATCGTCATGTTGTCCATATGAGGGTTGCTAATTTTTGACAAATCATTAACATGAGAAATCTTCACGAGAGTTTTTACTCAGTGAAGATGGACTGTGTTTGGAAAAAAACGGTTCATATATCAATGCATGAACGGGAAGAACTAAGAAAAGTATCGTGAATAAGACAAGATACTTATTGAGGAAATATATATGGCAATGAAGTTTGAGGAAAAAGCGATTCTTGTCCAACCAGATTTTATAATTTACTTTTCTCAACATCAAAAATTAACATTTTTTTTAAATTTTTTTTCTAATTTTAATCATATAGCTCCTGAAAAATTCACAAACCTTGACATTCGTTTTTCTCAGAATCAGCTTTCATGTACATAAACAGTCCCTTCCATGGATCTTCAGTTGTTACTTCATCGGCTTAAATTGTAGTGTTAAGCAAATACGGGCTCCACGCACCCGGGTGCCCCAGTGACGTCCATCTTCATTTACATCAGTAATTATTGGCGTAAATCATGCTTAATAAATTTCTATAATATTTACTTTTAATGACTAGAATTTTAATTTTGATTCTTTTTAAGAAAATAATTGATAAATATGTAAATGTCAAAAGAAATTTTAAGGCTCAATTATTGTTTATATTATGCTTTTTTAAATAGTTCGAAAGTGTTTTTGGAATAAATTCCATCATGTCTGATGTCTCTGCAATAAATTCGGATTTCTCCCATAAAAATGAAGGTGGACGGTTTCTTATCGTTACACAGTATTTTCGTATTAACTAATTTTTCAACTATTCTCGGTGACTTTTTAGATATTAGTTAAGATTTTATTCAATTACAAAAAATGGCCCCCAAAAACTTAAAACTATTACTCCATTAAACAAATATGACTAGTTGAAAAAAAATTTAATATCTGGCTTTTAATAATAATGGAAATAAAAATATTCATTTTGTATAAGTGGAAAGTTGAATGAATTAGAAATTTTTTTCCATTATTCATTTTTACTTAATGTATTTGATTTGTATTGCTTAAAATATATTATTAGACATATTATTAAAAACATATTCAATTTGCATTGTTGAAAAAACTTTTTTGAAAAAGGAAAGTTTAAACTGATTTGAAAGAAAAATCCAGTAATATTTGTTTTTTCATGGGTTTAAAATTCTAGAGTTTTCTATTCACTCTTATTATGTAGTTAGATTTTTGATATTTTTAATGTATGGAAAAACAAATGCCCTCAGAAGGAAATATTTTCCAAAAAGTTTCATTAATAATATGTGTTATTTTAATGAATTTTTATGATTATTGATTTTTAAATCAAACCAACCTACCTGGAAAAAATCCATCCAAAAAATTTGTACCTCAATTTCTTTCTGCTATTATAGTCGTTTGATTAAAGAGTGAAAATAGAATGTTTTCCCAACTTAAATTCCAATGCATTTGTTTTTCCACATTGAAAGTTTCTGCTCTAAATTTAAAGAAGTTTTGCAGCTATTTTCAATCACAACATATAAAACTATTTGTTCGCAAAATTGTATTTTGCTTTAAAACCGAGCACAAAAAATGTGTGCGGTTAAAAGTTATGATCCTTCTATTTATTTTACAAATTATGCATATCTCACAGTATTAATCATCTTACTTTTTTTTAAAAAAGAGAAGAAGTTGTCTTTCTATTTTTATTTCGAAACAGCTGCAATAAAAACAGCTTTCTTAAGTGCAGAAACATTCCTTTAATAAATTTTTGTATATGTATTTATGTTCTATGCTTTGAAAAACTGCAAAGTTTTCAACAAATCCTTACTGTGTTGTTGAAATTTTTAAGGTAAACAAAATAAATCCTTAAATGGAATAAAATTTCTTTGAAAACTTAAATGCAAGTTTGTTTTCATAAGACCTGGATTATCTATTTTGATTAATTTCTATATTAAAATACTCTCCACAGTATTCATTGTTTTCATATTTGAAACAATTTTCCTTATAAGTTTTTTAATACATGAGTATGGAAAGTTTCCATTTTGTGAATATTAATTATGATGGTTGAATAAGTATTTAATTATCACAGTTGATGGTTTCAGAATTGCTTGATTCAGATCATTATTTCAAAATACCTTTCTGAAAATAATGATTTGTTCAAGAGATTTGCTTTACATTACAATATGAAAAAGGAATGCTTGTGTAGACAAAAAAAAAATACTTGCAGTGAACTCGCTGTCATTCTAAATTGTTTGAGTTTTTTGGTAATAAAAATCATGGCTTTTATCTCCCACGAGATGGTTTTAAATTGAATATCTTAAAAAGGAAGCCAAAATGTCTTATCTGTTATTTTCGAATTTCAATTTTGCACATACAGAATATTATGCGCCTAAAATGTATCTTTGAAGAACATTAAATTTACTTTCTTTTATTTAATGTTTTAACTAAATTAAACATCAAAATCTTCTCAATTAAAAAATATTTAAAAGCTGCTGCTTCCTTTGATTAAAAAGTTATAACTAAGAAATTTATTCATTAAAAGCTGATTGTTACATTTGTGTATTTACATTGTTACAATGAATTATTAGGAAAAAACAATTCTATTTTATTTCATGTATTGCGCGCGTTTTACCAGATTAAGACGTTTCAACAGGAAAATTTTAGTAATTGATTCAATCGAATATTTCTTTCTTTCCTGGATTTAAAAGAGTCAAACTATTATTTAATTTTGAATCTTTTTTGTAATTCTGACTTTTGCGCATTTACAATATTGTGCCATGTAAATACATAAATTTTTGTTTCATTATGTGCTTATGATTAGAGGATGTTTTTGTCTAAATTGTTTTAAAACGTGAGTTTTAAATAAAAAGTTTCATAATCAACCACGTGCAGCAACAACAAGCAAAAATTTTCGAAAAGAGTGAAACAAGTTTGTTGAATGTATTAGTTTGTTTATAGGAATGAATTCTTTTTGTTAGTAAATATTTAAATTTAAAAAAAAAATCTTGGCGATATTTTCCAGCTCTAAACACAAGTTTTTACGATGTCATTTTATAATTGACAAACTTACAGCGTTCAACGAAACGCTACTTTTAAACATTTTCAGCATTTACGAACTTAAATGCGTGTTTGAAAGGTGTTGAGGAGGCACCTATTGTTTGAGGTGTTCGTAGCACCTATTTTCCAATTTTATTTTCATTTTAATTAGACTGGAATAAAACATCCTAAAATCTTTCTAAGATTTAAGAAATGTAAAAATTTTGGCTTCGGAAAATTAAAAAATAAATCTTTGATACAATTATGAAGTAAACTAGCTCTATATTTTGAAACTTTCTATTTATTTCTTCTATTTAAAGAAGCGCCAACTATTGCAATTTATCCATAACTGAAGTTTCTTTTAGTCTAAATAACGATATTACAGCTTGGTATTATTTACGATATTATTTTCCGAATAATCTGCTGAAAACAATTATCTTTTTTTTTTTTTTTCGTTTACAGCAAATATTCGAAAAAAGTATCAATTAAGTATTAAATATACATAATATCATTAATAGTAGGTATATACCTATATTGAATTAAGTAGTTAATTTGAAGTTTATTTAAGTTATATATGTTATTTCATATGTTATATATGTTTAGGTTATATATATTATTGTATATTGTATATATTATTGTATATTACTGATATCTAGTTTAGAAAGTTGGCACTTCTTTATTTATTTTTAGTTTTAATTCCTTGATTTTAAAAACTTAAATTTTTGTTCCAGTATAGAAAAAAACTAATTTCGGATTTGTGGCTTTAATGATACTATTGCACTTGTTCTCTAAAGAGCTTTTAAAGTGCTCTTCTGAGACCAAAGTTATGCAAATTAAGAATTTATAATTGTGTAAATCTATTACTATTGAGTTATTATTATGTGCCTTCAGTATTTATAATTTATATTAGTCCTCTCAAATATGTTTTGTAATATGTGTTTTCCGAAATAGAAAGCTTCTAGAAAAAGTGATTGTTAGCTTAACATTCAAATCAGGAGTTTGAAATTACCCATAGACAAATAAAATCGGATTAGACTGTTACCCCAATCGTAAAAACCACCCTTCCTCTTAAAACAAGCTTACCCTAAAAAATTATCTTTCCCCCCTTATCACATTAAATTAATCAAACCAGGCTCCGGGAATAATTAATTTTTTAGAAAGATTCAATGGTTTTCAAGTTCAGCTAAAATATTTTTTTAGAAAGCATATTTTTTTGGTTGGTTTCGTTAAAATAATTTTATGTGGATTAAACAAATGGAAAAGCTAAACTGAAAAGCAAAAAAAAAAAATAAACAAATAAATAAATAAAATAAAAATAAAAATTGACAGTTATTTTTCAATGTTCAACGATTTTATTAATTTTTTTTTCTCTGCATCTAGTCAACTCATATAGTTTTAAATTGAGTTATAAATGTTAAACTTTATGAGTAACAAATTTATTTAAGTGGTAAGTTTCGTCTATATTAAAATTGTAAGATTTTCTTTAAGAAAAATGAAAGAAAATAAAATTTAATGAAAGGAAGTAAATTTAAAATGAGTAAAATAAAAATTAGTAAAATTAAAAAGATTAAAACTAAATTGAGTAAAATTAAAATAAGTAAAATTAAATTTAGTAAAATTAAAATAAGTAAAATTAAAATTAAAGCAAAGAAAAAGTAAAATTTACTTATGCAGAGCAAAATATAATGTAGGTACTTGAAAAGAATTTGTAACTGCGAAGAGTTTGGACAAAGTATAATTATTCTTTCAAATAAATATTTCATAAATTTAATTTCAATCTAATTGTTTTCAATTGAATTTTGAATTTAATAAAGAAATATTTTATTATGAAATCCCTATTTTTTGTATACAGTTTCAGTTCAAATAGTTAAATGTGAAACCAAAATTTGATGCCGGGGGACTATTGAACTTTTGTTTAAATTCCTCTTACATTTCTTATTTTTATCTTACATTTATCTTATATTTATCTTACATTTTTTATTTTTTCCTCTTACATTATCTTACATTTATTTCAAGGACCCTAAACTAGTAAAGTAACTAAGTAAAGCAAACTATAATATAAACTTGGAGAGTTTTGGTTATATCTTAAATTTTTATCTAAATTAAGACAAAATATTGAACACAAAATTACAAGTTTTCAAAATAATTTCGTGCAAATTTTCATAATTTTTTCAATAAGGAGATAATTAAAAATGCAGCTTTAAAGTCTTTAAATTGTCTTTCAAGAAATATCGATACAATTATTTTGTATTCAATTTTATTGAAGTGAATATAAAAATAAATTTTAAAAATAACTTTAAAGCACTAATCTTTTTTTTTCATAAACGTGTTATTAAATACTCGTAATGCATTATACAATCATAAATAAATTTGTGAAATATAAAAAAAAAACTTCATTTTGATTTGTCTAGTGATTATCTCAGACAAAACATCTTGACACAGTAACTTTTGTTAAAAAATATTGATTTTTTTTCCATCTTACTTTCGCGTTGAGTTCTACAAGCAATAATATATATGCGCAATGGATGCAAAAACAGACCATCACTCGAATTTTACCTTGCTTTAACATTAAAGAAAATATTAATCGCCTATGAAATTTTTTAATGGAAATTATCAGAAAACAGAGTGTCAAAAAAATTAAAAGAAACACGTATGAAAAGTAAAGAAACATTTTTTTGTAATATTTTTAAAGAAATCGCGAATGAATTTTCTGCCCATTTTATTTGGCACTCCCTAGCGATTGCTTAGTCCGCCCCTACCCAAACTCAGTTAGGTTTGGTGAAGAAACTTCCTGGTTGCCAATTGGCAATCATAGATGAGCAGTCTACCTATATTATTAGTCTATGAAAGAACTCTTCTGTATGTGTAGCTAACTTTATTTATTCTGTTTTGTGCTTTACATAAAACAGACAGTAATATTTTAAGTAAATGTGGATAATGGAATGTTTTTAATGCCTTCTGAGTTCAATGTTTCAAACAAATATGTATATAATGCAGTAAATATGTAAATAAGTTGATTGATCTAATGGTCAAAAAATTGATTATCAAACATCTTCTCACATACGTCTAGCAAAAACGAATCAAAGAATTGCGATTTGTCTATAAAATTTGTATATTATTTTACAAATTAGTGATATTAATGTGTTGTGTTATCAACCGCAAACGGTTGCGCTTAGTGAAAGAAAATACGCTGAAAGAATTTTATAATCGCCAAATTTAAGAGAAAATATTTGTTGTCGATTGACTATCAAATTTACTACATCGATAGTCATATGTCTACTTTTTACTCTTTAAAAATTGTTGTGCATTGTCTACTTTTTAAGTATTTCATTTATGATTTTAATATTAAATTCTTTTTACAGGTGAAACTAATGAATATTATAGATTTTTTTAGCTTATCGAAGTCGTTGTTTAGTGTTCTCTGATCTTATTCGCATGGATGAATGGCTTTTTGTTTGCATAGATGAAGAGAGCAAGAAATATTCGAAAAATTCTCCAAGTTCGTCTTTTTGTAAGTTAGGTAAGTTTAACAATTGTATAGTGATGAATTCATAATAATTTAAGACCCATTTACATAAAAACTAAATTAAATATTTTATTTACTATTGAGTGAAATCCACTAGAATTCAGAAAAATGCAGTATTTTTGAAATGGTACAATACGCAAAATGAAAAGAAAAACTGAACTAATGGGCACATTTATACGTAGTATGACTCAATCTTAATGGCTCAAGGGTCAAATTTTTAATATGCTAATTAATTAGTGCAGATGATATTTCCAGTTACGAAATCTGATACAAAAACGCATTTTCTCTGAATAAACATTTTGTCCTCTACTGATTTGGATTCCTGACCCTTAAAATATGGGGGTGGGGATAGTCAGAATCAGGAAAATAATGTTTCAATAATTTGATCAGGAGAGCTGGCCGAAATTTGAACCCTGGAGCATTTATTTTAATTTTTGTGTATTTTGTCAGATCTCTTGAACTTTTTAAACAAAGTGAATAATTTTTGTACTCAATTATGCAATTCATTTATCCAAAGACAATTCCATGCAACAAAGTATTTTAAATAATTATTTATCATCTTATTTACTAATGTTTGATAAAAGTTTGAATCGTCAGGTATGCGAAGTTATACATAATTTTAAAGAAATAATTTTAAATTACCATGTAGAAAATTTCAATGAAATAGACAAATAGTTATAGAGAAGTTTGATTTTGAATATAAATTTTTTTATAAAAAAAAAAACGCGCACTGATTCACGTTTTGTAAAAGGATCAGAATATTGACTCTTTATCATACAAATAAAACACGTAACTCAAACAATATCCACAGTCCAACTTTTCTTCAATCCTTTCGTTATTAAGTTCTTTCAACTCAAGCATTATCGTTGTTCACCGTGATAAATATTGCAAAGCTGAAAATGATTGCATGTTTTAAATATTTGAAGTACTAAAACAGAATCGTCAACAGTTTAATTTTTAACAATGGCTAATGCATATCCCATAAGAAATATTCTTTTTTTAAACGTCTTTTCCCAACAAATGAGTGAAATTTCTTGAATCATTTTTAGGAAGGGAGGTTAAAATTTCTCCTCGAAGCCGCTATCCAAATTTTAGAGCCCTTCTACGCAAACGATTCTGGATTTATAGAGGAGCACACGGACACAAACACTTCCTTTTATTATTAATGTAATGTTCAAACTTGTTCACATTAATTATTACAATATGTACAATTAAAGAAAGAAAATCGTAATGTCATTTGTTTATTTTTAGAATCAAGTCAGTAAATATAGCCAACCAATTAGTTAACAAACTTTTGAACTTTAACCACATGAAGCCGTATATGATCTCATTACCTTGGGACAATGAGGAAAACACTTGATTCTCCTCTTTAACGGAGCAGTTCGGTTAATCTGCAAATTATCTAGATAGAGATTTTCGATTCTGACATCTTAGTTTTCATAATGTTAGGAAATTTAAGAAAGGGGACAAAAATATTCTATTAAAATACAATCATTCTATTACTTTTACGACATTGATGTAATGATTTTAATATAATGATCTTTAATTTTCCCTCAGGATATCAAGAAAAATGAGCAAGAAGTCTTGTAAAGACCCATCTAACACTCATTAATAGTAAGGTAAGGTAACTACAGGTAAGTTTTACTAGCTTAAAAAATAGGAGGCTCTATGTATTCAAGAAATAGTATGATACTCTTCGTAAGCTTACTAATAATTCTTAATTTTAAGGTAAGTTATTTATTTTTCCTGAATTTCTGTTTCTTGTGATATTCAAAGTAATCGTAAGAAGGCAGAGTGGCTGATCTAATATTGCCGTTTTTCTTCGGGAAAAAAAGGCAACAGTTTGTCCGGTTTTTTTTTTCCTTCTTTTTTTCCCCGTTTGGTACATTTTCGTTCGAGGGATCCCGTCTCACATCGCCGCTTGTTAAGTCGAAAAATTCATCATTACTACGTTTGCGTTACATGCAACGAAATTTGGTCGTTCCGTCATCTTATTGCGTTTGCGCTTTCATATTTTGGTTACTCTTTTTTCACAGTATTTTCCATTTCTTTTTAATTTTTCTTTGTGTTCTAAGACTTTTACTACTTTTTTTCTCCACTTTTCTTAAGCTTTTTTCCCCATTGTGCTTTTTCCACGTTTTATTTTTTTCATTGTTTCTTTTCCAATTCTTTTTTCAGCTTATTTTATAAATTTTTTTTATTGATGCATTTTAAAATTGCTTATCATTGTTTCTTTTCCATTTTCTTTCCATATGTTTTTCCTATATTTTTTTTTTCAATTCGTATATTTTTTTTTCGTAATTTTTTCTATTTTTTTTTATTGCTTTCTAATTGTTTCCAATTTCTTTTTCTATTCTTCCATTGTAATTTTCCGATTCTTTGCAGTGTTTATTTTCTATTTCATATTTGTTATCCATTTGCTATTTTCCTTTCCTACTTTCCATTATTTCAATGTTTTTTTCCATTTTTTTCCAGTGGGTTTTTTTCCATTCTGTTTTGTTTCTATTTTTCCCTGGTGCTTTTCGGATTCTTTGCAGTGTTTATTTTCTATTTCCCATTTGTTATCCATTTGCTGTTTTCCATTCCGATTTTCCATTATTTCAGTGTTTTTTTCGATTTTTTTCCAGTGGATTTTTTCCATTGTGTTTTTCCGATTCTTTGCAGTGTTTATTTTCTATTTCCCATTTTTTTATTCATTTGCGTAAAGCAAATGAATAAATTTCCATTCGTATTTTCCATTTTTTCAGTGTTTTTTTTCTATTTTTTTTTGTTTAGGGTTTTTCTATTCTGTTTTTTTTCTATTTTTTCCCTTGTGTTTTTCCAATTCTTTGCAGTGTTTATTTTCTATTTCCCAATTGTTATCCGTTTGCTATTTTCCATTCCTATTTTCCATTATTTCAGTGCTTTTTTCCATTTTTTTTCCAGTGGGTTTCTTCCATTCTGTTTTGTTTCTATTTTTCCCTGGTGTATATCGGATTCTTTGCAGTGTTTATTTTCTATTTCCCAATTGTCAGCCGTTTGCTGTTTTCCATTCCTATTTTCCATTATTTCAGTGTTTTTTTCGATTTTTTTCCAGTGGATTTTTTCAATTCCGTTTTTTTTTCGATTTTTCCATTGTGTTCTTCCGATTCTTTGCAGTGTTTATTTTCTATTTCCCATTTCGTATCCATTTGCTACTTTCCATTATTTCAGTGTTTTTTTTTCTACTTTTTTCCAGTGGATGTTTTCTATTCTGTTTTTTTTTCCTATTTTTTCCATTGTGTTTTTCCGATTCTTTGCAATGTTTATTTTCTATTTCCCATTTGTTATCCATTTGCTATTTTCCATTCGTATTTTCCATTATTTCAGTGTTTTTTTCCATTTTTTTCCAGTGGGTTTTTTCCATTGTGTTTTTCCGATTCTTTGCAGTGTTTATTTTCTATTTCCCTTTTTTTTATTCATTTGCTTTTTTCCATTTTGTATTTTCCATTATTTCAGTGTTTTTTATTTTGGGTTTTTCCATTCTGTTTTTTTTTCTATTTTTTTCCATTGTGTTTTTCCAATCCTTAGCAGTGTTTATTTTCTATTTCCCATTTGTTATCCATATTCTAGTTTCCATTCGTATTTTCCATTATTTCAGTGTTTCTTTTTCTATTTTTTTTCCAGTGAGTTTTTTCCATTCTGTTTTTTTTTTCTATTTTTTCCATTGTGTTTTTCCGATTCTTTGCAGTGTTTATTTTTTCTTTCCCATTTGCTATCCTTTTGCTATTTTCCATTATTTCAGTGTTTTTTTTATCCATTTTTTTCCTTTCTGTTTTGTTTCTATTTTTCCCTGGTGTTTTTCGGATTCTTTGCAGTGTTTATTTTCTATTTCCCATTTGTTATCCATTTGCTGTTTTCCATTCCTATTTTCCATTATTTCAGTGTTTTTTCTATTTTTTTCCCGTGGGTTTTTTCCATTCTGTTTTTTCTATTTTTTCTATTGTGTTTTTCCGATTCTTTGCAGTGTTTATTTTCTATTTCCCATTTCGTATCCATTTGCTACTTTACATTATTTCAGTGTTTTTTTTTTCTACTTTTTTCCAGTGGGTGTTTTCTATTCTGTTTTTTTTCCTATTTTTTCCATTCTGTTTTTCCGATTCTTTGCAGTGTTTATTTTCTATTTCCCATTTTTTTATTCATTTGCTTTTTTCCATTCGAATTTTCCATTATTTCAGTGTTTTTTCTATTTTTTTATTTTGGGTTTTTCCATTCTGTTTTTTTTCTATTTTTTCCATTGTGTTTTTCCAATCCTTAGCAGTGTTTACTTTATTTCCCATTTGCTATTTTCCATTCGTATTTTCCATTATTTCAGTGTTTTTTCTATTTTTTTTCCTGTGGGTTTTTTCCATTCTGTTTTTTTTTCTATTTTTTCCATTGTGTTTTTCCGATTCTTTGTATTGTTTATTTTCTATTTCCCAATTGTTATCCATTTGCTATTGGATAACAATTGCTATTTTCCATTCGTATTTTTCATTATTTCAGTGTTTTTTTCCATTTTTTTCCAGTGGGTTCTATCCATTCCGTTTTTTTTTTCTATTTTTTCCATTGTGTTTTTCCAATCCTTAGCAGTGTTTATTTTTCATTTCCCATTTGTTATCCATATTCTATTCTCCAATCGTATTTTCCATTATTTCAGTGTTTCTTTTTCTATTTTTTTCCAGTGAGTTTTTTCCATTCTGTTTTTTTTCTATTTTTTCCATTGTGTTTTTCCGATTCTTTGCAGTGTTTATTTTTTCTTTCCCATTTGTTATCCTTTTGCTATTTTCCATTCGTATTTTCCTTTATTTCAGTGTTTTTTTCCATTTTTTGGTTTTGGGTTTTTCCATTCTGTTTTTTTTTCTATTTTTTCCATTGTGTTTTTCCAATCCTTAGCAGTGTTTTTTTTTCTATTTCCCATTTGTTATCCATTTGCTATTTTCCATTCGTATTTTCCATTATTTCAGTGTTTTTTTTATCCATTTTTTTTTCCTTTCTGTTTTGTTTCTATTTTTCCCTGGTGTTTTTCGGATTCTTTGCAGTGTTTATTTTCTATTTCCCATTTGTTATCCATTTGCTGTTTTCCATTCCCATTTTCCATTATTTCAGTGTTTTTTTCGATTTTTTTCCAGTGGATTTTTTCCATTCTGTTTTTTTCCTTCTATTTTTTGCATTGTGTTTTTCCAATTCTTTGCAGTGTTTATTTTCTATTTCCCATTTGTTATCCATTTGCAATTTTCCATTCGTATTATCTATTATTTCAGTGTTTCCATTTTTTTCCTGTGGGTTTTTTCCATTCTGTTTTTTTTCTTTCTATTTTTTCCATTGTGTTCTTCCGATTCTTTGCAGTGTTCATTGTCTATTTCCCATTTCGTATCCATTTGCTATTTTCCATTATTTCAGTGTTTTTTTTTCTATTTTTTCCAGTGGGTTTTTTCATTCTGTTTTTTTTCTATTTTTTCCATTGTGTTTTTCCAATCCTTAGCAGTGTTTACTTTGTATTTCCCATTTGCTATTTTCCATTCGTATTTTCCATTATTTCAGTGTTTTTTCTATTTTTTTTCCTGTGGGTTTTTTCCATTCTGTTTTTTTTTTCTATTTTTTCCATTGTGTTTTTCCGATTCTTTGTATTGTTTATTTTCTATTTCCCAATTGTTATCCATTTGCTATTGGATAACAATTGCTATTTTCCATTCGTATTTTTCATTATTTCAGTGTTTTTTTCCATTTTTTTCCAGTGGGTTCTATCCATTCCGTTTTTTTTTCTATTTTTTCCATTGTGTTTTTCCAATCCTTAGCAGTGTTTATTTTCCATTTCCCATTTGTTATCCATATTCTATTCTCCAATCGTATTTTCCATTATTTCAGTGTTTCTTTTTCTATTTTTTTCCAGTGAGTTTTTTCCATTCTGTTTTTTTTCTATTTTTTCCATTGTGTTTTTCCGATTCTTTGCAGTGTTTATTTTTTCTTTCCCATTTGTTATCCTTTTGCTATTTTCCATTCGTATTTTCCTTTATTTCAGTGTTTTTTTTCCATTTTTTGGTTTTGGGTTTTTCCATTCTGTTTTTTTTTCTATTTTTCCATTGTGTTTTTCCAATCCTTAGCAGTGTTTTTTTTTCTATTTCCCATTTGTTATCCATTTTCTATTTTCCATTCGTATTTTCCATTATTTCAGTGTTTTTTTTATCCATTTTTTTTCCTTTCTGTTTTGTTTCTATTTTTCCCTGGTGTTTTTCGGATTCTTTGCAGTGTTTATTTTCTATTTCCCATTTGTTATCCATTTGCTGTTTTCCATTCCTATTTTCCATTATTTCAGTGTTTTTTTCGATTTTTTTCCAGTGGATTTTTTCCATTCTGTTTTTTTCCTTCTATTTTTTGCATTGTGTTTTTCCAATTCTTTGCAGTGTTTATTTTCTATTTCCCATTTGTTATCCATTTGCAATTTTCCATTCGTATTATCTATTATTTCAGTGTTTCCATTTTTTTCCTGTGGGTTTTTTCCATTCTGTTTTTTTTCTTTCTATTTTTTCCATTGTGTTCTTCCGATTCTTTGCAGTGTTCATTGTCTATTTCCCATTTCGTATCCATTTGCTATTTTCCATTATTTCAGTGTTTTTTTTTTCTATTTTTTCCAGTGGGTTTTTCTATTCTGCTTTTTTCTTCTATTTTTTCCATTGTGTTTTTCCGATTCTTAGCAGTGTTTATTTTCTATTTCCCATTTTTTTATTCATCTGCTTTTTTCCATTCGTATTTTCCATTATTTCAGTGTTTTTTTCTATTTTTTTGTTTTCGGTTGTTCCATTCTGTTTTTTTTTTCTATTTTTTCCATTGTGTTTTTCCAATCCTTAGCAGTGTTTATCTTCTATTTCCCATTTGTTATCTATTTGCAATTTTCCATTCGTATTTTCTATTATTTCAGTGTTTTTTTCCGTTTTTTTCGTGTGGGTTTTTCCATTGTGTTTCTCCAATTCTTTGCAGCGTTTATTTTCTATTTCGCATTTGTTATCCATTTGCTATTTTCCATTATTTCAGTGTTTTTTTCTTTTTTTTTTCCTGTGGGTTTTTTCCATTCTGTTTTTTTTTCTTTTCTTTCCATTGTGTTTTTCCAATTCATAGCAGTATTTAGTTTCTATTTTCTATTATTAAATTTATTCTATTTCAGCTTTTCAGGATTTGCTCAATTACCCCACATAAATGAATAAGTGTGACTCATTGGATTCAGCCAGATTAATTCCAGCATTGCCTGACTCCTTTTTGTGAAGCAGCATAAGAGGAGTGGCAGCTTTTGAAAGATAAAGATTGTAAGTAGAAAGTTCCATCCTTATTTTTCTGTCTTAACTGTTTTATGTATTGCAATTTTTTAATTTTACACACCAGTCATGGAACAGTTTTTTTTAATAACTTATTGGAGATTCTAACTCTCTTAAGATCTCCCAAAAGATGCCCTCCTTAAAAGCATCATCCTTAGTGCAAAAGGATTTTCACCTCCCCCCCCCGTCTACTTTTTAAAGAAGAAATTATTTTTAAAAATGATCACAATCAGAATTTTTGAACTCCATATAAATTCTATTAGTAATTTATACCATTTTATATGAATAGCTTCTCCAGTAAAAGATTTGATTTCTATATTTTATTACTTTAATTTTATTTATTCATGCCAGTGAAGGATTTTAACTTATTACTTATTAATTTATTATTTCACCTAACAATGTTGGTAGGTTATAATAAACTATAACGGAATAATTTCCATTTGCCTATTTGTAGGTTAACTTCACTCAAAACTAAATTAAAACAAGTTCAACAAAATAAATTATTCCATAACCTCTCTATTAGTGTAAAAAGTGGGATATTTTTGCATATATAATTAAATGTCTTAGCTTTTCAGTGTCTTTTAATATAAACATTTTAGGAGGCCTTGTAACTCTATAAATAGATATTAAGCAATAAAGTGAAATTAATTAACAATTTCAGTATACAGCAATTAAACAGGAAATATTTTAAAAGCCTTGAAATCACGCAACACGATGTATTTGACAAGTGTGTTCAAAATCATAGATGGCGCTTTTCTGTTCTCTGACAGAATTTCCGAATTTCTCTGACAGAATTTCTCCCTCATAAAACGCAAATGTGGTTAAATTACAAAATAATAATAATTCATTGACCTATGACCATCTAAATATTTTTTTATTATCTAAATATTTTTTTATTATTTATAATTTTATTTAGATTTAATGAAAAATATATTTATTAACTTTTTAAAAACGATATTTTGTTGAATTTAAAGCCATTAAGATCGAGTCCTAGAACGTAAAAATTATTCGATCTAAAGTTATTCAGGGTGGTCCGTTTTTTTTGCGCATTCTACCTAAATATAATTATAGGTTTTAAAAATTAAAAAAAAAATTAAAAGTTCTAAGTGTTGGTACTTCTTTTCACGGACATCTGTAGAGGTCGATCCATTGACGGGGCACCTTTTGGGAATCCTCCATTAACCCATCGAAAAAAATCGTGAGCTAACTGAAAATTTTCCTCGGTTACAGCGAATTTTTGATTTAATAAACAAGAGACAGCTGGAAATTTACATAAAAGGAAAATCCTCCCAATCCTGTAAGTCAGCTTGTCTATATCTGTTTAATGGTAAATCACATGCATGCATTGTGAGGGAAAGATAAACCAATTCTTTTGCATAATAATTCTTAATTCATTTTTATTGTTCAATATACATCTTTATGAAATAATCAAGCAAGTGTTATAAGAATGCATTAAAAACTTAAGCCACCTCTTCTATGTTACTCACTTGTTTCTCTTTCTTTTGCACCATGCATATATTTGTTTTTTTTTATTAAAAGTGTTTTGAATATAATTTTTTTAAATTTAATTTTGTGATTTGAAAGGCTTATTTAAACATTGCTTAATGTTTTCTTCGTAATTTTTGCAGGAAAAGTTGTGACCCTTAGTTTTTGGAAGGGAAGTTAGTGAGTAAATTGTATAATGTAGAGCGACCTAGTTCTGGTAAGATTTTAACCCTTGTTTCATTCAAATTTTTGCGTGTTGCAAATTGCAACCCACATTTTCAATGAAACTATTGCTTCAATACTCTTTAATGTTGTATAACACAGTTTTTTTTATGTCATTTTCTGGAGTGATATAATCTATGAAATTTTATATCTAAATTATTTAAAGATAATCGAATTAATATTTTAAAAACCTCGCATTAAATTACTGAAAAGCGTATACTAATTACTAAAAAAAACATACATTTTCATGAACACAACCGAAGTTATGAAATATGTTTTAACTGACAGCAATGAATGTAGGAAATTGCTAGCCCTCCTTAGTCCATCAGAAATTTTTATTTGCCCATTTTTATAGAACAAAATGTCCTAAACAAGTTACAGCTAATTTCAGAAAAAATAGTGGAAAGTTTACAAGTTATATATTGCTTTAATAAACAAGTGTCGGCTCTTTTTTTTGACAAAAGAAATCACAAATATGAATTTTGCCATTTACAATGCCTGGTTAAGTCCTTCGTAGGAGAAAGTCACCACCATAAGATTAACCCATTTTCAAAAAGTTTTTGGATTGATAGGTTATAACTACATTTTAACATAAAAACAGGCTCAGTTTTATCTCCAATCGGTAACCCATTGTAGAAAAATATTAGTAAATTCTAGTCCGAATTGAATTTTTGTTAGTCCATCCACCCAAACATCATAGCAGGGCAAAATACACTCTAAATACATTGTCCTTAAATCTTCAAATTTGAATTTTTTCTTTAAACGTAACCCTTTGCAGTTCCCAGAATTCCTGGAATCAAAATATTCGCATTGTTAAATCACTTGCTCAAATGTAGTTTTTGGCCAAAATTGGTTTGACCTATTGTATGAACTACAAACCGGACTTCATAAAAATAGCCAAAACAAGTTTTAATTAATTTTTGAGCTAGTAACCACAATATCGAATTTGACCTCAAAATGTTATTTCTCAGTAGACGTTTTGCTAAATCAGGTAACCTACCAAAAGAGACATGCAAAGCCATATCTTAGCTAATATTTGACTAAGAAATAAAAGTTTGAACGTACATTAGCCTTCTTCAAATGTTTACCCATCGTGGGAAATCAATAACACACCCAAAAGTTCTAATTAATTTTTAAAAAAAAATTGGCTGGCGCATGTTAATATTAACCTAGAAACCACAAGTTTTAATTTGTTTCCAAGTATTTGTCCATTGTAGGAAATAATTGCACTACCCTTAAAAAAAGTTATAGTTGATAGTGACATTGGTTCCAAATCAAACAAATTGCAGGAAATCTAATACCCATCGAAATTGTTTTGTTAGCATTACCCGTTAAAAAATAATTCCAAAAACAATTAAACTAATTTTTTGTCAAAAAACCCACAAGTTTTAATTTTTACTTTAGTGGGAAAATCTTTGAATGAACTTCATTTTATTCTCAAAAATCAACTGAAATAAAATTT
This sequence comes from Parasteatoda tepidariorum, assembly GCF_982258835.1. Taxonomy (NCBI): domain Eukaryota; kingdom Metazoa; phylum Arthropoda; class Arachnida; order Araneae; family Theridiidae; genus Parasteatoda; species Parasteatoda tepidariorum. The sequence goes on from NC_141756.1 coordinate 126,776,273, forward strand.
GCAGTGAAAAGAAATGACTCAAGTTTGACCATTTGACTTAGATTGAACACCGATTTCCTTTTTACATATTTTTTTTGATACTGTAATAATATTTATATCTTGGAATTTGTACTTGCATTTGGATATAGTCATTGAGTTAAAAATAGGCAATAGTGAGTTTTATAAGTATGTAACACACAAACGAATTAAGGCCGGAAATAGGATCAAGATTAATTAAATTAAGGGGAACGTGATCATATAACAATATGCCAATAGTTGTTTTAATGGAATTCGAAAATAAATTTAAAAAATGTAAATCGTAGAAAAACGATAGTTTTATGATATAAATCTCTTTTAAGGTAAATTTTAGCATATGCTTCTGAAACCTGGACCATATCTTGTACAAAGGAGGTTATGTTGGGTACCTTTGAGAGAAAGGACTTGAGAAGTATTTTTGGAGGAATTTAAAAAACCTTAGAAGGACAAATCTAGAGCCTTATCACTCATATAATGAGCCTGATATTACTGACTTTATTAAGCGACGAATAAAATGGGCAGGCCACTATTTCAAAATGGATGAAAATCGTACCAAAAATAGAAACTTCAATGCCAGACCTGTTGGATCACGAGAAAAAGGCAGGCCGAATTTGAAATGGACAGATGGCTTAAAAAAAGACCTTTTGGTCTTAAAAACTAAGGACTGGAAATTCGGTTGCAGGAAAAAGCTTAGCATGGAAAAAACTTCTTCAGAAGGCCAAGACCCGCCTTGGGCTGTCGAGCCATTTATGATGACGATGAACGTGATCATTAAGTAAAAGTGGTACAATGATGTCGTTGGATAACCCAATAGGTCACAAAGTGTGAGGTTTGGATAAATTGGTATCACCAAATTTGAAATAAGGTAAAAACTAAAATTAATCATGATCATAAATAAATAAGACAATGACGTGCTATAGTCAGACACAAGCTTAGTATTTTACAAGGTGAGATGCTTCCAAAGTGAAGTAAAACCTGTACTCAAATCAATAACATTACTCAAAATAACAACCAATCAACAATCAAATTACTCACCGCATACAGAAATAAAAAAAAAATGAAAAGCCATCACAAAAATGAACACAAATAAAATGGTGTATTCCCACATTCTTTTAGTTTAGCACAACATGTATTTAGAACAAATTCACAATTTTACCAGTAAAACGTATCTTTTGACACAATTTTAACAAAAAAAAGCCTTGAATTAGAAATGGGGGACAAGAGAATTTAACATAAAGTGTCGCGCATCGGAATAAGATACAAGAAAAAGACAAATTTAAATGATGATCATTAAGATAAATGCAGAAGGAATGCTTAAATTTGAAAAGGTCTTTAATGTTAAAGAAAATTAAAGTTTTAAAAAGTAGATATTCAATTAACAGAAATGTACGATTCGAGGATTTTATTAAACTTAAAAGCAAAGAAAAAGGATGTAAAAAAAATTTCTCTCGATTCGGACCTAAAGTGTTAAATCTTTTAAAAAAATTCGTTAATTGGTATTGATCCAAAAAAGCGAGAGACTACTAAATTTAAAGAGCGAAGAGTTTGAAAATCAGACGAATCAAATTGATTAAGCCCCCCTGAAAAAATAAATGAAGAAAAAATAAAGGCGGGTGTAGAGGGGCATCTCTCCCCACAGGAAGTATAATAACCGCGATGACCAGCGAAGAGGAGAGAACAGAAAGTTAATATTCTTTATAATAAGAAAAGTGAAGTTTTGCCAAACAGGATATTTAAAAAAATTATTTGCATTTAAATCGAGAAGACAAAACCCTAATTTAAGAAAATCACTAGGGAAATTTCGTGTGAAATAAATTCCATAAATAAAAAAGAAATAAAGGATTAAAAAATTAAAAGATAAGATTTAAATAAAAGAGTAAATTGTTAACATTTCACAAAGTGTTACTGTGACAGTAGGTGAAACATATTCTTAAACTAAAATGATTTATAATAAATAAATAAAAAATCTCCCTTTCTTAACTTTGTTAATCATTGTTCAACGTAGTACTGCTAACGGGTGTTGCCTGTCCCACTTAATACCTTCTAATGGCATTTGTGTTATTTATATTTGCGTCCTGAACGCTAAATATGTTTATTTCACAAGTTATTTAACAAGTTTAGCTACTTGCTGTCTATGGAATTGAACAAGAAGTTGGACTTGAGCCGTGGTGGCTCAGGGGATTGAGCACTCGCCCCTCTATAAGGTGAACTGGGTTCGAATCCCGGTGAAGGCTGGTTAATTTGAATTCCACACCCGCCTCGCACCGTCCACAGTGCTGACTTAAAATATCCTCAGTGATAGACGGATCATGGGTTAGAGTCCCCTTCGTCGCCAGGCTAACCGTGGGAGGTCTTCATGGTTTTTCCCTCCACGTAACGCAAATGAGAGTTAGTTCCATTAAAATGTCATCCATGAAAGGGAATTTCTTCCAATAGTTCCCTTGTCTTCTGGATTGTGCTCAAAATTACAAGGCTACGGAGTTGAACATTGGTTGCCGTAAACTGAAAATTCGTACTGCTGTTTAACGACGGTTAAGATATAAAATAAAAAGAAATCGGACTTTGAGTTCAAAATTTGGCCCATTGTGGGAAATAATTACCAGACATTTGTCAACTAAAACTTTGTTACCCACTCCACCTATAAATAGTTAAAAAAAACATTAATCCAACTGAAAATAATGACGAAAGCAGTCTTGTTAACTTTCTTGTTAAGTAAAAATTCACGATTTTAGAAGATTCAAATTTAACAACTCAGTTGAACCCTAACAGTATATCGTAAGCCTCTGTTTGGCATCAAAAACTTTCATTAGCCAGCCAACTTAAAAAAATTTCTCTTTAAAACAAAAAGATTTTTAAAAAAGTCTCACTGTGATAATGTTGGGATGGATTGGCTTAGATGTTTACTCGAAGCACACCAACTCCAAATTATTTTTTGCGAACTTGCCCAGAAAGTAAAGTAAATGCTGAACATCATTGCATTGGTCATGAAATTGTAGATCTTTGATATCTATGAGCCACTGTTCTATTGTTGCAGGAATGTTTTATTTTAACCTACCCAAAAGTGTTTTTTAGCCAAAGCAGTTTATGATTGATTAAGCTAATTTTTGAACCAAAATTCTTCATAACTCTTAGCTTATTGTGAGAAATTACTATTTTGTGTTATTTCGTCAAAATTTCCACTAAGCCGTCGATCAAAAATTTAAAAAACTACAGCAAAAAGAGGTCCTAACTGGGTTAAAAAAAATAGTTTGAATTTTGCAATTTAACATTAATTTCTTGTAGATAAATGTTAAGCCTTCCATCCAAAAACAGTTATCAAATTAAGAAATATTTTATAATTTTATAACGGTCGTTGAACAGCCGATCCACTTTCTTGGGTTTACGACAGCTAATGTTCAACTCCATAACCTTGTAAATTTGAACCTAATCCAGAAGACAAGGGAACTCCTGTGTAACGTATTGGGAGAAATTTGCCTTCCAGAAGGACTTTTTGAAAACCTCTCACGGTAGACTGATGGCAAGGAGACTCTAACCCATGATCGGTCTACCACTGAGGATATTTTATGTTAGCACTGCGGTCGGTGCGAGCCAGGTGCGGAATCCGTATCGACTGGCCTTCGCTGGGAAACAAACCCCGTTCACCTCATTTGAAGGCTCTATCCCCTGAACTACCACGGCTCAAATTAAGATATAGTTAAGTTATTATCTGAAACACCATAAGCCATTTCACCAGCACCATTGTCTGCCTGAAATTATAGTTTATTGTAGGAAGCCGTTATCCCTCCAAACAATTTTCGGTAAAAAGCAAATTCAGCCTAAATTGTAAAGTGGGCAAATATAAAATTGAATTTTGTCTTAAAATTTAACGCATTGTAAGAAGCATTTAGATCACGTCCGCCCTCCAAACATCGTCGCTTAATCTAAAGTAATTTTGCCGTTAGCGTACTCATTGTAAATCGTTATCCTATCAAAAAAATTATCATTAGCTTCTCCAAAGTCATCAAGTGTAATAAGTTTTGTTATTTTTTTTAACCTAATAGCATTATAGAAAATCACTAAACAAACCATTACCCCCAGAAAAATATTTTTAGTCTATTATAGTATTTACGAAGAAACGTTTTAGATCATTTCGTCGCTTTGAAACTAAACAGTTGTAACTCAAAAAAGTCAAAAAATGAGATTTTTGGGTCATTTTGTGTAAAAAAAAGTCACCCTTTTAGAAAAACTGTTATCTTTATAGTTCCATAAAGTTAATTTAGAGAGCAGTAAATCGTCATCGCATTCCCGCGATTAGCATTAGCGCGGAAAGTTTGAAATCACTCTCCTGAAAAACTTGCTCTTTTGAGTTACCACGGTTTAGTTTCAAAGCGACGATTTTTGATCTACAACCAGAAAGTTTGAATTTTTGCCTTAAAATTTAAGCTATATAAGGGAAACCCACTTGTAAATTAAAATGATTAATGGCCAATACAAGTTTTTAACTTAAAAAAACCCGAGGCTTGAATTTTGCTTTTAAACAAAATCCATAGTAGGCAATCCTTACCCCACTAAAACGTTTCGTTTAACTTAAACTTCTCTTACAATATGGCCTTGACAAAATATTGCGATTCTTTTTCCCAGAAAACGAATTTTATCTTAATTCCGATCAAAAAACACCAGTTAGAACTTTGTCTCCCATTTTAGCAAATTGTTAGCCCTTTAAAAAATTTTGTCCTCCCGTTCACCCAAACAAAGTCTAATTTATCTAAAGTTTATGTAAAGTTAATTAATTTCAAGTTCATATAATTTTTCTCAAACTGCAGTATTTAGATTTTACCGACAGCGCCAGATTTTTGTATAAAAAAATAATAATAAAAAAAACCATTATCGCACCAAAATCTTTGGTTAGCTGCCTCACCAATAAAAAATAATAACCAAAAACAATACCCTAACCCTAGCAACAATTTTACTTTGGCTCCAGTTTTGTCTTGCAATATGGAAAACAATGCAAGTGGTTCGTTACTGATTTCAATAAAAAGTGGCTTCGCAACTGTTTTCTCTCTATTGCTAATGCTATAAACGCTGAAATAGATTTTTCTAAAACTGATAAAACAAATTTCATTTTTGAAAAACATTTATTTCCGATATGTAGCTTATAATAGAAAGATGCCAAACATATCTCAACTTGAATTTTATTTTTTTTGTCTTTATTAATCTTTTGAAACTAAATAGTTTTTCTTTGTTTGATTATTACATTTTTATAGTTAATATAAAAACTTGTTAAAATTGCGCAGGCTTGAAGGAAAATTTTATTTTAGGATCATTCTTTTTAGGTCATTCACAAAAACAATTTTACAAGGCAGATGCGTGAATAATTAATTTTTGCTTACAGTTTTTTTCACTTTCAGACCTAACAAAATTCATTATAGAAATATAACTAGTAGTAAAAAAAAATTCAGATGCCACAAAAAAAAAAAAATTTATTCTCGAGTGAGCTACAAGATGAGCACAAAATTATTTATAACTTAATCTTCAAAAACGAAATACATGAGACCTAAAGTAAAACAAAAGTGAAAATAAGTTTTATTAAACAGAAAAACTTTAAAAATAAAATTTGCAAGGTTGTTTAATATCAATTGCATCGTGGGGAGAGTCATATCGACAATTCATCTATGAAAAGCATGGAGCTAGGAGTAAGTGGAGAAGACACTCCCATTGACCCACTCCTTTCAAGGTGAAGCAACCGCGACAATTTTCCGCCATCTTACTTGCTGCGTCGTTGTGCGCTCATACATCTTTCTATTTCTAGTTAATCCATGCTTTTTAACGGAGCTTGGAGGGCGGTTTTGAAGGGTTCTTAATTTGATTTAAAATGTCAAGTTTAGTCTTTTAAGTTAAATATGAGATCCATCCATCCAAGCTTTCTCCATTTTTTATTTAGCCGTTAGAATTTTCGTATTTCTAACTTTTAGAAAAAACATTTCAACTTGACAGAATTTTTAAAACAAATGGAATTCTTGGTAAAGTTAATATTAGGTCAAGTTCATTTAACAATCACTATGCACTTTTCAAAACAATTTCAAGAAGATAAAAAAGTTTATTATCTAGAAATTTAAAATTTATATTACTCTGATAGTTTTAATTCATAGGTCCATAAAGTCAGGTAACTAATTATTTTAAGAAAAGACAAGAAAAAAATATTAGGTAGTTATGAATGTGTTGCATCCATGGAACCTACTCCAAGCTGAATATAGAAATAAATTGAATACCACAATATTGAAAGATGTTTATTGTAAAAGAATGATTTCAGAAAATGAAATACATAAATTTATACAAATTTCTCTTGCTAAAAATAAATCTATACATATGAAGATTTATACTTTGAGAGTTTTATGAATACTTAAATAGGACATTTTTAATTGCATACAAAGTAAATCAATTTTAAAAAACATATGTCGAAATGTTTATTAAAAGAAAGGAAAAATATGTTACAGATTAATAAAATATTATCACAGTATTCTAGTGATTATTCAAAAAAAAAATTCTTAGACCTGAGCAAAGACACATTGAAAAATCTAGAAACAGATCCTTAAATATATACATATATTTTGTTTATAAATTGAATATAGCTGTTTTCAAAATTATTAAATTTGAAAGAAAAAAAATTAGCTTAGGGATTAGAAAATATTATGCATTAAAAAAAACTATAATAATATATATATATATACATTGAGCGAGAAACATGTTCAATGCTTTCAATGAAGGTATGTACATTTAATGTATACAACAAAAAGCAACTAACAATTTCCTTAGAGGGGTGCATTGAACTTTATAAATCCAGAAAAAGATTCTTAAATGTAGAGAAAAACACATTTAATGTTTTCAATGAAGGTATACAACAAAAACATTTAGAAAAAAAAATACTTTAACTTGGAGAATTTTTAAAACAAAAATAGTTCTATTTCATTTTACAATCGCTATGTATTTATCAATACAACTTAAAAAATATAATTAAATTTATTAAGAATTGTAAAATTTCAACCACCCTGAGAGTTTTATAAGTTCAAACTTAAGAGTTCAAACTTAATTATTATACTAGTAAAGGAAGATAAACTTATTACGTTAAGAAAAATTAGGATTTAAAGAACAAGCTGTGAGCGGTTATGAATATGTCACATCCATGGAGCTAACTCATAGCTCAATATAGAAAATAAAATTGAATACCACAATATTGAAAAATGTTTCTTGTTAAAAAAAGAATTTCAGAGAGTGCAATACATAATTTATGTTCATTTCTCTTGCTAAAAATTAGTCTATACAAATCCATATTAATATACCTAAATAATTTATACTATGAAAATTTTATGAGTACTTAAAATATGACATTTTTAATTGCTTACTAAGCTTACATTGCTTTTTAATTGCGTCAAAATATTTCTTAAAAACAAATAAAAATTAGAGATTGAGAAAATATTATCACAGTATTCTAGTGACTAACTCAAAATATCTTAGCCTTGAGAGCAATAAACAATTTCTTTAAAAAGGTTTAACTTCACAAATCCTTAAATATATATATATATATATATATATATATATATATATATATATATATATATATATATATATATATATATATATATATATATATATATATATATATATATATATATATATATATATATATATATATATATATATATATATATATATATATATATTCTCTATAAATAGGAAATTTATTATTGCTAAATTTAAAATAAATCAAATCACTTTGATTTAAAAAAGGACTTCCTTTAAGGATCAGAAAACCCTACGATTTAATAAAAATTATTATTATTTTTTTTTTTAGAAGAAATACATTAAATGAAGATATAGAACAAAAACTATCAATACCTTAACATTGAGCAGAAACTACATCGCTATAAAGCTTAGAATAAATATGTATATAATCATGGAGTACTTTATTATTATCTAATACTATATGCAATCACTTGTATATAATATTAGATTTTTCAAATATTTTATTTTTTTTATCTATTTCATATTTGGAATGCAATGGGATACTTCCTGGTTTTAAAAAATATCAATTTAATCAAAAATATTAATTAAAAAATATCAATTTTTAGATGAATAACTTCGACGGAAATAAATAAAACTACAGCTGAAATTTTTATAAAGTAACATAAAACCTTAAAATACAAGAAGTCATAATTAAAATAATATAATTAAAATAATAAGAAGTCCAAGAAAAAATAATAAGACAAAGTAAGACTACTCGAATAACGAATAAAATAAAAATGATAATGACTGTCCGCACATACGACAATTCAAGCATAAACGAGCTACAACTGTCAATGTTTTGAAGTATGTAAGATGGCCGACGGTTAATTTCGCGGTTAACATTGCCGAGCTTTCGACTTCACGAATTTCTGCTAGTGTCTCCTCCATCTACTCCTAGCTCCATGATGAAAAGGTACCCCAACATTGAAGCGAGTTAGCATATCTTACATACTAGTGATATTAGAATTGTATTTATGTATTGGTAGACACACTACAGCATCACAAACGTCGGTGACAGCTAAAAGACATTTCCTTTACTTCCAAGACTACAAAGAACATTATTATTAATCTTGATTGAAAATAAGATTCTGGACTGATGATATAGAAATAACTGAACTCAGTGGCGCGGCAGCCCATAGAGGGCCAAGGCCTACTGTGCCCATCTTAGTTTTCTTGACCTTGGGCTCTGGAGTGCAGGAGCAGATGTTCCGGTTAGGGGGTCAGCCGAGCGCAAAACCCCCAGTGTTTAGTTCCCATGGTACTCATTCATCGATCCTACTGAAGGGATGAAAGGCTTAGTCAACCTTGCCCGGCCCAAGGATCGAACCAAGGACCTGTGGCTCCACTCAGCCACCGGGCGTCATGATATAGAAATAGCCCCCAAACATTCGATGGGTAGTTTTGTCATTCAGATATAAAAATTAACTAAATTCCAATTTCCACTTGAGTAAGTTTGAAAGTTTAGTCTGAAGAAGTTTGAAATTTGAAAGCGAAACAATTGCCTTAAAACCTCCAACTATAAGACTTGTTTCAGATTTAAAGAATTTTTTTTAATATTCATGACTATAGTTCTATTTTTCTTCGACTCAATCTCTTCATATTAATAAAATAGATTTATCTTATTCTGTTAATTGATTAATAAAATTGAATATTAATTTCTGATATTAATTAATAACTTAATTTATCAATTATTCATATAATTTAGTAATAAGTATATATCATGTTTCCTTAGTAAATAAGAGAAGTAGGTATTCTATAAATCATCTCGATAAAAATTAGCATTCTGGCTCTTTTTTTCTGAAGAATCTGGCTGAAAATAAATATTAAAACAAAAAATGAAATACGTTTGGCAAAATTACTATATAAAAAGTCGCATCTATTGGACCAAGATCCAAAAAAAGTGCATCATGATGAATGTGACATTAAATATACTAAATTACCAAAAAGAAACAAAATTATTATTTAAATTATTATTAAATTATTATTTAAAAAAAATCATTTGTAAAAATAAATAAATCGACACGATTGTACCATCTTTTTAAACTGTTTTGATATCAAGTTCGTAAAGTATTAACCTTTCATACAATAATAGCAAAAACAAATGCAACTAAAAGAATAAATTTTGCTGTAGAAACAATGAATTTGCATGAATAACATCCCATTCTGATTTCATTCAAATTTAGCAGCTCAAATGGACCACTTAAAAAAAAGAGAGAGAAAGTGAGATAACTCTGCATAGCTTTTGTTCTAATGATCGGATTTATGAAAACTAATAAGTGTCGGTCTTAACAGCTCAAAAGGGTGAACTCAAGAGCTAACTAATTAATGCTAACAATTGAATAATTAATATATATTATTAAATTATGTTATAGAATCGGAGACAATACATTCCCTCTGAACTTTTTTCAAATTTTCAGTGAATTTTTCAACAACTTTCATTAAATTTTACTAAGATTTTTTTTAAACTACTGTCTTAAAATGTTAAAAATGCAGACAATCAAACATAAAATTTTCTAAATTAAAATTTATTTTCACTGAGATTCAACTTTCTTGAAAATGAGATGATTATTTGAGTACAAAACATATAATTAATTTATAGGTATATGCATGTATAATAAAGTACATTAGTTAAAAGCTTGTGAAAGTATAATTTACTTACGACTAATAATGAGAAATAAATTGCTTGTTTGATTTACTTATAATTTCCATCCAATCAGTTCTTAAAATTGAGCCTTTGGAGGGTATAAAAATAATTCACATTAGTAATACAAATCTATAATAACAATATCTATTATAAAACTGCGCAGAATTGATGCAGTTTTAATAGGTACCAAATAGACTAATAAAATACACTGTACCATTAGTATTTTTGCTACCTATTAAAACTACACCAATTACCATAATATCGGCAGTGCTTATTACCAAATTTAATGAAACATTGACGTTAATAAAAGTACCCTCTTGTGATTAATTATTTCTGCTGTTTTCTGATTTCCATAACAGTAGACGGTTTTAGACTTTGTCCTAAGGGGAGTTCTTTATATAGACAAACTATAAGTTACTGTCTCGTTTTTCCCTGCTCTTATGATCTTTTGCACCGTGCACACTTACATTTTGTAAAATATAAGTATCATTAATTTTTTAATGAATTTTTTTATTGAATTTTATGGTTTGAAATGCCTATTAACAAATTTATACATTATTTTATTTGCAATTTTTACAGAACAAGTTGCGGCCTTCTTTTCTGATAATGTGATACTCCATAATTCAGGTAAGAATTTTATTCTCATGTTCCATAAATTTTAAGATCTAAACCTGTTTCCATAAAAAAATCAATTTTAACTTCTCAATTAAGATTCAAAAACACTTTTAGTTTTTTTTTTCTAGTTACAGTAATACTATTTATACTATATAAAACCCTTAATAACTTTGCTAGTTCTTTTTGTTAGCTTTCTTTCTCCGCTCAAAACAACAGATTTCAGAACACGAGGAATATTTTCTTAAACTTTGATTCCAATAAACTTGAATTTTGATGTTCACAATCTTTTTCATTTTCCTTAACTTAAAAAGAGCTTTTTTTTATCCAAATAGTTAGTGGGAAAATACCATCAAGAAATTTTTTCGCTTTTATGCATGCTTGGCAATTTTCTTACTCTTAACAAAAGTAAAAAGTACGTATTTTTACACGCTGGTCATTAAATGTCCCCCTGTCCAATGCCCATCAAACAACAAGGGATATGCTTAAATAACTACCATTTGATCAGTTGTGAAAATCTCTTTGAAAAAGCTTTTTCCGAATCTGTAGAATTGATTTAACTCCTACCCCTTTGTAAATTTTATTTTATAACCGTCGTTGGACATTCGACCCAACTTTAGGGATTTACGACTACTAATGTTCAACTCCGTAGCCTTGTCATTTTGAACTCAATCCAGAAGACAAGGGAATTGCTGGATCAAGTATTGGGAGAAATTTGCCTTCGTGAAGTATTTTTTGATTTAACTAACCCACATTTTCGTTTCATAGAGAGGAAAACACGAAAACCTCCCACGGTTAGACTGTCGGCAAGGGTCTAATCCATGATCCATCTACCACTGAGGATATTTTACGTCGGCACTGTGATCGATGCGAGACGGATGCGAAATTCGTATTGATCAGCCATCGCTAGGGTTCGAGCCCAACACTTTATCCCCAGAGCCCCCACGACTCACCTTTGTAAATTGGTGAGAACAAAGAAAAAATACATCCACAGAGGGCCAAGATGAGGAATCCTTATAATAAATACTAAGGAGACGTCTATTGTTTGACAACTATTTTAAAGCCATCAAACAATTTAAGACCCCATTCTTTTCTGGAAAATAAAAACAGATGTGAGATGTATGTTTAAAGATGCATGTAGTTAATATCGTTACAGTTTGAAAATTTAAAAAAGAAAAATTTGGATTTTTATTTTATCCTGAAAAGTAAGAATGACTACGTAATCTTTTTCTAAACATTTATATAAATGCATTGAGTGTTACCCGATTTGTTTACATCCGTCAGATATGTTAAAATTTGTTACAACTATACGTTTCTTAAAATATTAATACAACAGTAAAACAATTTTTACAATTGCGCATGCCATATTCAGTTAAAAGTATTATAATTTTTGTTAATTTTTTACTATTAAGTTGAAAAAATATGAAAAAAACTTCGTACTGAAAAAACCTTTGGTTTAGTAGATTTGAAAACATTTTTTTTTTATTTTTTGTTAAAATAGATTTCTTAAAATTGTGTTTGAAAATTTAATATAATACAAATATAAGTATTTTCTGAAATTAAAAATACTATTACATAATTTTTAAAATAATTTGATGCTAATTGCAATCTCTTCTGAAAATATTTTTATTTATCCTTGGAATTACTCCATGCATGTTGGGATTTTAATGTTTGGATTAGGTTCAAAAATTGCACTCCATCAAGCCTTTATGACAAATCAATTTTAAATATGGGCATTGGTAAATCAAAAATAAATGCAATTAAATAGTGTCGTTGTTCATTATTTTGCTGTTGAAATTATCTTAATGATAACAGCAATTAATGTTGAAATTTCAAATTTTTCGTTCTATATGCATTGAAATTTCTTGTGAAAATATTAAGTAATTTAGTGTTTATTACATGCCAATGGCTCTGTTAATTAGTTAGGCTAAGAAGAATTTATTTTTGCTTCATTCATAACTTAATAGATTTCCAGCTTTATCGCTGTTATTTTTCTAGAAAGTTTAGCAAGAAATGCATCATCAAACTTTCATATTGGTTTTAGATTTAGTCACCGAAATACTCTTCAAAATCTCTTTTTCTTAATGTTATATCTTGAATCGTATATTCAAAATTTGATTTCTCAAAAACTATTCGAACGATTTTGTTCGATTTTTGTATTGAAATTTGATAAATTAAAGTTATCAAATTAGTTTATTGATTATCTAAAATTAGATACTTTAAAATTATGTAAGGTTTTTTTTTATACCTCAGAAATCAAGTTTTTTTCGGTTATTACTCAATAAAATAATAAATATTTATCAGATATTATTTTTTAGCCATAATTATCTTCCGATAATTAAATGTTATAGGCTAAGACGTAAACTGTTAAGATTGAGTCCTTAGAATCCAGAAAAAAATATCCGACCATTAGATCATACGTTATTCAGGATGTCCACTCTTTATTTTGACATTGTATAAATTTAGAAAAATAGTAAAAACACTAGCTGTTATTTTAATCGCTATTTTGATTTTTTTCGAAATTTTCTTTGCAATACAATTTAAACAACAGCGTTGAGCGCTTCAGTATTTTAAAAAAAAATTTCATAAGAAAGCTTAATTTTTTTTTTGGATGAATATCGCAATTAATATTTTTTACAATCGCTGCTTTATTTAATGATTAAAAAATGAACCAAAATAGGCAGTTATACTTCATTAGTAATTGCTATAATCCGTATTATCAAAAGCAAATTATTAGTTTACAGATCAACCTGACTAAAATTTTTATCTTGCCCACAAAATAATATAACATAACAAGAGCAAACTGTTAAAGATTTTGTTCTTAAAATGACAAATTTGAATTTTGCCATCAAATGATAAACCCAAAGGCAGTAAACCTTTTCTTCCACCACAAATAGTGGTTTCGAAATGCTTGTCCATTTTAAGCATTAGTTAGTAGGGTAGCTATAAAAGTTGACCTTTTCTAAAAAAGTCCAAGAGGATTTTCTTTAGGAAGCAATCTTTTATTTAAAAAAAAAGCTGACTTTAATTGGATAGTTTTAATTTTATTTTTATCTTATTTTTCTAAACCAATGTGTGTGGAGCCGTGATAGTTCAGGGCATAGAGCGTTTGCCTTCCAATGAGGTGATTCAATGAGGTGAAATCCCGATTGCTGGTCGATATTAATTTCGCATCCTTCTTGCATCGACCTATGTGCTGACGTAAAATATCCTCAGAGGTAGTAGGATCATGGGTTAGGGTCCCCTTGCAGTCAGATTAACCGTGGAGGGTTTTCGTGATTCTCTTCTCTTAATAACGCAAATGCGGTTTAGTTCCATCAAATTAGTCACCCAGGAAGACAAATTTCTCCCAATACTTGATCCAGGAGTGCCCTTGTCGTCTGGATTGGGTACAAAATAACAAGGCTACGGAGTTGAACATTATCAGTCTTGGGTTGGCGATTCAACGACGCTTATAAATAAATGAATAAATAAACCTGTGTGTATAAACGTATTGTGCCTTGCATTTAAATTAAATTTATTGAATGCTGTTCAGTAAAAACTACAAATTATTTTTTTTATAATATAATACTTAATGATATCTAATGCTGCAGTTTGTAATAATACATGTTAAAATATTATGTTATAACAGATAATGTGACAGAAGCAATCACTATTTTACCCACTGCAAGTTGTATGAAGATTTAATAGATACTTTCATGTCTTCAAGCTGTAGAAGTTTAAATTTTAATTGAACTTGGTTTTTAAAAATATATGAATAATTTAAGTTTTTATTAAATTATAAATATCAAGTACGTGGTGCAAAAAAATCGAACCACTCTGAATAACTTTTTATGCATTTATCGGTTTTTGATGTTCAAAGACGCAAACTAAATGTTTTCCAGGAGTGAGTTCAAACAAGGTAATTTGTGCGGACGATATTTTAAGTTCCAGATAATCTGTAGATTTTTCCATCGAATTTTAGATAGTTAGTTAAACGTTATGCCAGGAAAAAGTTTCGTATGCTAAGCGTATGCTAAATTTCGTAATTTCGTATGCTAAATATATATATATATATATATATATATATATATATATATATATATATATATATATATATATATATATATATATATATATATATATATATATATATATATAATCTTATGCCAAATAATTACTGCAAAACAGCGTTTTGTTAAGTTTTAAAAATTCTGCAACTTTTTGAAGTGAAGTTTAACATTTGACCACAAATTCCTAGATTATATGAGAATATCGTAAGTTATAACAGCCCTTAAAACTTTTTATCATCCAGCTAGCTTATTTTTTTTTTACCACAATAAGAAAAGAGTCCCGATGTCTCAGTGGGTCAGGAACTGAACTATCTTTGGGAAAAACTGTGTGTGGGCTGCTTCATGAAACCCATACAGATTCAGGTCGATTTCCATTCGATCGTCTGCGGAAATGGCGATCTGTGTTGAATGCTGACTAAATTGCCACTATCGTGCCATTGGTCTACGAAATAACTAACCATTAACCTCCATCCCCCCTCAGCCAAGAACAATTTTGTCTATAGCAGAAATGCTCGCTTCTAACCTGCTTACATGCATTTTTGAAACCATAACAGCTTTTATAGCTGATTAAGCTTATTTTTTTAATCTGATTTTGTTTCGAACTGTTAGGTCATGTAATATTAATCTCATACATTGATCCGCCGAAAGTTTTCGTCAGCGCACCCATAAAAAAAAGCTTTAGCAAGAAGTTTAAAGTAAGTTTTCTCCAGGAAAGCATAATTTTGATTTTTTCTCAATGCGTTTACCGATTCCTTTTGTTTTATAACCGGCATCAGACAGCCGATCTATTTTTGAGTTAATGTCTACCAATGTCCAACTGCCTAGCCTTGTAACTTTGAAAACATCCCAGAAGACAGGGGGAACACTTTGATCAAGAGTATTGACATAAACTAGCCTTCGTGAAGGATTTTTCTTATGGAGTAGAATACAAGAAATGCGAAGCATGAAAAGAAAAACCCCGAAAGCCTCTCACACTAAGTACAAGGGAGTTCGAACCCATCTACCAACAAGGATATTTTACGTCACCACAGTCGTCAGTAAAAGCCAGGAGTAGAATTCTTAACGATCAGCCACCTGTGGAATTTGAGCCAAGGTCACCCTTTTGGGAGGAAAAGCCCTCTATCCCCTGAATCAGCGCGACTTATTGTCTTAATGCATAATTTTATCCATTGTAGGTAGCAAGCTTCAACAAAAAAAATGTGGTATGAATTTTTTTTACATTTACAAAATCCGAAACAAAGCGTAACCCATATTAATCGTTAGCTGCCTTTCTCTCACAAAAATATTTTCGTTAGCTCATTGCTCAAACTAAAATTGTAGCCAAAGTAAGATCTGCAGAATTTTTGACAAGTTATAATTTTGTCTCCAGTCATCAGACTGTTTTGTGAAATGGTTTTCAACATGCCAAAAAAAATAGATTATGACTGAAACTAGCTTTACTTTTTTAACGATAACTAAAAGATTAAATTTTACCTCCAAACGCTGGTTTATAGTAGAAAAATTTAACTTGCGATAGACAACCTATTGCAACAAAATTATCGTTGTGGTTATTTTTTCCTAATTTTTCATAGTTATTCCTTACATTTAAATACTATTATAACTGTTAAAACTGAATCAGTAATCGAACGAAGGAATTAGCTTAACTCACTTGCTATTTTCGTTAGCTCAGCAACAACAACAAATTATTGTTGAAACAATATTTAAAGAATTTTTACTACTAGTTATTTTCAAATAACTTATAAATGTATAACCTAAAATGGCTTAAGCACAGACGTCTGATGGATAACTATGATAGACGTAATATGGATAAAATATGCGGTGGACCTTAGGAGACGTCTACGAAACAACTATCTAAAAACGTCTCTTAGAAGGATTCTCGTAGTCGAAATTTAGGCGTAGGATTGAAGCAAAATGAATAACTTGATGAATAAACACATTTAATAACTCCTATTAACAATTTATACAAAATGAGTTTTCGTTAAATTCAGCATCAAATATTTATGCGTACAGCAACAAAAAGAAAAAACTCGCCAAAAAGCAATTCTAAAATAAGGAATGAAAATGAATGTTAAAAATTGCTACCTTTTTTCTAGGTTCGCATAAACAATACTTATTTTTTACGTAAGTTCAAATGACTTGCTTTAGTTCATTTTATGTTCTCATGGCAACGATTGCTCTTGGTGTTCTAAAAGTTTAAATGTTTAAAGTAAGTTATGCTACTGAATCCAAGATTTTTTTTGAATTAAATGTGATAAATAAATAATTTACTGGAATAATTTATTTGAGAAGCATCATTTGAGCCGTTCCGTTTCATTGAGTTATCTCCTTGAAATTAAGTTTGAAAAGTAAGTGTTTAGTATCTGTTGGTCTATATTTGTAGTATACGTCTATATTTATAGTATACACTCGAACACAATATCGAAAATTATTTCCTAAAGTTTACAGTGATATTGATAAAGAAGAGTCTAATGTATACAGTGATGACAATGATAATTTCAACAACCCTCACAAGGTTAGATCATTATAGGCTATCGTTAATCTATCAAAACTTTCTGTTTTTTCGAACGTTAAAAAAATGACCAAATCAAGTTATCGAATTTCTGATTATTTTACTAGCTAGAATTTAGCTAGAATTTTGATTCAAACGTTAACAAATTTTGGAGCATCGTTATGACACTCGTCAAAAAGTAGTGAAACTGAGGTTTCGGTTGATTCATAATCTAAAAACCAAAAGTTTGAACTTTGTCTCCAAAATGTTAGCCTATTGTAGAAAATTATTAGCTCACCAAATATTTTCGTTTGCCTAAATATGGCCATTTCGTAAGTAAAAGAAAATTATGGCCATTTCTCAAATATACGGTGATGAATTTGAAATCGTTGGCAGTTAAATTCTTTCAAAATGTCCATCTGTCCGTGATAAATGATATTGGTTCAATTAGATTATTAAATAAGAGCAATAGGAAACTAACACATATTCCTCGATTGAAAAAAAGGAAGAAATATTTTGAAAACTTTTTTTAAATTTCTGTATTAGTATTTATTCGCTTTTAGCTTTATTACTTTCGCATGTCATTCATAATTCATGCATTTGTCACCTCTGCGTTAAGCTGCTTGAAAGTATATTGATTCCCCAATATGGGAAGAAAAAAACTAATTTGTGTGAAACCATCTCATTTCAGTCAATAAGAACTAATCGTTTTAAATTGGTCTCGAAATTTATGCCCACTTTAAGATGTAAATTAATTTTTTAACTCAGCAAGTGATTCATTTGTCGTGTAGGAATGAACAGAAGAAAGAAACCGACAGTCAATGCTAAACAAGTAAACCTCTTTCATGATAAAAACCAATTTGGCAGAGACAAGAAAATGACCTGACTGCGAAACATCAACTCAAAAAAAAAAAAAACTAAAAGAATACTTTGATAGAATTGGTGTTATGCAAAGAGTAAATCTAAAAGAGTCACGAAATAGTATGATTGATGATTAATCTATCCATACACGATTGAAACTGAATCAGAAAAGATTTCGAGGAAAATTAAAACTCTTACGAATAAAGGTTAACCTGAAAACATTAAGAACCAAAATGTAATTTTCATCATAGAATCAAAGAATACAAGTATAAGTGCAAAAGGGTAAAAATATACTTGAGGGTGTCCCTTGGCGAAATTGGGATCTTATGTTTAGCGCCATTCCTATTTGAGCGGAACACCGTGGTAACAGGAATGACTGCCAAAACATAATGATTTTTCAGTAAAATATTGAAAAATTTCAACAAAACATCGGATAAAGCTTGCAATGAACCCAATGTAAGCAAAATTAATAAATCCAATGAAAAGGATTTTGAATCGAAGCAAAAATTAATGGAGTAGTCGCAGAAAGAAAAGGAAAAAAACAACTCACTTCTTCATTAAGCTTAAATATTCTCAGATTTAGGTGCACAGAATTATGTAATAACAGTTGGATATTATCTAAATTTATCATGACTAGAATCTGTGTATCTCCATTGCCACATAAATTCGACGAAATACGAATCGAAAATGGCGTCTATAATACCGGACTAGAGGTGACATTTTTTTCTTAAATCTCTTTTTATGACTGCCTTCGATCTTATTGACCAGATTCAAAAGTAACCTTACCAGCCGGTATCTAAAGTAGAACTAACGGACCTCTGAAATTACATGCCGTTGAACATTTAAAAATAACGCTAAATTCTTAACCAATCAGAATCACGATTGGGTTTCAACATCGCCCAGCTTAGCGATCGACCGCGATCACAACTTGGCGAGAATCAAGGGGCACCCTCAAATATAGTCTACCCAAAACTATTGTACTTGAAAATTGAAAAACATTGGTGTTAAACGAATTTAATTGTAGAGAAAAGTGATTGTGTTTCTAAATAATATTTTTAAGTTATGTATATAAATAATTAAAAAGATTGTTGGATCTAATTTTGTGAAGTTTAAAACTGTTAAGTACTATTTTGTTTGGCTTCAAAACTAATCAGGATAAGATAAAACAAAGCATTTTGATTTTATAAAAAAAAAAGATCTAATTAGCTTCAGTCTTTAGAAATGGCTATATGTTTGTAAATAGGTGCTTTCGTTGTTTATATTTCTTGTGAAGTTAAATTATGGTATTTATTTACATTCTAATATTTTATTGAATATTTTAATTTGATATCTAATACCAAATGAATTGTTTACCATTGCTTACTGCTTGAGTCTAAAAATAATTTAGTAGAAACTTTAGTTCAACTTAAGTTTTAAAAGTGATATGTTTTAATTGCATCATAATGCATTGGTTTCAACCTAAATTTTGGAGATGTATGTTCATAAATAAGTTCATAAATAACTGTTTTTTTTTCCCCTCTGGAAAAGTTCTTCAAAGGGGAGAGGAGTTATTCAGTTTTAAAAAAAAATCTGGCTAACACAAGCATGAAACAAAAAAACACTTAAAAAGATTACACAAAATAAAAGAGCAAAAGAATTTATGGAACATCAGAAAGGTTTTGTATTTAAGATTCATACAAACCGGTTACATGTTTTTCCATTTATTTTGCTTACGGTTTTTTTTAAAATATAATTTAGTTGATGTGTGTTTGAATGAGTTGTTATAAAAAAGAGCTGTTTATTTAATGTAGTTTGATTCGTTACAGTACCCGTACTGATCTGCACGCCTTCCAAGGTCCTTCAGTAATTGGAACCCGCTATTGTACCAAGGTTCTTCTACCTCAAGAGCGTCTTTTTAGAGGTGCTGTGAATGCATCTTCATGGACGATAATGTTTACACCTTTTCGTACAGTGGCTGTCACAGAGCTGTTTGAGAGAGAAGATATTGGACGCATGGAATGGCCGACTAGGTCCCCGGATTTTAAGGCCATTGAACATGAACACGTGTGGGACGCAATACATCAGGATTGGCAGCAATTTCTCAAAAGCTTCTCAACAACCTGGTCCTCATCATGTGTAGACGATGCCAATCCTGCATAGATGTGATCATTACTAAAGGTTAGAATTTTCTTGTCAATCCCATGTAACATTGACGTTTCTGTCATTTGTATAATTATGTTTTTAGCTTTTTTTCAAGTACCTTATTGTTCCTGTGGATTACATGTTTTTTTTCGGCAAGTTGTTTACTCCCCCTTATTCTTCAGGATTCTATGGGATGATTTTTATCAATTTTTAGTACTACTGTTCAAACTTACGTTCTAAAAACCGCTTCGTCCTTAATTTTTGCACACCAGCATAATATAGTTTTATGAATACCGGAAATCATATAATTCAGATGTTGTAAAACGATGAGACCTGTCCTATTGAAAGATAATTTTAGAATGGTCAGACTTGAACTAACCGGGAGAATGCGAGAATATATCTTTTTTTTTTAATTTCAAAATAAAAATTCAAAAGAATAGAATCTCTTATTCAAAATAAATAATTAAAAAAGTATCGCAGTGCACTAGGAAATTTCGTTACTCCGTAAAGTTTAGATTGAAAAAGTTTTATCCAATTTTTGACTAAAACCACCTTCTAGCCAACTTTTGATGAATTTGAACAATTTTTGAAGCTATGTGTGTTTGTAAGACAGCGCTTCTTCAGGATATAGCACTTCTTCTCCAATTGCAAGTCTTTGTTTATTTGAAGTTATATTTCCAAGCAGTATTCTACAATCCAAGGGAAAGAGGTCCTTTTCTGAATTTTATGTTTTTTATTTTACAGATTTTTTAAAATTTTTCTGTTACCAGTGTAAACAAATTTTTATTGTATGTATACTGTATTATTTTATTTATGATTCTAATGTTTTCAAAATACAATGCTTATATAAAAAAGTATAATTCTGGAAGATTGAAAAATATTTCAAATCAATTTATATTGCCAGCATATATTTTTTAATATTAGCACTAATGCGTAATATTAGCATTATTTATAAGCATTGTTATGGCTAAACCTTGATTATGTTAAAAATAATTTTCAAAAAAGTAGTTTATTCTTTATTTATTATTAAATCATTAGTGCTAAAACTTATTTATTGCTTCAGTATTTAATATTTATGCTAATAAGACGTTAATAATAATTAATTATGCTTATTGAGCAATAAATCGTTAAAATGCACTTAATAATTAATTAATAATGCTTAATTAGTAATGTTCAAGAGTGACATTTTCTTCAAACTGACTCACATGAAGAACTCATTCTTTTATATGCATTATTAATATAATACTTTGATATCAAATTTTTATATGTTAAGTTGAACTGTAATGTCATTAAAATTTTGATTGAGTTATAATAATTTAAAAATTTGGTATTATTGTTCTTCGTTCTCTTGACTTTTCTTGAAGCTTGCAATTTATAATGCATGATTAAATTTTAGATAGTTAAAATGAGGTTAATAAATGCTTTATCTCTATCATATTTCAAAATTTGTTAGTTTTCTAAGTTTTTAATGAATAAAAACAGTGTATTGATAAGCATATATTATTTAATATTATATGCTTTGGTAAATAAATTATTTACTTTGAATTTGAAAAATGTTTTAAAATACTGTTACTGTTAATAAATTTAGGTTAAAATCTTTTGCATTTAAAGTGTTCTAAAAATAAATTTTTGTTGAGAATGTTAGATAATTTTATAAAAAAAAAATATATAGTTACATCTCCTACAACAGTTTTTAAATAAAAAAAGATTTCTTTAAACACAGAGTTTTGGCATCATTGTTTTATTTATCTTTGTTTATTCATCATTTTTATCATTGTTGTATTAATTTTTTAGAGTAAAATCAAAAAGCGATCCTGGGTTCTCCATGAATGCCTAGAAAAAGTGTCGGAGAATTTTGAAGCTGCCAAAGAACTTATTGACTATGGTATGAGAGGAGGCACTGATGTAAAACCACTCGTTGCCGTTGGTAGAGGCGAGGATCAAGGAAGGTATTAATTGTACTTTAAATCACATAGTATGTGACTTTTCTTTAGGGATTGCAAAATCTCAAAATATTTATTACCTTTCTATGAATTAAATAATATGTCACTTTTATCTGGGGTTTGTAAAATCCTCAAAATATTTACTTACCTTCCCATAAATTACTATATAGTATGTCACTTTTCTATGGGGTTTGTAAAACCTCAAAATATTTACTTACCCTTCTATAAATCACAGGGTATATCAATTTTCTCTGGGGTTTGTAAAATCTCAAAATATTTACTTACCTTTCTAAGTTTACTTACCTTTCTAACAAATTAGTGTAAAAAATACATACCCAAAAGAAATTTTTACTTGTCTTAAGATGCGTATGCTTCCTTTCACATTTCAATTTTAACTTGTATATTTATAATTTTTTTATGCACAGTGATTGACTGTTGTTATAAAAATAAGCACGACTAGCAGAATAAAAAGAGAAACTTTATAATTTCTCATTTATATAATTAAGTTGTTAAGTAACTTTTAGGTTTTATTGTATGCAATAGATTTCTCTCCTTCTCTTTGGTACAGTTTATGCAGCATCTTTGCAATTTTTTGTCAAATTGGAAGGGGTAATAATTCGGTATTAAAGTTTACGCAATTCCTGAATAAATTTTTCATTCCTGGTCGGCATATAAGTATAAAAAAATATTGCCATGTTCGGAACTTTTGCATAACTTGGGCAAGTCATGCATTAAAATTTTTTAGACAATTTTTAGGAAAAGCATTTATTTTATATTTTCTAATTGACATTAAATAACAAATCTATAGCGGATCTAATAGACTTTTAATTTTGAAGAAAACTCAGAAGACAAGAGAACACTTGATTCAAGCAGTTAGGCGAACTCCCCTTCGTAAATCACTTATTGAGAAGGACACATGTCACATTAGCTTATATCTATTGTATATATAGCTTATTGTTATGAGTTAGTTGAAAAAATTTCCTTTGCTGTTTGCTTTGTTGAATATATTAAGTACATTTAAATATTTCTAGGTTTATCTTATCATTTTATGATGAGTTTGATAATGAATACATGGTCAATTTTGCTTACGACATCAATTATGATGCTGGTGAGATTTATGAGACGAGAAGGATAAAACAGCAGAAAAAGAGAGCTGAGTTATTGAAAGAGGTTATTTTTACAAAGTAATTATAGCTGTTAACTCTTCATACCTTTCTTATAGCAATTGATATATGATAATTCATATTTGGATTGATTAAAATGATGCATGCTAGAATTGATAGTAAGATTGATATTTAGATTATAGCTTAATGTAAATTATGTTTATAGTAAAATTAGTGCGAAAAATAGGTTGTATAAATATATACTATTGTATTGGCATGGTCAAGGAATTTGTTTTTAATTCACAAGATTGTTGAAGTTTTCTTTTTTGTGTAACATTAGTTAATATCTACTAAAATTTTCATTATGAGGAAATTTGCATGTTTTAGTTAAAAATAGTATTCATTAAAATTTTAAACAATTGTATTGTAATTAATGTTTTATAATATTCTGCTTTACTTAAAAGCAAACCATTAAAATTTATTATGCCCAATTTTAAATAAATAAAAAAATTTTTAAATCCTTACTATTTTGTAACCATTTTAACTAAAACAATATAAAAATTATCTAAGCTATATTTTTCAAAAGGTGTAGAAGTAATCATGGTAAAACATTGTTTGCTCACATTTTTCAAAATTACTATAAAATAACATAAATTGATTAGATGAAGACCACATAGGTTAAAAGTGATTAATCCATTTTGCTCAAGTAATGTTCTGCAATTTCTAAGCAATTAAGTTTTCCTTGCAGAAATATGTTATAATAAATATATATTTTAGGAAAATCTGCTTTATCTCTAAACTATTATGACTTTTTACAACAGGGTCCACACATAATCAGTGTGTAGCAAAATATCTATTATTAATTTTCAGACTTAATCTGGAGGAGAAGCTTCTAAATTATGTTGACAGGCTAACTACATATGAGGTAGCATTAGTTTTCTTTTATTTCTACATTTATTCTTAAATTTTTTCTCATAATGTTTTGTCTCTTAATTTATGTATTTCTAAAGAAGTAAAGAGTTTCATAAATTTTAAAATTTCATTTAATGGTTGATTAAAATAAAATTTTATTGTTTTCATTTAGCATTTTTTCTCTTTTTCTTTGTAGTTTAAAGGCAATTAAACACATGTTTACATTACTCAAAACATATTATTTCTGCTTTTTTAAACTAGTATTTATACTGATACATGTTATGTCTAGAGCCTAATTCAAGAATAATCAATGTCAATATTTTAAAATAAATAAACTAAGGATATAAAATTCTTGAAAAAATCTTTTAATTAGCACTACAAAGTTGAATGATATAACTTTTCTAGTCTGACTTTCAAATTTGAATTGTTTGATTGCTCTGATCAATAAAATTTAGCCCTTTTCTACTGAAAGACATTAAATTTTGTCAAAATTTAATATTGAAATATACTTTTGGATGCAATTGTTAATTAAGTGTTGTTGTTAGTTATACGACTGCTATGAAAATAGCGTAAGAAGTAAATAAAAAGAATTTGTACTCTTCACTTGCCAATCCCTTATAGGATTTAGCTATATTTACAGTAGCTGAGTTATGTATATTTATTCCTTTCGAGAATAGAGGAATCAAGTTAATTTTTTTTTTAATTACTGCAAAAATGTAAGTGACTAAAAATGTTTAAGCAAATTTTGCATTAAATATTCCTCTATTATCCTTTGTTTTACTGGTCATTTTCATTTTGAGCCTCTAAGCTTCAATATTCCAATCAAAGCCATACATATTGTTTCCTGCTTTACTTTGATAAATAAACAATTTATTTCTTGAAAGAATGTTGGCAACTTAAAGTTTAAGAAAAGGCAAAATTAGCTCTCTGAAATAAAATAAAGCTCAAGTACGGAGCACAAAAACTACTCACCTTGAATATCTTATGATATAATGATGATACAAAGATGGCATCATTGTATGTCATAGAGAAATGTTTAATCTTGGTTTGTAACCTTTTAGTGTTTGATATTGCAGTTTAAAATATTTTCAGCACTTATTGTTTAGAATATTGCCCTCAAGATAGCCACAGTGGCTCAGGGGATAGAGAGCTCACTTCCCAATGAGGTGAACCGGGTTTGAATCCCAGTAATGGCTGGTCAATGCAAATTCAGCACCCTGCTCACGCCGACCACAGTGCTTATGTAAAATATCCTCAGTGATAGATGGATCATGGGTTATAGTCCCTTTGCTGTCAGGCTAACCGTGGGAGATTTTGTGGTGTCGTCCTCTTGTAATGCAAATTCAGGTTAATTCTATCAAAAAAAGTTCTCCGGGCAAATTTCTCCCAATACTTGATCCCGGAGTTCCCTTGTCTTCTGGATTGTGATCAAAATTACAGGGCTACGGAACATTGGTAATTGTAAACCCAAAATTGGGTCCGCTGTTCAACGCTGTTATAATGCAAGATAAAATATTCACTATGTTCTCAATCGATGTCTCATTCAAATTTTTTCATTAATCAAAATTTAACAACTATTAAGCCAATAATATTTTATCTTTGATTATGAGTTAGGACTTACGTCAAAATTAAGGATCGCCACAGGGTGGCTAACTACTACAAATAGTGATTAAAAACTTGTTTGCCAGTCGCCATCTTTTATTAAAAATATGAAACATGTGCACTTTATTGTTGGTTTTCTTGTTAAATAAATATGGAATTAATATGAATATGTCATAACACTTAGGAAATTATTTTATTTCACAGTTGTTTTATAAAATTTTTCTTCATTTTACAATTGCAGCATTTACCCTATTTTGAGAGATGCTTCAAAAGAAATGCCTCATATTATTATTTTTTGACAATTTTTAACCATTTAAAATTTTCTATTTCTGAAAAAGTTTCTACTATTAAAAAAAAATGCTACAACTGGCTGTTGCCAAAGTTTCCTAATTTTGCCCTATACCATCCAACAACTCCTGAATATCTTATGAGCATGGGCCTCAAGAATTAAAAATTATATTGCCCTGCATATTCTAGATTTAAAAAAAAATTAATTTTTTAATAAAATTTCAATTTTGAATTTTTTTTCCATTTAAGTAGAAAATATATGTCTAGGTATGTAAATATATTAGACTAGATAGTTCAATAAGAATACCATAAACCTAGGATTTATCTGAGTGAGGAATACCACCTAGGACTCAATCAGGATACAATAAAATATCAATTAAGGGTGCTTCAAATTTTTAGCTAAAATTTGCAAGATGCTGCTGTGGTTTATTATTTTAATTAATGAATGTGAGCATCGTCAAGCTTTTAACTTTGTTTAAGTAATTTTTTTCCCTCTAGATAATTCTAGGTGGTGCTGTGACAGCACAACAGCGTTTTGATCCCTAGTTTTTCAAACAATTCCGATCCCAGTGTGACCTGGAAGCGACCATACAGTTTGCTTTTCACTCTAATTGGGAAGCGGTAGCAACGCTTTTCACTTATATGGGAGCAGAAACATTGTCCCACCGCCTGGGAATACGCAGTTATTTTCCTGAGACCACTTCACCTTCCGATTACCAGTCTCTGTTACCTCGTTACAAGTAAGTACTTATTGTGAATCCCTCATAAATTTATAGATTAAATGTTTGTTAATACCGTGTGCTGTGTAATTTGTGCAATACAAAGAAGCAAGTACCTTTATAACATATGATCTAACAGCTGGATTTTCATGCTCTAAGTAGCAATCATAATCAAGTCATTAAGATAATCTCTAAGAGGCTATCGAATTAAGACAGCATCTTAGTAAATGAAGAGCCAATCATTAAGTCAAAAAATATTGAAGTGTTTGCTTTCTTAATATTGTTTTTTTAGGAATGAGGCTGCAAACATTAGTCTAAGTTCTTTAAAAAAAAGTAAAAATTACAAGTGAGTTCCTATTGTGGATCCTTCATAAATTTATAGATTAAATATTTATTAATTTGTTTTTCAATAGTGTGTTATACATAATATGCAAAATAAGAAAGCGAGCACCTTTATAATCTTTCATGCACTGAGATAGGAGTGCACAACCTTTTTGAGTGAAGAGCCACTTGCACAGCAGGTTGGCTAAGGAAAGGCCGCACATGTATTTAGACATGTTAATGACAAATGTAGTGATGTTTATTTAAACATTGGCTTTATATTTTTTTATCAATAAACTTAGTAATATATTGGTAAAAGATTAAAGGTGTTCCATTATTAGAATTAATTCAAAAATAATACAAACTTATACCTTTTTTTACAAAAAAAAATTGCTGTTTTTATCATATGAACAATAGATTTATCAAAATAAATAAATATTGAAGAAAATAAATGTTTTTTTTAACAAATCATGCAATACGAAACTTCATTTTAGAATTAAATTCTAATAAAAAAATTGCAATGCCCACAGAATGAAAGTAGGAAAAAATTTAGTCATAATTAAGTAATATAAATTCAAATTAAATATTTTAATTGAGGAAAATTTATAGGTTTTAAACAAAAGCCTAAAATAAACACAAAACTGTGATAGTTCAAAATAAAATTCAATGCTTATTTTGTAATGTATTTTATTATTTCATTTTATAAATCATTAGACTTTTTTTATATCGTAAGCATTTTTCTTCTTTTTTATTGAAAAAGATCACTTAAGCAGCAAAAAATTTAAATCTAAACTACAAACAGTGAGCAGTATAAAAATTCTCGTTTTCCGCCATTTTATGATTTCTCAAGTTGCAATAACATTGCATTTAAATTAAGGCTGCAACGAGTATTTGGCCCTTCTGTAAAAAATTCAGTTGGTTGAATGATCAGTCAAATATTCGGCAGAATATTTTTTAGAAATGCATTTTTAAGTTTTTTTTATTTTTGAATTTTTATAGATATTACTTTGTTTTTTAAATTATAATCAGACAAGTCAATTTTGTCATTTTTCCGATACTTTGAAAATTGAGAAGGATTTTTTCCCATTTTTTTGCTGTTTTTATTATAACCCAGCATTTTAACAGAACGTCTCATACTATTGATTTATTATCACTCTTTCCCGGTACTGTAATATAAATAACCAGTAACATAGAAAAGTGTGATTTTCAGTATTAAAGTTTTGTTTCAGGAACTAAGAAAAATTTGTTTTTTCTTTTTTTAGTTATTTTTATTATGGCTCAGCATTTTTTTTTTAAAAATAAAGTTACTAATAAAATTTATTTTATAGCAATTTTTTTCTTCTAAAATTATGGCAATGAGACAAATTGAAATTGAGATTTTCAGCATAAGATTTTCATTTAAAAAATTAAGAACGTTTTTTCTAACTTTTTATTTTCTTTAAATAAAAAAAACTTTATTTAGACGTTTTTATTATTACGCAGTAATTTCTAATAGCATTTCTGTTGACTTAATTCATTTTTCTTGGCTTTTTCTGGTAATTGGAAAACTGAGATGCTCAGCTTCAAAATTTTCTTTCAAAAATTAAGATTGATTTTTATGTTCTCTGTTTCGCTTTTCGACATTTTCAAAATCGTTCTTGATTGGCCTTATTTTTTCGAGTTAATTTATGAATACGTTTTTCCAGGAAATATTATTCTGAGCATTGAAATTTTAGTTTTAGTGTTGCTATGCTGCTAAAAGATTTTGCTATTTGGCCCCAAGTGTACGGTGTTCAGTTGATTTTTTTTCTTTTTTTTTTTTTTGCCGAATATTTGGTTTTTGACCAAATCACAATTCATTACCACATTCGACCAAATCATATTCGTTGCGGAAAAAAACGAAGAAAAAATAACTAGGATTTACGATAAAACTGCATCGAAATACCGTATCAAAAAGTGATTATTTATTTACGCGCTTAACAATCACGTGTCGTAATAACATCATAATAAATAGAAATAATTGGGAGCAAAAAATTACTTATATTTATGCTGATCTCAACATGAAGAAAGCGTGTCAAATGCACAATTTAAAATTTGCATGTCGTAATAGAATAATTGGAATTTTTTATAATACGTGGGAACTCATAGCAATAACTGCCAATAAAAATTGTTGAAAAACAGAAAGAATTGCGAAAAAAAAAAAGATTAAAGATCACTTAGATTTAAGATGAAATCGTCACAAATAAAGTGCACCAAAAAGTGATTAATTAAATGGGTGATCTGAAACTTGCGTCGTAATAAAAAGTCGGGATTTTTGAAATCGCGTAGAAAAGCTGTTTTAAGAAAATCATAATAACTGTTTTAAGAAAATCATTCATATTTTAAAAAAAATCGGCTTAAAGTAAGCGCGTTAAACGTACATTTACTGAAGAATCTGTTAAAATTGATTGTGTCAAAACGTGATGACTTAAAAGTGCGACTAAAAATTGCCATTTTTTAAATTTTTTTTATTGTGTTTAGAAGCTTTCACGGGCCGCACTTCAGTAGTCGAAGGGCCGCAGGTTGTGCACCCCTACACTAAGATGTTATCTTAATAATTCTACTAATTTAGCATCTTAGCACATGAAGATAAAATAATTAGGCCAAAGGATATTGAGGTGCTCATTCTTTTATTTTACACACTAAACTGTAGCTTTTTGTATAAAGCTACCAATATTAGTCTAAGTTCTTTAGAAGAAGAAAAAATAAGAGTATTTAGTTACTGATTTAAAGGACCATTGACTAAAAGATTGCACTTGACTACATGTCTATGAGGCTCTACCAGCCTGCAGGACAGGGGCCAAGTTAGCCTCACTGCCTTAACAAGTGGCAATCATTTTGTGCTTTCAGGACAAAAAATGCTTCTAATGACTGTTAGTTATTGTTTTACATACTGTATACAAATGCATCAACTTTTATATTGCAGAAGGCATGATAGATGTTATGAACTTAATATTTCTTTTTTAAAAATTTATAATCTTTAATAATTTTTTACATTACCATCAATTCTATAAAAAGAAAACTTTGTACCAGGGTAGTGCAACTTGTAGTCCTTAAAAAGTTATTGAATTTAATTTTTAAAAAAACATTTTTTTAATTTTGTATTATAAGATATTTTAGTCTTTTCACAGCATTTGGAAATATTTGTCTTTTGAGCTAAATTATTTCTTCAAAGTAATGATAAATGAAATGAATTTTTTTATTCTCTTTTTTTTTTCTTGGCAGGGATTTAGATGTGGTTTTTTATCCGTAGCATGAACAAAAACTTAGAGAGCCTGACTGGTGTGAAAATGAATTTGACAAGTAAGTGTTCTCTTTATTACTTGTTATTTTAAATTCAACTTTTTTAAATCAAAATTAAATAAACCAGGTATGTAATTTGTAACAATTTTCTTTTAATTGTTTGTCAGCTTTGCAAGAGATGAAGTTATTTACTTATTTTTTTTATATTACTTGTTTATAAAATCAATTCATTTTAAAGCTTAAACTTTCCTTTTTATCCCTTTCAGAAAGTTTAAATATCTTTTTTGAAGTTGAAATAATATTTTTATTTTATAAAATCTAAACTTATTAAGAGTTTTTGATTGTTTGTAAAGAATACCATTTTTAAAAGGTGGTATTTCATTGTAATATTTAAAACCTTATATTTATTGGAATTTTTTTTTCCGGGTTAAATACCTGAAGTTTTAAAAACTTAAGAGTATAAACAGCCATTACTTACAAATTGTATTTCTTCTCTAATAATGAAATTCAATAAATTTTTTATAGCCTTTGGATATCAGCTCAACAAAAAATAGCAATCTTGGATATATAGAGCTAATGACTGAAAATGAAGCTGCTAAGTTATTAAGTAGCAGGTAAAGCCTTGTTTTTTTCTAAAAAAGTCAATTAACTGTTTATTATATCTAATTTTAGCTTAATTTTAAGCTGTATATTTTATCCTAGTTTTTGTAGTTAAGTATGTAAATTTTTTTTTGTTGTTACTGAGTAAAGATGGAGCTGCTGAGTTATTAAGTAGCAAGTAAAACACTGTTTTTACGTAAAAAAGTCAATTAACAGCTTTTTTGTATATCTAATTTTAACTTACTTTTAATAGTGTATATGTTAATCTAGTCTTTGCACTTTTTATCCCATCTTGATAAATTTTCATTTTTGTTTTCTTTAAGATATCTTTGACTGTCTTTTTTTTTATCTAGGGAACATCCAGCATTGTTAAGTGATGAGGAGGCAAGAGAAGTAGTATTATTTTTATCTAGATCTGATGAAAGTCATTAAGATGTGGCTTAAGAAACATTAAATGATAATTGCAAGAAGGAGGTATTGAATGTCACATTCACTCAAGGCGAATTTGATTCTACGCTCATACATGATGGTACAGAGTATCATTTTCTTGAAGATGGCCACTACTATTTCGAATATCCTGGTTTATCTCCTCCAGAGATTGAAGATAATTGCCAACTAGAACCTGTGAATGACGTACCTGATCCTGAACACCCAATTCGTCGAACTATAAAAATATCATTTAGCACGAATCCAATTAAAGTAATTTCCTTTTTTCTTCTGTTAATTGGTTACTTTTATCTGTTATGTGAGGAATTTTCGAACTTCTTTGGAAACTTTTGTTCATATTAAAAAAGAGGGCGCAATGCAAAATTGCTTAAAGATTTAAAGTAGATGTTAAGTTGAGAGTTCTTATAATGATATCATTCCTATGTTTGCTCTCACATAAATTTTTATTTATAATCAAACTTTTAGGGACCCATAATCACTGTCTTAGCAAATTATTGAAATAATATTTACATGCCCGGCTTGTAAAAAAAGGATATATGCCCAATTAGAATCCCTGAGATATGCCATGCTATGTAATTTTCAAGCCCTGGTACCTACCCATTTTTACTATAGTTATTGCTATGTGTAGTGAATATATATATTTATAAAATTTTCTTATTTAAAAATTTATCTTTGTTTGAGTCACAGATTAATTGGTTTTAATATAGCAAGAATAATATTGATAAAATAAATTTTAAAAAGAAACTATAAATTTTTTATGGAAAAAAATTATATGGCAAAAGATAACTTACGATTAATTTCTAACTTATGAGTTTTATTTAAAAATTTCGGTGTAAAAATTGTCTAATCATTTTTCTAATGCTTTTGAAGTATTCTGAGTTCATTTAAATAGCTTAGATGTAAAGTTTGCTAATTACTGTTTAAATGAAACATGCGAAATGGAAGAAATGTTGTAATAAACCATATAACAAAGCATAACTAGAATTTCCTTTTAAAATTTGAAATATTAGGCAAGGCTCCAAAAGTGCACTGTATTGTTCTGCATATTATACAACTAACTTTAAGCTGGTAATGGTATCTGTTATCAGTTGAAATACTTTAGTATAATTGCATATCACGCCTTTAATTTAATATAGAATGGATTTTTTCAACCTTCTTTCAAACTAACTTAAGGTTTCTGATGTTTTCTATCCAATATATACATCATTTTTAACTTTCTAAAATAAAATTGGTTAGAATTAAGTTTTAATTCTGTCAGAACATGCTCATTTTCACATTATTGTCTGAATTAAATTGCTCATTTGTTAGATTAGGGATTCAGTTTGGAAAGCAATATAGAATTTGGTTTGTCTAGCTGAAAATAAATTATTATTTTGCACTTTTGACGAATATTTTTAAAAAAAATATAAGATTAACATGCTAAATAATAAATATAATGAATATAAAATTTTAATTAAAGCGAAACATTTAACACTTTGTTTTATAACTAGTTTTAAATTTTAATGAATCAATAAAAAAGTATGAAAGATTTATGGAATTGATCAAGATAGAGAACTGAGAAGTTATAAAATGGCATCCTCAAACACGATATCAAAAACTAAATAGTACCATGTTGATGTTCAACTTCTAATAATCATGTGTTTGCAACTAATAATGTTAAATGAAAAGTCATATTACAGGTACAGACGAGTTTTAATGCAATATTTTGTTCTGTTGCATTGTTGCAAGAAAACATTATTAGTGGGACTTAAAAGTCCTGTCAGTACAAAAAGGGTTCATTAATTATGGCTTGACCAGTTAACTTATGGACTTGGCCAATTAGCTGACTTTCCTTTTTTGAATAGTATCCATCTCCAAGTGTTGATTATTAAATGATATAAATGTTGTAAAATATTCAGTTAGGTTTTAGATTATGTGTAATGAATGTAGCAATTGTCCACAGAAAAATTACATATTATACATTTTAAACTCCTAATAGACTTTTCTTGATGTCATAAACTATTGCCCTTAACATTGTATATTCCCATATCAGTTTTAATTTTAAAAGTATTGTTATTTCTAGGTTTATAGCACTCATTCTACGGAAGACTATGATAGACGGAATGAAGACGTTGATCCGATATCTGCATCTGCTGAATATGAGTTAGAGAAAAGAATTGAAAAAATGGATGTTTTTCCTGTTGATCTTATTAAAGGTAATTTTTCAATTAATGTCTTTTTGTGAAACAAATAGTTTTAAATGATAATTTTTTATTTTATAAATTTTTTATTTATTTTGTTAATGCAAAGTTTTTTAGTTTAAACTTAAATTGTAATCTTGTATTTGTCTTACTGTTTGATTGTCAGAGGGAAATGGAAATAAATGGTGTCTTTTAGAAACATCTCTAAGTTTTATTTAGCAATCAAATTTATTTTTATGTTTTTTACTCTACTTTTCTTATTAGTTATTAGGCAGATTTTGATTGGTTTTTTGCTTTTTTCCCATTTTAATACCACTTTGCAGTCTCCAAAGTCTACGTAAATTTTTTTTGACAGTGATTCTAAAAAGACAGGGAAACATCTAGTTACCTTTCACTGTTGTGTGCAAAATTGGTCATTAAGATAACAGATCATTTCTAGAATTTTCACCTCTTGATAAAAGTTTAGCCAAATAATATATTCAAATTAGTAGTTAAACTTTGCGATAATAATAAGCACTAAAATTAGTGTTTATATTATTTTTATCAGACTCTTGTACCGTAATTGTTATTTATTGCCCCAGTGATAATATTGTCTTCTACTTGCACCAGTTATGATTGCTTTATGTGCCACTAGGTATGAAGAAGGTAAGTAAACACTTTACACTAGCTGTAGTTAACGATCAGTTGCTGAAAATGTGGATAAAAGCTCCTCTAAGTGAGTTGGAATTTGTCTTTGTCTACTTTACTGATTCGAAAGACAATACAATTTCTAGAAGACTAAATTCTTCTAGAAGACATTTAAACATTAAATTGATAGTTTAAAAAATCAGTGTCATAATGAAGAAGATGTATAAAGATGATTTCTTATAGAAGTTTTGTTATATCTGTTTAGGGTTGTTAATATGAAATACCCTATATAAAAATCACTCTGTTAATTCAAGATATGGTTATCTATGCTTATAGCAGAAAAGTAGTATTACTTGAAATTCTAATTAGTTTAAATATTTTTATTCATATATAGTAGAATGGTATTTATTTTAAAGTTTAGGTATGTTGTCCTTTTTCCTAAAATCAGATTCTTGCATTTCTTCTAATTATTATTTTAATCAGATTCTTGTCCTATTATAAAAGATTCTATTGCTCTTCGTTTATTGTTAATACTAATCAGTTTATTATTCAAACCAACCAGTTGCTAATCAGTTTATTATTTGAAAGTTACGCCCGTCACATAACTTTAAAATAATATAAATACTGGTTCAACTTGTGCAGAGTGTTTATATCATTTATTTACTAAATGATATAAACTACTTTGTTAAAAAATAGTATTAGTTATGTAACTACCTATTTGCTACTTATAGAACTTATGAGGAACCCCTCATCGTACTTATTTTTCAGACTGTATAAGTTTAATTCTTATAAGTTAGACTTCATAAGTTTAGTATTAAAACTTGGTAAGCTCCGTAAGTTCAGTGCTTTGGAATGTAATTTTAGTTATTCATTTAGTACTCTCTTTATTGTGTAGTTAGGAAAAACAAAATATCGCTCCTTAAATGCATTGGTTTTTTTTTATGTGCGAAATAAAATTTTTACGTTCATTTCAAAACTGACTTTGTTAAAAAATAGTTTCTGTCTTTATAATTTAATATCAGTTATATTATTTTATCAAACTGATTCAGTACTTTTTAGGCCCATTTTGCTAGTGTGATTACATAAAATGAACTGAAAAAAGCAAATGAAAAGGTAAGATTGAACTACATAAACTGCATTACAAAAAGGCAAATCTATTGGATATACTTTTCAACACATTTGAGTTACAAATCTACATTTTTGTTTCTGATTATCAAAGTTCTATTCAAGATTGGTAAAAATTTAACCAGACAAAAAAAAAACTATTTAAAAAAATGCTACAGTTACATTTTTAAGTTAAAATTATATTTTACATTTAGTAATTATTTCTTTGCTAATTAACTACTGTATAATACAATTTTCAGGTTTGTCAGTTTTATGCTTTTGCAATATATTTTTCTTGCTATAGTAACAATGTTGGTCACATGGCTAGGTTTTTAAGTGCTGGGTAACTCAAGCAAATTTGTTAGTTGCTTAAATCTTTGTTAACGAACACTCACATTGAAAGGTGATTATATGATACGTGACTTATAGGTTTGTAGTGATTTGGGGTTTTAAAGAAAATCTGAGAATTTTGAGTAATAAAAATTTCAAGAGTATTTTTTAGTCTTTTGGAGAACTATGTTTTAGAAATGAACTAACACATAAATAAATAAAAATGATATTGTATTATCTGAAAGTTTTCATTGTTTTGAATTAAATTGCTGTTCATCACTTTTAAGTAATTTTTTCATTTGTTTTCTTGCAAGGAATTTCGCTTTGATCTGAGAAACTTCTAGGGTATTCCTTGCCATTAAAGTTTCTGAAATTTAATATTCTTAAATACTTTTTTGTTAAAGTTACAAGCAATGGAGCACATGGAGTGTGACTACAGAAAATGGTTAGACATGGCTCAATGTCAAGTTGAAGAACTAAGTCTTAGTTTACAGAATGTTGAACAAGAGCTGTTGCAAAGCAAAAGTGACTTAGATGCATTACAATGCAAATATTCAACACTTGAAAAGAAATACAGCAGAGCCAAGAAATTTATAAAAGAGTTTCAAAAAAGGTAAAGTTTACAGAATTTTTTAAAATTATTTTTTTTTAAATTTTTTATTTATATTTGTTAATTTTTTTTATGATTAAACATATAGCATTCACTATTAACACTTATAAAAATATACTTTTTATGCTAAATTCAATAAAGGTTTTTCTTTTCTTTTTTAAAGAAATTTGTGACCATCTTGTTAAATATCCATTTTAGCTGTGTTTTTTTATGGATTTTTTTAAAATAAGTAATGGCTTAGCTTTTTTTAATTAAATTCTAATTTTGACTATAGTTTTTATTAATGTATTAATTATTTTACTATTTTATGTAGAGTGAATTATTTAGTTCTGATAATTTTTTCAGAAAGAATTGGTAAAAAAACATTATTTTTTTCCTTGCATTTAGTGCTTAGGTCTTAGAATGAAAATAGTTTTCCTCTTTATTTTGAAATGTTGTTAAGGTCTATTCTCCTCATAAAATAAAAGTCTATTTTAAAGGCATTATTAATAATTTTTATACACGACGTGCTCAGTGCTTATTAATTATTTTTACAGAGAAAAAGAGCCTATTCAGTGGCAAGAGTATCATGTTCAACAACTGCAAGAGAAAGAATATAATGCTTTGGTAAAAGCTCTAAAGGACAGGGTATGATTTACATTGCTTACAACTATAATCAATAATATATACATTTTTATAATGACACTTAATTCAATTTAAAATTATTTACTTATTTATCACGTAGATAGCTTATTTTACTTTTAAAATATTTAAAGTGATAAATTAGTTGTATTTTATTGTTATAAAGCTTACTTTAGTTATTTACTTCTGTCGTGCTAGAATTTTGATTTATTATAATTTTTTATGGTATAAGATCTTACTGCTTTGTTTCTGTATTTAGATATTAAAAAATCTTTTTTTTAATAATAAATTTGTAGTTAAATTTTAAAAGAAATTTAAAATATTTTTCAGGTAATATTGCTTGAACAGACTCTTGTGGTGACTCTTTCCAACTGGTCTTCCTTATAATACACCTTTAAAGCCGATCACTCCACAATGTAGAAATCTTGTCAGCCCACCAAAATTTTTAAGTAAATTTTTTAGTTTTCTCTTTTCACTTTATAATTAATCTTTCATTCCTCGTGCTGCTGTATTTTTCTCCCCACCATAGTATTTTCACTGTAGTGCAAGTAATATGATCTTGTAGTATTGCGTAATTATAAAGCTATGATAGGAATTTTGACATCAAAAGATATTTTTAATGTATAGTAAAAGTCTGTTCTATCAACAATTCAGAAAAGTTGCTGAAATCCTTGTTATAACCAAATACATATATTTAATGTTAAAATAGCAATTAAAA
This sequence comes from Parasteatoda tepidariorum, assembly GCF_982258835.1. Lineage (NCBI taxonomy): Eukaryota > Metazoa > Arthropoda > Arachnida > Araneae > Theridiidae > Parasteatoda > Parasteatoda tepidariorum. The sequence goes on from NC_141756.1 coordinate 126,813,991, forward strand.
TGAATTAGACATATTAACCTCTTTTTTTTTGTTTTGAACAATGTAGATTTAAAATATGTATCTAGAGTAGACTGTTTTTGCATATAGATTTTATTCTGAATGACATTGCTTTGCATTTTGGAAAGGGCAGGAATGTATAACACAGGATTGGTTGAACAACAGAATCTAAATTTTAGTAACATAATTGTACCTTTTGAAAACTGCCTCAAGCTTTTGAAAAGTGAAAATAAAATGAAATACACTAACAGTTTTAATGTTAGTGATATAAGTAAATGTTGATTTTAATAGTAAGCTGGCAAGAAGAGAAAAAAGGGGCATTATAGATATGTGATAAAAGAAGTAACTTTCTTTTCTAGTGCATGGTTGCCTTATGAAAATAAGGAGTTAAGATTGTAAAAAAAAAGTTTTTCACTTTTCTCTATCAATACCGGAAATAATTAAGTTTTCTTCTATTTAAACTTTTTGGTATTATATTTCTCGTTTAAACATAAAAATAGATTTCCCTAAAAAAATTTGTCATGGGAGGGCTAGTTATTTTTAATTTCTTAAAAACTTTCCAGTTTTGTATTTTTAATATTATAATTTTGACAATGACTTGAAAATTTGTCTTAATAGTAGACTTCATTTAATGTGTTTTTCTTGTTATATTAAACTTTTATTTAATTTTAATAGATTATATTTTACATCAAAATAGGGAAAAACTATGCAAGGCAACCCAATTATCCTGTGGAAAATTTAATAAAATGTTCAAATGAATTAGAATTGTAGTCTCTAGTATATTTAATGATTATTCTAAAGCACTTATTATATATATTATTTTGAGGTTATTTGCTCATCACAGTTAGACATTTTTAGTTAGAAAAGACTAATTTTTTCCCTTTGATTTTGAAATAATTCAATGATAACTATAGCATGACATGTTCTTCAAAAAATAAAATATTGTCCATTTTTTATTAATTTTTTATTTTTGCAACCAATTTAATTCTATTTTTATTACTGGAAATAGTGAGAAATTTTTTTTGCATTTTTTAAAATAATTTTTTGTAATAAAATTTTTGAAATTAATGTACTTAGCTAATGTTTTATAATGTTTTTTAGAATGTTATAGTTCTGTTAGAATGTTATAGCCAAAAGTTCAGCTCTGTTATGATTCACTCTGTAATATAGTTGCAGTTATATAACAATGTGTTTCTTTTGATGTAGGAGGTTAAATTTTGAATTCTAAAAATTTTTATTTAAGAAAGAAAAGCATTAAATAACTTATTTCAGTATACTAGTTTAGAATAACGAACTATTATGAATCATATTGAAAATAAGGCATAATTGAGAATCTTACAAGAATTATTCTATGGTAATTGAAATTATACTTAATCAGAATAGAGGTACAATATATTATATATTAACTTTTGTGTAATTAGTGTGAAATAAATGTTGCAACTGCCTTTTAATACTAACAAGAAGAGATGCAGTCTGAGGTAGGCTAAATAATACCGCCGTATTTAGCAAACTATTTAAACGTTATTGAAAAAAATATCCAGTTTAAAGAAACAATACTTTATATGTATATTTTTCTTGTGAATGATTTTAATAATTACTAAAATGAAATTTACATCTGATTTCAAAAGGATTTATTATTTTTTTAGAAGTTCAGTGCTTTGATCTGTCTGATAGTGAAACATCAGATAGTGAATTGCAGTCCCCATTTAGTCCGGATAATGAGTATTGTGATAAACGTGCCACATTAGAAAGACGACCAGATTGTGAAATTTTATTTGATACAGCGGTTCCTCACACTAAGCTACTTGATACAAGTGCAGCTAAAGCAAAGGCTGAATTGGCAAACAAAGGCAGTTTAGCTAACAGACAGTCCCCGTCTATTAAGAATCAATCATTGTCCGATTCTGTAAGTTATGTCTGTAATCAGTATTTTAAATAATTATTTTGTTTTTGAAATATATTTCATTATTCATAATTGTTCATACTTAATTTATCAAATTTCTATTTTTCTGGAGGATACTTTGCTCATTTTTTGTATAGTGTGCCAAAATAAGAAAAAAAACCGGCTACACTGAATAACTTTTGATCTAATGATCAGATCTTCGCGTTCTGTGACTCTATCTTAGTGGTTCACGGGATGATTTCAAATATACTATTATTTAGTGAAGATGATATTTTCAGTTACGAAATCAGGCACAAAAATGTATTTCCTCTGAATAAACCTATCTTTTTTTCTCGCAGATTTAGTATTCTGCCACCCTCCCAAATAAAAGGGGTAGCCGCATTCTGGGAAATGAGGTCCTAATAGTTTGGTCAGGAGAGTGATTCAAAGTCTGGATCCCCTACTGTTCATTTTATTTATTGCGTATTTCGCCATATCTCGAGAAATTAAATTGAAAGATTTTTGCACACAATTATAAAATTAACTAAAGATAATCCATGCAAAAAATAAATTTAGTAAATATTTATTATTTTTTAATATTTTATTTAAAAGTAGTCAAAAAAATTTTGAAGTGTAAGGTTTAAAATTTTTTACTTCATTTTAAAATATCTGATTTTACATGGCAAACTACAAAATTTGAGCACAATCGTTTCAATAATTCCTGAGATTTCACTCAATTTTGTATTTTGCCAACTAAAATTAGATACTTTATAATGGTGTAAAAAATTTTATACATTACAATTCAAATTTTTTTTTTACTATTATTAAGTAAAATAGTGAAAAATATTGCATGAGATTATCTTTAGATGAACAGATTTTATAATTGTATCCAAAAATGTTTCAATACCTTTAAAAAATTCTCGTGATATGGCGGAATGTGCAAAAAGTTAAATTTACATTAAGGGGTCAAAAGTTTGGACCGCTGTTCTGACTAAACTATTAGGACCATATTTTCCAGAGTGCGGCTACCCCTGTATTTTTGGGGTTAGAAATCCAAATTTGTTTTTAAAAAAAAGCATATTTATTCAAAGAAAGTAAGTTTTTGTGTCTGATTTTGCAACATAAAAATATCGTCTGCACTAAATAATTATCATATTTGAAGTCACCCCCTAGAACCAATAAGATTAAGTCCCAGAATGTGAAGTCATTTAGTTGAAGCTATTCACGGTGGTCTGTTTTCTTTTGTTTTTGTGCACTGCACATTAAGTATATCTTGTTAAACTTCTGTAACATGATCCATCTTAGAGTTCACATTACTTTATACTTGCATTAAATTATTCTTTAATATTTTTTAAAATAATTATTTTTACATTTTATGATTTATTTTTTCCAGTCGCCTGATAGAAATTCTGTCTATGATATCTTCATCAATCCTTAAGAAAGTTTCCAGTAAGTAAAAGTTTTGCTTCATATATTAAACTTTTGATTCACACAAAAAGCACACTTAAAGGCAGCACATGCTGAAAAAAATAAAAATTAATTAAAGGAATGAAAACTAGTACAACCTTCTTGTTGTGTACAATAATAAACTTATTCTAATAGTAGTAGTACTTAGATTTTTTTGTATATCATAAAACAAGTAAACTATAACATATTTAAACAAATAACAATTCCTGTAGTCTTCTGAATTCAAATTTGGTTAATAATATTTATGATTATTTTAATAACATTATATTTCTATAATAATTATTATAATTAACATTTAATAATTATTTCAAGCAACAGGAAAAATTATTTCAAGCCACACGTGTATCAGAAAAGTACCATAAAAAATTTTTTTTGTATAAATATTTTAAAAAAAAGTAACTTTTATAAATTTAATGTTTTAGTAATTATTTTGCATTTTCACATCTTTTTGCATTTATTTATTTAATATTTTCAGATAAGGCATTTCTCATTAATTTTGATTTTGAGATTCCTTAAAAAAAATTTTAAAAAGTTTAAATTACTATTTTTGCATTAAATCCACTATTTTTAATTCATTCCTAGAATATTAAAATCATTAGTTTTATTCCATATTATTTGATAAAAATAATTAACAAGCTAGTAATTTCTTATAATTGTCACATTGTTCAACAAAATAACAATATCAAACGCATAATTGGATTTTACTTGATTAAAAACTTCACTTCAAAAGTATACAAATTGGGGATAATATTCGACATTTTTAAGTGCTCAAAAAAAAGGTGTCAATTTTCAGGACTTGTCAGTTATTCATATCTTTTATTTCTGAAGCGAATGATGTTTTTAATCAAGCAATATCTTACCGCTTCAGTTTCTTGGGATTATTATTTAATATAATTGGATTGCGTGAAACGGAATCAATGTATGATAATATAACAACTTATAAACACACGATTTGGTTATATTAATTTATGATTTACCACATTCATTACTTATTTTATTTAGGAGATTATTAAAAAATCTACTGTAACTTATATTTTACCTTTAATTTTTAAGCTACTTTGATCTATTTTTTAATAATTTAAGTTTGTATGGCCGACAGTTTATGTTTACGAATATAATTTTGCCAGTTTATTATTGAGAATATATCGTATTTATGTAATTAAATTAACTCTACACTTTTATGTGACAAATTAGAAAGTTTTTTTTTTATATCGAAGTCAACTTAATCATTAGTTGTAATGCTACCTATTGCTTTTGAGGAACAAGCCTTGTAAAAAATATTTTGTGACATTTTATGTGATTTATAAAAAGCATTTTAATATTGTATGGAAATTTCTAAAACCTGGTTACAAATCATCTTTTTTTTTTACTGAAAACTGGTAAAAGTAAATTCTAACCTATTCTTAGGATTTGAGTATTTTCAAAATTTGAATCCCCCCCCCCACATAATATACTTAACCACTAAACTACCTCTACACTTAATAAAAAAAGATATTGAATTTTTAAGGATTTATTCATTACATAAATTACTGCGGATTTATGAAATTTTGCCCATATTATTTAATGATTAAGTTAAAACCATTCCCAGTGAAATATTTTCAATTGAAAAATTTTCAATGGATTGAATTATATTAGGAAATGCTAGTTGTTTGCACACATATCTTTGTATTTTTATTTATTATTTGAAATTTATAAATTTAAATCTATGACTTTAGAAAAAGTTTTTTAACACATTAAATGTTATTCAAAGTTTTTGTTGTAAAACTATTACTTTCTTATTTTGAAATATTTAAGAATATTTTTTTGTACTTACTCTTTATTTAAATTTTCTTAAATTCTTTTTTATTGTTTTTTTTTATTATAATTAGTTGAAAATTGAGTTTTTAAATTGTGCTAGAATAAAACAATTTTTTTAAATGTTATATTTATACTTTCTCACAAGTAATTTGAAACTAAAATATATTGTTAAATGGATGAAGTTTTAACTACTTGAAAATATCACAAATAATATGCCACTAACAGGCATACTGTACTTACTCGGTGTTAGACACAGAATGAAAGAAACACTGAGATGCAGCAGAAAATCTCAAACATGTTATAACAAGAAACAAAGGAGTGGATTAGCAGGGTAGAGAAAGCAAGTTTGCACAAGATAATCAAACAAAAGTAGGTTGAAAAGAAGCAGGTGTGGCAGGGGTATAGTGTCATCAACCACACCTTTCAGCCTGTATTTTAAAACTGTAGTTTATTATGGTTTTAATATAAACTGCTGTTTGTAGAAAATGCAACACCATGAAAGAATCATCAGAATCAAATGAAATTTAATGCAGAAACGACTTGTACTGATACAAATAAATGATGAAATTTTCAAAACAAAAGAAACAAATTAAGCGTCCGAAATCAGTATTTGGTGCAGCCACCACGCGCTGCAATAAGTGCTGCTATACGACGTGTCATGGAGTCAAACAGATGTTGAATATCTGCTTGAGGAAGAGAATTCCATATCGCTTGTATGCGCAACCAAAGTTCGTCTTTGGAAACTGCAGGACGCGGATCACGAGTGAGACGCCGACCAACCATATCCCACACGTGCTCAATAGGCGACATATCCGGCGAATAAGCAGGCCAAGGAAGAAGTTGCATGCGTTGTGCTGAACAGAAGTCTCTAACAGTCCGCGCAACATGTGGGCGTGCATTATCCTGCTGAAAGATAGCTCCAGGGATGCCTTGAAGGAAAGGAACGACTTCGGGCTGTAGCACTTCACGGACGTATCTGTTGCTATTGAGATTACCCTCAATTCGTATCAAATTGGATCGTCCATGATACGAAATCGCACCCCAGACCATAACTCCGGGTGTTCGACCACTATGTCATTCAATAATACACTCAGGAAGGCAGCGTTGACCGGCATAACGTCTAACACGAACACGGCCATCATGGGTCCACAAATTGAAGCGTGATTCATCTGAAAAGACAACTTGGTGCCAATCAGCTCGCCAGTCTCTGTGCTCAAGAGCCCACTGCCGACGCAGCCGTCGATGATCCGCCGTGAGGGGAATCCTGTATAATGGCACCCTTGCACGCAATCCACGGCGCAGCAGACGACGACGAATTGACGAAGCCGACAATTGTACACCTGTAGCAGTAGACCAATGTGCTGCCAGCTGCCTGGAGGAAGCTGTGCGATCATTCACCGCCATGCGGAGCAGGTGTCGATCATCGCGCTCTGACGTCACCTTCTGTCGTCCAGTGCCTGTTTTTCGAGTTGTTCGGTGCTCGTCGGTCCACTGCTTCCAAACTCGCATCACTGTGGAACTGTTCCGCTGCATACGAGCTGCTATTGCGCGATAGGAAAATCCTCCTTCTCGAAGGCCGATTATCCTCCCTCGTTCAAACTCCGTAAGTTGCTTGAATTTCTTATTCTTCCGTCGTGGAGGCATACTCAGGTCTCACTAAACGTTTGCCACTAACAAATAATCATAGACTATTTTCAACGTCCCGCTACAGCACTTTATTTATACGCTTTCAGCATCAATTCAGAGGGCGCTGCGCGCGCCACGCACGCGCAATGGCTCTGAAACTTTATTAATTTGCATAATATCCTATAATTAACATTTGCTGCGACTTTCATTTGATTCTGATGATTCCTTCATGGTGTTGCATTTTCTACAAACAGCAGTTTAGTTATTAATTATTGTATGTCTGTTAATGTGACATTCTCTTTTCTCAATATATAACCTTTCCTTGGATATTGTCAAAATATTTTTATGAAAGAAAAAAAGTTCAAGCATTAGTGGTGAAAAATGTTCATGAGGCCACTGTTATGTTCCTTATCTTTATTTAACTAAAAAGTATTTCTAGTAATATTTTGTTCATGTAAAAGTCAGACCTTATTATCTTAAATAGTAAAATGAAAATTGTAAAAGTTTTAGAGTTTTTTTCTGAGAAAATTCACTATATTATTTCTTTAAACAATATGATCAGTAGCCAAACCGCTGTCTAAATGTGATTTTTAAATATGTTTTTAAGTTCAAGTTCATTTTTATGAAATGGATATTTTCGCACTTGCATTGTATTTTCAAGATTCTGAAATTCAATTTTTTAAATTAAAATTTATGCAAACTGCAATTTAAAATATAACATACATAATTTACAAAAAAAGTATTTTTTAAAAACTAGGTTTTTTTTTTTAAATTTTACACCATTTTTACTTAGTTTTAAAATTTTAATAATAATTCCATTCAACTTATAGTTAAAGAAGTTTCTTAAATAATAATGATCAATCAAATTAGTGTTCTGCATTCACAGTCTTTCTGGCAATTTAGGATTTTATAAATTTTTGAAAGATTTTTGTCATCATTTTAGGGCAATTTAGCTCAGCATCTTAGACACATAAGAATATCAAAAAACTGCCTACTGATATCAGTTAGTAGAAAATGATGTAGGACTGAATAATATTTCCAAACTAGTGAATTTGTTTTAAAAAACATTTCTATAGTTTCTTATCAGCATTCTTATTATTATTATTATTTCAAAAAATATTTAACTTGTGGGGTAAAATTATGGTAATTTTTTCCCGGGTCACCACCAAAAAGAAATAAGTCAAGGAATTTTATCATTGTGTAAAATTAGGATAAATGTCAGTATATTCAACTGAAATGCCCAAAATTTCTTAGAAAATGAACAAATATATGCTTGAGGTGCCTTAAAGCTTGATATTTTTTTCCAAAAAAATTGGATTTGTAAAAAAACATTTTTTATTTTCAATCTTAAATGGCACATATAAGTGTTTAGTAAAATACTTTATGTTTAAGAATAAGGCCTAACTGAAAAATTATGTTATAAATCTTATAATACAAAAATCAGAAAATTCTATAAAATCTGCCGAGATTTTTTTTTGTTGACAAATTTTATTCAGTTCAACTCGTCCAATCCTGATAAAAACAAATTTAAAATGCATTATTTGCTAAAATTTCAAATTTTTTACTAGCTAATATTAAAATTTTCCTTTTAAACAAATGCTTTTTATATGCATTTCTTTTGTATGTTTTAGTAAATCAAAGTGCTTCTTCAGATGACATATGCATGTTTGATCAACTTGATTTCAACCACGCCCAAGTAATGACATCACAGTCTTGCGAAGTAATATCTCAATCTTCATTTGAAAGTTATACAAAAGTAGAAACAACCTTTAGTCGTGAAGTTTCTCATTCACAGTCATCATTGTATTCTACATCTAGTCAACAAAATCCATCTGTCAAATCTCAAGGCAACTCATCAGATGTCTCAGTTTCAGATCACTCTGTTACTGCAAACGATGTTGGTAATAACAATGTATTCTTTTATGTACAGTGGAACCTCTCGGGGTGCGACCTCTCTCCATCCCACAGTAAATTTAGTAATATATTTGCAGAAAATTAAATGCTTTTAATTATTAAAATTTGTTCAAAAATAAAAAAAATTAATGCCTTTTTTTTTTAAAAAAATAATTTTTATATCAAAAATAGATTTATCAAAAGAAAATAAATAAATAAAATATAAAATAAATAAGCATTGAGGAAAAATGTTTGTTTAAAATTTTTTTTATATTATTCTATCACGCAATACAAAAGCTCAATTTAAAATTAATTCTAATAACAAAAAATGCTCACAAATGGAAAGTATAAAAAAATTAAATACATATTGCGTAATTTTAATTGAAGAAAATTCATAAGGTTTAAGCTAAAGCCTAAAATAAAAACAAAACGTTATTGTTCAAAATAAGATTTAATAATCATTTGGTAATAAACTTTAGTTATTATTTCTTTTTATTAAATGATTAGATTTTTCATGCAGTAAATATTTTATTTTTTTCCCTTATAAAATCATTTGAGCAACAATAAATTGAGATCAAAATTACAAGCAGTGAGCAGTTAAAATTCACGTTTTCTTCCACTTTGCGATAATATTGTATTATAATATTGTATCCTTCAACTTAGTAATAATATTGTAATATAACTAGGGATGTAACAAATATTATGCTCTTTTGTCAAAAATGTAATTGCAAGAATGATTGGCCGAATATTCAGCAGAGTATTTCTTGGAAAAGTATTTTTCTATTAAGTTCTTTTTTTTGGAATTTGTGTAGACATAATAAAAAATCTGAAATAGTATTTTTAACTCTATTAGACATAGTAGTTTTTTCACATATTTGTGAAGTTTTAAAATTAATGTGCTTGCAAATTTATCTTCTGGAAGATTAATAGAAAAATGAAATTTGAAGGATTGAATAGATTACTTTATGTTAAACCATACTTTTTCGTACTTCTTCCCCATTATCTAACTATAGTCAATTTCGTCATTTTTTAGACACTTTTAGTTCAAATAATTGAGATGTTTTTTTTTGTTTCATTTTGCATGTTTTATTATAGTGTGGCATTTTAACGGAACGTTTCAGTTAGACTATTTGTTTATTGTCAGTTTTTTCCTGTACTGTAATGTATATAAAACGGTAACATAGAAAACTGCGATTTTTAATGTTTGTTCTGGGAACTAAGAATAATTTTTTTCCTAATTTTTTCTTTTGTTCTTTCTAATAGTTTTTCATTTATCAGCATTTTTATTATGACACAGCATTTTTTAAAGAACGTTTCCAATAAACTTTATTTTGCAGCAAATTTTTTTTCTAAAAATGTGGCAATGTTAAGTTTTTCGGCATTAGATTTTCATTAACATTTTTTCTCGAAAATCGGAAAACTGAGATTTTCTACTTTAAAATTCCCTTTTGCGAATTAAGATACATTTTTATTTTCTCTATTTCGCTTTCATATATTATATTTAGTTTTATTGGTGTTTTTATGATAGCACAGCATTCTTAATAGAGTTTCTGATAGTCTTTATTTTTAACTTTGTTTCATGAATAGGTTTTTCCGGAAATATTATTTTTAGCATTGAAATTGCGGTTTAAATGTTGCTATGCTGCTTTTATATAAATGCACGCTTAGAAATTCATATGTCGTAATAACATAGTAGTAAAAATAATAGGATCAAAATCATGTGGAAAAAGATAGAAATAATTATGTCAAAAAAGAAGGAAAAAAACTTAAATTTAGAATGAAATAAGCACAAATTAAGCGTGTCAAAAGGAAGATAAAAAATTTGAATGCTGTATTAAACATTTTTGAATTTTTAAAACTACGTGTGAATGCATAGCACAATTGCCTCAAAACATTTTTGAAAAATAGAAAGAAATAAGTGCAATAAAAGATAAAGAATTACTTAGATTTACAATGAAGTCGGCATTAAAAATGTGTGTCAAAAAATGATTATTTAAATAGGAGATTTGAAATTCGCATATGGTAATAATATTGTAATAAAAATATGTGATATTAGAACTTGAAATATGTGATATCTCAACTCGAAAAGCGAAAATAACTGCTTAAAAAATCATTTAGGTTTTCATTAACATCGGCACAAAACGTGTAAAAAGGTGATTATTTAATGTTGGGATTCAACTTCAAGATTCATATCACATTAAAAATATCAAGATTTTCATAACTTTATGAAAATACGATGTTTTCACTGCTGAAAAATAACTAGGGATTTTAGAGGAAATTAGCACAAATATAGTACATCAAAAATTGATTACTTAAATGTGCAATTTGAAACTCAACTGGCGTAATAATGTCTACGTAAAAATACAGGATTTTCAAATCATGTGGAAAAGCATAGAAATTACTGTTTAAATTTTTTTTTGGATTTCCGATAGAATTGGCTTAAAGAAAGTGCGTTTAAATGTGATTATTTAAATTTGTGATTCAACTTCGAAATTCATAATATTTTTGTATTCATACTATCAACATTTTAAAGAAAAACTCCACCTATCGGTACTTGTAAGATCGAAAGGTCTCTTTGATTTATGATGAAATTGGTAAAAATAAAGCTGGTCTCAAAAACTGATCACCAAAATTTTAAATTAGCATATCATTATCGTATTAAAACATTGGGTTTCTTTAAACCTTGTGAAATTCCATACAATAACTGCTGAAAATGCGATTTTAGGAATGACATAGATTTACTATAAAATCTGTGAAAATTAAGGGCGTCAAAAAGTGATGACTCAAAAATGCGATTTAAAATTTTACACATTCTCTTTTTTTTTTTTTTTTTTTTTTGAATAATTTTTTGAAAATTTCATTTTGTTTAGGATCTCCCACGGGCCGCAAGCTGTGCACCCCTAGTTTTGCAGATACTGCATGTTATATCACACAAAAATATTCCGTTTCATTACCTGTCATTATTTGTCAGATTCACTATGTTCTCAATCGATGTCATCTCTCATTCAAATTTTTTCATTCATCAAAATTTAACAACTATTAAGCCAATAATATTTTATCTTTGATTATGAATTAGGGCTTACGTCAAAATTAACGATCGCCACAGGATGGCTAACTACTACAAATAGTGATTAAAACTTTAATTGCCAGTTGCCACCTTTTATTAAAAATGTGAAACATGTACACTTTATTATTGGTTTTCTTTTTAAATAAATATGGAACTAATATGAATATGTCATAACACTTAGGAAATTATTTTATTTCACACTTGTTTTTTTTTAATTTTTCTGCATTTTTCAATTGTAATATTTACCATATTTTGAGAGATGCTTTAAAAGAAATGCCTGATATTATTATTTATTGACAATTTTTAACCATTTAAAATTTTCTATTTTTGAAAAAGTTTATACTGTTGAAAATGTTACAACTGACTGTTGCCAAATTTTCCTAATTTTGCCCTGTACCATCTAAGAACTCCTGACTATTTTATGCGCATGGGCTTCAAGGATTAAAAATTAAATTGCCCTGCATATCCCATATTTGAAAAAAACAATTTTTAATAAAATTTTAATTTTGAAATTTTTTTTCATTCAGTTAGAAAATATAAGTCTAGGTATGTAAATATATTAGACTAGATAGTTCAATAAGAATACCATAAACCTAGGATTTATCTGAGTGAGGAATACCACCTAGGATTCAATCAGGATACAATAAAATATCAATTAAGGGTGCTTCAAATTTTTAGCTAAAATTTGCAAGATACTGCTGTGGTTTATTATTTTAATTAATGAATGTGAGCATCGTCAAGCTTTTAACTTTAAGTTATTCTAATTTTATGTTCTCTGGATAATTCTAGGTGGTGCTGTTGCAGCACAACAGCATTTTGATCCCAAGTTTTTCAAACGATCCCGATCTCAATGTGGCCTGGAAGCGACCATTCAGTTTGCTTTTCACTCTAATTGGGAAGCGGTAGCAACGCTTTTCACTTATATGGGAGCAGAAACATTGTCCCACCGCCTGGGAATACGCAGTTATTTTCCTGAGACCACTTCACCTTCCGATTACCAGTCTCTGTTACCTCTTTACAAGTAAGTTCCCATTGTGAATGCCTCATAAATTTATAGATTAAATGTTTGTTAAAGCAGTGTGCTATGTACGGTGTGCAATATTAAGAAGCAAGTACCTTAATAACATTTGATCTAACGGTTGGATTTTCATGCTCTAAGGAGCTATCTTAATCAAACCATTAAGATAATCTCAATGAGGCTATCTAATTAAGATAGCATCTCAGTAAATGAAGATTCAATTATTAAGTAAAAAAATATTGAAGTGTTTGCTTTCTTAATATTGTTACTTTAGGAATGCTGCAAATATTGGTCTAAGTTCTTTAAAAAGAAAGTAAAAATTACAAGTGAGTTCCTACTGTGGATCCTTCATAAATTTATAGATTAAATGCGCTTGTTAATTGTGTGTTATGTACAATGTGCAAAATAAAGAAGCGAGCACCTTTATAATTTTTCATGCACTAAGATGTTATCTTAATAATTCTATTAATTTAGCATCTTAGCACATGAAGATAAAATCATTAGGCCAAAAGATATAGAAGTGGTCATTTTTTTTTTATTTTGCACACTATACTTTTGCTTTTTGTCTGAATCTACTAATATTATTTTAAGTTCTTGAGAAGAAGAAAAATTAAGAGTATTTAGTTAAGCGTTTAATCGCGAAATTCAAACTTGTGGTTTCGTACATATTAAGTCGTAGAACCACGGTGGATAGAGCGTTCGTCTTCCAACGAGGTTTCGAATCCCAGCTATATCTGGTCGAAACGAATTCCGCATCCAGGTTGCACTGAACACAGTGCTGACGTAAAACACCCTGAGAGGTTGACGGATCATGGGTCCCCTTGCCGCCAGGCTGACCGTGGTAGATTGTCATGGTTTTCCTTTCCACGTAACACAAATGCTGGTGAGTTCCATCAAAAAGTCTTCCACAAAGGCAAATTTCTCCCAATACTTGATCCAGGAGTTCCCCCTTCTTCTGGACTGGATTCCAAATTACAAGGCTATGGAGTTTAACATTTGTAGTCATAAACCCGAAAAATTGGGCCGGCTGTTCAACGATGGTTATAAATATTAAGTCGTACATTTTGAGAAACTTGCATTGGCCATAACTTTTCCTGGTGGGACAGCTAACGATACGCTTTGTTAAAGCACCATATGCTCGAATAATTTTGTGAAGTCAGCCTATGTTTTGAGATTCTTTCTAGATTAAAAGTTTGCATAAACTTGTTTTGGCTATATTTTTTTCTAGGTGGGATAACGAAAAATTTTGTGGTGCCAACAGTTTCTTAGAACTTTTGGCAAAAATTTACAGTTTTCTTGTACTAAATTAGCTAAAACTTGTTTTGGCCATACTTTTATTGATGGGTGGGAGAACAAAACTTTCTGTTAATATAACGATTTCCTAAATGAATTTATTATTTAATCCAACAAGGTTGGCAGCTTATTATAAACTATAACAAAATAAATTTCTAACATGGGATGGTAGCTATCGAATATGTCAACGGTCATCTATGAAAAGGTACCCCATCATAGAATCGAGTTAATATGTCTTATATACACTAGTGAATATTTATTGGAATTTTGTAGTGATAGAGGTAACACAGGTAGAATTCACTTTCTACATAAAACATAAAATTTGTTCTTTTTAATATTTGTAGAAAATTGGTGAATTTTTGCAGTAGCCTTCCATATGCTAGATTGCATCAAATAAAATATAAAAATTAATGCCTTACGTTTTAACTAATATTAAAAAATGTAATAAAGATTCAGAGCATTTGTGTGATTCGAGTAAATTTTCAGATTATTAACAAAAAACAATAATAGAATATTCATTTCGTTGTAACAAAAATGATAAATTTGCAAAACAATTTAAAACAAATCATGTTATTTGCTCTTAGATAGTTCACATATGATTATTTATGCATTAGGATAAATTTAGGATTATGATTTATGGTATATTGGCACTACTATATGCATATCTTACTAATGACGCCAATTCTAAGCTCGCAACTTTTTTATTCTTCAAAAATATTCTATATATCCTCCTATAATGTTAAAAAAATATTCAGAACGGTATAAGCATTTTAGTGTTTTTATACCGTAAAATAATTGTTAACATAATTACAAGCTATTACAATTGACAAGTAAAACAACATAAAAGAATTTAAGTAAATATTGCAGAAAAAGGAGTATATACAGCCTAATTTTAAAAATACGTGTATAATTATTTTATTCATATATCAAAGATGAAAAAAAAATGAAAGAAACTTAATATTTGAAGTACTGGCTTCTTTTTCTTAATTCATGTATTATTAATCGAAAATTAATATCCTAAAGCAATCATACCTAGCTGCGCTGTAAAACATTTCGAGCTATGTTGCGCCTAACATTGGTATTCATTTGCTGGCTACATAAATTCGTGTTCAGTTTTACTATATATTAGTGCTCTTACTAGCTCCAGACAACGAGAGAAGGTTGCACCAAACATGGGTATTTTGAAAGAACCTAATATAAAATAAAGAGACGATAATATAAATAAATTTTATGTAAATAAAATTATAATTTAATTAATTAAATTTATGAAAATTTCAAAACACTATTTTTATTTTAAATGTGTCATTTAATATACATATATATAAATAAACACATCTAAAATTAAAAGTTTTTTTTTTAATTTTTATGGATTTAAGTAATTAAATTATAATTTGATTTATGTGAATTTGACTTAAATTATCGTCTCTTTTTTTATAATAATTTAATAATGATGCTAACCTTTTCTGCTTTTTTAGCGCTTTCAAAATATTGTCCTTCATATAAAAAAAATTTTCTTTCTTCAAAATGATTTATCTAAAATTAAAATCATTTTTTTCAATTCATTCGTCAAAGAACCAAAAGGTGCTATAGAGTTAGTACCACTAATGTTTTAAAGAGAATTTTAATTTTAGGCTCATTCAAATTCTTATTAATGTATTTTGAAATTATTTAAAAATGAAAATATTACTTTCACATGTAAAGATTTATATAAAAAAGTAGACAAATATTGGATAGGTCATTCTCTAATCTCTAATTAAGGAAGCATTTCAATATTAAATATATTGGCGTATGGAAATAATAAATTTGAAGTAAATTAAGAAATGTAAAAATAATGACATGGAAATATTAACAAAAAATATACAGATCTAGATCGATATTCAAACATAATTTATTCATTTACAATCACTTTGATGTTTGTATACATACACAGAATGTAATAATTTTGATGCAAAATCTTAAAATTTAAATATATTATAATTTTTATACAAATCACAGCATTCATCAAAAAAATACATAATATTCACTCAAAAATATGATAGATTGTATGTTTTTGTTACTAAGAGAGTGCATTCAATTCAAACTTATTTTTAATTTACAGTAATTTAAAAAAAAATTACATTATCTCAATGTTTACAGTTTTAAAATTTGGGATCATCAATTGTAAAATTTTTTACTTAACTATTTTTAACTAACAAGAAATCTAATATATTATTAGTATTAATTGACAGACGAGTAAAGTAGACTATCCTCTAACAGAAAAAATAAATAAATACCTGATTTTAAATGTTATTATATTAGTTATTAACAATTTTTGACAGTCGTGCACTTGTTACAATTGTCCCCACTTACGGGGTCAATTGTAACAGTTCATAAATTCAACTAAAACATAGTTAATTATACATATTATCATAGTTGTGATATATATTTTTTATTGATCAAAATAGTAGTGATATTTTAGAAGTGAAAATAATAATGAGCAGAGACCTAAAGCGTTAAACTTTTAACTTTAAGGAGTTAAAAATTTAATTTATGCTGTGAAAGGTGACAAATAAAATAATGCACATGCAACATAATATAAATGATATAGGAAACTATTGGTGGTTCTTAAAGAGTTAAGTAATGATTTGTAAACATAAGATTATTTATTTTCAGCTGTTACAATAGTCCCTTTACTTATTGTTACAATCGTCCCAAAGACGCCATTTCAGCTTCATTTGTTAAAAACAATGCTAGTTAATTAGCAAAACTAATCTTTTTTTTATTGAAATGTTAATTAAGGTGTCCACTAACATATTCGGTTACTAATTTTTATTTGTTTAAGCAAAATTACTTTGTTACAATATAATATTCATATACCAAAAAAAGTACTTAAGTAGCGCGAAAATATCTTTTGTGATGCAACTCTTTCAAAAGTACATAAAAATGGTTGCCATCAGGGGTGTACATGTAGATTTGTTAAATACACCTTGTGCGCCACCTAGGAACCAGATCTAGAACCCGACACTAGAAATTTTCACTCTGTTACAATTGACCCCACTCTCCCCTATTGATTAATAAATGTCAACTATTTAAAAAAGAATGTTTTTTGTTCTAGTTAAGTACATATATTATGTTTATTTGAATCTCGACCCTCCCTATTTAAGGGCATACGAGAGAAGATACATCAAGATGATCCCGAATTCATGGAACAAACTTTAAGGGTAGATACAGGACATTGTAATAATCATTTATTGTATAGGATTGCACAGGCAACGGGCGCAAGCGGGGGAAATAAAAGAAAATCGAGTTATTGATTGGTTGTACTGCCGGTAGAGGGCAGTAAATGTCTACACGCCGTTCAATATGATGCGTCTCAGTAGGGAAAACAGCCATTCGCAATTGTGCTGACGTCTACGATGGGAGACTTTACGCATACCGAAAAAATTGACATGCATTACATATACGGCCGTGCAAATGGTAAATTCAGAGCTGCACAACGAATGTACCATGCGCAGTTTCCTGATCATCGTATGCCGGATCACCGAATTTTTCAACGGTTACATAGTTAACGTCATGAAACAGATTCGTTCCACGTTACCAGTCATGAAGATAGTCGACAAAGGGCTGTACGCAATCCAACCCTAAAAGAAAGCATCTTGAATGCTGTTGCTTATAGACCAAGTCAAGTACAAGAGCTGTTGCTGATCACGTAGGTATGAGTCATCAGACCGCTTGTAGAGTGTTAAACGAAAATCACTTACATCCCTTCCATTTTCAGCGATTACAAGCTTAGAATCCGGCAGACTATCCTTTCCGCCAGAACTTCTGCCAGTGGGTGGTACAGCAATGTGCGCTGCAACCGGACTTCATAGCTCGTGTGCTATTTACAGATAAAGCGACGTTTACTCACGAGGGTGTCTTTAATGCGCGCAATTCGCATGCGTGGGAAATCGAGAATCAGCATGCAAGGTGACCACATGCGTATCAACAATTCTGTGAGAATAAGTGTGCTGGTATTGTCAACGACTTTTTGATTGGTCCATACCGACGTGACTTAATGGCGAATGTTATCGTATTTTTCTAGAACAGGTGTTAACAGAACTACTGCAGGATGTTCCGATCGCTATTCGTAACCGCGTGTGATGTCAGCATGATGAGGCGCCAGCCCACTTCAGCACAGATGTGTGCACTTACCTGAATGATATGGACGAGAAATTTCCAGAACAGAAGCTTTTTGATCAATGGTTAAAAAATGGTTTTAAAACTAGGTTTTATATTAGATTATTACATCGTTTTACGTACGATAAGTTTAATGATCGCAAATTAAATTTTTTTTTATATATTCTCAAAAGTTCTGAGCATTGAGTTAAAAAGTATGAAATGAGAGAAGTTCAATTCCCTTTCAGTAAGCTCCAAATTTATCCTTGAATTAGAGCATTTAAAAATACTTGTTTTCTTTCGTAATTTTTTGTCGGTCCCTTAAAAACCTCTGAAAGCTTGAAACTTTATTGCAAGGTAAGAAAAATCGCATGAACTAAACACCTCTAAAATTACAAAATAATCCTCTAAGTATTTTTAGAGAAATTTTAAAAAAAATTCGAAAACTGAAAGTAAGACTAGTAGCCTGTATCTTGAAATCATTTATTCAAAAAACTATAGATGCACATCACAGACGTATAAAAATGTTAGCAAAAACACAACATTTAAAGGAAACCGCCATCCATCTTTTTTTTTTACTCTCGACTCCTCTCTCTTCAGGAAAAAAGAAGCCTAAAAGAAAGTTTTCTGCGATGTCTAGTGGCCAGTTTCTTACAGTAGTAAACCTTTATCCCACCAGAAATGGCGTCTTCAAACTGTTAATCCATAGTAAGCAGGGTAGCAACAAAAGTCTGCCTATTCTAAAAAAAACTCCATATCAAATCATACCATGTAATATACAGTGCGCCAAGAAAAAAGAAAGAAAAAAAAGTATGATCCTGAATAATTTTCGTTCTAATGACCAGCATAATTTTCACGTAAGTGTCAATCTTAATGGACTACTTTTCCTCATCTTCCCTGCTGCTCTTAACAAAATAAAGAAATACGTTTAGTTTCTAATCTTATTATTTTAATAAGTTTAATTGTTTCTAACTGTTTCAGGCTATTAAATGTTACTTCCAAACAAATTTCAATTCTGGGGTTAATTGTCACGTATCAATTGATCATAAATGAAACATTAAAATTCTTGTCTTTTTTACGGTGAAATTAAAGAACAATTTCTATTCATGATTTCGATAAAAAGTACATTAAAATTATTTGCTGAACATATTAATTACAGGTATAAAATACTTTGTTATCTAAAAATCCCTTGATATATCTTATTTTAGTATTAATCCTTTGCTGTCGTATGTCTACTCTCAGCCACCAACGCTTTTTTACCGTTCCAAACATATGTCTGCTCTCAGCCACAAGTAAGCTCTCTCGCACTGCTCTCAGCAAAGATGTTAGCCACAGCTTAATGGCCAACTACATATAATGCGGTACTGTAAAGATTGTTCTGAATGTTTAAACAGAAAAATTAAAGGCCAAGCTTATTATTTTTGCGACATATGTTCTCGAAAACCAGGGCTTCATATTGGAGACTGCTTTGAAAGATATCTATATAGTAAGAACTATAAAATATAATTTATAATCAAAATTTAAACATATTATTGTGTTACATATATCTAAAGTTTAAAAAAGAATTAATAAATTTTCTTTTTCTTTCATAATCTTGCATATTACGATCGTTCAACGAAAATAAATTCCGACCAGCATAACACTCATGTATAAATTTAATGCGACCGCAAAGGGTTAAGGAAATTCTAAAGTTAGAAAAACAATTTCTTAAGATTACTTTAAAAAATATCACGATTTTGGAATCTTTTTACAATTTTCTATTTTTAGTGTTTGCTTTTTCACAAAATAAGGCATAATCGAGCATTTTCCTTCTAAAAAAATTTTGTTTTTTATTGTTCTAAAGGTGAGTTTTTAACTTTAAGCAAATTTTTTCATCATGAACCTTTTTAAGGGAGCAATTTCTTAAAGTTAACTGACGAGAATAAGTTTGAGCATCAAATTAAATTGTGTGAGCATAATTTTTCGTTCATTTAAAAAACAAAGCAATCTGTTATATTTTTTGGTGTGCACATATCTGCATTTACTTTTCATTACGCAAATAAATAAACAATAAAAAAAACAATAATTTATTTTCATTTTTTAAAAAACATAAGTTGGGGACCGGAAGGTAATGTCGTTTTGGCTCTTTAAATATTCGTTATTCTTAAAAACCAATTCATCTACTCATTTTCGATCCGGCATTGAAAGGTTGTTACTAACGAGGGTGAATACATCATTGATTAAAAGTAAAATCGTGATGACAAATATCAAATGCACCGAAACGACATTACTTCACAGGTATCCCTAATAGTATGCCTAGTAAATAGTCAGCTGTTTAGCGTAGAATAATTTTGATCAGGAGAATATATTTTATTTCTTAACAAGATTTAATTCCCAGCTATCTAGCAATAATTCTAAATTTTCTTTTAATAAAAACTTGACAATAATTGAAAATGAATTTTACTTTAAAGAAAATCTAAATTAAAAAAATTTATAAAAATTCTCGGTATATTAATAAAACAATAATATACGTGGTAGCGCGAAGAAAAAGATTTTGAGAAATGTTTAAATTAATTAGATAATTGGCTAAATAGTTCTGCGAAACACGTTCGGTAAAAAATTTATTTTAAGATAAAGACGATGTATAAGATGAATTGTTCCAAATCTATGCATACGTATTATGTATACAAAATACAAAGTATTCGTGTTAAACATACGTATACAATGTATTATACATTATTGAAATTGCATCAATTATTGAAAAAAACAAACAAAAAAATAAATTTAAAAAGGCTGATGAATAATCACATTCTATCATGAACATGCCTTTATAAAGCTCGACATTCATTGAATGAAACTTTCTTAATTTAATAAAATGTTTTACTCAAATTTCCTTACTAAATTACGAATAAAGTTGAGTCTCTCGTAAATTATCTACATTTAGATATTAATCACCCCCATTTAAATATTTATTCATTTTCGACAAATTATTTTTTTAAAAACAATTTTAATTTTTTTCGGCTTCTACTAAAAACAGTTGAAACTTCAGATTTTGATGTAGAAAAATACGTAGATTAAAATGTTATAAAAAAATTATACCTCACATTTCAAATTTTTTTTAATCCAGAATTAAATTTAATAAAAAATAGTAAATAATTATTAAATTATTTTTTTTATGAAATTAGCTTTGGCTAAATGGG
Organism: Parasteatoda tepidariorum; assembly: GCF_982258835.1. NCBI lineage: Eukaryota > Metazoa > Arthropoda > Arachnida > Araneae > Theridiidae > Parasteatoda > Parasteatoda tepidariorum. The sequence goes on from NC_141756.1 coordinate 126,835,347, forward strand.
TTTTACAAGTGGGGGCGATTTTTTTTGAATTGCTTAATTAGTTTTAAAAATATCACTAAAAATGCAAAAAGTAAAATAAACATTAAGGAGTTCAAACTTTGGAGCGATCTCCTAACCAAACTATGGGACCAAGTTTCCCAGACTGCGGCTACCACCTATATTTTGAAGGTTAAAAATCCAAATATGCAAAAAAAATGTATCATTATTCAGAGAAAGTACATATTTTGCGTCCGATTTCGTAACTTTATTAATAGTTATCACTAAATAATTGGTATATTTGAGGTCACCCCAGGAACCATTAAGATTGACACTTAGTACGTGAAAAACGATCATCAGAGCAAAAGTTGTTCAGCAGGGTGATATCTTTTTTTTTTTTTTTTTTTTTGCTCACTGTACCATGTAATTAAAATCAAGTTCTTACGTTATCTGGGTTTTTGGAAAATATTTTGTTTTCATTAAAGCCTGTATTTTATTTATTTTAGCAGATTTTATTTTAGTGGTTCAGGGGTCTGTCCAGACATTTTGTGAAAGGTCCGGTTTTCGTGAAATTGTGAAAAAATTACTCACATTCTTTCAACCAGGTTCCGCTTTTACGAATTTGTGCAAATAGTGTCCAGTTATTGCAAAAAACTTTTTCAATGAGTTTTTAAATTGTAGATAGATACAAGATTATGCTCGACACTGTGAAATTATAATAAAAAAGAATAAATTTTTCAAAAATAAACAGCAATTGCTGCTTCTAAATTAGAGATGCAACATATACATACAAATATTTGGTATTTAGCCTATACTGCTGAAAGCAGAATATTCATTTCCGACTAATAATTGAAGAATCGTCAGCTGGAGACAAAACTTAATTCGTTTAATCCATCTTTCTTGTTTTCTGCCGTGGGAAGGGTCTGTTCGATTAACAAAACAATAATGAAGATAAACAAATTTGTGAAGGGTTCGATTAAAAGAGAAATCATTTTGTGAAGAGTCCTTTTTTAAGTTAAAATATTTTGTGAAGGGTCCGTTAACGGACCCAAATTTCTTCTAAACAGATCCCTGTGGTTTGAACAGAAAGCGCACCAGCTTTGTTTTATCTGGCTCAAATCCGGCAACCCTGTACGTTAGCTCACTTGCTAAAATGTAGTTATGGCTGAAATTGGTTTTACAAATTTAACGATCTAATAAACCTACCGTTTAAAAAACCAGTAACAAGTGTTAACTAATCTTTTATTTAGAATTTTAGAAAGATAAGTAGAACCGCAACACAGTCGAGGGGGTTATACAGAGATTATAAGTTAAAATATGCAACAAATATTTGATGTAACAGCATAAATAGTAAGATGAAGTAAATCTTAGAATTTTAGAAAGCACAATATTTAATTTTTATTCAAAATGTTAGCTGCTCGTAGAAATTTCGTTTCTCTACTTTAGTCCTTCAAAAGTTTTCATTCGGAAATCCAATAAAAAGATAATACAAAGATATGTTTAAAACAAAAAGTTGAACGAATATTAGCCCACTCGAAATGATAATCCATTAAAATTGATAAACCATTGCTTGATAGCTCGCTCCTCTGATAGCCCATTCACCATGAAACAGAAGCTTATTAAAAGAAATCGTTAGCCCCTTAACGTTTTTTCTGGCCAAGATGTCATGAAAATATGACGGTGACAAATATTTATCGGATTTTAAACCGCATGTTTAAATTTTTGCATCGAAGTTTAAGCCCATTGCAGGAAACAGCTTGCGTTAGTTTAGGGATAGGTGTAAATTCGCCTTTTCATTTTAACCACTAAAATCATTTGCAAGAAAATGAATTTCGCAATAAAAAATGAATCAAGTTCATTACCAAAGTTTAAAAAAGTGAGCATCGTATTTAAAAATTAGCTCATTGTAAGAAATTATTAGCCCTACATTATTTAGCCCTACATATTAGACCACCAAAAATTTTCTTTCCAATAAAAAGTTATTTCAGAAACAATCTCTAGATATTTTTTGATCATTAAACGAGAAAATTGAATTTTTCTATCGAACTTAAGCCAATTAGTAAAATTTTATCCCATGAAAAAGTTTCGTATGCTAAACAGCAAAAAAAATATATAAATAAATTTTAAAAAAATATAGCTAAAGCAAATTTTAATAAGTTTTTGACAGAGAACTTCAAAAGAATGAATTTTACCTCCAAATTTAAATTTATAATTGGATATCATTAGCAAAATAAATATTTTGTTCGAACATAAGAATTACGGCCGAAATAAGAGTTTTGTTAAGTTTTAAAAATTCTGATAATTTGGAAGTAAAATTTAAACTTTTACCAGCAATAATTAGTGTATATGAGGATATCGTAAGCTTATAACAACAGCGAACTTTTCATTAGCCAACTAGCTTAAATTTTTTTACCACGATAAGGAAAGATCCCCCGATGTCTCTCAGTGGGTCTTTGGGAAGAACTGAGGTTCGATGACCTTCTTGCAGTCTTCAGATCGATTTCAATGAGATCGGCTACTACATCACCATCATGCCATTGCGCAGTGGACCAGCATCCAAGGTTTCGTGGCCAAAATTAGTATTTCGATAAACTTTGTTTCAAAATTATTATATATAGCAATGAGGGGGGGGGGTATATAGGGGCTTTCATGTGCAGGTAAATTGAATTCATAACTAAAATTTTGAAATACACTGAAAATACCCCCCCCCCCCCAAAATGGTGGCTGAAATATGGCGAGCAAAAATAAAAATAATAATATAGTATGTTTAAATAATTAAATATAGCAATGAAAATATAATAATTTTCGTAATTTTATATTGAAAATGAAAAGCAAATTATATTTCCGAGGTAATATTACAAAATAACACGAAAACAGGAAAAAAAAATTATTTTTGTTTTTTGGTATATTTAGTTCACCTGTGCAATAGGGGCCAAATGGGCAGGTTTTTTCGAAAGAAGAAACATCAAAAAAGACAACAACAAAAAAATAGTTCCAAAAAGTTCTACGAGATATTTAGCTAAGTTTCGAAAGTCATTCAAACATTGTAAAATGTCAAATGATAAGATACAAACTATAAGTTTGTCAAGAGTATTAACTAATCCAACAAATTGAAAAGTTGTACTATAATTTCAGACTAATTATTCTGATAAAAATGTAACAGTAAGGTGAAATTCCCATATATGTTTCTGAAATAAAAATTAAAAAAAAAAATTTTAATATATTTTTCATTACATTGTACTCTCGTCGGTTCAAAAAGTAAATTATAATGTTTGGAATGATAATGATAAATAATGTTTTAATTAAATTATAATGTTTTAATTATTAATACTTAATTTGGACTATATTAAAACTGCCTACACTTATTTTAGTAGAAAATTTAATTTTTAACTTTTGGCCAAAGATGATAGTCTTCTGGCCCACAGTGCATTGGTCCATGAAATAATTAACCATTAACCTCCATTACCCCCCTCAGTTTATAACAGTTTTGGCTATACCAGGAATGCTTGCTTTTAACCTGCTTGCATGTATTTTGAAGCCATAACAACTTTCATAGCTGATTAAGCTTATTTTTGGACCGAATTTACGAATTTTGTTTGGAACTGTTAGCACGTGTGAAATTAATCTTATATTGATCCGCCAAATACTTTCGCCAGCCCAGCCATTAAAAAAAAAGAGCCTCAACAACAAGTTTGAACTGATTTTTGGTCAGGAAAGAATAGTTTTGATCTTTGTCTCGTCTCAATACGTTTACCAATTCATAGCTAGCGTCGAACAGCCAATCCACTTCTGAGTTCATGACTCTCAATGTCCAACTCCATAGCCTTGTAATTTTGAAACCATCTCAGAAGACAGGGAAACTCCTGGATCAAGTATTGGAATAAAACTAGCATTCGTGAAGGATTTTTTGAAGAAACTAATCAGAAGCGGAAAACAAGGTAAGGAAAAACGCGAAACATGGAGAGAAAAACCACGAAAGCCTCTCACATTAAGTCCGACTGCAAGGGAGTTCGAACTCATGATCCATCTGCCATCGAGGGTATTTTTCGTCGCCAGTGTCGTCTGTGATGAGAGCCAGGAGTAGAATTATTTAAGACCAGCCTCCTCTGAGATTTTAACCTAGGGCACCCCTTTAGGACGAGAAGCCCTCTGTCTCCCGCGACTCTTATTGTCTAAATAAATAATCGTACCCATTGTTAGTACCAAAAAAAAATGTTTCGAAAATTGTTCCACTCGCAATTTCAAAATCTGCGAACAAACGTAATCCATATTAATCGTTAACTTACGTTCTCCCTCAAAATATTTTCGTTAGCTCATCGCTCACCCTAAAATTGTGGCCAAAATAAGTTCTACCGAATTTTTGACTTAAATACCACAAGTTTTAATTTTATCACCAAGCTTCAGACTGTTGTGTGAAATAGTTTTTCCACGTGTCAAAAAATAGAGTATGACTAAAACCAGTTTAACTTTTTAACAATAACTTAAAGTTTAAATTTTATCTCCTATCGTAGACCTATTGTAGAAAAGTTTATTCTGCGATAGACAACCTTTTGAAAAGAAAATTATCATTATGGCTACTTTTTCCTAATTTTTTATAGATATTCACTACATTTAAATACAATTACGATTGTTAAAACTGAAACTGTAGTCTAATTACTTTATTAGCTGAGCTCACTTGCTATTTTCGTTTGCCAAACCGTCAAAAAAGAAATCGAATAGAAACGTTAAACTTTTGTAGAAAATCGTTAACCAACCAAATTTTTTGTAAGCCTATCAGACAAAAATGTATTGAGAATTTTATCCATCTCTTTTGAGTTTCCTGTGATTGAGTTGATTTCCGAACTTGTGTGCTTTAAAGTACTTATTATATATGTTGCGTACGCCGTGCAGCGCCATCTGTAGTAAAGTAGACTCCCTTCAAACGCTCACTCTCGAAACGGCAACGGGGAGACAGCTCTGGAAGATGTTCTAGCTATAATTATTTATTTTGTATTCTCTTTAAGTGTTTTCTTAATACTAAAATGTAACCCCGTCCTTAACATATATTGTAATGCTTATTATATACTATATATTATATTTGATTTCTAATTGTTTACATTTCAATTTTAGGTTTATTTTTTGTAAGAGAAAAGAGAAAGCCTGCAATGGCAACTATTTGCTACTAAGTTCAATGAGAGGTAACTATACCTACTATTTTAACAAAAAATAGCTAAAAAGTTACAATTAACAGAAAAAAGAAGACTTTAAAAGAAAGATTAATTTAAGGAAATTATTATTGCCAAACTAGTAAGTTGCGTCATAATATATAAACATATTTGTATAAAATATCAGATTTAAAGAAAATCATATGAAATGGCTGAAAAGCAAAGGATAAATTGATAAAAAATGCACGGAAACAAATTTGTATTAAAAGCGTCGTGAATCAAAAAGTGATAATTCAGAAAAGTGATAATTCGCGTCGAAATATCATATATCAGAATCTTATATTAAAAGAAAACCGAAACAGAAATAAACAATGTAAACGACGTCGATTTATTAGTGAATACATCAGAATGTGCTTACTTTGTAATTCGAATTTCAACGTCCTAATCTCTTACAAAAAATATCGGATTGTGAAAAACTAAAGAGGAAATGATTAAAAAACGACATGGATTCACGATAGAATAGTCGCTAAATTAAGCTTGTTAGACTGTGATTATTTTACAATTCGGAATTCGAGTATAGTAATAGGTTGAAAATAGTGGAGTGTCAAAAACCATGGTTGAAAAAAAAGAGATTAAAACAACGTAGTTTTACGATCGAAACTTGATTTTCGCACGTCAAAATATGGTGCACAATTTCGTCCGTTACAAATGGCATTCTTAAGGCAATATCACACATAGCGAAAATTCGTTCAATTCAACCATCAACTCAACCCCAACTTCGACTTTCTGTTCAACAACCACCTGAAACAGTTGAACTATGGTTGCCATACGGTTGAAAAGAGTTGACCATTGGTAAACGAGTGATTTCTTTCTTTTTAGGCGATTTAGCACTTTATACATAGACGGATAAAATTTTTCATCGAAAGACTCAGCTCGTGTGTTAGTTAAATTTAATTTAATCGACGGCAATGGATCCTTCCTTAGCAATTTCAAGCTTGATCATTTACAGTTTGATAAAGAAAAAAAAACAGATAAGAGAAGGACACTTTGGAGTAAAGCATGGCGCTTACGAGGACAGATATTAGGCTGTTATGAAAATTAATTGAGAGAACTGTTTGTTTTCATTTGTGAAATCTTAGACATAAAAGTTAAAAATATATAATTAGTTTTAATATTGGAAAAGTAAATTAGGAAAAAAAATCACCATTTTGTTATAAATATATTCGTTGCATGCTGTATTAATTTCACTTATTATCATAAATTAAACACATAAGTCGCAGTGGATTTTTATCTTTAGTTAATAAAAATATTTTTAAATTATTTTTTACCTTTAGTCATATGCTTATTTTAAATCATTCAAATAAATTATCTTTAAGTTTTTCATATATTTAATAACAAAATATAGCTTTTTGCAATTTATATTTACTATGTATATTTTACAACGGAGAAAACAAAATTTAATATAAAAGTAAAAATAAACAGTAAGAACAAAATTTAGGAGTTTGATAATTTTTTGCACCAAATTAATGCAATAACAATTATTTTTTTAATGTTGACTTTAAATTTTTGAAAAATTATTAAAATAGTTTTTTAAGAGTTCGATAAGTATTATTATATGGGTCATTCTCACGAAAACTGTCATTTTTCAGTTCATAAAATCCCGAAAAAGTAAAGTGAATAAAAAGCTCTGAAACTTTTTATATTAATAGAAATATGTAATGGCATTATAAAGAAAGTATATATCCTATAAAATATACTTAATATTTAAATTAATTAATTTTTTAATTAATTTATAATTAATTAATTTATAATAATTAATAATTAATTTAATAAATAAATTAATTTATTAATTTATTTTTCAAATTAATTAATAAGTAAATGAATTATTTTCGCTATTTAAAAAGTGAGGGAAGGACACTAATAGTGAGGGAATGATATTTTATTTTAATACATGCTTTTATCTAAGTTACATCTACCTAAAGTTTGAAAATGATAACATACTAAGTATATCTAATATTTATTATAATTTACTCTTATATATTTAATAGTTTTTACAGGTTTGGGAAATAAAATTGGCTGGCATAATTGAAACAAAAAAAAAATTTAATAATATACTCATCTTGAATCATTCCCTCACTTTATACACTAGTGAGGGAATGACGAATTCAATAAAATTTAAAAATAACAGTTAGGCCTTATTAATTTCTGAAGTCAATCACATACAATTATATGCATACAAGAAAGCATCATATAATTATCCACTTTCTCGATGAAGTTGTATTTTATTTTACTCTAAAAAATGAAGTGAGGGAATGACAAATGTAAAAAATTTTACCTGGTTTGATTCATTCAAATTTATTCCACAGCAAAGCTTCTTTAAGTTGAAGATGGAAACATACTGCAATTTTGTTCTATGATGCCAGTTGTTAACTTCTGAAGTTTTTATTAAAATATTTTTATTCTAAGAAGATTGCAGGTGATAAGAACATTGTTGTGAGGGAATGACGCGAAACACTGGGGACAAAGTTTAAAATAGTGCTGTGTTAATATTTTTATCAGAAATTAAATTTAAAATTGATTTTCTGAATTCTATATTTCAGTATTCTGAAATAAAAAACACGAATTTGTAAAAAAAAAAATTTTATTTCAGAAACAATTTTTTTCTTTTTTTAAATCAGCAGTGGGGACAAGTGAGGGAATGACATATTGGTATATTTTAATTACCTAAAATAAATAAAAAATAAAAATTGATAATTTTATTTTTATTCTTTTGTTAGCTTGCATTCTGAAGGACACTTTAACTGAATTTTCTTTTTTCGTAAGCTGTAAAACAAACATAAAATATACTGGGGACATAAAAATGACTGTTTTTGTGAGAATGACCCATAGATATGTTTAGTGAAATACTCTAGTTTGAAAAAAATTTTGCTATTTATAGAAAATTAAAAGTTTATGTGAAACTGAATTTTTAAAAAAAGAAAGCTATTAAACGGCACTATTTTGTTAAAGGTTCAACATGAATAAACACAAACTATTTAAAAATTAGGAAAAACAAGAACTGATAAAAGTGAACAATTTATTCCAAAAGAAATGTAAAAGCAGTTTCGATTGATTTTTTATGAGCTCTTAAATGATGTTTCCTGTGGTGGCTGGATGTTACATTCCAAATGTTCTCTTTTTTCTTCAAGAGATCAATAAATGTGCTCTCCATTTCGATACTCAATTTAAAAGTTTCCCCAACGGGCGCTTGTTCAAAATTTTGACTCATCTTTGCTGCAATACAAGTAAAAAAATTTATTAAGAAAGGTGAAGCAAGTGTATTTAAGGCAACAGACAATAAGGAACAGTCATTAAAAATAAAATAATACCAACCAATTAATTCTGTCAGCATATTGTTAAGGTATGAGTAAGTTGTTTACAATCAGTAAAAACTGAAATAAATTTTTAATGGTCTTCCATGTTTTTATAATAAGATTAATAGAAAGTGAAATTAAAATTATGTATAATTACTAGGAGTATCAGTTACTTGTCCCATTTTTTCGAATATTTAACTGTAAGAAAAAGACTTCATTTTTAGATAAATAATTTTAACTTTATCTTTAATTTCAAAAAATAAATTAATCTATTAAATTATGAAAAAAGCAGATATAAAAAGTACCTACATATTAGTATATTTAAAGCTAAACGTGTGTTAATATTTTTTTATTAAAAATATTACCTTGAAAAACCTGTTAAGTGCTTTAACGGGTAAAAAAATATTTTCAACTTCCTTCATAATTTATTCAAAACCTGCTTATTAATAATATAAAGCATGCAACTGCATTTGAAAAATTGATCCTTACAGACTATGTTATTTAAATTTCTATCTAATATAATTTCATTAAATATTACTTTTTGAAAAAACCCGCTTAAAGTTTTTAATAGTAATATAAAATTACAGATTCAAGTTTCTTCAACTTTACAAATATTAAAAACTTAATCATATAAAGCATGCAAATCTATTTGACAAACTTATGCTACAGAATAAGTTACATAAAATTAAATGTGAATCAATAAGTTTTAATAAAAACATTTTTTTTTTTAATAAAACCCAATTAGCGTCCCAAGTAGGTCTTTTCAAGGTGGGCCCACTTGTCGAACCCTGATAGAAAGTGCAAAGTAATTGGAAAAAAAAAACAAATTTTTATCCCGCGAATCCTGACAAATATACAATTTAAAAATAAAATAATACAAAGAAATTAATTCTGTCAGCTTATTGTTTAGGCATGAGTAAGTTTTCAGAAAAGTTTACTTTTTACAATGCAATTTTTTCCTTTGTAAAAAAACATTCAAAATCACTGAATTCAGTAATAACTCTAGAATAATTGCTAGTATAATCTTATCGGAACTATAGAAAGAGCAAAGTAATTGAAAAAAAAACTACATTTTAATTCGGCGAATACTAACAAATATACAGTTACGTACAAAAAAGATTAAATGCAAATCATAAAGTTTGTTTATCATTTAAAGTAATGTCAAAATATAAAACAAAACTACTTTTATGTACTTGCAAAATTTAATGCAACTTGAAAAAGAACTGCGTGCAACTTGAAAAAGAACCCCTTTCGCATAGTTGTTGATTCAGTCGTTGAAATATTCTTACAACATGGACATGTTGTAAAACGATATCCGTGCAATCTTTGGAACTTCCCTTGCATTGTCGTACGTAGTTCCGTGCATGCAATGCATCTTTTCCTGATTTGAGTAACGCATCCATCTGATCGGAGATCTACAGAGCAAATGAAAACAGTTACTGTAAAGAGCCTTTTTATGGCGGTCGCTGGGAGGCACCCTCTAGCGACTTGCGTAAGGACCATGGATTGTATGGTGATTTATGCTTACTAACATATGTACCATGCGTTTTTGGAACTGTAGAAGAGCACATGATCGGGATTAAAGAGTATGTAGGGCGGAACTTTCTTATACCAAATTCAAACAGCGCTTTGCAAACTTATCCAATAATGAACCCAATAAACTGTTTATTATATGTATATTTTTTAACTAGTGTCTTACTTTTATTATTCAAGGCAACAATTATATGCAGGGAGTGTCACAATTTCATTCAGTGCTTCGAAGATTTATAACAAACAAAATACTATCAATACCTCTGCAAATTTTACTTTCACTTGATAAAGGAACATTTTTTTTCTCCCCAAAAATGTTCAATATGAGAATCTTTGGTGATGCGGCAGAATTAAAATTCTTGCACACACTCGGTGCAAGATATCACTATCAATGGTGGCGGATGTGGTCCATGTTCGTAATTCTATGAAATCAATATAAAATCTTTGATGTAACCCCATAAAAAATATCTCAGGGATTTAAATTTGGAGATCAAACCAACTTTATTTCCAATTCCGGGCGGAATTGTGACACACCCTTCAATTCTGATTACATTATTTAGACTGCTTTTTTGCAGTTATGGTTCTACTAAAGTAACTATTTTTCTGATAGGGAAGAGTTGTGGCTTTAAATTAGCTGTATAATGACGTACACTATATGTCAGGTAAGAATATCCTTCTCATGATTTATCACTTTTGTAACACACATGTCTACACATGTTTTTACCAAAAATTAAGTTTTCAAACTTTCACTTCTCAGTAAAGTTTCAGGCCCCGCAAGTGGACTGATCATTCAGCAGATCACCGTAGTCAGGCATCACTGGCTGTGGTCAGTGTGCGGGTGGGTGACCACTTGGATCCCTCTGCATAGGGACCCGAGGGTGTGCGGTATGGGTACTCGTTAAACTGTTCTACCGTGAAGTGCTTGACTTCGCGCGCAGGTCGTTGGGTTGCCATCCCCTCTACAGAGGATCAAAATTCTGATGGTCGGATCATCCTCAGGGATGCTTCTTAGACCCGTCGCCAATAGCCCATTGTGCAGCTCTAGTGCGGCGTGAATGAACTATAATAACAACACTAAAGTTTCTGAAACAACTTCACCAGTTCATCATTTTAGTTGCAGTAGAAATACTTTTATGCTTTTTTTTAAAAAGTATCACTCCTTTTTGTTAATATTACTACCAATTTCTTTTGTTGGCTTTTTTTTCTCAAAACTGCGCATTTCAACTGAAATGAGACTTCTTTAAAGCTATTTCCGCAATAAAATTTAATTTTGATGAACAGTGCATAAAAGAAGAAAAACAAATCAGCCTGAATAGTTTTAATCTCATGATTGGATCTTCAAGTATTCGGTCTAGATCTTAATGGTTCGAGGGTTAAATAAGCTAATTAATTAGCGCAGACGATATATAAAGTTACAAAATCAGACAAAAAAACGTACTTTCTCTGAATAAACGTACTTTTTCTGACCCTCAAAATGTAAGAAATAGCAGCAATCTGTAAAATATGATTCCCAAAGTTTGGACCCTTTTATGTTAATTTTACCTTTTGCGTATTTCCCAATATCTAGAGAACTTTTTAAGCGAATTGAAAATATTTTGTGCATAATTATAAAATATATTTATCCGAAGATAATTCCATGCAAAAAATTACTTTTAATAACTATTTATCATGTTTTATTTTCTTTAATGATTAGGGAAAAAAAATTTAATAGTATGGTATTCTAATTTCTACGTCACTTCAAAGAATATCACTTTACTTTGATAAAACCAATTAAAGGAAGGAACGTTTTTTTTAAAAAATAAATAAATAAAAAGCAACACCTATATGCAAATGAGTTATGAGATGATAGCTAAGCTCTTCTCGCACACCTTGCCACGCAGTAGTCTGTGACATCTTATAGCAGTAGTGCTATGATCGCATTTATGTAGTGGTACCTCATTTGCTCGCCTAGGAACCATTATCCTCATAGAACAATCCCTGACGTCTGTAAGCTACTAGAACATAGTTGCAGATCAGGTTCACCCATTCATGGCAACAGTTTTTCCTGCGGGGGATGGTGTTTACCAACTGGATAATACACCATCTCATAAGGGTCGAAACGTCGAGGAACATTGCAGTGACTTTCAAGTCATGTCTTGGCCCCCAAATTCACCTGACCTTAATCCAATAGAGCATTTGTGGTCCTACTTGGAAAACCAAATTCGTGTTGCCACGCTACCCCCTCGCAATGTGAGGGAATTGCAGGACCAGTTGGTGAGCGCTTAATACCAGATACTTCAGACTACCTATCAGCACCTTCTGGAATCTATGCCACGGCGGGTGCTAGCAGTTTTGAGAGCTAAAGGTGGTCCTACATGTTATTAGCAGTGTGGTCATAATGTAATGGTTCTTCGGTGTATATTGCAAAATATAAAATTTGAACGAAATGGGTGGAATACTTCCTGAGAAGTAGAATTCCATTTCCAAAGAACTATTCAGGGAAGAAGGCTAACTTCCATAGACATAATGCAAACCACTTTCCCAAAAGTGGGCACGAGACCTGTGTATAAAAGAAAAGGCAGCATTTAGGGGCACAGCCGGTGAAGATCTTCTTGAAACAGATTTGAGCCTGGTTCTTCCAACCATTGCTGAGACTGGGATTAAAAGGAACGTTCTCGATTCGCTTTAAAAGTTCGCGAGATACAACGAAATACGCAAAGAGTAAAATTAACATATACGGGTCCAAACTTTCGACCGCAAAGAATTTGAATTAAGCGAAAAGGATTTATGTTTATTCATAAAGTGTACGTTTTTGTGTCCGATTCCGTAACTTAAAATATCGTTTACATGCATATTTTTGGTCTGGCCCTCAAACCATTGCGTCCAATACATCGAGATTTATTTATAGTTATTACTTACATCTCTCGCGTTCCTTATCAATAATAACGTTGAAAAACTTTATACCGATGACTGTTTTAATTTTCACCAATTCTGCAATGGATAATTGCGAATCGAAAGGTGAAAGAAGATAAAGGTTTTTGAAATGTTCATCAGTGAGCAATGGTATGTGTTTTTAATGATGTTTATCAGCAATGGGTAAGTAACAAATATTCATAAACAGAAATTACAAGGAAAATATTTATAATAAATTTTTAAAAAAAACTTGTCATTTCTTGATATTATTCAACGTTGTCTATAGCGTGCTGAATAAAAATATAAAACTGAGCAAAAAGTTGCCAAATATGAAACACTACTGTTATGACTGAATAGGCAAATTTATTTTCTTCTTGAAAATGTTAAGCCTAATTTCTTTTCGTGATAATTTTATTTTTGTTTCTCATATTATTCAAATTATGGCAAAATGGGTATAATCATTGAAAAACAATTCTGAAAAAAGTAAAGTCGATACTGATTCCGTCATTGTCAGGCATGCTAAAAAGTGGTTTGCTCCAGTACAAGCAGCCAATCAGAGTTGTATAAAAGCAGGTAGCTTTCACGCGCAATACAATGCCAAGGGGAACTCTTTTTAACGTGAGGCAAACGTGATAGGTTTTAAAGAAATTGGCTTGAGTGATTCTCAAGTTGACAGAAAAATAGGAAGGGCTACAATGAATAGTTACCTCAGAAATCCTGAAAGCCGTAAACAGCGTACTGGATGGGTAAGAAAAACCTTTGCCTGCCACGGAAAGATTTCATCTGCACAATAAATAACGAAATGAAATTACCACGCAGCAGCCGCAGAAATTTTTAAGTAATAATCCGTTCATTCAATTTAAAAATATTAAAAAAAAAACTCCGTTTGTTAAATGACACAAAAATGTTCGTTTAGTATTTACAAAAAAGCACAGTACGAATTGGAGTGACGTGGACGTTTAATTTGGATGAATTAGATGGCTGACGAAAATTATATTTATACGAACCAAAATGAATTCCATTATATATCAGGATATATTGGGATATAATTTATTTCCTGTTGCTCCTCTTATAACATCCGAAGACAGAGCCTTATCAAGACAATGCCGTACTTCATATTCAACTAAAAACTGGATGAAAGCAAATGAGACTAAATCCCACTTCCCTTAACCATTTTTTTTTAAATGCAAAAAATCTATATATTGTTTATTTCAGTAATAAATGCAAGGAACTAAAACAAAACATAGTACAAAAGTTCTAAGTTGAATTTTTTTTTAATGTTTAAAACACATTTAATCTACCATCAGTTTACTATCCTCAGTTATCTCGGACAAATGAAAAAACTTAAATATTAGTCTTTGATGGAACAACACAAAGTGATACTTTCTAAACGACTGGCTTTCTATGTAAATTCACCAACCATCGTATGTACAATCGCACAAAAGATGTGTGCAGTTCCACACTCCAACAGCAAAACTTGTCAAACTTCCAAACCAATCACAGTAGATTATGGTTTTCTTGGGGCCGAGTTAAAACGGGATAAAATAAAACGTACCGACAAATTCTACTACTCCCGGGTTTTCTCGGGATAGTCAATATTTGCAATATATACGTACCCGAGTTAACTCGGGATGATCAGGGAAGCGGTTTAGTGGCCATCACGTAGCCCAGATCTGAATCCGGTAGAAAATCTTTGGACGATATTAGTAAGACACTTTTACAGATATGATCGACAATTCAAGAACAACTCGGATTCGATTTATGCTATCAAGATGTTTGGAAAAAAATATTGATACCAATTTTTTACGAACGCTATCTGGGTCCATGAATGTGAGATTGGAAAATGTAATCGAATACAAAGGGATCTCACGTTGGTTACTGATGTAACAATTGTACCGACTTTATACTTCTTACCAATTTACTTTGTTGAAATCTTAAAATGACAAAGTAATATGTAATGTATTTTGCTATTAATTTAATTTTGCTTTTGATTTCTTATATATCATAATCTTTGACTACATTATAAAATAAAAGGATAGAAGTACTACATTAAACGTGCTACTTTATAAATACTACTTTATGAGTACTACTTTATTCATACGTTTTATCATTTTCATCAGTGACTTTATACTCAGAATTACTAAGCAAGCAATTTGTCTCACGTATTGTCCAGCCCTGCATAACCCATCAAAATATTTCTGTCTTCATTTTCGTCCATCATTCTAGACGGCTAAAATATTTTAAAATTACAAGTTTCACTTAATTTTTGAACTAGAAACCAAGGATCTGTATTTGACCTCCAAACGTTTGTAAGAACAAATCTTTAATCAAAATGAGAAAAACGGTTAAAACAGCGTTTTATTAGCTTTTAAAGAAACTGACAATTTTAAAACTGATATCGTAAGCCCATGTTTTCCTCCAAAAAACTTGTTAGGCGACAAGATTTAATTTTTTTCTCTTGGACACGATAAAGAAAGAGCCACTATGACCCAGGGGTAACGGCACTAAGCTGTGTTTGGGGAGAACCGGGGCTCGATCCCCAAAGTCTTCAGGTCCACCAGCTTCAAATCCATTTGTACCAGCTCGTCTTCAAAGTAAAGGCGGTCAATGCATGATGCTCTCATGATTATTTCCCTAGAACCTATTATGCTGTTGAGGGAATGTTTGTTTTTAACCTGCTTATAAGTAATTTTTGGCTAAAACATCTTATCAGCTTCAGTTAACTTTTGAACCAAATTAACGAATTTTGCTCGGAACTGTTAGTTGGTGTGAAATTTATCTAAATTTCGTTAGCCCACCCTTCAAAAAAACTTGCCTCATTCTATATTATGGCCGGCGTCAAATAGCGTTTGAGCTCTTGGATAAATGAAACCTTCGTGGAAAACGTTTTGAAGGAACTCACCTGCCTTTGTGTTACAGAGTGAGAAAAAACTCCCGCGGTTAACTGCTTTAAAACGTAGCCCTCGTTCACTCGCAAAAAAGTATTGTTAGATAATAAACTAAACAAAAGTTAAGGCAAAAATAAGTTTAACTAATTTTTGACCTGGATAACAGAAGCTAGAATTTTGCCTCCAAGCGTTAGTCCGTTGCAGGAAATGACTATTCCTCTAGCCAAAAGATAAATAAAAATATATTAAGACTAAAGGAAATTTAAATTTTAATAAAAATTAAAAGCTTAAATCTTTCCTCCTAACATTCGCCCTACTGTAGAAGTTTTTTACCTACAATAGGCAACCTGATCCCAAAAATAATATTCAAAATAAATTTTTCTTAATTTTTAATAAATCAAAGCAATTTTCAAACAGTTTCAGATATTTAATCCGATTTGTTAGTCTAATAAAAAAAATTGTTTGCTCGCTTTGCCATTTCCTTAGCTGGATCGCTGAAAAAAAAGTTACGACCAAAACATAACTTCGAGAATTTT
Organism: Parasteatoda tepidariorum; assembly: GCF_982258835.1. Classification (NCBI taxonomy): domain Eukaryota; kingdom Metazoa; phylum Arthropoda; class Arachnida; order Araneae; family Theridiidae; genus Parasteatoda; species Parasteatoda tepidariorum. The sequence goes on from NC_141756.1 coordinate 126,851,666, forward strand.
TAACTATAAAACCAAAAGTATGAATTTCACCGCCATTTGTTGACCCATTCTGGGAAATTAAAAACTCATCAAAAATGTTAGTTAGCTAACCCTCTAAAACATTTCGTGATTAGGACAAAGGTTAGCCCATTTTTGACCTACAAACTGAAATTTTTAATTTGGTTCCAAGCATTAATGTATAGTACGATACCGTTAGCACATATGCAAGAATGAATTTTGTCTTGAAAAGTTTTAGTTGATATGATCTAGTAATCACTATTTTGCCTCAAAATGTCATCCCCTCAACCAACAACTTTTATTACTTTAACCTTAAATAAAACGCAATGGATAAAACAAGTCTTGCATAATTTTTGACAATAAAACCACAAGTTTTAATTTAGCCTTCAAATGATAGAGAGAATAGTTTGAACAACAAAGTCAGTCGTTGCTCATTTTCAGATATTACAGTAAGTTGTTGGAGAGAAATGTTGTTTTGACAGTAGTTATGATTTTTATAATTGTAATAACATGCTATGAAAAGACATTAAAAATGTACTTCTTGTTTCAGGATCTGTCGATACATGTGAATACGACGAATTTCAAACATTATATGTAGCCGCTTCGTAAACTGGCTAATGCAGTTTGTGCTGCAGATCATCAAATTGCGGAGATAAGTGTGGTGGGGTGCCTTTTCATAGATGAAGGTTGACATGGTTGATAACTACTATCCCCACATTGGTGACCCGGACGTGATGTGAAAATGCCTACCTTGATAGAAACTCCCACTTTGATATGAACACCCCTATCTTGACAGAAACTCCCACCTCGAATTGAACACGCCTACTTTAATGGATGGTCCACATTGAACATCTGACTTGCAACTTGTGACTGCGGCATTTTTCACCTCTTCACGCTATTGCCACTCAGTCTCAATTACACACACAACGTCGGCCTGTATACACTCGACTGCTAATAGCAGCAACCATGACCGTGAATTTAATACAGCTTTCCCGGCTTCTCACAAAACAGCAATGAGTGAAGTATTGGTATGCGTTCATCAAATTCTATCAGATGTAATTCTGGTGGGGGAATACTGTAGCGTATCCACCGCTACAAAAATACAATTCTAATTCACTAGTATATAAGACTTGTTAACTCGATTCTATGATGGGGTACTTTTTTCATAGAAGACGGTTGACAATTCCCCATACCCACCTCCTCATTTTCATAGACCCCGACGTGGGGAGAGATTCATTGGAGGCAAGCTTGACTGAAAGTATAAACATTTTGAAAATTACATCTTGTGCAATTTTTTCTAGAATTTCCGTCCAGTTTTGTAAGTATTTGATTCAACAATTGCCGTCCATCTGAATATAAGTGTCAGTAAGTTCAGAATGAAGGGCGAAACTCAGGCAAGATCTGAGCGAACATTCGAACAGTTGTCTGTGTTGTGAAACCTGCGATGAAAATTCAAACCAACCTCTAATTCAGCGTAGACAAGGTTGCCAAACCTACCGGAGTGCAATTTACTACTATCAGTGAAAAATACAAGGTCCTGAGATGAGGTGTATGGTTCAGACTTAAGGTCTTACTGATACAATGAATCATCTTTAATTGTTAAATATTAAGTATCACTGCAGTGAAAGTAAATGGGAAAACTAGCATATATCTGTTTCATTCGCCTACCAAATCTCCTCCTTTACTAATTCTAGACTTAACACCGAGAGAATATTAAATTTAATCTGATCCGACAAAAATTGAGGGTATATCAGATGAACGAATGACTAGAAAAGCAGCTATTAATACTTTTTTACCTCTGAACTATACAGATTAATAACAGAAGGGCAGAGCAGGTGGAGACTGGTAACCTCAAAAATTTGACAGTGCTGCAGAGGGTTCGAGACTAGAAAGACGTCACAACTTTGAAAAACGTAAAATAATCGCAGAGTAACATTGAGGGAAATCGCAAGCGGAGTTGAAAGGGCAACATCAGTTAAATCTTTACGTCAGAGGTTTTACAGGGAGAGATGAAAGATTCTTGGTGAAACCTTGTACCCCTCATATCTTCATCATCATTGCCAAGGATATAGAAGAAAAGAACAAATTAGTAGAAAGACTCATGGAAGTGAGAACAAATGGAGAAAATAGGACAATGTAGAACCTTGTCAAGACATCTTCTAAAATATACTTTTAGAAATTTTTTTTTTGCAGTCTAATATAGTGTATATTTTTAATGCGATACAAAAAACATGCTGTATATGTGTTTAACATTAATCATATATGATTGCTCAAAATATTCTTAAGTATATGGATTCAACTGATCTTATATTTATATTGTATTTAATACGAATATGGCTAAGCCACTGATGTAATTAAATAACTATTTCGTGTGTGTGTCATATTTACAACTTAAGAATAACATTTTAGCTGAGCAGAAGATTGATCAAGTTAGACATATTTAGTTAATTTAGATTCTAGTGCAAAATTTACTTCGGATAAAATTTGAAAAATATTTTCGCTAAAAAAGGATGGTAGGTAGCTTAAGGAGGAAGATATACAGTTTCAGAAATCTTATGTTGAAAACTTAAAAATTTCAACTTGATTCCATAAATTCTCAATTTTTAAGGTAAATAGAAAATACAAAGTAAATAAATTATTCAATCGCATGCTGAATTTCCTCTCAGCAAATAAATTTAATATTTCAAATAAAATTAATAATTGAGTATAGGGATTGACTGCCGTACCCTGAAAACTGCAGCTCGTTCAGCCAGGTTACTTTCTGTTGAAATCTATTTTTTAGACAGAATTGTGGAAGTAAGCTGCAACTAAATAAGTTTACAAATTCTGTAACAATTTCATATGCTAAAAACAAATAAGTTCAAATTTTTAATTATAAATAAATTAAATACCCCGTTATCTCATTTATTTTAATATGTAGCACCGAAACCAAAATTTAACTCGCGGACTGTCAAAGCAACTGAGTTCCTCAATATTGATTATGCTAGTAGGTTAGGCTACCGATATAAATATTAAGGTTTCAAGTATTGAGAAAATGAGAGTATAGATGAGTGATATTGGAGTACACAAACATAACTCGATTATAAAAACTCTTCAATGTTTAACGGGCTCGAGAACCATTCTTGATAAAGAAAAAATTTAAAAAAAGAGTGAGTTCAGAAAATAATTTAATAATAATAGATTAAAGTACAGAATCAAATTAGTAAGTACGAGTCTGGTAATGTAAAATGGCAAAATTATAACATGGTCAAGTTCATAGAGTAAAGTAGTGGATTTTAACACAGAATAGAAGTACAGAAGTAAATTAAATAGGTTTTACTATTGACTAATTTTTCGACTAGTTTATAAACGCGACTAGTTTTGCTGAAATAATTACTGATAGAAACATAGATTTCAAAGCAAATGGGGCTGATAAGAGGTAAATAGCGAGTTTGAATGAAGGATAACAAATTGATTTACTAACTGATTACTGATCAAATAATACCAAGTTCGTGTACCGATAGAAAAATAGTGGGATCAAGTATTGGTCAAAAGAGAGTGGGCGTGCTACCGCTCACCGCTAAGCAGCTCTAAAAAATAAGTCTTCTGACTCGAACCGACTAACCTTGTATAGGTTCTTGAATCAGATATAATTTGGTAATTTTTAAAATCCAATGTTAATATTATAAGTTATCTAACTTCTACAAGACAAGGGACTCCTTAATCAAGCGTTGGGAGAAAGTTTGTCTTCGTGCAGGACCGAAACGATGGAACTAACTCGCATTTGAGGATTTTGATGGAATTAACCTGCATTTTTATTAACCATGCTGATACAATAGCTCAGAATTTAAAAGTTAATTTAGCACACTACATAAAAAGTTTCCTGTGAATAATCTAAGCTACTTTCTTAAAATATTTGCTAAAAATCACCATTTGATCAGCCGGGATTTAAGGCAAGACTAGTGCAAAAACATTTTTGGACAAAATTTTTGAAATTTAGATTATTAGTAATTTAGAATCCCTACACTCTTAGCTTTCTAAAAATACTTTACTTTTACACTTATTTACAAAAATTATAGCAGTGCTTGTATAAGATGATAACAGTGGATAGACTAATTATTTGAAGCCTTTCATGTGTTTATCTCAAAATCAGATATTTTTTTTCACATGTCACATCACAGCGACGCCCGGTGGCTGAGCGGTAGCGCTTCGCGCTGTCGTGCCACAGGTCCCTGGTTCGATCCTCGGGCAGGGTTGACTCAGCCTTTCATCCCTTCAGTGGGTCGATAAATGAGTACCAAGCATGCTTGGGAACTAAACACTGGGGGTTCCGCGTTTGGCAGACCACCTGACCGGAACATCTGCTCCTGCACCCCAGAGCCCAAGGTCAAGAAAACTGAGATGGGCACAGTAGGCCTTGGCCCTCTACGGGCTGTCGCGCCACTGAGTTTAGTTTTAGCATCACGTTAAGCACGATATCTCATGCTTTTAAACTAATTTTTAATGAGTGCTTATGATTATACTGTCAAATATAATAAGGTTAAGTCGATATAAGGTCACCTTTCCAAAGTCCCGGCTCACTGAATTGGAAATTTTTTGTTACAGATTATCGGATATATGGTCAAGTTTTAAAAATCGTTATCGCTTATAAGGTCATTTTTATCTGAGGCGAGGGGAGCTCTCTTCTGACAAAAGCCTATTTAACTTCTTTACAAGGCAATTACCCCTCTCGAGTTCTATGAAAATGTTGCAACCAACAAACAAGCTCAATTTCAGAAATTGTTTCACAGTGAGGACCCCCAGACTGTAGCTGTAACCCAAGCGGAAGCCTTCAATGCAATAAATGTCATACGAATTTTTTTTACAAACCATGAGGGAGCTGAGGAACATTTTGAGAAGTTACAAAATCTAGAAAACATTGTTCGAAAAATGAAACCAAAAACGAGATATAATGTATGTATGTACACTTAGAGGAAATTTGGAAACAGCTTTAATTCAAATGAAATTCTTTTTAAAAATCTAATTTTCTTTAATTCTGTTAAAATTTATTGACTTAAATATTTAATTTATGGCCGATCGATTTGCATTACCATTTTTAAAAAATCATAATGTGTACTATTTACGTGCTTAGTTACGAACTGCTAATGAATCAGTAAAAAGGTCACCCCGCTTATAAGGTCACTTTTGTGATGTCCTTATATCGAGGTCTGACTGTATCTCGCAAGTTTTGAACTACATACTAAGAAAAAAGTTCATTTTTTATGCATGTTTTCTCTCAAAAATGTTTTGCTTTTTTAACAACATTGATTCAGTAGTGTATGCGCTTTCTGAGATAATAGTTCAAAACAGTTTATAACATTCTAAATAAAATCCTCAAAGGATTTTTGTTTTAGGCGATTTCTTTACACTGTTTAGCGAATATGAAGAAAAAATGCTTTATTTTAACCTAAAAATAGCCATATAAAAAGAATATTTTTTCCCCAGTTTTATATGTTTTTACACATAGTTTTACTATGTAACTAGCAATAAACTAGTTTTTAAAATTTTATTAAAATATTTTTAAAAAAAGTTGTCGAAACTAGTAGGATACCTTAACGCTATAGCGTTAAGGTATATCACTTATTATAATAAGTGAACGACATCGAAAATAAAGTAAGTCTTAAATTCTCTGACGGAGCATTTCAGAATAATAAAGAATACTTTTTTTAATTCAAAATTGGCTTCGAGATAAAGATTATGCATTGAAACGTAAACAAATTGTGATAAGACTGGTTGACTATCAACAATCTAGGTTTTTAACTAGAAATTATGAATTCAAAATGTAAAAATTTCTCTTCCTCTGTCAACTACAAATGCATTAAAATCATTACTTTATTCGAAAGTAAAATCTGAGTTTCTTAAAAAAAAGTTTACTAATAAGCTTAACTCGCTCCTTAAAATATAAATTTGGCTTTTTAGTCTATGTCTCTGATTAATTTCATAAATAATCAGAAGCATAGTTAATTGATAGAGAAACAAATTTCGATTTTTTTTTAAAAATTCATAATACAGCTGTAACATTTCGAAAACTTTTAATCTATATTAGATCAAATTACAGTATTTATTTTTTTAATCCAGAATCGTTTGGTGTCAAAAATCATTCTATATTTTAAAATAAAACCATGTGCTGCGAAACTAGTTCGAACACTCAAAACTTTCGTCAAGTTTGGTAACAAAAATTTAAAATCGTAAATTTTGTTCGCATTAAGTTTTATTTTCTTAGTTGATATAAGTATGGGTTAGTTTGCGTTTAGTTTAAAACTTATGTCGTTATTTACATGCATACTAAGATTTCTAAATCCAACTCTATTCGATACAACTAAACCAAAATCAGGCATTCAATTCTGTTGATAAAGACCATGTTTTAATAATATAAGACATTTAGTATGAAAAATTTTCATTTAAAAAATCATTTTTAATACTTTAGGAATTCGATAAAAATAAATGTATTAATCTGCTTTTAGCATAACTTTAAAACAGACTTAAATACGTTTAATTCAAATCTTATAAATTACCAAGAGTTACTTTCAATACAATTTAATATATATATACAAATTTTTTGATGGTTTTTTATTGATGGACCAACATAATTGTGATGGTAACCATCCATCATGAACCATTAGATTTTTTGACAGTAAACATCACCTCAATGTAGGAATTCGGACTGATTTATGATGGTCCAACAAAAGAATAGCAACTTGTTTTGATGGTTTGTTCACATTGAACCATCATGAATTTCCATCCCAGTGTAGGAATTCGGACTGATTTATGATGGTCCAACTTAAAAAAAAAAACAAATTGTTTTGATGGTTTGTTCCTGAGAACTAGCAAGAGTAGTGAAACCATCAAAAACTATCATGGATAGTTTGTTCATGAGAGTCAAAATTCTCTTGGATGTCAGTATATTCCGCTCAGTTTTGTCCAAAATTTCGTTGCATTGTTCAGTACCGAATTATTGTTTTTTTATTTAATTAATCCTGTTCGAAGAGCGGATATTCGGCTAGTTGAAAATAAAATGATGTTGAATTACAGTTATAAAAATTAGTTAACTACTGTTTTTCGTGTCCCGAAACTCTGGCTTTTCCTCAAGACAAGAACAAGCTTTTGTTCAATACTTATCGGTATTTTAGTCAAATAACTTTTACTAATCAATTATTGGACATTTTCTAAATTTTCAGAAGTTTTTAATTAAATATATTAGCATTAAATTCTAACTTGGGATTCATTTAAACTGAAATAGTTGTAGTGATATGATATACATCTTCAAGAAAGAATAAATAAATGAGATACGTTTTCTTTTGAATATATTTATTTTTTTTCTTTTCATTTATTTATTTTTTAGTGGTAAGTAAGAGTACAGCATATATAAGAAGTATGAAATCGGAAAAAAAATTGAAGCATGTCTATTTCTTTTCATTCTTTCACAATAGACAAAGAGTATTGGAAGCCAGCTTGACTCTATGAAGGCGCAATCATATAAGGTCTATGACCACTACTAGTGGCAACATCCTGAGAAAAGGAGCAGCTAAAAGTCTTTGTTATAACTGTAGTCTGCTTAGTCAGCTGTAAAATAGAAATCATGTCAGAATCCAATCTAAGACTTCTATTATATTAATAACTGAGAACTGTGCCGGAAAATAAAGATTATTTTTACGAATTTAAAAAGCATAAAATTATATTTAATGCATATTGTAAAATCAATGATCAATAAAACAAATAATGCTATAGTAAATGAAATAGCTTAGTATAGATGAAATATCATTTTTATATATCCCACTGATACTGACCACTTGAGTTGTCACCACTTTTAAAAGAAAATAAGAAATAAAATTCCCTGTATTTCCCCAATTTGTGAGGAAAAACTTAAAATTCCCTGCATTTTCCCCTGTGGATTTAGGTGATTTCCAGGTATTTTTCAGGTTTTCCTGCAGAGAACCCTGATTTAGAATATTTATGTGACAGTTTTGGAATTATAGAAAAAAAAAGCCATTCTTATAATAAAAATATGTCATGCAAAGACAAGTGAAGACAGAAAAGTTACCTCAGAACAATTTCTTCTAAAAGAAAAAATTATAATTTTTGAGCGAATTTAGGAAATTATTGTGAATATGTAATTTTTGTTTCGCCTTTCTTAAAACTGTGACACTCATGCTAGAATGTAGGGTGATAAAAATGCATTAATTTAGGAGAAGCAAATAAAGAGCCATTTAATAATTGGGATGATTGTAAGTCCAACTCAAAAATCTTGAAAATTTCTTGACATTTCAAAAAATTAATGCCTTTAAAAATTTATATTTACTAAACATGACATTTTAAATAAATTATATGCAGCATAATTTAAATGAATAATTAAGTTTACTTTTATCTATGATCACATTTATTATTCTACCAGAAAAAACGTTGAATTTATCAATATCATGAAAATAGTTGTTAACGATAGGAGGTTAGTTAAGGTTCATTCATTTTATCAGAATATAGATAAAATTTGCCCTAATATTGACAAAACACATGTAATTCAAAATTATGAATCTGTTTGTAAAATTAATTATGTTATTTATGTGCTACACTCTGGGTATTGCAACATGAGATATGTTGGACAAACTAGTAACTCTCTTAATATTAGAATTAATCAACGTCTTTCAGATATGAACTAATAAAAATATCAATAACCTAGAATTGAATTATATTAGAGAATCATATATTTTTCATTGAATCATTTTTCCCCCTCAGTTTCTCTACAGCATTACAAAAATAACTTGGATTCCTTAACAAGAAAATTATATAACTAATAGAATAATTATGTATAATTAGAATAATTAATTATTCAAACTATGAACAAGTTCTTTACAGAAGACCAAGATTGAGTAAATCTTTTTCAAGGTAAAATTCACAGACTATTAACTAATATGATAAAAACTAATTTGTACTGCAAAAAACAGGTCTGATCAAATACATGAAGATTAAATACAGAATGTGACAATTTTAACAATGTGAGAGAAATAAACAATAATATATATTAACCTGTTAATACAAGATTCCAACAAATCACATGCAATGAGTTTTAATCTTTGTTCCAAATGTTTGGCAAAAACTTCATTGTGCCAATGCAAGTCCCAGATGAAAGATTGCAAGGCATCTAGTTTCCGAAAAGGATCTTCAAAAGTAACGCATCCATGCCTACAAGACAAAAATGAGGATGCAATGCCACAGATTAACGAAATAACTATTATAACAACACAACAATTGAATTTACAAGGATAATTGTGGCACAAAGTGCAAAACCCTGAAAATTTAATTTGCAAAAAAAGTAGATATCAATTTATAGATCTTTCATTTTTAAAATAATTTTTTTAAATTAACATTTATAATTAAATTAATTTCAAATGCAAAATATATCATACCTTTAGTGTAACTAATTCAAGAAGAAGCTCTAACAAGAATTGTGATATTAGATTTTAAAAAAAGTCTTGTTAATATTAATCGCATTATTGGAATTTAAAAAGTGAAAATACACCTTGTGACAATGAATTTTTTAATCGTTCAAATGTGAATCGCAATGCATAGTTTTTAAATCACATAAAAAAAATTTAAAAATCGATTTTTGATATTACAAACGCGTGAATACGAATCGCAGCCTTGGATTTTAAACTTGAGTAAATATGAATTACAATAGCGGGCTTTAAGAAAGAGTAAATACAAATCACAATAATAGATTTTTAAATCTACTGAATAAGAATCGAGATATTACCAGATTCAGTAGCTTTACCAAATATTCAAAATAGCAAAAACCAAATCAAAACAATCAAATTGGCAAAAGAATCGCGTAGGGCGCAATTATTTACGGAAGAATGTTTGAAAATGTCCATGCATTGTTTCTAGTATTTGAACCCGAAAAAATTATACGAAAACCCCGAAATTCCTGGGTACCCCCGGAGAACATTCACCCCTGAATTTATTACTAGAGATCACTTGCACACAGCATTACCTTTTAGGATACATATGTAAGGTTTAGGTTTCTTCCTTACAATGCTAATGCAGAAGATTTTAATTTGAGAAAAAAAAGAACAACAAATTTCAATACATTCTAGCAGTAAATGATCAATTTATGTTTTTCCAAGTGCTGGGTTTTGAGAAGTCACTAATATTATTTCCCTGAGTAAAACTAGAAAAATTTTTTGATTTTCACAATTTCAATAAGTGGATTTTTAATAGTAAGTTAAAAATTACACATGCACATTAAGAATTTATAAATAATTTCAGAAATTCTTCCTATAATTAAAAGTGTTAATTTTATACTCTAAATCTATTTATTACTTTATACCTAGAAATGTTTCATGGAGTCAAACAAAAATTTAATAAAGTCAAATGCTCCTTGGTATGATTAGCATAGTTCCCAACATAGATAGGAAAAAATTCAGTGGATTTTATGAAATCATATAAATTTCATGATAATTGTTGCAAAATATACTAAATATTTTACACATAGGGAATTCTTACAGTCATCAAAATAGAAAAAATGCAATATTTTTAGACGTGATTTCACATTAAATGATCTTAAAATTTTATGTATTATTCATAATTTTAAATAGTGATAGGCATTTAATTCACCAAAGAAGTTAGCTGAGTTTTATAAATGATGTATTATTGACACTTATTTAAATATTCAAACAAGCATTAATCTGCACAAAAATTCTATTTCAATAACAATTTTTTAAGGAAACTTACTCAATTTTAGGGAATTTTCTAAAATGTACAAAAACCAGGAGAATTTTTATTAAACCAGTAGACCAGGAGAAACTGGCAAAATTCAGCAGTCTACTGGAAAATCCAGTAGAGTTGGGAAACTATAGATTAGACAAACAAAAAATTTTTTAAATTCATTATTAAAGTCAGAAACACGATATGAGTTAGTTTAAAAAATGTATAATCTTAATGCTTTAAGAAATATAATTTGAATAAAAGAAAGCACTATTTTTTTAATAGAAAGTGGTATTATTATTAATTAGAATTTTTTATTAAAATAGATTTGATAACAAGAAAAGTAATTTATGGTATCACTGGAAATATTTTTCTAAGCTATGATAGATTATGTAAAGCAGGTTTTAATACCTAATAACAGATTCAAACAATATTGCAACTGTAAAATTGTGTTCGTTCATTATAATGCTAAAACTTCAAGAACTTCCAGATTCAATTATGAATTTTCATGGGTTTTTAGTTTTTCCACTGGTATTTTAAAACATCCTAAGAATTCCAGGTCTTCTCTACAGTGAGCGGAAACCTTTGAAATTAAGATAAAAAACTATGCAAGAATAGAAACAAGGTCTGGTCTAGGTTTTTCTGGGGTACCTATATTGTGAAAATTTAGGCACAATTTGTGAAAATTAAAAATTATATTAAAAAACTAATGCAAAAATATGGTAAAAATAAGGGTTTATTGTTTCCTACGGGATACAAAAAGGAAATTTTAAGAAAAAGCATTTTGTAAAACTACCGTTTTCCCTAAAGTTGAATTCGTGAAGGTAGCACTAAACGGTAGAAAATTTGGCCTGGGCAAACCCCTGAAGTGGAGTATATATCTACATAAGATAATATATTTCAAATAATTAAAATATATTTAAATAATATATATTTTAATTATTTAAAATTGCCACTAAATTAGGTGGTAAAATAAAATAAATATCAATGCCCTTTTAATTTCCATCATTCTTTTTCATAGCCTTTATGAAGTGATTGATCAATAGATGATTCCATTACATACACGTAACTTAGGGAGCAAATGTTGATGGAACTTCCTTCTGCATACGTTTTCTGCAGAAAAGTGGTGCTGAAGTAAAAAATGCACATGATATACTAATAAGCAAGATTAGGATGTTGAAGATAGAAGTAATGGGAGGATTATTCACGTTTTAAGTCATTTTTTCCATTTTATAATTTCTTTATGTATTTGTAAATAATATTGATTTTAAGAGCATTTCTTCTTAGTTAAGTTTTTCTTTGTAATTATTTTGCATTGAATCTTGTTACTTTAAATATTCTCCAGTAACAAATTTTGATGTTGAACAATTTTAAGAATATCAACAACAAAAATTTGCTTCCTTTTTAAGTAATTTTTGTTGGCATACTAGCCTAGCCCTTCTAACAAGAAAATAATGCCTCTTAGAACACATTAAGCCATACAGTTTATAAGACAAATTTTCTGAATAGAAATAGTAAGGACAAAATGATTGTAAAATGCTATTCAAACGGTTAACATTTCTATTGAATTTTAGCATGTGGTGCATACAGAAAAACATGGTTAAGAATATAATTCATTACCATCTACTGGAAGATAATCATTCAGCACTAGGAAGACTGGAAAACCATCCCATGTACCTGGAGAATGTTCAGCTAAAACTTTGTCCATGTCAACAGCAAACCATGATCAAAAGATCTCCAGCCTGTAAAATTTATTTAACATTTATTTTCTTTTGCGGATGCAAACAATTTTAATAGCAATCACAATCATATCTAACGAATATTTCTACCATAAAAAATTATGCAGAAAAAAGTTATTTCACTAAACAAGATGATTCTAAAAATGTTGTGAACGGTATTTATGAATATTTCAAAAGTAAGGAGAGTAAAAAAAAGCAATTACATGCATACACATGAGACAGGTTGATAGAAGTTTAATTTGAACAGTGATAGACTACTCCAAGTGTATGTCTAAGAGATGCAATACATGTAGATCCAGAATCTTTATTCAATTGGTTTAAATCATATGTTCTTAACCTTTTTAATGCCTCCTAAAGAGCAGAAAAACATTTCCACATAAACAACATGATGTGGTAACACGCGAGGACTACGTCACCAAATTTAAAGTTGTCAGATACCACACATTTTTTTATTGTATTTATATTTCTTTTAAAATATTTTTCTAAAAAAAATATTAATTTAAAATCAACAGTAATTTAACAGAAAAAAATATGTACGTATTTAAAGGCAAAATTAATGGGAATGTTGTATTTTTTTGTTTAGGTGAAACGTAAAAAATCGCCGCATTATTACTGATGCCAATAATGCATAAGCTTTGTACTAGAAATTTTAGGATAAACGAATTTTATAATTGTTTGCAAAGATTTTTTAGTTTGTTTGAATAGTTCTTGAGATGTGGCCAAATTTGCAAAAGGTATGTTTATTTAAAGAAGATACGTTTTTGTGACTCATATTGTAGCTTAAAATATCGTCTGCACCAATTAATTAGCATATTTGAGGTCATGCCTTCAAACCATCAAAATTCAGTCCTAAAATGTGAAAATCTGACATTGGATCAAAAGTTATTCAGGATGGTCCGTTTTTTTTGGTGCATTGTAAATAAAAAATACATAGTAAAATTTTATAGTAAAATATGAAATTCTTAACAAACATACAAACTATAAAAATTTAAACTTACCATAAAAAAGCTTTTGTTTTCAGATATTTTTATCAGTTATAAAAGCTAAACAAAAGTTCACTATGTTGAAAATGATCTCATGTTTTATTATTTCTGAAAGTTTTGGTGTGATTAATTTTTCACAATGTAGTTTTTACTAAAACATATTATTCTGGTTGATTTTTTGCAAATAATAACAATACTTAAATTTTAAAAACTCTGGTCAGTTAAATTTCAGATAGTTTGAGCCTTCACTGAGTTAGGATAAAAACAATGATCTGATTCTTGTTGCCAAGCTTGGAATTAATTAATGTGCTACAATTTCTATAAAATAATGCTAAAATTTAGCTTAGATAAATAGCATTAAAGAAAGAAATAGTTTGAACAAAAAACCAACAATTTGAGACAAAACGATTTAAACAGTTTAAATTATTTGAAACAGAAAGCAAAACATAAAACACAGAAATAAAGATCTTCCGACTAAAAAAAATATTTTTCTGTTTCGTTTTAAATGTTTGGTATAAGAGCTGGAATTCTTTCGCTGTAGCTAAAAGCAAAAATGAACTTTAAGTTAATATGCAAACACAAGCACTTAAAGTTTGGTTGATTTAGAAAAAAAAAGTGAGCAGGTACTCAAAACTATGTCTTGCCAATTAATATTAATGAAGGAAAAATGTATTAATCTTAAGAATATTTCCAAGAAAAATATTTTTTTTTTGCTTATTATGTTACTTTCTGCATAGATGATGAAAATCATTGAAAAGTTAATAAGAAATTATTAATAAGTTACTTAATTTTTTTACCTAGAGATAATAAATAACTGAGCAGGTATGCAAAATTACTATCTGTCTGTAGTAAATTTAACTATTTAAAAGCTCATCTATGTGGAACAGCTTTAGAAACAATAGGAGGTTTTGCTATTTCCTCAGAAAATTATGTTAAAGCTATTGATTTGCTAGAACAGCGTTTCGGAAGAAAGGAAATATTGATAAACAACCACATGAGTCAATTATTAGAAATTTCCCCTTTAAAGCGTTTTGGGGATGTAAAAAATTTTCGTCAATTATTTGATAAAATACAAATCCATATAAGAAGTTTAGAATCGTTAGGTATTTCATCAGATACTTTTAGTACTTTATTATCTCCCGTAATACTTAAGTCAATCCCAAACGATTTAATATTTGAATTTAATTTAATAAAGAATTCGGAGAAAAATATTCTTTAACTGATTTGATTAATTTTTTGAATAAGCAATTGATAGCAAAAGAGAAGACTGATTTAATGAGAGTGAAAGAAAAACAAAATTCGCAGCTGTATCCGAATATTAATGAAGGTAGTTGGCGCCACCACAAAAGGGGGGAGCGGGAAGTGAAATATGATCGCGAAAGAAATCCTACTGCCCATGAATTATTTGTTCATAGTTGGAATTATATTTGTCAATATAATTCCAACTGTGAAAAGGAAGTGTCAGTATGGGGCTAAAATGGGACAAACAAAATGACACTTTATCCTGTGAGTTGGTTAAAGAAGAAAACAATAGTGAACCAGTTACCAAGAGAAAAATCCTATCTATGGCACACCAGCTATTCGATCCTATAGGGTTCACTTGTCCTATAACGTTGGTCCCGAAACTTCTTCTACAAGAATGCTGGAAGATTGGAATTTCTTGGGATTCAAAATTGCTCGACGAAATAATTAAAAGATTCGAAAAGTGGAAAGAAGAATTAAAAGAATTGAGCAACTTCAAAATTCCTCGTAGACTTTCAAGCTTAAATCTTTCTAAATCAAGCTTAACACTTCACATCTTTTGTGACGCTTCGATGGTGGCATATGCGACTTGCATCTTTTTGAGGGCGAAAAGGGATGGAAAAGTTACTTGCCAACTTATTCAAGCAAGATCTAGAGTTGCCTCATTGAAAAAAGTGTCGATACCAAGATTAGAATTACTTGCATGTAACATTGGAGCTAGATTGGCTGATACAGTAAAAAAGGATTTAAGATTGGAAGATATTGAAACATTTTTTTGGAGCGACTCCATGGACGCTCTTTATTGGATAAGGAAAGAAGGCCCTTGGACGATTTTCGTATCCAATCGAGTTGACAAAATTAGAAGACTTTCAAAAGCTAGTGACTGGAAGTTTGTTCCGGGAACCCAAAATCCAGCGGATTTGCCTTCAAGAGGTTGCACAGTTAAAACCCTATTGAAGAGACAATGGCACGAAGGAACATCTTGGCTTAAAGAATCAAGAGAAAACTGGCCTAATTTTGATCTAGTTCCTGATGAAAAAATAGTGTATGCCGAGAAGAAGAAAATCATTATATCATCTTTAAGTATGAAAAATGACGAATTTTACTACAACATATCTTCCTACAAGAAAATAATCAGAATTACAGGCTGGATATATAGATTTTTTGAAAATTCCAGAGCAAGCAGTAAGAAAACCGGAAAATTATCCGTAGAAGAGCTTATTAAAGCTGAACTCAAAATCTTGAAAAGGGTTCAAGAAGACTCATTCCAAGGCGAAAAATTGAAGAGTGTGAAACTCCTGTCGATATTTACAGACGTTAATGGACTTGTGAGAATTAAAACAAAAATCATTATGCGAGAAGACAATGAAAACTTTAAAGTTCCAATTATTTTACCATCTGATCATCATGTTGTTAAGAGCCTTATTTTACACAAACACCAAGAACTCGGACATCCTGGAGTACAATCTTTAATGGTAGCTCTGAAAGAAGATTATTGGATATTAAAAGCTAGAAGAACTGTAAAAAAGGTACTGAAAACCTGCATAACTTGTCAACGATTTAATGTGAAAAGACCTGAAATACCAGAAGGAATACACCAGGAGGACAGAGTAAAAAACGCCTTAATTTTTGAAGTTATAGGAGTGGATGTTGCTGGACCGTTGCTTATGAAGGACAACAAGAAAGTGTGGATCGCAATTTTCACCTGTGCGATTTATAGGGCAGTACACTTAGAACTATTGACATCACTTACGACAGATAATTTCATACTTGCCCTGAGAAGATTTATCGCACGCAGAGGACGTCCGTCAATTATCTACTCCGACAATGGTACTAATTTTATTGAAACTAACAACTCTCTGAAGAATATCAACCTAGAAAGACTGAAGACAACCTTTTCTCCAAATTTATGGAGATTCCTACCTCCGACTGCTCCATGGTGGGGAGGATTTTTTGAGAGGTTAATAGGACTTTTGAAAAGAATTTTGAGGAAGGTCCTAGGTCATACATCCTTAAATTACCAGGAAATTGAAACTGTTTTGTGTGATTGTGAAAGCCAACTCAATTCAAGACCTTTAACATATGTTAGCGATGATCCCGATGATTTATGTCCTTTAACACCTGATTTATTCCAGAAAGACACTCGTGCTAGTAGTACTACGGACTTGGATAAATTGAAGCTAACTGACAAGACGGAATTAAACAAAAGACTTGCGTAGAGAAGAAGACTGATGACAGATTTACGAGCAAGATTTCGTAGTGAATATCTGAGTCAGCTACATCATAGACTGACAGTTCGAAAACCAACATACTACCCTAAAGTTGGAGATATCATCTTGATTTGGAATGATAATCTCAAAAGAATACATTGGCCCTTGGGAAGAATACTCTCAGTTTACACAAGTAAAGATGGACTGAACAGAAGAGCCAAAGTTAAGACCAAATCCGGAATTCTGATCAGACCAATTCAAAATCTCTGCCCATTAGAACTGGACGAGGAGAATCTCAACAGCGAAGATCAGTTGCCAGAGACTTCCAAATATGAGCCAGAAAGAACATCATCGGACATTCCTGATTCAGTTCCTGCTACTACCAGAGTTGGACGTGTTGTTCGCCCACCATCCAGATTTGGACAATGAAGTATTGAGATTCGGTTCAACATGCCCCGAAACTCAAAAAGGGGAGTGTTAAAAACAGAATACCATTTTCCTTTGCTAGAAAACAAACTAGATGGCGCCACGAGATTTAGAACTCTCTAAGAACAACAATTTTTTATTAGTTTGATTATGTTACTCTCGTTGGAGAGATCATGTTGTTTTGGTAGTGTTTAGTGCTGTTACTATACACATGTTAACCAATTCGATGGAGTATATTTATTGAGTTTGTGGTCACTGTTTTGATTTATTTAGGTACGTACCGACCCGGGTAGAAGAACAAGGTAAGAAACATTTTATTTGATACCTGTTCTATTGAAGTAGATAAAGAAATAAGTTATCCTTTTTTAACAATCTGAAAACATGGACTTGTCCGGTATTCTTATAATCACTTCCAATTTTCTTTTGTTTGTTCTAGAGTCATAACTAACTGAAGTGACATCAAAACAAAGACTTATGATTAGCTGAAAGTGAAAATACACCACAGGAAGCACTTATGGAATTTCTTCCCTATAGACTTAGAATGGACAGTTTTGCTAAGATATCTTTCCAGTTCAAAGTTAGAATGATGGCATTAAATGTTATTTTATTTCTTTTGGAGTTAATCTAAGGTATTCAAAGTAATTACTAAATGCACATTTTAAACATACTATTTTCGGTAAAAAATTTAGTTTTAAAAACTACGATATCTTTTTTTGACTTTTTTCTATTTAGATTCTACTTTTCTCTGTTCAAAATAAAATAATAGGTGAATTTCATAACAAAACATTAGTTTCCAACTTCAGAATGGTTGAAAAAAATATGTGAATGGAACACACAATGTTATATTAATATAGCAGTTAAAGCAGCTAACTAGACATTGGCTTAGTTTTCATATTTCTTGGCAATACATGTGTTCAGTTTTTATTTCTGTGCACTCTGAAAGAAGTATTTATAATTAAAACTGATATTTCTGATATTTTTTTAGTTTTTGAAATATTATTTATAGGTTACATTTATAATGTTTTTGTGTTGGTTAAGTTTTAACTTAAACACTTGCACTGCGGCAATGATGCATCCCGCCCTCTGCACTTAGAGTTCCCCCTGCAGCACTAAAATTGAAATAAAATGCATATTCCTTGAAAATTTGATTATTTTACTTTAATAAATAATATTATATTATAATATTCAGTTGCAATCAATAACCATATACAACACTGGAGCAGAGCGATTATTCTCAGAAGACAAATTATCTTGTCTGTCGCAATGAAAGAGTTTAATGATACTATTTCTGAAAAAGGCATTTCAAAGTCTTATAATATAATTCAACAATATATTTATAACATTAAATAATATTTTTGGTTTTATAATGACAGTTAAAGTTATAACAAAAAGTATATTATCAGTTAACAGGTTAATAACCGAAAGCAGGGGTTTCCAATAGGCGGCCCAAGGGCCACATCCGGCTCGCTTTTTTTTTTTTTTTTTTGTGGCCCGCGAACTAAAATATATTAGTTGTCATTTTTTTTGCAGACAATTTTCTTAAAAATCTACATGGGTTTAAAATAGTTTTCTTGTTAATAGAAACCTAATTTTTTCGTTTTTGTGAAATTTAACATACCAACAATGCAAAAAAATTTCTTTCTTGGGTTTTGCATCCAAGAAAATATTTATTCAAATACCAAAATAATCATGTATGTTGCTCTTTTTTATTTCATTTTTTTGTATTTTGTGAATATAATTCAGCGTGTGTGTATCATAAATTTTCTCAAATAAATTCTCCGATTTAACTTTTTGAAACCACTCATTTTGGAGGAAAATATTTACATTCACATTTGTAAATTTTAAATGTAAATATCTATTCTCTGGTGGTTTCAGCAGACAAACCTCAATTTTCTCATTGAACATTTTGTGTGGTACTATGTAAATTTTAATACCAACCTTTTTAAAGTTTTATATCTTAACAATTAGATATCTGTTGCACATTAACTGTTTAATACATAGGTGCACATTAAAGTTATTGTAGCCCGAATTTTTATTATTTATTTAATATTTTAAAAAATATTATTAGTATCAATTAAGTATTTTTAAAAATCTACTTCTTATTTTAATTTGTAATTCAATACTTTTGTTTTGTACAACTTGGTTAAAATCTGACTGTAATATTTAATGTTCCTTCAAACATAAAAGAGTCCTACATAAAATTTTGATAAAGTTGCAGCCCGCCATTTCATTTGCGTTTTTAATTTTGGCTCCTAGCCTCATGTAAGTTGGAAACCCCTGACCGAAAGGATAATGAAATAATCTTTACAGTGCCAAGATATTAAAATACCTCTTCACTCAAATCTATTTTGTTATTTTCAACAGTTGGACTTCCATCTAATACATTTGTATCGTGACATCCTTTTTCAAATGTTTCTTCTTCAATTTGTATGGACTCCTCATTTCTAGAAAAAAGCATAACATTGATATTAATTTTGAGATATAATTATTATTGAATTCGAATGATATTAATTAAGATTTGAACTATGATATTCAAAATATTTTTGGTAGAAAAGGTTCCATTTCAAAATATTTAAACGAACTATCTAAGTCTTATTACTTTTTTTAAATTTCTAATAAGTATGGATTTCTTTCTTTCACATACAAATCTTATAACAACTAAACTATGAGTTCTATCAGTTCAATTCTTTGATTTAATTGGATTTAAAATAAAAAAGAAGTACATAAGAAACACTCAATTATGGATAACAGGTCCATATGTAGATAATTAAGCTAGTTCAGTGGATGAAAAAAGTTGACTAGACAGAGCATGATGCAAAATATCTCTGTTATCCAAGTACACAGTAATCTCTCTGAAATCTCTAAGCTCTGAAATCCTCTAAAAATGGGTGAGAATTTAGAACAAAACAAATAACTACCACACTAATAAAAAAATTTTTAAAAAAATTAAAAATATCATTGGCTTCAAATACTTTGATAATAATTTAACTAAATATTTAGGAAAGTATCAATGATCATACGGTGATGAGCATAGGAATGTTTAATTATAGTCAAATCAATTTACGTTTACTTAATTGAAAACAAAAATTCATTTCATCTATACTGTCAGCAATTTTTTATATTTTTAAGTAACTTATTATTATTTTATGATTTCTTTATTGAACTCTGTTTTAAATTCAGTTCCCTTCCCTCAAATAATAATTTATGTTTGGAAATTATGGCTGCTTTTAAGAACATGGCATAAATTTGTTTTTAATACAATATTTAACAGTTGAATTGATTTTTGTCAAAACTTAGCAAAGAAATAGCTTTCAGTAAAGGAAAACAAAGCATTATTAGGAGAGAACAAAAATAAAAATGGAGTATTATTGAGAATATTCGGTCAACAATTTCGAGGAAGGTTTAACGTCTGATGTAAAACATCTGTCTTTGATTCAAAGGTTTAATTTTATTTTGTAGCCAGAAGTTATGACTGCTCAAAAACTGCAAAAAAGAAACTTATGAAAAATAAATATTAAAACAAACTGCAATAAGTTTTTTGTTTGAAAAGCAACATAAATATCATTGATTTGCTGACAACCAATTTAATTAAGAATTTTGAATTATATGCAATTCTGCTCTTACTTTTTGTTGTTAAATGTATTAGCCATCTTTCATATATTTCCCATACATCTCAGTATAAATAAATTTAGAAAGAAAAAATTTAAATTTACATTTTATTTGAAGTTCTTAAAGCAGAGTTGAAAAAAAAAACATTATTTTTTTTGCTTAAACCAGATTTTTTGGTTAATACTGTGTGCCTCTTTTTTTTGTTTTTGTTTGTTTAAAAAGTTTAATAATATTTAAAAGTAACAACAAATACAGTTTAAAAATTCATATAAGAAACAGTGAAGGAGTTTTAAACTACAATAATAAATATGTAAGCAACAAAATTTGTAACAGATACAATTTTTGATATTTATAATAATATAATTCTTGATACATTTATAATAATAAAATGTACTTTGTATACTGATAATAATCCCACAAAAGCATAACAAAGTTGATTCCTTCATTTTCTCGTTGGAAATAATAATATTTGATTACAAATACTTACTAATCAGTATAAGATTTAAAGACAGTCATTGCTTTCAATGCTTAACTTATTGTAATAGAACATATATCTTTTTACGTTAAAGTGTAATTTTTATTTACATTGAAAACTTAAAAACAACCTAAGAAAAAACTGATGATAAATTATTAAACTTGATTAACTTGAACTTATTTTCATAAGAAGCAATAATTAAATTTATTACAAAAAAATTCTCAATGCAAACAAAAATTTTAGAGTTCAGCATTACCATATAAATTACCTAATTTAAAAAAAAATGTAGAGACATTTTTTGATGAATAATAATTTCTTACAAATTTTAGTATGTTAATTTAACATGTGTCGATAAAAAAGAATTCAATGTTTTTAAGGGAACTGAAAAATACCATAAAAATCACTCAACTTGGCAAAATATATTAATAAATTCTTTTGCCAAAATGAAAAGTACTCCTAGATTTTTGTCACAAAAATATATATGTACAATCGGAAATGTAATTTGAAATTGGAACCATAAATTTGAATCTGCATACCATTCACTGATTTAGAATCAAAAATTAATCTATCAAAATATAAGTTAATATGGAAATAAAAAAGAGAATTTTAACAGCTATTTAATGCGTTTATGGACTCAGAAGACTCTTAAAATCCCACTTTATCAAAATGAAACTAAAGTACCACTTTACATAACACTTATAAAACCAGTTTTAACATATGCTTCGAAAATATGGACCCTCATAAGAAGACAGCGGATAATATGCAATTGCATACGTGCATATGCAATTGCATATTTTAGCACTTTTTGCCATTTGTGCATAAAAATGCATAAAAAGGTATGTTTGCTCTTATAAATGCATATTTTCAGCATTTTATGGCTTTTCCCTCCTAAAACCATATCACTATTCTTTAAATTTAATTTTGTCGTTCTTCATCTCCTGAAAGGGTCAGCTGGATTGATGTTGCTGGGGGTGATTGCAATCACGTGAAAAAGATGTAGAAATGAGGTGCGTGTAGGGAAGGGGGGTACAAAGGGCCCACCCAAACAGACATTCGTCATAGAAACCTCAGAAAGGGATGGTCAGATATTCTATGAGGGGATGTCTTTTCCTGGAATTAATAATTGTCAATCTGTGTCGGAAAAATAAGGCTTCTGTGGTAGGTAGAAAATGACCTCCCTTTCCTGTGACTGATTAGTTAAAAGGTGGAGTGAATACATTTTCGTAGAGAGCTGCTATTCTAACATATTTCGATAGTCCATCCGATAGATAGATAGTTTCGACATCCATCAGTTGAATACATAGTTAGTGAAGCTTCGGACGTGATTTTTGACTGCTGAATTTCATAATATGCCAAAAATTAAGTCGACTAAATCAAATTTAATAAAGACATGGATTTCGGACTATGGGAAGGACTTTACGTCCGATGGGGAAATAGTATTTTGTGTGATTTGTCAAATACACATTTTCTGTGAAAAAAGTATCAAATCGATCAACAATAAAGACTAATGCTTACTCCGCAAAGAAGCGAAGAAAAAGCAGAATACAAAAGGATTTGTTCAAAGTTTATTAACTATTCCTGTTCAAGCAGCTAAAAAGGAAAGTGATTTTTCTAGTGATTTATGCAAAGCCTTAGTAAGCAGCAATATTCCTTTAAAAAAGTTAAATATTCCAAACTTAAGACAGTTTTTAAAAAAATATTCAGATAAAAAAAAAACAATCAGATCATTCCCAATGAATCGACTTTAAGAAAGAATTACCTTCAACCGATATATAACGAAGTACTGGATGATATTCGACGAGATATTGGAGATGGCCCTATATGGATTGAAGTTGATGAGACGACAGATAAGTGCAGTTGCTATATTGCTCATTTTATTTGTGGAAAAATGGATAATATTCCTACTCGACCATATCTTCTAGCAAGCAAAGCCCTTGAAAAAGTCAATCATTCAACCATAGCAAGGTTTGTCAATGATTCTATCAGATTATTAAGGCCTGATAGAGATGGTTCTGAAGATGTTTTGATTTTTGTCAGTGATGTCACTCCATATATGGTCAAATCTGCAGCAGCACAGGAAATTTTTTTATCCCAGAATGCTTCGTATTACATGTTTGGCTCCTGCTGTTCACAGACTGGCTGAGACTGTTCGAGAAGTATTCTCCTCTGTGAATGATTTAATTTCTAGTATCAAGAAAGTTTTTCTCAAGGCACCTGTGCGCATAAAATTGTATAAAGAAATGTATCCTGATTTGCCCTTACCTCCACAGCCTGTGATAACTAGGTGGGGTACATGGATTGAAGCTGCACGTTTTTACGCTAATAATTTTGATTTAATAAAGTCAGTTGTAGATGCAATTGACAGTTCCTGTGTTTCTTCAGTTTATGTCACAAAAGAATTACTACAGGATATCTCTTTGTAGAAGGACTTGGCCATAATTGACACTCACTTTTCTTTCTTAAGTGGAGCAATAACAAAGCTCGAAACATGAGGTTTTCCCCTGGCTGAGGCCATATTCGAAATTGAAAAAATTCAATAGTGCATCAATGCTCTTCCAGACTCAGTTGGGAAGAAAGTAAAAGAAAAATGGTGTTTCGTTCAAAACAAAAATTCAGGTTTTGCAGCAGTAAAGAAGATAAAAGATTTTCGCAATGGAAACAGAACTGAACTTCCAGAGAAAGTAAAACCAATGAGTACGAAATTGTACAAGTTTTGTCCAATAACATCGGTTGACGTGGAGAGGTCATTTTCTGCTTTCAAAATGATCTTTGATGACCGACGACATCAATTCACCCTTGAAAATTTGGAAAAACACTTAGTTGTGTATTGCAACAAAAATTATTCAGTTTAATAAAATCTTTCTGAAAATGCAATGATTTTTCTTCTCTCATTTATCATACTTCAGTTTTAGGCTTTTTCTTCAGAAATGTGTAGATTCAAGTAAGAAATATTTTGATTTTCTTTCTTTTAACAAAAAAATGTTTTAGCTGTGTTTGTTGGAAAAAGTAAGTAGTAGTATTTAAATAAGTTGAACTTTTAATTTCTATTTTAAATGCATATTTCTAGTTTTAAGAGCATATATTCAAGTTTTTTAGTGCATATTTGCATGCATATTTTGTCGCTTATTTAGTGCATATAATCTGCTGTCTACTCATAAGAAAAGCTGAAAATGCTATCTTGATATTTGAAAGAAGAGTCCACAGAACTATTTTTGATGGAGACAATGGTGTCTGAAGAGAAAGATACATCTAGGAAATATACAAGTTATATGAAAAAGATATGATAAAATTAATAAGACTAAACAGAAGGAGATGGTAAGGATGAACTCAAACAGAACTGCCTTGAAAGTTTTAAGTGCCACTCAATAAACCGTAATTTCACGGAGATTGGCCGCAGCACTTATGATATAAAGCTTGAAAATTTAGTAGGAATGCGTATCTAACGGGGCAGCCTATATAGTATTACTTTTTTTCCTTTAAAAAATTTTGCTTTTTAGAAACCCCACTGGAAATTTCATCATCATTTTTTCCACCTGTTACTGAGCTTTTAATTTATTTTTTCATGCCTAATGTTACTCCAAGGAATAGTCAGTGCACCTGGAATTTTTCTCTCCCCACACTCCCCAATCCTTCCTTGGAATGACTTTCTGGAGACCACTATCCACAAGAGAACAAAGTCTCTCTCTCCCTTCTGCCATATGAACAGCTGTTGAGTGTAGGAAATAGGCGCGGAGTGGAGAAGCATAAATCAGAAAGGAATGAATGAAGAAAATCAGGGTGGAGCCAGTTATAACCTCAACTGTAAAACAAACACTCCCCTGCCCACTCTGTTTTTTCCAGGAAATATGTCTCTTTCACTTGTCATGGATGCCTCTCTCCACTCCCCTTTTTTTTCAGCTGGTTGTTAAAAACATTTGAATGTTTGTTGAACAAAGGGTGCTGATGAGCTTGGAATGACCTTCAATAATCTTACAATTAGAATGTTGAAAAAGAATTTCCAACATTCAACTGAGGGTCAGTGACGAGGGAAAAAAGCCAAGTGTGTGAGAATTATAGACAGGGATAAAAGAAAGAGCGTCCTAGGCGGAGTCGGTTAAAAAAAGAAACCTGATTTGAGAAGAGAAAATAGGGGGAGGAAATTTCTAAAAATAGAAACTTGTTTTAAATGCTTGGGAGAGAGCTTTTTATTTATTATTTTTTTTCATTGCTCATATTTCTGTCTGATTTCGATCATCTTCCTCAACTTATGATTTTTTTTAATCTTCAATTCTGATAAGTTTTTGTTTTACTAATATTTTATTTTCGTTAATATTTTGTTTCGCTTATACTATTTTCGTTTCGTTTTAACATAAGTTATATTTAAGTTCTCCATTTTAAATGCCTCCCATAAAGAGGAAAAATTATACTTCTGCGTTTAAGCTGTCAGCAATTAAAAGAGAAAAAGAAACTGTGATATATGACTTCAAAAAAGCAGAAATCATTCTGGGACAAAACGAAACCGAAAGTGAGGCTGAAAGTGTGAGTGACGGAGACTAACCCGAAATAAACAATTAACTAGTAAACCTAATTTGCTCTGATACAGAGAGTTCTGATTTTGAGGGATTTTTAAATGCAGTGATATGAATATATAGTGATAGGTGATATCTAAATAAATTATTCTTAAGTTTTTCTATGAACAAAATTTGTTTGGATTTATCATTTAATTCTAAAACAGGATATTGAATTGTTGATTCAAAAGAAAGATCGTTTTAGTTTTAAATATTTTCATACTTATTTTAATGGTTTTTGATATATTAATTATTTTATTTATATTTTAAAGGTTACTTCACTTTAAAATTAGAAAATATTACTTAGAAAGCTATTGAAATCTATTTTATATACTAGGATTGCTTATATTTTTCTGTATATTCAATATCCTTTTATTGGTTTTTGTTTAACTATTTAAATTATATACATATGCGTATTTAGAGCATGTGTTAAGTCTTTAATCAATACCTCCGTTAAGTTCAAAATTCGTTAATTGTTAAAAATTCGGCGCGCCGTGAAAAGCTTTTTTCTTTCAGCCGATTTTTGAGAATGCGGCATATATACCAGGGCGGCGCTTCTCTGTGAAATTACGGTAATAAAACGCTACGATAAGAATAACAACAATAGACAAGCTGTTCAGATTTCTGTAATTAAAGTAAGGAACTGGAGAACAGCTGCCTGCAAAAGAGTGGAATGGAAAAATACTCTAAAGAAGGCGACATAGGGCTGTTGTGTCACCAAAGATGGTGATCGTAGCTAAGTTTTATGTATGATTCTTTGTTTTATAAATTTGATTCAAAGTTATTTTCAAAACTACTACATATAAATGATTTAAAAGTTCATACGTAATGTAACTTTGTTCAGACTCTCTCATGGGGAGGCTTTTAAGATGTTAGCAAAATTACCAAAAAATATTTTGGAAGCTATAGTTTTTAAATGTTGATTGCCTCTACTCTATAACATAGTTTTGCAAAAAATAGCAGTTAGAAGGTCTGTATAATATATACATATACTCATATATCAGTGGCGTGGCGTCCGATGACCAAGTAATATTTCAGAGAATTAGATAGAGTATTTTGAGTTTAAATATAATTTAAAAAATATGATTTTTCCAAAAAACAAAAAAAAATCCAGATCAAAAATTTGTAAAAACCAAAGAGAAACCTTGTGCGATCCGCAAACTTTAGCACATCCAAATAACGTTTTTTTACCTGCCTCAGTCATTCATCCCCCGTCCCCACCATATCTTTTTACCTAACTAAAAGTAACGCCTCTCACCGCAGATTTTTGCGCTTCTGTTGGACAGAAGCCAAGAAGCTCTCGCACTTTCAAGTGAAGGGGTTAGATTTCAAACTAGAACAGCGTTGCTGTTCCGTTATCCGCTGTACTTCCCTGTTGTTATGAAATGTTATTCAGTTAAAATTTCTCTTTTCTTAAAGGGTATTTTTTTTATTTTGCAGGACTGGACTTTTTGATTAATTTTTCTCTTTCATTGTATTGTATATTCTGCTTTTTAACTGAGATGGTTTAGTTAATAGATTGAAAGTTTTGGCAAGGGAGTTAGATCGTAAGTTAGAACAGCCAACTACCGATGTGCACGTGTTTTTTTTAAATATTTCTGTTTGTTTGGCGGGTTTGTTGTTCAGTGATTTTTTTGTCTTGCTGTGTCATAGATATTTTTATTAATTGAGATGGTGTTTTGATTATTTTTTGGTAAGTTTTTGCATCGTCTTTGAATATTCGTATGTGATAATTCAGTATTTTCATTAAATGAACTGAAATTTTTTCCCCATTGATGCCCATTTTACTGATTCAAACATGGCTGAATTGGATATTATACAAGAACTCCAGAAAAAACTTAAGATTTGAGGATAAACTTAATATTGTCCAAAATGGTAGACCTTGTCCATCACTCAAAAATTTATCGTCTAAAGTAAAAGAAAGAGACAGAGAATATACCTGACACTTTACAGTTTCTAATTATGATTCTCATACTTGGCTCTGTGGCAGTGAAAGTTTGTCCAAACTTTTTTGCTGGCCCTGTCTTTTATTTTCCAAATCCAAAAACGTTTGGAATTTTAGTGGTTTCAGTAATTTGAATGGATTAACCAAATCAACCAAGGAACACAAAAATTCTAAATCACATCTTCAGTGTGTAGCAGACCTGTATAATTTTGGAAAGCAACGAATAGATGAAAGAATAGACAAAACCCTCAAAGTTAATCGCAATTTGCATAACCAAACAGTTAAGAAAAATTGTGAAGTTTTAAAGCGACTCATAGATGTGACATGTTTTCTTGCCAAACAAGAATTACCCTTCCGAGGGCACAATGAAAAAACTTCCTCTCTGAATCAAGGAAATTATGTTGAAACTTTAAATCTCTTAAAACTCTACGATCCAGTTTTAGCAGAACATTTTGAAAATTCTACAGTTTTTAAAGGCACTTCAAATGATATACAAAACGAACTAATTAGTATTATTAGTGAAGAACTGATAGAAACTATTAAACGAGAAATTGAGGAAGCAGATTTTGCAGCTTTAATATTAGATGAAGCGTTGGATATTAGAAGAAGGTCACAGCTCTCTACAGTTTAGAGATATGTAGTGAAGGGAGACAGCAGTGTTACAGAGAGGTTCGTTGGATTTACCGACGTAAGTGCAGACCGTACATCTAATGGTTTACTCGAGCACGTACAGAAAACCGTAAGTGAATATAAACTGGCTAATAAATTCGTTGCTCAGACGTACCATGGTGCTGCTGTAATGTCAGGCCATTTGTCAGGTTCGCACAAAAAGGTTACAGATATATATCCAAAAGCTCTATTCACGTACTGTTATGCTCATGTATTAAACTTGGTTTTATCTCAGGGCATGAAAGATATTTTAGAATGCAACACATTCTTTTCAACACTAAGCGCTATTGCAAAATTTTCATCGCCTTCTAGTAAGCGATCATTTGCAATGCAGGAATACTTAAAAAAAAGTATTCCTTCTTTTGCTCCTACATGATGGCGCTTTACCTCAAGACTGGTGAATACGGTAGAACAGTACCGTGAACAAATTATTGATTTTTTTACAAGCATTTATGAAAGTTCTGATGATACCTGGGATGGTCCTGATAGCTGTGTTGCCAATGGGTACTCCTTGTTTTTGAAGAAGTTCGAGTTTACCCGAACAGATTTATTATTTCAAATGTTGCAGGCAGACAGTATCAATATACTGTCCTGCTTAAATGTTATCAGAGACTTTCAAGAAGTCTTGGAGAATGCAAGAAAGTGACATTATCGGATTTCTCATAATTTGGGAAAAAACTGTTTCAGTGGCAGGAACACCAAAAAGAATAAGAAAAGTTCATGCTAACAACGAAAGTTCTCTGATTTTAGAGCAACAATATAGAAAGCTGTTTTATGAAGCAACAGATAATTTACTTAGCCACTTAAGCAGCCGGTTTTCTTCTCTGAAACAGTCCAAGAATTTTTCAGAAAAAAATGGCTTCCTTGAACGACTTTTAACTAATCTAGGAGAATTATATCCACAAACCTTTGATATGACAGGGTGGAAAAATGAACTGATTGTATTCCACAAGAACTATTCTTCTCTGAAAAAACTGGCATTCTTTGATTTACTAAATCCTAAACAGTCCAAGAATTTTTCAGAAAAAAATGGCTTCCCTGAACGACTTTTAACTAATCTAGGAGAATTATATCCACAAACCTTTGATATGACAGTGTGGAAAAATGAACTGATTGTATTCCACAAGAACTAATAAAATTTCTGAAAGAAAAAAATTTACACTGTTCTTTCAAGAAAATTTTTAAACTCTCCAAATTAATTTCGACCATTCCTGCAACAATAGCACCAGTAGAAAGGAGTTTTTCCGCCCTTAAAAGGATTCATACATACAAGAAGCCCACACAAACAGAAGACAGGCTCAGTAATTTGGCTTTGTTGTCCATTGAAAAGGAACTGTTGATGTCTTTAAAGGAGAAGGAAGATTTCTACATCAAAATCACTAACAAATTCGCCTCAAAAACAAGAAGGCTGGAGTTCATGTATAAGTGAAGGTAAGATTTAAAGTTTCTTTTTTGAACATTCAACCATTGCATTTTAGAGTTAATAATTTTTCACCACAAGCTTAAATAATTGCAATGATTACCGAAAATTTTCACGCCACTGTCATATATATATATATAATAGATATATATGAGTATGTGTGTGTGAGGTCATTTAAAAAGTTTTTGTCCAGTGCTCAGAGATGGCGCTAGAGTATATTTTATTAGGTGATGTGGACACTTCTTTGTTTGGCTGTTGTGTTGCCAGTACTGGAAAGAGTGCTTTGCCTCTACAAGATTGAATATTGGTGTTCTAAAAATGGACAATAAAAAGGTTAATTTACAATTTGTAATGTTCTATGAATTTCAGAAATGTGTGAGTAATATATATCTACACACGAGAGCAATTTGGCTGTTTATTTAGACAGTGATTTGACACTACAAACTGTGAAAAATTGTTTGATAAATTTTGGCAGAGTGCTTTTATACTAGAAGTTAAATCAAGACAACTATTGGAGATTTATGCTAGTAATGTGAGTGCTACAGAGGAAGAAAACGGAAAAAGTTCCCTGCAACTGAGTATTTTGCAAGAAACTTAACATTCATAACCCAAACATCATCCGATATAAAATAAGATTTAATCAAGTAATAGCATGAAATAAAACAACATTCAGCACTTAAGAACAGTGAAAAAAGAGGGTGAAGATTAAGAACCTGGTTGCAAAAGCTGGACAACTCTTTAAAATTTTTAAGGTACATTAAGAAGACAAACTTAATAATTCATTTTAACCAACTACAGCATGGCGAAATGATTCTGTTAAATAAATATAGAGAACAATTTTCTGCTAAATAAATATTTTCATTCATGACAATGCTTATGCCTAGATGGAAAACTGTATAGCAGAATAACAGAGATTATATTATCAAACAATAAAATTACATTGTTTGAATTTCATTACATTAGGCCAAGAGAGAGACCGAAGAAAAGATGGAGGATTTAAAAACATTCAAGATCTCCTACTGGAAGATCAAGGTCAGGGACAGAGCTGATTGGCAAAATATTGTGCAACAGGATAAGGTTCACCCTGGGCTGTAGCGTCAATAAAGAAGAAGAAATTACGTTAGTTTTAAAGTTAACACCAGATCTAGAACGATCTTTAAGCAATAACCAAACATTTTTAGGGAATGCATGTTAAGCCACGTTTCCCAGTGACATACCTGTTTTACGAGCCAATAAAGGGAAGCATAAAAACATAAAAAGGTATATTTTTTTAAACTTAGAATGTTAATGAACCTTTAATTTAAAAAGTATATAATAAATCCTTTTCAGTGTTTGAATCCGTACTTAAAGACTGACCTTAAATTCATTAAAATGACGATATTCTCCATCAAACCAAGATTGAAAAGTATGCAGAGCTTCAAGATGGGAAGATAATGGATCCTTGGGTAAAACAATAATTTGGTTTTCCGGTCAAGATTCTGAGCGATCAGATGAAGATTTTGATCTAAATAATAAAAATAAATATATTAGTTGATTATAAACAAAAATATTTTTGTCTTTAAAGAGCATGTTCTGATATTAGTTTATAATGAAAAGTTTTATAAATAGTACTCACATTTAAAAAAAAAAGAAGTATTGCTTAAAAGAAAAATCAATTTTAAATAAGATAAGGATTTCAGATAAGATAATAACTCTTAAAAAATTTTATATTATAAATTTTAGTTTTTTTTTAAAGTTTTTATAAATTCCTAGATAAATAAATGCAGCTCGTTTCATTTTCCTCTTTAATTTTTAAAACTATTTGAAAGAAAAAAGCTTAATTAAAAAAGTTTTGCAAATTTTATTTAAGGAAGATACTGCATTATAAAATTCCTACTTAGAGTATCTATTAAGATTGAATTGAGTAGTAATAGTCCTTTATTAAATTGCAGAATACAGCTAAAATCTGAAAAATAGAGAGATAAGAAAAAGTATAATAATAGAGAGATAAATAAAACGGAAGGTTTCTATGATTTCTCTTAAGAATAAACCTTGTCTAATATATAGATACATAGTAACAATTAGTGTCATATGAAAATTTATTTTACACTAATGGTAGTAATCCATTAATAAAAGATAGCATACGTTATTTATTCAAATAAATTTATTCGCTAAGGTTTTTCTGATCTTCTTTTATATAGAATGGGCATTTCTTTCAAACCTTTCTTTTAATAATTCATGCCAATAAGCTGCAGTTTTAACCTTTTGCTCAATATTTTCTGTTGCACAATTATCTTTTTGATCCTATTCCATTGAATTAAATTTAGTTTAGGATTCCCATGGGACAAGCCTTAAAAGTACTTCTGCTTTAACTATACATAAATGCTGGTCCTTAATTAATATGCTATTGCTGTTTCATTTAAATTGCATTAATGAAAAAGCTATGTGCAGTGCATAACAAATACATGAAATACCCTGAATATCTTACCTAATGATCATATTTTCATCACTAGGACTAAATCTTATTAGTTCAAGGGGATGATCTCTATTATGCTAATTAGTTAGTGCAGATGACAATTTAGGTTATAAAACCAGACACAAATACAAAAATGTACCTCCTCTGAATAAAAACACTTTTTTTTTTTTCTCAATTGGTTTGGATTCTGACCTTCAGAATATAGGGAGAAGCCACTATCTAGAAAATATGGTCCCAACAGTTTTGCCATGAGAACAGTCCAAAGTTTGGAGCATGGTCCAAGTTAGGAGAGCGGTCCAATGTTAATTCTTCTTTTTGCGTATTTTGCTACATCTCGAGAATTCTTTGAAGCGAATTGAAAGATTTTTGCACACAGTAATAAATTTGTATATCCAAAGATAAACTCAGAGGCGCGGCAGCCCATAGAGGGCCAAGGCCTACTGTGCCCATCTCAGTTTTCTTGACCTTTGGGCTCTGAGGTGTAAGAACAGATGTTCCGGTTGAGTGGTCAGAACCCCCAGTGTTTATTTCCCAAGCATGCTTTGTACTCATTTATCGATCCACTGAAGATAACTTCCAAAGATAATTTTTAATAATTCAAAAATAATTTTTTATAATTATTTGTCTTTTTTTATTATTTTATTTAATAAGAGTTGAAAATTTCTGAAGTGTAAGGTATATAAGATACAGAAATATAAGATAAACATTGTTAGATATATAAGATAAACAAATTTTTACATCATTTTAAAAAATGTAATTCATGATAAAATACAAAATTTAAATGAAATTGGTCAAATATTTCGGTAGAAATTCGAATTTCAAATAAAAAGACTTCTTTAAAATTCCATTTCTCAGGAACAATTCAACTGATTTTGTTCCAAGTTTGTATGTTTCTAAATACAATTACATTCTTAAAGAGATAAAAAAATTTTTACACCTTACCATTCAAAATGTTTTCAACTATTATTAAATAAAACAATAAAAAACAATTAATAAGGATAAAAATTATCTTTTGCAAGAAATCAGTTCTGGATAAACCAATTCCATAATTGTGTGCAAAAATCTTTCCATTCACTTCAGAAATTCTCAAAACATTCCAAGCTAAGCAAAAAGTAAAATTAACATTAAAGGGTTCAAAATTTTAACCACTTTCCTGACCATTATTCTAAGATAACAACTACCCCCAATATTTTGAGGACAAGGTAAAAATTTGCCCAAAAAAGGTAAGTTTATTCAGAGAAAGTATGTTTTATGTCTGGTTTCGTAACAAAAAAATCATATGCATTAATTAATTAAGATATCTGAAGTCACTTCCTTGAACAGTTTGGAGCTGACTGTCATATACACAAGAAGGAATGAAACGCTCTCATTTTCCGGCCGACACACTGCCATGCACTTTCTCGTTAACACATCCCCACTAAAAATGACGTTTCCATTCTCAGAAGCCGGATTACAAAACAGGGTTTTAATGGTTCAAATGTTCCTTATATTTTACTAGGAAAACCAGAAAAACAAAGAAACATATTATTTTGCTGTTTAGAGAGCGTTTTTTTTCCTTCGACGTTCTGGAGCGTCAGTGGCACACAGACACAACCTGTCTTCGTCAGTGCCACTGACGCTCCAGCGCGTCTGACCAATATTCTCAGAAATTAATGGCATATTGCATAAAATAGCAGTTTAAAAGGAATAAAACGGAATACCATTCAAGTATATGTAGTACCATGTATGAAATAGAATTGAAAATATTTACAAATAATAAGCACAATATGCAGATATTGGCAGTCACGCACATAAAAAAATTCAAACAAAAATTTTGAAAACCAACCACAAAAAATAAAAAAAATAATGCTTCACTAACGTGCCAAAACAACCTCTCCGTTAAACTCCCAAAGCCACACTAAACACAGAGCATATAACTTATCATAGTCGATCAACGAGCTCATTCTAGGCAAAAAAGAAAAAAGGGCAGGGTGCAAAAGTTTAAAAAAGGGCATTATTATTCTAAAAAGGCAATAATTTCTTTCTATGACTTTACAAGTTCTATTAAAAAACATTGTCAATTCTTTAAACATTGTCAGACTATTGTCATTAAAACATTGTCAGAAGAAAAAAAAAACTTTTTACTTTACAAAAAGTAGCAAAGCAAACATATTAATTACTAATTTTTATTAATAAATTAACAAATAAATCAAGTTAATGAGCTAATTAAGCATAATAATTTATTTAAAATGCTAATAAATAATAATAATATATATATTATTTTATTAATATATTAATAAAATAATAAATGTATGTTTTTAAGTGTCTGTAGTTATGATTTAATAAATAATTAACTTTTCAGTTATTAATTTTATTATAGGCGCTTTAAATAGTATAACAATATAATTAAAAATGCAACATTAAATTAAATAATGTACATTGAAAATATTATACATTAAAAATAATTTAAAACTTATGTTTTTAATACCATTTAAATCAACAAAAAAAATTCTAAAGATTAATTAAAAAATAGCATACAAAACTCTATGAAGCATCTTACTCAGTTCTCCTTCAATATTATATTAAACCAATTTAAGAAACTATCAAAACATGGCCTTAATGATGGTCTATTTTTATTTCCAGCATTGTTTAGATAAGTCTAAACCTAACATCTGCTTGAATGAACATATTTTATAGTAATATTTAGTAAAGTTCAAATTTAAAAAAAATAAAATAGAACATTTTATATTTTTTTGATTATATTAAATTTAAACCTATTTATGCCAGTAACAGAAATAAGAATTTAAATTATTAAAAATATTTTCATAAAAGCAGTTTTCAATACCATGCAAATTTTTTTAAAAAAATTTAAGATTAATTGAAAAATAACATACAAAATTCAATAAAGCATTTTACTACCATTTATGCTTTTGATTATAGTAAGCATATTGTTAAAATAAAATAAAAAGTTTTTCTTAAATAGTTACATTAAACCAATTAAAAAAAATGATCTATTTCATTTCCGCCATTTTTTAGATAAGCCTGAACCTAAAATCTGCTCAAATGAACATATTTTATAGCGATATTTCGTTGTTTGGAGTTGAATTGTAAGTGGTGTTCCTGAATTTATGGTAGTTTAAGTATAGTCATAAGAATTTTGATTGCTTGCTAAAACTGTGAGTTTTCCAAAAGATAGTTCTGGTATACCAAAAGGATGCCCTTCCACACCTGCTGACCACTCTCCAAATCCTACAATAGAACATTGCTTGAGAAAAAAAGATTTATGTTCTTTTAGGGAAAAGAGTAAACCAAGATTTAGAGAAAGGCATTTTATTATCCCTCTCCCCACTAATGAATTCCTGATGGACAACTGAGAGGCCTCTATTGAACTGTTCTGCTCTGGAAGATAGTGGAAGTAACTGCAACAGGGACTCAAGGCAACTCAAAGACAAGTGCAACAGGGGGGCGTGATGGCTATTTTTCCTTTCCCATATAAATCTATGTATTGACAGCACTGACAAATTAAATAAAAAGAGATGAAAATAACAAAAGCTTAAGAAATCCATTGTAGAGTTTGGGGAAAAAATAAAGAAAGGTTGAGGAAAGAAAGGCAAAAAGGGTATAGAGTCTATTACATCAGGGCACTAACTTACTTCAGGGGGCAACAGGGTGGATCCTTTCGACTAAAAGGGCAACAAGGTGCTGCGCCCTGTTAACACTGCCTAGAATAAGCTCTGACTAGACTTAATTCCAAATTATATTTTTTTTCAGATCTGGAAATCATTTTCTTCTTATGTTTAATCTTAGTTACAAAATATCATAATACATGTCAGGTATGAAAAATAAGCATTTTGTTAGGCAAATTTTATTTTATTTCACACTTAGTTTTCCTAAATAATTAGTAAGATACAAAAAAATAAATAAATAAATAACACGGTCATATTTATAGCTTTCAGATGCCGATCCTTAAAATGTTATTATTTTAACGAAAAGAGTTTATTCTCTTTTCTGCTACAATCAAGAAAATGTCCTGTTAAGTACTTTTTTTTATAAAAAAATTATACTTTTAAAATTAAGCCCCAGCAATTTCAGACTTTGGCAGTTCTATAACTTAAATGAATTTTAAAATCACACCCGAAAATCTCACCTAAACTTTAAATTACTTTTTCATAACTTAAAATCTTTAAATTAATTTATTAAATAATGTGAATCAACTTTCGCCTTCTGAACTTAAAATTTTATCTTAAGTTTTTTTTTTCTTTGCCTAACTATAATTTTTTAGTATTACAACATTACTAAAACAATATCAGTTTGAAACTGTAAGAACAGAAAAATAATAATATTTGTAAGGAAAATTACCTGATTATTCTTATTCTTAATCGTAATTTTATTATCTATTTTTAACACTCAAAAAGATTATTTTTCATTTTCATTGAAGTGTTTGACATTATTTGGGAGAGTTCATATTAAGATAACTAGTCATGAGATCTGAAAAATCTCTTGAAAAAAACAAATTAGATTACCTATGGAACAAAATAAAAATATTTAAAGCATAATTGATTTTTTAACCATATTAAGTTCATTGCTCCAAGCAAAGAAATTACCTACCTATTTAAAATGTTAATAAAACCAAAATAAGATTACTTTGTTTCTAATATTTACTGCTATAGTTAAAAACCAATTATCTGGAACATTGTGTCTATGCTGGACTTCTAAATATGCATAAAGCAGTGCTAATTGACTGTTTATGAAACTCAGAATTCAAGGCAGTCAGATTGAGTGATAAATTAATTCAGTCATTTATAGCTCACTATTAGATTTTACCTTAAAACTATATAGACCTAAATTTAAACGAAAATTAGCTCAATCCATATTTTGCTTTAACCAAAAATTATTTGAATTTTTTTTCTCACAAAGATTTGTTTTGAACGCTTTAGTACTAAAAATAAAAGGAAACTAATTTTGACATATTTATTTTTCAGTTAATGTGTTTGCACTGTCATTGGAATGGAAAAAATTACTTAAATAATGATACGAAAAATTTATTTTAAAATTAAAAAAAAATAAAGATAGGTTCACAAATAAAAAAATACATGCAATTTTCAAGAATGAAGTTATACATGTTGATTACTTCCTTAGCTTACTACACTCCCTCCCTTTTTTTTACGATTTCTTCATATTAAGAATAACAACAGCTTGGCCATTTTTATAATATTACTATATTAGGTACTATATAATTTTGCAATATTACTGCACAAACTCAATCTATTTTAAAGAATTTAGTTCTTCTCTTCTATGTTTTCTAGAATAATATTGTCATGAAATATTTAGTAGATGTATACATTATTCCTTTTAATTTCATTGTTCACCTTAAAAGGAAATATTTGTCCCCTTCTTTCATTTCCTTACAAATATACAACTTTTAGGAATTAAGGTCTCAATACTTTTAGAAATAAAATTTCAATACTATTATTTTTAAGGGCAACATCCTTCATTATTTGCATCATAGAGCAAATTAATAAGAAATAACCAGTATGATACATTTAAGCAACATTATGTAAAACTTCTTTTCTACCTCACCAATGAACAATGACCTTAAAAAATAAACATTTTCAAAAAAGCTTAAGTCTCCTGTCTCATAGGATTATGATGTATGCAGTTTAAAATAAAAGGTTAAAATTCATAGTAAAAATAAACTTAAAAATGATATTTAAATACTAAAAAAAATGGATTTTTTTTTTAAAAAAGTAACGTAATATGTTTATCAAATGTAAAAAGTAATAAGTAACATAATATGTTAACTAAATGTTGATCACATGAAAAACTTAGACAATTCAGTTCCAAGTTTTAACTAAGATTGTATCATTTTCACCGTTTGAGTTATTAGTGCTTACAAAACCAGATTTTCTGCAACAATATGTAAGGATATTTAGGTTACCCTTTAAAAATTAATAACCCAACAATAGAAAATTTTTTGAAGTCATGGTTGAAAAAATTTTCCCAGAATGTTTTTAAAAATTTAATAGAAAAAATTTATAAATATTTTTAAATTTTTTTTCATTGGTTAGAAAAAGGCTATAATATCAGTAAAAAATTTACATCTACTTTTATGAAGTTTAATCTTTTTTTTCCTATTTTATTTATTTATTAATTTTTTTTTTGAAAAAATGAGTAACAAACAATTTTTAAAAAAAAATATTTGTGGTTAATATTAGTACTCTCACATTATTTATTTAAATTTTTACCTGAAAAACTGATATATATAAATAATGGTAAGTCTAAAAGCTACTTAAAAATCACAGTACAGAAAATTAATACAATTTTCAACACACCAAAAACATAAATCCATTTGTTTAAAAGAGAAATATTAAGAATACATACTATACAACCAAAAGTTGAATCCATCCAGTGATGAAGCGGCTCAGATACATGAGAACATTCTAAAGCATTTCTATGCTTTGCCACAAAATCTTCTGGACTATCACACCATGGAATGCCAAGATCATTTAAGTCTGAGTGAATAGAATTAAAAATGAGATGATCGGGAAAAAATTCTGGTATACATTCACCTGCTGTCCATTCCTGTGAAAGAATAAAAAGTTTGAATGAGAAACTTTATTGCAGTGGAAAGTTAACAGTGATTATAAACATGTAATGACTATAATCATATAATTTTTCTTTAATCCCAGAATAGAGAAGATTAATTCTTAATGATACATTCAGTTAGAGTGTCTACCAAGAGGTCAGTAAGTCAAAATTTAAAATTCTCTACACTGTAATAAGCATCAAGGGTTTATTCACCCATAAAATAATCTAAATATGTAACTGAACACATATTTATCACATCATAACTATCAATATATGTGCTTTTATCTCAGTTTTCTGGCATAATGCTCTTTAATAATTTTTGTATCTTTTATCTAAATAAGAAAAAAAGGGTTTCCACAATAAAAAACAAAAGAAAAGAAAAGGTTCTTTAAAAGGTTATTTTTAGACAGAAATAAAAATTCACTTTCTTTTACTGTCCTTTCTTTATCAATGATTACTACATTCAAAGGGTTTCAACTATCCACTTATCATTATTTTGTCTTATCTTCCAACCTGATTTAAGTAATTAAATGAAAAACAGAATTCACAGTATTGTTGCTTTATAATTATTACAAAATGTGAAAAACACAGGAGGTTGCTATTTTATAAATTACTAAAAAAGAGAGGTTGATTCTATAAAACACAGTAATTCGATGTTGTAAATTTGATTACCAAAAAATTATTTTATAAAACATATTTTACAGTAAAAAAAAATCATTGAAAAAAGTGGATAATTTATTTGTTTTTAGAATTTCACTTTTTCTTTACAAAATTTACAAAATTTATATAACTTCAAAATCTTTATTTCTATAAAAATATTATGCTTCTTTTCAAAAGACAACAGATAGTTTTTTATCAAAATTCTAAGACCTATAAACAACATTCCCTCTCATTTTCATCGAGCAACATGGATAATATTTCATTGGGAGTGAGCAAATAAAAATAAGCTAGCAATCTGCTTTTGAAAACAAATGACAAAAGTTCCATAAGTTAAAATTTAAAATATTTAACTTAAATTATGGTTACACATAAATAAAATTTGTCACTCAGTTTTATTCAATTTTTCTTCATTTACTTAATAAAGTTGAGATATCAAACAAAAACTCAAAGTTTGATGCACCATTGTTTAAATTTTTAAAATAACTGCGACAAGAAAAGTAGTTTACATTTTATGTTTACTTTCAATGAAGTAAATTATTGGAATAACTTTTGAGTGATGAATGATTTGTAACTGTAAATCTGGTCAGGGTGTTTGGCTGGTCAACCCATTCGTTGAATATCCTCGCTTTCCAGACACTCATCAACCATGAGTGCCCTATGTGATCGATCATTGTCGTCCATAAAAATGAACTCAGGGCCAACAGCGCCCCTGAAAAGACGCACATAGGGCTCTAGGACCTCCTGCCTGTACCTCTGGGCATTCACGGAACCATTGTCAAACACATGGAGCAGTGTGCGGGTATCTTGCATGATCCCTGCCCAAACCATGAGTCCTCCACCAGCATAATGGTCTCTTTCGATAATGTTGCTGGGATGGTATCGGATTCCAGGTTCCCTCCATATCAATAACCGTCCAGAATCAGGTTGTAGACTGAATCTGGACTCATCGGTGAAGAGAACATTAGCCCATTGAAGCTGTGTCCAGTTCTGATGTTGTCTTAATTTTGTCCACCAGTTTGCATACCTCACTTTCAGCTCTATTGACGTACAGATTTTTAATTTTCTATGTCTGACATCTCAAAAATCAATACATAGATTTTAAAATATTGGCTAACATTTCATTAAATACATTTTTGACAGCCAGCCTTGATCTTTCATAAGGGTATCATAGACTCCTCCACTTAAGTCCAAAAGAACAAAACTTAGATAGTAATGGTATTGTTTTGGGAGAAAAGTGGTTATTTACAATCCCTAGTTTTAAGAATTCAAGAAAAAAAAGCTCAAATTTAAGGCATTTTTATCTTCTTGTCCCACTTTCCTAAAAATACATTTAAGTAAGCCATTCTCGAACTTCTGGCAAGGTCTGAAACAATGCCTCACCTAGCTAGCTCATCATACCAGCATATTATAGTTTTATATATCATGTAAATCATTGTTTCGGAATTAGTTTGAGAGGTAACTATGGTGTGAAGGCACATTATTTAGTTCATATTTTAAGGATAAATTTCGTAACATTAATTAAAATAAAAACTTTTGATTTCAATATGTATATAAATTATTGTATTTCTTCAGGTTACTATTTTATAATATTTAACTCATATTGTAAATTTCAAAGCGTAAATAAAATAAACTGTACTGCCAGTAATGGCTGGTTGAAGTTGTTTAAACAAGTTTTTAAACTAGATGCAAAAAGATAAATGTAATGTAAAAATCATAATATTGAACTATCATCACCTAAGCAAAGAATTATACGATTTTTCTTTCAAATACAATATTATAGAATTTCTTTAAAAAAATTAACTAAAAACAACATTGTACAATCTATGTACAATATATTTAAACAACAGTAATTTCAATAAAAAAATATATAATTAAATATTGCCAGCTTAGTGAATAGTATTGTTGAATAACAATTAAATCTAGCAAAGAACTTGAATGAGTTGTAAAAAAATTATGTGCACAAATCTATAATCTAATTTGATTGAATTTAAAAAAATAAAACATTTAAAGGAATTTTGCCTAGAAAAATTAATAAAATGTTGGAATATATATTTTGACAAATTTAATACCTTTTTAAAATATTTCTCAATGATATACACTAGAAAAAAATATATATAAAAAGCAGGAGTCTTAAATTTTCCTTTTGTATTTAAAATAATTTAAAAAGAAGATTCAGTTACCAGAACAATCATTCAACTACTCAAATGACAAAGTTAGGAAAAAGTACAAATAACTAATATTTCTTATTTCTTTGAATTGAAAAGGCATAGATATTCTTATTGATATGAGTCTTTAAGTTTCTGACAGCACTTTCATTTGTTACATAATGAATGTTTATTTTTACATATTCTTAGAAATGAATAATATATAATCTCGATTCAATAATATACAACAACTAATAATTACACTATTTCAATAGTGTGAAATGTTTTTTTTTTTAAAACCAGCAAACAAATTTTAAAATAATTAAAAATTCACAAAATAAAAATAATCAGAACACAAAATTAGCAAAATAAAACACTTAAAATATACTTTTGAGTTTTTCTTCTGTAGATAGAAAATCTATTTGTGAGTTTGTAACTTAGCAAAAGGATACAACACACAGACTGCAATTGACTAAATAGTTTGAAGTAACCAGTTAATTCTTTCAAAGCCAAAGGAAAGAATGGCAATAGGAATCAATGTGCTTGCATGGCTCATTTATGTTTTTTATTGTAGAAAAGTGTATTAGAAGTATTTTACATATTTTTCTAAATTAAGATTTCTTTTAATTAGAAGGAATAAAAAAACCGTATTATTATTTTTTTCATTTTAAAATCATTCAGTATCAGTAAAAAAATTACTGAAGAGACAAAAATTAGTTTATACTAAGAGGTAAGATAGCATTATGGAGAATGCATAGTAATTAGTCCATTATATGTAAAAAAATAGAGAGGAAAAAAATCACATAGTTGATCCACCAAGTATGTGAGGACTGAAATATCATTCAAAGAACAGTTGATTTGTACACATAAAAGAAGAGCATAATTAGCACTACACAAAAGGCTTGAAAAAAGTTAGCTAAAAAAAGTTTGTTGCAAAAAGTTGCTACAAATTTACTTTGTATTACTTTTTTGCACCCTTCTTATACATTTATACAACTGCAGTTATGAATGTATGATGTATCATAAAATTAATTGCATCACACAGTTGAAATAAACTATAATAACAGTTATGATCTAAAATCTGTGATATATTGAACCTTTGAAATAACAAGATTGTGATGAAAAGAAAAAAAGATCATTACTACAAAAAGCAAATATGACTATATTAGTTTTATGAAAGTAAGAGCTATCAGGTATACACTCGATTTAATTTCAAAGCATAAATATATTCCAGACACATTAGCAGGGCTCATATACAAATAGTAAATTAATAGAGCTTAAAAATTGAATTTTGTAAGCACTTTGTAGATAAAACACTAAAATATGAACAATCAGTTCACTTAAAATTAAGATACATTACAGCTCAACAGTTTGGGAACAAGATTACAATCTCAAAAGATAAGCAATTTGTATGCAAGAAAATATTTTTAACGTAAGAATAATTTTTAAACAATTTATTGAGAAAGTTGTGGATTTATTATCAGAGATTGCCAAAATGTGCTTATTTACTACATAAAAAATTATATGTATATAAAAAATCTAAACGGATATTTTTCATATACTTTTAGACAGGATTTTTGGATTTCTTTTTATAAAAAAAACTTCTTTCACAACTATACTTTCTTTACTTGTGGTTAATATAGAGGGAGATTCCAAGTAGTTGCAGTTGTTAAATAAAATTCTGCTTATTGTATTTATGCCTCATTTACTTGTTCTCATCAACGTCACCTTCAAGAGAAATACAATAATTTCTGTTTATCCTTTTGAAACATGTAAAGTCAAGTACCCTTAAGAAAA
Organism: Parasteatoda tepidariorum; assembly: GCF_982258835.1. Classification (NCBI taxonomy): domain Eukaryota; kingdom Metazoa; phylum Arthropoda; class Arachnida; order Araneae; family Theridiidae; genus Parasteatoda; species Parasteatoda tepidariorum. The sequence continues at coordinate 126,895,267 of NC_141756.1, forward strand.
CCCTTTAGTGGTTGAGTTTTAATTATTCTCTAAAAATAAATAGTTTCATGGAAATATCAATATACTACACACTTGGACATAAAAAAGGATTTTTTGTTTTTACCAAATGTTTTCATACTCATCATCACTGAATTTATATTTATTATATCTAATTTCTAACAGTTTTTCTTGTCAAAGTCAATCAATCACTTCAAAAATTGAGATGGAAGGATTTTTTCATCAAACCTACAATTTCATAATATCTTCAAATAATTTTTTCATCGTCTGAATTAAGAGCAAGAATGCTGAAATGGCTACTGAATCAGACCCTCTAGATTAACATTACTTTTATTAATGATAATTCAAAAATTTTAAAAAATTCTACTTTCAATAGAATATAAAGGAAGTATGTCCTGATCTTGACTGATCATCAATTAGTTAACAATAAATTGCAGCGTATTTGATGTAAGATAGAACAAAAAGCTGTCCCTATCAGTAGACACTCAACTTATTATCTATTAGTTATAAGGCAATTACAGTTTCTGGCCTAGCATAGCTTATTTCAATTATATTTGAAAGCATTTTAAAGTTTTCAACCCTTCATTTTATGCAGTTGTAAATTTATAACACTGATTTCAATACGCATGATATGCATTTGAATATAAATGAAACAATTGTTTCGTTCATTATGTATCCTGTTTGAATCAATCCTCTTGAATTTGAAAATGTTCATCTAGTGTCCAATATATGGTCTTCGGGTTTCAATTAGGAATTTTAAATGTGGGTTTTACCTCACAAAGAATAAGAGCTGCTTCCATAGTTTTCATGCAAATTGGATTCCACAGAATATGCTTAGCATACTCATGATGTTGTAAATGTACAATATACTATACATTTGTTATTAAATAATAATAAAGAGTTTCTGCAATTATAGAACTTCTTTATTTTAAATCCTTTAATCAAAATTTCAAATAAGAAATTTTCATGACAAAATTATAAATTCATAAAATGAATGGTTAAAAATTTTTGTTAAAACTTAAACACTTTTAAATCTCAACAATAGAGTTAAGGTGATTTCAAAAGTGGTTCATGAAAAACATATTTCATAATTAAGCTATAAACATGGATAATGAATCTTTTTTTTACCAATGAAACTATGGTTCTGGTTTGTTATTTTAAAGTGTCCAGTATACCACAAATTGTATTTCGTTTTAAAACTCATATTTAAACCCTTACTGTGATTTTAAACTATCAAATTATGATTTATTACTGAATTTTCTGTTTAAGGATAAAATTGTATCAGATATAAGTTGAATACATTTTTTTGAAAATATTTCAATTTAATATTAAGATTTTTAAATTGTACTGAAGAAGACAGTTATAAGCGAAAAAAATAGTTAATGTTAAAAGTTTTTAATTTTTTATAACATGAAAAAACTAAATGCATCAAAGTAGTATATGGGGGGCTACAGGACACTTTGCCCCTTCCTCATATACTACTATTAATTTCCTATTTTTATATTTAAAAAATTTAAAATAGACCTATAATTTGCATTTTTATATGAAATATTAAACAAAATCAGCATATTTAAAAATTCTTATTTTTTATATTAATAATTTTTATTTTATTAATAATCCTGTATTTTATGACTTTAGTAATCAAAATTCTTATTTTTATAGTAATAATCCCTCATTTTTATATGACTTTAATAATAATTATATTTAGTAATAATTATTAATAAAATTTAAAATATCGTTTTTAATTTTACATGCAAATCATAATCGTAATATTTATTTTTACCTTTAAAATCAAAAATATATTTTCCACTATTAATTTTTCTTATAGCTTTATCAGATAATTCCCCTTGACATTTCGAGAGATAAAAATCTTTCTCATCATTGTCTACTTCTAATCTAGCTACAATAGAGTCACCGTATTTTGTATTTATATTTAACAGCGATATTAAATTATATTTACCTATCTTGAGTTCATTTAATTTGTATGTTTCAGGAAATCGTTTGAGGTCATTGAATTCTTCCATTTATTTAGAAACATTTTTTGCAATATAATTTCCGTAATACATACACTTGTATAACGAACATCCAGGTCCTAAAATTTTAGTACATTTAGGTACATCAATGTCAATAGATGGTATATTCAATTCATCTAATATCTCTTTTTCTAAAATACCTCTTTTATAAGCAAATGTACCACCATATAGTTGATACAGGTTATTTATATAATTTTTTACGTCTTGATGATTTATCCATAAACTATTCTTATTTCTATTAAATCTTAATCTGTGTACTTCTGAAGTGCATTTACGTACAATCTTCAATTCTTGATCATTCAATTCACAATTGGGTGTAAATACGCCAATATATTCACCGATTGGTAAATTTAAATGAGCCCATCCCATCTCTCTTACAATCTTACGATTGGCAAAAATAAATCCCTGAATGTTTAGGATGACTGTAATCTTATCCATTTATTAAGAAACATTTTTAGAATACTTTTTTTAGACAAAAAAGCCTTACAGTTATTTTTACTACCTATAAATGGATAAAGTCGAAGAGAGTAATAAAAAGTTGGTAGAGCAATTGAAAAATGATATAAAGTTGGTTAAATTACAAGCAGAAATTCTAAAAAATAATGAAATGAAATTAGAAGTAGATATAGGAATACAGAAATCATTGGCAGAATTTCACGAACCTGTACTTCATCAAATGGAAAAACAAGAAACTTCTAGACAACAACATTTGATGGGTATAAAAGATGCTGTCGATGATTTATCTTTAACTATGAATGACTTTAATAAAACTTTACCACAGATAGAGAATCAGTCAGAGGAAGATTATACTGAAGATGCAGGAAGTATGTTTTTAAAAATAGATATAGACAGAGATGTGGATAAAACTGTTCTAGAAGAATTAGAATTTGAATTACCTTCAATAATGTGGAATAAAACTGATGAAGAAATTGATGAAGTTATTTATAGGGCGAAAGAATACAGAGATAAATTTAAAAGAGAGAAAGGAAATGAAAGTAAAAATAAAAATTTTGCAACTAAAGAAAAGAAAGTTGAATATCAAAAAAAGCAACATTGCTGATAATAAGATGAGTATGATGAAAATATATATAGATGCTTTATCAGCTATTAAAAAAAGGTAGATATTACACAGGAAAAGGTTTAGAAGATAAATTGGAAATTTTAGCTGATTTGACTGATAAAATTTGTAAAGGTTCTAAAAGTAAAAAATTGTATAATAAAAGTGTCGATTTGTTGGATTCACTATTAAGAGAGGGAACTATGACAAACGATCAGGTAAAGGAATACTATAAGAAATTTCTTAGTGAATAAATGATTGTAAAAAAAGTATACTTGAGCGACAGTCAGATTTCTAAATTGAAATCAGCTTATAAAAATGGTGAAGAAGTTAGTTTACAAATAGATAAAAGTAAAACACCCAACTTTGATTTACTTTTAACAGTTACGCAAATTAACCAAATTGATAAAGGTAAAAGAATTAAAATATCAAAGACTCAACTGAAAAAGAATGGAGGGTTTTTACCATTTTTAGTGCCTTTACTTTCTACTTTAGCATTAGGAGCAGCTAGTGGTGCAGCTGGTTGGGGTACTAAAAAAGTGTTGGACAAAATTTCTGGATCAGGTAAAAAAAAAAAAACTTGTGGAAAGGGAGTCTATCAACCCTGGGAATATCCAACGAAATGATTGAAAATAACATGAAAGGTGAAAAAAGTTTCAGAGGTGTGTTTACTTCAGATTTATTACCAAAACAAATGAAAAAATTTGAAAACGGTATTATAAATTTAGATATTTCTACAGGTCCTGGCACTCATTGGGTTTGTTATTATAACGATCCTAAATACTCTTTTATAGAATACTTTGATCCTTTTGGAGAATATGAATATAACACTATAAAAATAATAAATGATTTTCTTCCTAAAAATATACAAAATTATTTAAATACTTCAAAAAAAGAAATACGTTATAACAATAATGTCTTAAAAAGCCCCAGTTCTGTAAAATGTGGTTTTTACTGCATGAAATATATAACTGAAAGAAATAAAAATAAATCTCCTATCGATGTCTTATATTCATTTACACAAGAGCCTAGTGATTAAAATGAAAAAATTGTTCTTTATAAATGAAGTATATTATTTTAGATTCAAAAAACGTAAATAAATCTGAAGATTTCACCATTGAGTATTCGAGACCTTTTCATTTTACAGAGATAGCTCTTCAGTCTTTTTCAATGTATATTTCATGGAATAATATTACGGAGAAAAACAATAAATTTTCATACTTTGACAGAGCCAAATGGGAAGATTTTATTATTCCAAATGGTCATTACAATATAAGAGGTTTAAATCGATATATGGTCAAATTCTTTGGAAATGATCCACCAATATTATTTGGAATAATCGAAGAAAGACAAAGATTTAGTATTAAACTTAAAAAGAATTATAAAATTGATTTAACTAAAAGTGAATTGTACAAAATTTTAGGATTCGAACCCAAAATATATGAAGAGGAAGAGCAAGAAGGTAAATTTATTGCTGATATAGCTAATGGTAATGATAATATTTATATTCACTGTGATATAGTGGATGGTGCTTACATAAATCAGTTTCAATCTCAAGTCATTTATTCTTTCACATCTTCAAATCCACCTGGAAGTTTATATTTTAAAGATTTTGATAAACTGATATTTTTTCCCGTTAAATCTGATTCTATAAATCGAATTAGAATGAGAATTACAAATCATAGAGGTGAACTAATTGATTTAAATAAACAAGAAGTACAGTACAAATTTATTGCTAAATAAATGAATAAACATAGATTGTACAGAAAGAGTAAAAAAATACAAGGAAGAGGCTTCTTTTCAGACTTTATAAGTCCAGTTGTAGAAGAAAAATCTAAAGAATTTGTGAGAGAAAAATTGAATGAAATATTTTCCAAAAATAAGAAACTTGGTGCTGGATTGAAACTTTTTATTCCTAAATAAATGGATAAAATTTACGATTTGAAAGACACTAGTTATTATTATAATAACGACGTTGAAAGTTTTGAATATAGGGAAATAAAAAGTGAAAATAGAGATAGAAATTATCTTCATGAAAATGCTACATTTAATTTCTTTATCAATGATACAAATGCTAATATTTTATATTCTGCAGGATATCTGCAACAAGAGTTAAAAATTGTAAAAGGAGATGGGCGTGCAATAAGTAATGAAAATGTTACCCTAGTGAATGGAGGAGGTCTCCTAAATTCAAACAGGTTGACAATAGGAAATACTGAAGTTGAATCCACTATAAATTATAAAGCCATTATGAATCAAGTATTAGGGATGATACACTTCACCCCTGATTACTCAACATCAGAAGCTACCAACATGTTCTTTTATGTAAATACAGCTGATTCTGTAGATAGAAAGGATTTGAAATACAATGGAACTCTGGTAGACACTACCAAAATAACAGATTTTTTTTAAAAACCTTAAACTAAATGAAAGTTTTAATGAAGGATTTTCAAAAAGATGCAAATTTACTAAAAATAGTCAAACAGTAAAAATATGGATTCCTTTAAAATATATATTTGATTTCTTTAACGAATATAAAAAAGTAATTACAGGTTTCCAAGTTAAAATAGAAATTCAAAGAAATGAAAGTAAAAACATGCTGTAAACAGATATTCAAAATCCAGATTTTAAGGTCCTTGTTGAAGATTTATCACTTTGGTTACCTTATGTTAGATTTAAAAATTCAGCATCTGTAACATTCAATGAATTAAAATTATCAAATACTCCTATAGAAATAAATTGGGATCATTATAACATTATCAAATCAAATGTATTTTATAAAAATGCCAGTGGGTCTTATTCTATTCTGGCTACATCTGATGAAGTTTTGAGTTTATATGTCATTCCTCAATATGATGAAAGAAATGAAAACATGAATCAAAATAACATGATGTTTGATCACTTGGATATGATAGAATGCTGGTTAATGATTAATAACATTAAAGTTCCCACAGTAAGTTATATGATGGACTTTAATAAAAATGATTATAATCGATTATATTATGCTCTTTTAGAATGAGGAATGAATAATATAAATTCTGAAACAGGTTGTATGATAAACTATTCAAATTTCAGTAAGTATCCTATAATTTGTTTCAACTTGGCAAACCATGAAAATTATAACAACATAGTAATTTAATGATTGAATTCAATTGGAGATTGAGAAATAATACTACTAAAAATTATGTTTTTTACTTTATTTTGAAAGAAAGAAACAAATGCTCCTTGAATATGTCAACTCAAGATATAAAAATGATTAAAACTCTGAAAACTTAATCCCAATAAATGGCTGCTTATTATCCACTTTACGATGATGAAATAAAAGAAGGACCTTTAGGACCACCAGGTGTAGGATTAAAATTAACGAATGATGGTAATTATGATATGGAAAGTAAACTTTTAAAAAATGTTTTACATCCTCAAGAAGATAATGATTCTTCAACTAAAAAATATGCAGATGATTTAAAAAATAAGTGTTTGATTCGTAATAACGGCTATTTTAATGCTAAACATAAATGTATAAAAATATAGCAATTCCTCTAGAGGGCATTGATGCTTCAACTAAAAAATATGTTGATGAATTAAAAGACAAAAGTTTAATACACGATGAAAATAATTTTGATGCTAAAAACTAAAAATAAAATCATATCAAATGTAAAAGAACCTGAAAAAGAAAGTGATGCTGTTACCAAAAAACATCTCGATTATTATTGTATACTGTGGGATAAAAGTAATAGAAGTTATTATGCTCACAACCAAAGAATATCGAGTGTAAAATGGCCCACAAATGATACCGACGTTGCTAATAAATATTACGTTGATAATAAAACTTTTTGCGCTGCCACAGATAGACTTGTTCAGTTTACAGGTGTGGGTTACAAGACTTTTGAATTCAACGAAACTACTTCAAAACTTTTAGATTCAAACTTTAAATTATCACAAAACATGTATATGAAAATTACAATTTTTTTAGCCTGTGATAAAGTAGGGGAAAAGCCTAAAATACGTTTAGAAAAAGTGAAAGAAGTACTTCTTGATAAAGAGATAAATGTTAATGAAGATGCAATAACTATGTTTGCATATGGAAAGTTAAATGAAGTTTTAACATTATCAGTGCTAACAGGAGGAGGCTGTAAATTAAAGCCTTATTTACACATTGAAAAGATAAAATTTTCTTCTTAATAAATGGCAAATGAAATAAATTGGGATGACTTTTCTAGAAAGAAACTTTCAGAAGATGTAATTATAAGTTTAGCAGATTATTTAAAATGGGAATATGTGTTTCAATATTCTGAATTGTCTGAAAGGTTAATAGAACAGCATGCACAACCAGATGATTGGTATATTATTTCTCAATATCAAAAACTCAATGAACCTTTTATTGAAAAACATGCCTCTGATGTAGATTGGGAAAAAATATGTAGATATCAAACCTTATCTATCCGTTTTATTGAGAGACATTTAGATAAAGTGACTTGGTATGAAATATCAAGATTCCAAAGATTGGATTTAAAATTTATAGAAAAGTATTATGAAAGTTTAAATATGAATGTTGCATCTAGATATCAAAAATTATCAATGAACCTTATAAAAAGATTTCAAGATTATGTAAATTGGGATTATATTATACAATATCAAGATATTGATAAAGATTTTGTAATAGAATTTGTTTCTAAAATAGATTTCTGTCTTTTAATAAAAAATAAAAACAATATATTACCAGAAGAATTTTATAATTCAAACAAAGAAAGGATAGTTTGTATACTTCTTGCTGAAATTTGTCACAATACACGAGTATCGCTATATGAACCATTAAAAGAATAAATTATTTTAAAAAATAACATATTAAAGAAATTTTTGTTTTAATAATAGTTTTTACTCGCAGTAGATTATTTTCTGCTTGCAGTAAAATTTTATAGGAAATAAATGTATCCTAAAATTATAATAAGAGATTATAATGAACCTAATGAATTTCAAGATCCAAATCAACATCCTTTACTACCTATTCAGACTTTTAGATTACCGTATATTCCGGCGTATAACGCGCACTTTTAATTCAAAAAATAACATTGGAATTTACGAGTGCGCGGTATACGCCGAATATAAAAAATTATAGATTAAAAAAATTTAAATATTGAAAAATATTTTTATTTTAAAGAAATAACATACCTTTACCTATATACTTTATTGATTTTCGTTATTACATAAATAGTTCATTACTATATTTGTATTACATAAATAGTTCATTATATTCGTCTTCCGTTATTTCTTCAGGCACGTCATCACAATCTTCATCATCTGTGTTACCCTCATCCATAAATAAACAGTCATCTTCTGATCGGTTCAGATTATTTGAAATGCTGCATTTTTTGAATGATTTTCTAACCATCTCAGGCATAATTTCATCCCATACTTTTAATATCCATTCGCAAACTGTTTCCAAACTTGCATGACGCATATGTCCTCCTTCCTTAAAATTTTTTCTCGCCCTCCAACATCCAAGTGTTCCTCTGTTTTCCTTAATTGGCTTTAAATGGTTTGTTTAAGCAGCCAATGGCTGAACTAATGGTGTCAATCCGCCCGGAATAACTGCCATATCGGTGTTACATTCTTTCAGCAATTTTTTTGCATTATCTGTAAGGTGGGACCTAAACAGTTCCCACACTAAAAGGCTTTCTGGTTTTCTATTGATACTAGACGAGATATTGCACATGTACAATCCAAATTTTCGTGCGCGTTGTACGAAGAATATATCTTAAAATTTTAAAAAAGTTATTAGAAATTACGGATGCGCGTTATACGCCGGGGCGCGTTATGCGCCGGAATATACGGTAATTATAAATGGTCCCTCAAAGTGCAGAAAATCAAATTTATTAGTTAATTTAATATATGACTATTTACACTTTGACAGACTTTACGTGTGTGCAAAAGATATATGTGAATCTAAATACGTAAAATTACAAGAAAAATATACTCAATTTGATGATGTAGAATTAGAAGATATTCAAAAATGTAAAGGCTTAAAGAATAAAAAAGAAGTTTTGAAAGAATATAAGAAATTTAAAAAATATCAAGTTTTGTTTTCTTCCAAATTACCGTAGATGACTCGGATCCTTCCTATATGAATTTAGTTGTATTTGATGATTGTATCTGTGAAAAAGAGCAACATTCTATTGAAGAATTTTTAAATTCGAGGAAGAAAGAAAAATGCTTCTATTATTTATTTAAGTCAGTATTATTATAAAATACCTATAACAATAAGAAGTAATAGTGACTACTTTATACCTTTTGAGATGAAACAAAAAGAAATTCGACAAATAATAAGAGAAATAGATGGTCGATTAACTAAAGAAGAATTTAATAAAATGTATAGAAAGTACATCGTAAAACCATATGATTTTTTAATGTTGGATTTAGTGAATCCTGAAATGAGATATCGAGATAAAACATTTCATCCTATATAAGTGGAAGAATATCTTGAAAAAAGAATTTATATATACAGGAAATCTTATCAATTGATGAATAAATTGAGTTTATCGTTATCAGTAGGAAAGTTCTTATTTAGTGCTTCTGGCTTAATAAGTTTCGTTTTTCTACCCTTATCAGCCTTGAGTTTAACAGCTGGTGTAATTGAAATAATAGATAGATCTTTGAAGATTTCAGCTAAAAAAAGTGAATATAAACAAGCCTTTAAGTTCTATAAACAACTATTAAATTTGTTGAAATCAAACAATGTGACTGAACAAGAAGTATATATGAGGGAAGTTGAATATATTCAAAATTTACAATATTTTCCTACAGAAAGATATATAAAGAAGTCTCAATTAAATGGTTACAAGTATGTCAACAAATAATTTTTACATCTAAATAAATGTGTAATAAAAAGAGTTGCAAGTGTAAAACAGGAAAGGGTGTAATTAATAAAGCTATTAACAATTTACCCTTTGAAATGCATTTACCAGGTCATAATTTTACAGGTCCTGGAATCCAATTACTACGAGGAAAAAAAGAGATTGAATGATGATTTAACATATAAAGAATGGTCAAAACCTATAAATAAAGTAGATGATGCTGCATACAGACACAATGCTTGTTATTTAAAAAACAAAGATACAAAAACTAGAAATGAAGTATGTGATACAAATATGATAAATGAGTTAGATGCAATTCCAAATCCTACCATTCGTGAAAGAATAGAAAGAGGAATTGTTAAACCTATTATCAAAGCTAAAAGAACATTTGGTGTGGGAGCTATATATTGTCTAAAATGTAAAAATTTTACAAATACTAAAGATGCTCATAAAGTAACTTCTAAAAATGGAAGATCTATGATGAAAGGAATATGTGAAGTTTGTGGGTCTAAAAAGAGTTCTTTTTTTAAAAAAACGACGTTCTAGAACATGTATATGGCTATTGAGGAACCTGAAACTGGCTATTGTGGAATGAATGAATTAAAAAGAAAAACAGGTTTATCTCAAAAAGAAATAACAACTTTTTTACATGAACAAGATGTTTACACTAGATATAAACGTCTCATTAGAAAATTTAAAAGAAGACGAATATATGTATCTCATATTGATGATCAATGGCAAGCGGATTTATTGTTTATAAAACCTTTCAGTAAATATAATAATGGAGTGAATTACATTTTAACAGTTATAGATATTTTTAGTAAATATGCTTGGTGTGTTCCTATTAAAAGAAAAACAGGTAAAGAAGTAGCGAAAGCCTTTCAACTCATTTTTAAAGAAAGAATTCCAGAAAAAATGCAAACAGATAAAGGTACAGAATTTACTAATAAAGATACTCAAAAATTATTCAAAGATATTCACTGGTTTACAACTGAAAATGTTGAAATAAAGTGTTCTGTAGTTGAATCGTACAATAAATGGAAAATTAAGAAAATATATGGCTGCAAATAATACAAATAAATACTTAGAAGTACTAGATAAATTAATTTATAACTATAATCATTCTTATCATAGATCTATCAAAATGACACCATCAGAAGCAAGTCAACCAGAAAATAAAAGTTTAGTCTATAATAATTTGTATGTTCCTAAAGTGATTAAGAAACCAAAATTTGAAATAGGTGATAAAGTAAGAATTTCAAAATACGAAGAAACGTTTACGAGAGGTTATCACCCTACATTTACAGAAGAAATTTTTATAATATCTGAAGTTTTGAAAACAGATCCTATAACTTATAGAGTTAAAGATTTAAATGGGGAAGAAATAAAAGGAACTTATTATGAAAAAGAATTGGTTAAATATACTAAAGAAATATTTAAAATTGAAAAAATAATAAGAAAGAAAGGTAATAAAGTGTTAGTCAAATAGTTGGATAAATAAAAGTGATATAGTCTAAGTTGGAAGAACTAAGTTGATCGTCTAATCTAATTTCGGAATTAATTTGTTTATATCATTTTTAAGTCTCTCCATATCATAATCTTTAAATTTTAAATGATTAAATTTAGTTTCTATATAAGAAATATTTTCTTTTATTCTGTTAAATAAATTAATAGCATTCGGATTATATTGAATTTCATGAGCTATTTTTAAAGTAGGATATCTAAATTTTAAATCTCGTATAGTTTTATTAAATAAACCTTTTTGACATCTAATAACATAATAATGATAATCAGAATCATTTTTATTATTTTCTATTATTGTAAACATGTTTAATTTTCTAGGTTGAGATGTTTTAGGTGCTACGTCTTCTTTATATTTTTCATTTTTTATTTTTAAGTCATTCATTTTAATTTTTATTATATCTAATTTCTTTTGAAGTTTATCATTATCATTTTTATATTTTTCATTAAATTCATTAGCATAATAATTAATTACAACATCGTTTACTTTTTTAAAAAATTTGGGTGAAATCCAACAAGCTATATTTGTAATTAAATCCTTAGAAACATATGTCCCATTATATTTTAATTCAGTTGCATTTCTACCTTTAATTTCATAAAATAATGAATTTTCTAGAGGGCCCGAATTCGGGCCTTCTAGGATTTTAGCTAAATATAAAATTAACTCTTTAGATTCTTTATTTTCTAACCACTTTTTAAATCTTTTACCTCCTGATTTACATAGCTTAGAAGCATTGAAATATCCAGTATTTTTATCTATTATTAATTTAAAATCTCCAAACAATCCATCATAATAACTATCTTTAATTTGCTCATAACAAATATCTTTTAAAGAAGTCATTTTATTACAAAACATTTTTATAAATTAATCTTATTATCTATATCCATTTATAATCCCTAATTTCATATGTTATTTTTTCAATTATTAATATAAAATTTTACCAGTTTTTTTTTATTTAAATACTCTATCCAGTATTTTTAAAATCACCAAATAATAAAATTTATCTTTCTCCTAACAAATATCTTTTAAAGAAGAACCAGTAGTTTCAGTAAGAATATCCTGCATAATTTTCATAAATTCTGACGATGAAGGAGCATGGACATTGGAGGCACAACTTTGACCTGCCATTTTTTTCGTAACTAAAGATGTTTTCAGCAACGTGGCTTATAAAGAAGATTATTATCAGATAAAAAAATCACACCACTCTCCGGTCAGAATCCCACGAAGCAGTCAATTTTTACCGCAAAGTGGCATGAAAAAAGTTTCGATTTTCATCACTCTGATAAGTTTCAAAATGTTTTAATTATTATTATGTAAATAAATGGAAAGTCATTATTTAGAAATATTTAATCAGATTAAAAGGAATAGCCTTTCAAATTTAAAAATTACATTTGATAAGGAAGAAGAAAAATATTATTATGATTCAAATGATTTTGATATTTTTTTAAAACAGAGATACACATCTAGAATTAGTTTTTTTAAAAAGTTAAAAAGAAAATTGAACTTGGTTTTTACAGTTGAAGCAGATGAAATGTTTTTAAAATTTTTAGATTATATGTATTTTAAAAAGAGTTTAAATTATAAATATTTTATGAAAAAGACATGTGAATATTATAATATTTCTAACAATATTAAGTTAGGTAGTCCTAAAATGCAAAACATTTATGATGAAATTTGGAATTCGTTTCTTAAAGACTATGAGATTTAACTGCAGAAAATATTTAAAAAAAAGTTTTCTAATAAATGGAAGAGAAATTTTGTTGTGATTGTAAGACTTTGAAATCAGCTGACGAATTTTACAAATTTAAAAAATATTTATTTAAAAGATGTATAAATTGTGATCTCAAAAGAAAATATACATATTATGAATGCAAATGTGGGGAAAATTATACTTATTCACATAAACAACGGCATTTTAAAAGTAATTTTCATATAAAACGTATGAAGGAATTGGATAATAAGCATTTATAAATTTTCTTCCTTATAAATGAGTAACATGGCAAAGGAGTTCAAACACTTGAGTAATGTACTCTCAACTTTCAGTATTGAAAAACTAAGAGAATTGATAACTAAACTTAAAATTCCTGTCCTGACTGATAAGAGATTAAAATCAAATATCATTGAATCAATAGTTTCATATATCAAAAGTACAGGAAATTATAAATCTGTTTTATCAGATTATTTAGGATTAGATGCTTCTTATTATATGGAAAGCGAAACTAAACTATTTAATAAATATCCTAAGCAAAGAAATGAATTAAAAAAAGTGTTTGATTCTCATAATTTAAAATATAAAGATGGTAAATTTATACCGAAAGCAGAAAAAAATATTTTAACTGAAACTAATTTAAATGCTTTGTATAGGCCTCAAAAAATAAAAGATAAGGTAAAAGTAGAGGTAAATCTTAAAAATTTCTTTAAACCAGATTATAAAATTATTGAATTCAGAGGTCAATATATTAAAAAATATAAAGTTTATAGAAAACAATATAGAGTGGTAGGATTTAAAATTTTACCTGAACAATACTATAATATTTTAAGAAATATATTTAAAAGGGCTATTGGAAATATTATAGGAAAAGTAGATGTAATTATACATAATCCCAAATTAAATGTACCTTTTCATGATAAAATAATGTCAACTAAAACTGCTTTTAATGAATACATTGATAAATTATCCAACCAAATTGAATATAAAGAACTCGATATAACAGAGTGTATATTTGATTTTAATGTCATCGAATTACCTCACGGTGGTAGACACAAGGCTTTAAAAATGTATTCTGAAACAGATCCAGCAAAAAAGAAAAGCATTTGTCAAATAAAAAATTATGATAATATATGTTTGGCTAGATCAATTGTAACAGCTTTAGCTATCCAAAATCTTGAACTGTTAAGTGATAAATTATGTACTGAAAAATTATCAAGTAATGATATAATTTATATTAAAAAAGGTCGTGTTTTACAAAAAACATTAGCTATAAAATTACATGATATATGCAAAGTTCCTTTAGAAGTGTGCAGTTTAGAAGAAGTTAAAATATTTGAAAATTTTTTAGACATTCAGATCAATATAGTTTGCAGAGAAAATGGTAATGAAATTATATATAATGGTGATTATAAATCAACATGTATTTTTATATATAAGAATAGAAATCATTTCGATGTCATTACATCAATGACAGGATTTTTAGGTAAGAATAATTATTGTAATTATTGTAAAGTGGGCTATAAACGTTCAAATCAACATAAATGCCCTTTAAAATGTGATAGGTGTTTTGTTAAAGAATCTGATTGTGAAGGAGAGGAAATATTTTGTAAAAAATGTAACCGTAAATTTAAAGGAGAAGATTGTTTTGATAATCATAAAAAAGAATTTCCAAAGAAACCTAGTGTTTGTAAAGTTTTATGGAAATGTTTAAAATGTAAAAGAAATATTAAAAGATTTGAAAGAGACCCTGGTAAACATATATGTGGTGAATATCGTTGTAATAATTGTTGGGAGTGGGTCACTAAAGGTCATGAGTGTTTCATGAAAAAAGTAAAGGAGGTGTATGTAAAGATAATTGTGTAAAAAATAAATGTATTAAAAAACAATGGAGTACGCAATGTAAATCAGATTATACAGAAAAATACTTATTTTTTGATGTTGAAACCAAGCAAGATACAGGAATTCATGAAGTGAATCTAGTTATATGTCATGATTTTCATGGAAACGAAACAGAATTTAAAAATGAAAACGATTTTTGTGAGTGGTTATTTAGAGAGGAACACATTGGATATACAGTTATAGCTCATTATGGAAAAGGATTTGATTTTCAATTTTTAGCTAAGTATTGTTTTAAAAAAAATATAAAAATATTCACAATTTATCAAGGAAATAAGTTAGCATATATGAAAGCTGATGAGTATAATATAAGGTTTATTGATTCTGTTAATTTTACAATGTGTGCACTCAAGAAATTTCCAAAAACATTCAATTTAAATGAACTGGCCAAGGGTTATTTTCCTCATTTATTCAACAAACAAAAGAATCAAAATTATATTGGTAAATATCCAGATAAATATTACTATGGATATAATTATATGATTGATGAAGACAAGAAAAAATTTGATAAATGGTATGATTCCATTAAACATGAAATCTTTGATTTCCAAAAGGAATTTATAAAATACTGCAGATCTGATATAGATATTTTAAGAAAAGGTTGTTTAGAATTAAGAAGATTATTCTTAGAAACTGTGAATGTAGATCCGTTTAAATATGTAACTTTAGCTGGTCTATGTATGGCCATTTACAGAGATAAATTCTTGAAAGAAAACACAATAGCTATTGATGAAAATGTCATTCAAAAAGATCAGTACAGTAAAAAATCAATAGCTTGGTTAGATTACATATCAGAAAAGGAAAATATTAATATACGTCATGCTTTGAATGGAGGAGAGAAAAAATTGCAATTAGTTGAAAAATATTATAAGGTAGATGGATTTTATAAAAATACAGTATTTCAATTTAATGGATGTTTCTGGCATGGATGTAACACAAGTAAACACTGTTAATCAAATGCTTATGGAAGATTTATATAAACAAACTAAGAAGATCAATAAAAAAATAATTAAAGCAGGTTATGAATTGGTAAATATCTGGGAGTGTGATTTTGATAATAATAAGGATATGAAACAATACATGAAAAAGGAATGGAAGAGAGGTTTTATAGAACCTTTAAATCCTAGAGATGCCTTTTATGGTGGAAGATGTGAATCTACCAAATTAAAATATGAAATGAAAAGTAATGAAAAAGGCAGATATATTGACGTATGTTCTTTATATCCTACTGTAAATTATTTTGATAACTATCCAAAAGGTCATCTTATCAAAGTATTTAATCCTAAAAAATACAATGAAAATTGGTATGGATTGATAAAATGTAAAGTACTTCCACCCAGAAAATTATATCATCCAGTATTACCTTATAAAGCAGAAAAATTAATATTTTCATTATGCAGAACTTGCTCTGAAACAATAAAATGCAATCATTTTAAAACAACTTTAGAAAAGAAGAAATGCGAAATGTGTCATGAGATAAGAAATTCGGAATGTAAACACGATGATTGCGATCGATGCATTATTGGAACTTGGACTACCAATGAGATCAGATTAGCTGTTAAAAAAGGATATAAAATATTGAATATTTATGAAGTGTGGCATTTCGAAAATAAATCGAATAAACTATTTAGAAAATATGTCAAGATGTTTTTAAAAATAAAATTAGAAACTTGTGATAAGTGGAAAAATAATTTCAAAAATGAAGAAGAGTAGAAAAGTAGTTAAGGAAAAATTAAATATTAAATTAGATAAAATTGAAGAAAATCCAGGTTTGAGATTCATAGCTAAAATATGTTTAAATTCTTTATGGGTTAAGTTTGGCTAAAGAAATAATATGAAGCAAACTGAATATGTGATGGAAATTGAAGATTTTTATAGAATTATTCTAAATGATACTATTAAAGATTTGAATATGAATTTTTTAAACAACGATTGTGTGGAAATGAGTTATAAAATGAAAGATAAATTTGAAAAAAATAACTTCAATACTAATGTATATATAGCTGCTTTTACAACTAGTTCTGCCAGAATTAGATTATATGAAATGTTAGATAAATTAGGAGATAAAGTACTTTATTATGATACAGATAGTGTAGTATATATAGACGACGGTACCAATAAAATTGAAACGGGATGCATGATAGGAGAATGGACTGATGAATTGGGAAATGATAAATATATTACATCTTCGATAGCTGGAGCCTTTAAAGATTATGGGTATAAGTTAAATGATAAATCTGTACATGGAAAAGTAAAAGGATTTAAAATGTCTTATCAGAGTGAAACCATATTAGACTTTGATAATAGGACTAAAATAATAACAGGTGAAACAGATTGTTTAGATGTAGAAGTCAATCAGTTTAAAATCGAAAAAGATAGAAATATTCAAGTATTAAAACAAATAAACGTTATACCTTTGGATACGATAAACGTAGACTTTTAGATAATTATGATACTGTGCCTTTTGGCTTTTAAAAAATGTTTCTTAATAAATGGATAAGATTACAGTCATCCTAAACCGTCAGGGATTTATTTTTCCCAATCGTAAGATTGTAAGAGAGATAGGATGGGTTCATTTAAATTTACCAATCGGTGAATATATTGGCGTATTTACACCCAATTGTGAATTGAATGATCAAGAATTGAAGATTGTACGTAAATGCACTTCAGAAGTACACGGATTAAGATTTATTAGAAATAAGAATAGTTTATGGATAAATCATCAAGACGTAAAAAATTATATAAATAACCTATATCAACTATATGGTGGTACATTTGCTTATAAAGGAGGTATTTTAGAAAAAGAGATATTAGATGAATTGAATATACCATCTATTGACATTGATGTACCTAAATGTACTAAAATTTTAGGACCTGGATGTTCGTTATACAAGTGTATGTATTACAGAAATTATATTGCAAAAAATGTTTCTAAATAAATGGAAGAATTCAATGACCTCAAACGATTTCCTGAAACATACAAATTAAATGAACTCGAGATAGGTAAATATAATTTAATATCGCTGAGAAAAATAAATACAAAATACGGTGACTCTATTGTAGCTAGATTAGAAGTAGACAATGATGAGAAAGATTTTTATCTCTCGAAATGTCAAGGGGAAATATCTGATAAAGCTATAAGAAAAAATAATAGTGGAAAATATATTTTTGATTTTAAAGGTAAAAATAAATATTACGATTATGATTTGCATGTAAAATAAAAAACGATATTTTAAATTTTATTAATAAGGGATTATTACTAAACTCATAAAAAAATGAGGGATTATTACTATAAAAATAAGAATTTTGATTACTAAAGTCATATAAAATACAGGATTATTAATAAAATAAAAATTATTAATATAAAAAATAAGAATTTTTAAATATGCTGATTTTGTTTAATATTTCATATAAAAATGCAAAATATAGGTATATTTTAAATTTTTTTAATATAAAATAGGAAATTAATAGTAGTATATGAGGAAGGGGCAAAGTGTCCTGTAGCCCCCCCCCCCCCATATACTACTCATCAATACAACTGAAAATATTATTTTAATCTGCCTTTATTTTCTTCCAGTTTCTAAAAAAATTTTGTTCAATTCAATTTAAGAACTTAATGCACTTATTACATTTCAAAATGCATTTATATTACATTATAAATAAATATATAATATCACATTAAAAACAAGTATGAAAATATTCAATTTTCTAAGGATTAAATTACCCTATTTTTTGTGTTCAATTCTTCAAATCTGCATTCTCAAGTTCTTCTAATGCTTTACCAAGACCATTCTGTCAGTTTCCTTTCCGAAATATCAAACCACTAAAAAAAGTGACATTTTATGATCATTCATTTTAGCAAAGGGAGATCTTAAAGCAAAACTTTTATGTTTTCTAAAATTTACAAAATAGAGAAAATAGAAAATAGCTTTGATAATATTTCATCAGAATTTTGTAATATCCAAACAGCTCTTAAAAATATTTTTCTGCCTTTAGAAGATAAATCAGCGAAACTCGCTATTCTTTTCAGGAATATATATCAAGTTTGCACTTCAGGGATCTCAAACAACATATTTTCAGTTTAAACTTTTCTTCTCAATTTCTAATTTAAATCTGTTGATAGTGCTGCAAATGTAAAAAAAACATGAAATCACACAGTTAAATTGAACCCATAAATTAAGTAAATTCTTTTTTTGGTATGAAAAATCAAATTTCATCTAAAAGTTCTTCAAATTTGAGAAGAAACTGTATACAACGTAAAAAGTTTGTCCTATTGAGATTCCATTTCCTGTAACAACTCAGAGAACTTGTGATTTTTTAAAGCACATTCAGATATAAATTTTAAGAATTCTAGTTAAAATAGACAAATGATCATAAAATAAATGCATATTAACTTATGCACACAATAATGCTCGTTTCTGAATCTACCTTTGCTGCTGTCAGTCTTAGAGATTTTTTAAAAACGTTTTGCAGTAAATGTAAGCAAATAAAGTAATTTATAGTATACTTGTTGTGTACCACCATTACATCTGAAAACCTAGTGCCACGAGTGTCGTAGGTTTGCCATCTTTGTTTTATAGTGACCACATTATAGAATGACAACAAGTAGTCATCACAAAGATCATACATAAGTAATTTTGTGATGTTACATTTCAATGACTTAATTTGTAAATTTATCCACAAAACACAACCAAAATAGAGAATTAAAATTTTATGGAAAAAATATACATGGCAGTGAGATATTATTAAATTATAAAAGTTTATTAAAAAAAGGATAATTAAAAAGATAATACATAAATTTAGTTCAACATCATAGTCTTTCATTCTCAGATGTAAGGAAAAGTGGGGAAAGATCGTTTAGCTAAGATTTAAAGGGTGTTGGAGTTGATCTGCTCAACATAGAAGCTGTCAGATATCCCTTGTTTAGTTTTGTACAAGACAACAGTCATGAAAAGTCACACATATATAACTTTTGTTATAAGTGATTTTTTTCTAGAAAAAGTCAAATCACCCCATTAATAAGACCAGGAATAAATGCTAACTCTATGGGAAATTTAGAAAAGCTAGAATTTCAATGAAAAAGTAGCAGACATTTCCATTTTATAAGGAAATTTACTGAAATTATGCAGGCAATTTACATGTGATGAAGTCAAGACTGTACTCAAGGGAGGGGGACAAAACATCTAGGGGTCTGACCAAAATTCATTACGAAAACTATAGCATTTTTTAAAAAGAAAATTGCAGAGAATTTTTTATATCAAAGCATAAACTACAATTCTGCTGTCTTCAAAAACTACACAAAATATGAAAATAGAAGCAATAAACTTTGTTCCATGAAACTTTTGTTCAATCTTGAATGCAGTTATTTTCTTCCTTCAATGTTTTCTAGCTTTCATGGTCTCAGCCTAGGGAAAGATTGGGTGTTACCCTGTCTAACCCCCAAGAGTAAAGGTTCTACTGAAGAGTGATACTAATGAACCTTATTGTTTGTTATGAATCGTTAGTAATTACTTTTATTAAGCTGTACTAAAAATAATTGTAATAACGCTAGATTTAAAAACAAAAGAACATTAAAGTTGATACAGAAAAACAAGTTTATCTACACAGATGCATTGAATTAATCACCAACAATATGATAGGTGCATCTTTTTGACAAGTGACGTGTAATTCAGAGTTTGCCCACTGAAAAACAAAATTAATTTTGACACAATCAAGGTACCCAGTTTCCCCCCTACTCTCCCGTTATAATATTTAAAATAATAAGGGAATTAATACCTTTGTTAACTGGATTAGAATGAACAATTATGTTGTTTTCTTTTCTTCTTTCATTTAGCTTAAGCAAATTTTTCCAAAAATCACACAAAGCTTCAGAATAAGTCTGTAAAAAATTCATACTAACAATTAAATAACAATTCAGTAAAAGAATATATTAGCATAAAGACTATGGAGAATGCACAAAAAGAAGACTGTGAATAATTGTGTGAACTGGTGAACAGATTTTCACATACTAAGGTGCAATATTAATTGGTTTGAGAATATTGATATAGTATCAAATCAAGCATATTAGCATAAAAAAGTATCATTGCCACAAATACTATAAAACAAAATTGGAACATAAGATTTCGTAAAGATATTTGTAAAAATTTTCTAGGAAGTTAGTTACAAATTCCTGTAGAAATTATTGATGACACACTTTAAAATTAATTTTTTTTATTATTGAAAAATGGCTGGCAAGTTTTAACTTAGAACAAATTGGCATATTATTAAAACAGTTATTAATGAAACAATTTAATGATTAAAAATATTAATGAACTTTAAAGTAAAAAAACAATTTGACTTTGTGGGATGTCTTACAATAAATTTTTTAACTCTAGGAAATTTTAGGTGATTTTTATATAACTTTTTAAAATACAAACTATAATTTTTAGCAAATAATTGTGATTTCTTTCGCTTTTATTCATCATGACATTTTTATTCATCACTCATACTACAAAATTGCTAATCCAGAAGAAACAGTGTTGGGAGTTGTATAAAATGTGTGCATGGATCCACACATTAATGCACTCAGAAAAGAAAAAAGACTTAATACCTAATTCCCAAAAGCTAGTAGTCTCAGAAAATATAATGCAGTTTTTTAGGTAACTGCAAATAAGAAAAACATTTACAAAAAATAAATAAAAAACTGAATAACTTCAGATCTAATGATTAAGTTTTCACACACTAATAAGGAGATGGCACTGTGTGTAGCGTAAAATCTTAATATCAATTACATTATGTGGCACTGAATTTAAATGTGCTATTTAGTTTGAGGCCCCTGAAAGGTTTTCTTGGTTATTCTCAACAAGTTTTGTGCTGGATAACAAAAAGAAAGAGAGTGGGGCCACTATGATGTTCTGGTGGCTTTGTGTGTGCATAATATATGAAAAATAAAATCTTTTTAATAATAATGATATGCATTATAAATATCAAGAAAAGAAAAACTAAAAGTAAATAAATAAAATTTAAATGTTAAGTATAAGTTTTACAATTAAGTGTATGTTTCATAAGGATCGAAATAGAAAAATAAATTTAAGAAAAATTCTATATCTAATTTATTAGAAAAGAACAGTTTTCCCTGTCATATGAGACAAATTAAAGTTGCGAAAAATTGCGTCAAATACATATAATAAAAAAAAGCTACAATACCTATTTTTCATTTTATAATATTAAAAGGGAAAAAAACTGAAACAAACACAGTTATATATTAAAAATGAAATGACATTATAGATCACACTAAGAAATAACTAATAAGTACTAAAAAGTTGAAAAAAAGTTTTATGAAAAATATTTAAAAACTTTTAAAAAAATTTTCAAAGTTCAGAGTATTTTTTATAAAAATATACCAATTTAAACACACAAAAAAAAAATTTTGAAATAAGAAAAATATAGGTAAATAGATAAAGTAAAATAAACATTTATTTTAAAAATTATAAATAAATTTCTTAAAAATTGTGAAATAAATATTTGTGTACTACTGGCTGTGAACTATTTGTTGACATATATTGAACAAATATTGTCTTCTTTTGCATCCTATATTAAAAAGAAAATATAAAAAGTATTAAGGGTCGTTTTCCTTTCCTTTGACCTTGAGAAAGATTCGTTAAAATCAAATACATTTACAAAACATAAAAACTATACATAAATGTCAGAAATGTTTTATATTTAAGAGTTGATTTTAGTAATTTAATTGTTTTTGTTGTTTTATCTATAAAGATGATTTACTTCTAAAATTAACTTTTTTTATTTCAAAATACAAAAACTCAAACCTGCATATGATGTTATCATGATATAAATAGATAAATCTCATAACTGATCAGCAATAGTTTTGGTGCAGTCTAAGGAGTTCTTAAATGAGGTCCATTCTTCATAGTCTTTTAAAAATAGAACATTTTAATCTCATTTCTCGAAGCTTATTGAAAAAACAAAAAATTAAATTTTTTGCCAAATTTGTAAACTATTTGTTTTGATTAAGACGTTTCTGACCTTCTATTTCTGTTACATGAGTTCTTTAATTTTAAAATACATGATCAGTCTGACCTAAAGCAACTGGCTCACCCGTTGTTTAACCTCAAGGGCCATTCTCACTGTTTGGAAAAAATTCGCGAATGGGAGACAGAGATTTGATGTTGTTGTTACTTTGCATCGCACTAGAGCTGCACAATGGGCTATTGGCGACGGTCTGGGAAACATCCCGGAGGATGATCCGAAGCCATGCCATCACAATTTTGATCCTCTGCGAAAGGGATGGCACCCCCGCTTCGGTAGCCCGACGACCTGCGCGCGAAGTCGAGCACTTTACGGTAGCACAGTTTAACGAGGACCAATACGGCACACCCTCGGTCCCTACGCAGACTGATCTAAGTGGTGACCCACCCGCACACTGACCGTAGTCAGTGATGCTTGACTTCGGTGATCTGCTGGGAACCGTGTCTTAACGATCAGTCCACTGCGGGACGACAGAGGTTTGAAGCGTAACCTGGTAAATGAAATCTTTTAGCGGGAAAGGCTAAAACAAAACACTTGGGTATAGAGAAGTACTAAAAGAGGCAGCGAAAATATGTATTTAAAAGTTTTTCAGACTTGCCATCACAGTTTGGACCTTTGAAGAGGGGATTAGATGCTTCCATGACACTGGTTGGGATCATAGGTTCGCGTGCTTTTTGACAGCCCTATCGAAATAAGGTGGTTTGGAGTATAGTAGGGGGATTTCGCTGACCTAAAGATTAAAGAAAATGACATAAATTATTACGTTTTATTTTTTAATAATAAAAATATATTACCTATAAATATCCCTTTTCGTAATTAAATTGTAATTTATCTTTTCTTTGAAGAGGGAAATACCTTTGAAGAGTCACTCCATGACTTGTTTAGAACATTAATACAAATAAATTCACAAATATAATTATTACAAAAAATGCAGAAAACTATTGAAACTTAAAATCTAAAAATTGTGAACAAGATCCTGTTCAAAATTTTCACTGTATTCGAATGCAGTGAAAGACTTCTCTAAAAATAATACAAAAAGAGTGGTATTAAACTATTATTCTTTTTTTTTTAACTTTCTCTTCTTTTATGCTTTTACAAACGTATTTAAAACTTTTCTTTTAACTCTAAGTTTCCAAACACTTACACTTGGTTTAAGGAAATGTCAAAAGGGGTGTTCTAACTAAAATTTAAATTTCTGAAGAAAAAATAAATGTAAATTTTGTAAACATTATTTGCTTGTTAAAATCTTTAACATTTTTGAATCATACTTCACGCTCCCTTAATTTTGAAAGCATCTCTTTATTTTCTGAAAATATATTTTGATTCGAAAATTTTTTTTCATATTCAATACATCAAACTAAAATTTTCATAATTTTTTTTTATATCTACCCTAAAGATTGGCATCACTACAGAAAAAAAAGTAACTAAAGCTGAATTCAAGATAAAAAAAAAAAATGCATCTAGTATAACATTTTGCGATTTATAAATGTTCAGGTTCTATTGATCTGATTGCTTTAAGGGGACACTTCAGGTTCAAAATGATTTTTTTTTAAATATCAACCATGCTTAATGAAAATTTCATAGATTGTGAGTAAAGCATTTAGAAAGATATTCCCAAAATTTGAAGCAAAAATATTAATTTATTGAAAAGTTATAATTTTTTTAAAATTTATCCGCAAGTTAAATTACTAAATGTTCCAATAATTAAAAATGTTTCTTGCGCATGAGTTTTTATCGTAGCTGTATGAAACTCATTTATATTACTGTTTGAATAAGTATAAATAAAATTGGATATGTTTGAACAACTTAGCACTTAATTTTAAACAAATAAAAATCAAAATATCATAGTCTTTATATAATTCTTAAAAATTGAAATTTAAATAACAATTTAAAGTAATTTAAAAAATATTCAGTGAGTATTCAGCTTTTATTTATATCACATTGGTTACGGAACATTAGACCAATCATAAATATGAAGAAAAAATAAAGATTTATTCAAAACTGCTGCGCAAGGAACTTTTCGAAGTTTGAATATCGTAAAAAACAACATTGAGAAAAACAGTTTAACAATAAAAACAGACAGTTTACATAACCTTGTTTACAAATCTTAAAATGCTTATAACTTTTCAAAAAATGACTGAAATTGAAATTTTTTTTTTTTAAATTGTAGGTAGATATAACTATTATTTTTTGAAACAAAAATTGAAAAAAGTATAATTTGGTCGATTTTTGGGTTTTTCATCGTCTATGGTCCAAACAAGGCTGCCGGAGAGAATTTTTATAGGTCAATTAGGGGGGTCACAGTGGTCCCCTAAAGGTATATTGCGAAGATGAGAGAAGAGAGCGTTTGAAGTGAAACTGTGGTAGCCTTGAAGTATCACCGTGGACTAGAAGGTAGGCCACCAGACAAGCAAGTTCGCTGCTGGAGGGAGGGGTCCTGGGTTCGAATCCCCGAGACGGACAAATTTTCAAAAAAATTTCTTTTTTTTGTTTTTGTTTATTTTAAATTATATTATTTTTTTCATGTGTTTTTCGATATTCTAGAGGATCCTGCATGTAGGAAATAATTTTTTTTATTGGGCAATGGGGAAAAACTGGAAAAATCCAAAAAAATCAGCTCATTTGCTCATTTTTGACTTTTTTTGTAACATTTTGGATATTCTAGCATGCATGTTGTGTTTTCTGTGTGAGAAATCCAGCAAAGATAGCGTAATGGAATAACAAAAAAAAGAATTAAAGAATAAAATGGCTCGAGAAAGGTTCATATTTCAAGACCCCTTAGCTCCCTTTAATATCAAGGTATAATTTTCAAACTCGAACCCTAAGTAGGGGTCTATGGTCCAAACAAGGCTGCCGAAGTAAATTTTTATAGGCCACAGTGGACCCCTAAAGGCATATTGCGAAGATGAGAGGAGAGAGTATATCTTGTATCACCGTGGACTGAAAGGAAGGCCCCCAGACATGCAAGTTCGCTGCTGGAGGCAGGGGTCCTGGGTTCGATTCCCAGGGACGTACAAATTCTTTTTTTGTTTATTTTAAATTATATTATTTTTTATGTGTTTTTCGATAATCTGGAGGGTTCTGCATGTAGGAAATAGATTTTTTCATTGGGAAAATGGGAAAAAAAATGGAAAAATCCAGGAAAATCAGTTAATTTGCTCTTTTTCGACATCTTTTGTATCATTTTGGATAATCTAGCATGCATGGGGTGTTTTCCGTGTGTGAAATCCAGCAAAGAAAGCATAATGGAATAATAAAGAAAAAAGAATAAAAAAATAAAATGACTTGAGAAAGGTTCAAATTTCAAGACCCCTAGCTCCCTTTAATATCAAGGTATAATTTTCAAACTCGGACGCTAAGTAGACAAACGAATTTATACATAGAGCACTATTTCAATGCTAAACTGTCGTGAAAATATCGTAAAACGAGTTTAAAAAAATAATATAATTTAAACAAACTAATTTTCCGGTTTTTTTCCAGTTTTTAAGCATTATTTGAATTTTCCCGAACAGAAAAAAATATTTTCTATATAAAGAATCCCTTAAAACATCGATAAACACGTTAAATAAATAATATAATACAAAATAAACAAAAGAAAAAAAATTTAAAAATTGACCACAGCTGAGGTTCGAACCCGGTCCCCCACGCTCCAATCGTAAGTCACTAGCGCATGGTCTCAGCCGTTGGACCACGCTTATACGACGTTCGTGCTACTGCATAGCTTTAATTACCCTCTCCCTGTTAGTTAAACAAAAGACATGAGGGGTGACTGCGACCTCCCTAATCTATCTATAAATATTTACTTAAGTAGGGTGGTTTGGTTCATAGAGGCCTACTTCCATTCCGAGTTTGAAAATTATAACTTAATATTCAAGGGAGTTAGGCGGTCTTGAAATTTGAGCCTTTTTCCCGCCAATTTATTTTATTTAATTTTTTAATCCATTGTGCGCTCTTCTGCAAAGAAAGGCAATTGGTTTTATACATAGAACACCTTTGCTATGCTAAACTTTCGTGAAAATATCGTAAAACAAGTTTAGAAAAATAATATAATTTAAATAAACTCCTTTTCCGGGTTCTTTCCAGTTTTTCAGCATTATTTGAATTTTCCCGAACAGAATTTTTTTTTTTTATATATAGAATCCCTTAAAACATCGATAAACACGTTAAATAAATAATATAATGCAAAATAAACAAAAGAAAAAAAAATGTAGAAATTGACCACAGCTGAGGTTCGATCCCGGTCCTCCACGCTCCAATCGTAAATCACTAGCGCATGGTCTCAGCCGTTGGACCACGCTTATACGACGTTCGTGCTACTGCATAGCTTTAATTACCCTCTCCCCGTTAGTTAAACAAAAGACATGAGGGGTGACTGCGACCTCCCTAATCTATCTATAAATATTTACTTAAGCAGGGTGGTTTGGTTAATAGAGGCCTACTTCCATTCCGAGTTTGAAAATTATAGCTTAATATTCAAGGGAGTTAGGGGGTCTTGAAATTTGAGCCTTTTTCCCGCCAAATTATTTTATTTAATTTTTTAATCCATTGTGCGTTCTTCTGCAAAGAAAGACAATTGGTTTTATACATAGAACACCTTTGCTATGCTAAACTGTCGTGAAAATATCGTAAAACAAGTTTAAAAAAATAATATAATTTAAACAAACTACTTTTCCGGGTTTTTTCCAGTTTTTAAGCATTATTTGAATTTTCCCGAACAGAAAAAAATATTTTTTATATATAGAATCCCTTAAAACATCGATAAACACGTTAAATAAATAATATAATGCAAAATAAACAATTGAAAAAAAAATTTAAAAATTGACCACAGCCGTGGGTCGAACCCGGTCCCCCACGCTCCAATCGTAAGTCACTAGCGCATGGTCTTAGCCGTTGGACCACGCTTATACGACGTTCGTGCTACTACATAGCTTTAATTACCCTCTCCCCGTTAGTTAAACAAAAGACATGAGGGGTGACTGCGACCTCCCTAATCTATCTATAAATATTTACTTAAGTAGGGTGGTTTGGTTCATCGAGGCCTACTTCCATTCCGAGTTTTAAAATTATAGCTTAATATTCAAGGGAGTTAGGCGGTCTTGAAATTTGAGCCCTTTTCCCTCCAATTTATTTTATTTATTTTTTTAATCCATTGTGCCCTCTTCTGCAAAGAAAGACAATTGGTTTTATACATAGAACACCTTTGCTATGCTAAACTGTCGTGAAAATATCGTAAAACAAGTTTAGAAAAATAATATAATTTAAACAAACTACTTTTCCGGGTTTTTTTCCAGTTTTTAAGCATTATTTGAATTTTCCCGAACAGAAAAAAATATTTTTTATATATAGAATCCCTTAAAACATCGATAAACACGTTAAATAAATAATATAATGCCAAATAAACAAAAGAAAAAAAAATTTAAAAATTGACCACAGCCGATGTTCGAACCCGGTCCCCCACGCTCCAATCGTAAGTCACTAGCGCATGGTCTTAGCCGTTGGACCACGCTTATACGACGTTCGTGCTACTGCATAGCTTTAATTACCCTTTCCCCGTTAGTTAAACAAAAGACATGAGGGGTGACTGCAACCTCCCTAATCTATCTATAAATATTTACTTAAGTAGGGTGGTTTGGTTCATAGAGGCCTACTTCCATTCCGAGTTTGAAAATTATAGCTTAATATTCGAGGAAGTTAGGCGGTCTTGAAATTTGAGCCTTTTTCCCGCCAATTTATTTTATTTAATTTTTTAATCCATTGTGCGTTCTTCTGCAAAGAAAGACAATTGGTTTTATACATAGAACACCTTTGCTATGCTAAACTGTCGTGAAAATATCGTAAAACAAGTTTAGAAAAATAATATAATTTAAACAAACTACTTTTCCGGGTTTTTTCCAGTTTTTAAAATTATTTGAATTTTCCCGAACAGAAAAAAATATTTTTTATACATAGAATCCCTTAAAACATCGATAAACACGTTAAATAAATAATATAATGCAAAATAAACAAAAGAAAAAAAAATTTAAAAATTGACCACAGCCGAGGTTCGAACCCGGTCCCCCACGCTCCAATCGTAAGTCACTAGCGCATGGTCTTAGCCGCTGGACCACGCTTATACGACGTTCGTGCTACTGCATAGCTCTAATTACCCTTTCCCCGTTAGTTAAACAAAAGACATGAGGGGTGACTGCGACCTCCCTAATCTATCTATAAATATTTACGTAAGTAGGGTGGTTTGGTTCATAGAGGCCTACTTCCATTCATAGTTTGAAAATTATAGCTTAATATTTAAGGGAGTTAGGCGGTCTTGAAATTTGAGCCTTTTTCCCGCAAATTTATTTTATTTAATTTTTTAATCCATTGTGCGTTCCTCTGCAAAGAAAGACATTTTGTTTTATACATAGAACACCTTTGCTATGCTAAACTGTCGTGAAAATATCGTAAAACAAGTTTAGAAAAATAATATAATTTAAACAAACAACTTTTCCGGGTTTTTTCCAGTTTTTAAGCATTATTTTAATTTTCCCGAACAGAAAAAAATATTTTTTATATATAGAATCCCTTAAAACATCGATAAACACGTTAAATAAATAATATAATGCCAAATAAACAAAAGAAAAAAAAATTTAAAAATTGACCACAGCCGATATTCGAACCCGGTTCCCACGCTCCAATCGTAAGTCACTAGCGCATGGTCTTAGCCGTTGGACCAGGCTTATACGACGTTCGTCCTACTGCATAGCTTTAATTACCCTCTCCCCGTTAGTTAAACAAAAGACAAGAGGGGTGACTGCGACCTCCCTAATCTATCTATAAATATTTACTTAAGTAGGGTGGTTTGGTTCATAGAGGCCTACTTCCATTCCGAGTTTGAAAATTATAGCTTAATATTCGAGGAAGTTAGGCGGTCTTGAAATTTGAGCCTTTTTCCCGCCAATTTATTTTATTTAATTTTTTAATCCATTGTGCGTTCTTCTGCAAAGAAAGACAATTGGTTTTATACATAGAACACCTTTGCTATACTAAACTGTCGTGAAAATATCGTAAAACAAGTTTAGAAAAATAATATAATTTAAACAAACAACTTTTCCGGGTTTTTTCCAGTTTTTAAGCATTATTTTAATTTTCCCGAACAGAAAAAAATATTTTTTATATATAGAATCCCTTAAAACATCGATAAACACGTTAAATAAATAATATAATGCAAAATAAGCAAAAGAAAAAAAATTTAAAAATTGACCACAGCCGAGGTTCGAACCCGGTCCCCCACGCTCCTATCGTAAGTCACTAGCGCATGGTCTTAGCCGTTGGACCACGCTTATACGACGTTCGTGCTACTGCATAGCTTTAATCACCCTCTCCCCGTTAGTTAAACAAAAGACATGAGGGGTGACTGCGACCTCCCTAATCTATCTATAAATATTTACTTAAGTAGGGTGGTTTGGTTCATAGAGGCCTACTTCCATTCCGAGTTTGAAAATTATAGCTTAATAGTCAAGGGAGTTAGGTGGTCATGAAATTTGAGCCTTTTTCTCGCCATTTTATTTTATTTAATTTTTTAATCCATTGTGCGCTCTTCTGCAAAGAAAGACAATTGGTTTTATACATAGAACACCTTTGCTATACTAAACTGTCGTGAAAATATCGTAAAACAAGTTTAGAAAAATAATATAATTTAAACAAACTACTTTTCCGGGTTTTTTCCAGTTTTTAAGCATTATTTGAATTTTCCCGATCAGAAAAAAATATTTTTTATATATAGAATCCCTTAAAACATCGATAAACACGTTAAATAAATAATATAATGCAAAATAAACAAAAGATAAAAAAATTTAAAAATTGACCCCAGCCGAGGTTCGAACCCGTCCCCCACGCTCCAATCGTAAGTCACTAGCGCATGGTCTTGGCCGTTGGACCACGCTTATACGACGTTCGTGCTACTGCATAGCTTTAATTACCCTTTCCCCGTTAGTTAAACAAAAGACGTGAGGGGTGACGGCGACCTCCCTAATCTATCTATAAATATTTACTTAAGTAGGGTGGTTTGGTTCATAGAGGCCTACGTCCATTCCGAGTTTGAAAATTATAGCTTAATATTCATCGTATGCCCTTAAATAGGGCAGGTCGAGTTATGAATAAACAATAGCTTAATATTCAAGGGAGTTAGGCGGTCTTGAAATTTGAGCTTTTTTCCCGCCAATTTATTTTATTTAATTTTTTAATCCATTGCGCGTTCTTCTGCAAAGAAAGACATTTGGTTTTATAAATAGAACACCTTTGCTATGCTAAACTTTCGTGAAAATATCGTAAAACAAGTTTAGAAAAATAATATAATTTAAACAAACTACTTTTCCGGGATTTTTCCAGTTTTTAAGCATTATTTGAATTTTCCCGAACAGAAAAAAGTATTTTTTATATATAGAATCCCTTAAAACATCGATAAACACGTTAAATAAATAATATAATGCAAAATAAACAAAAGAAAAAAAAATTAAAAATTGACCACAGCCGAGGTTCGAATCCAGTCCCCCACGCTCCTATCGTAAGTCACTAGCGCATGGTCTTAGCCGTTGGACCACGCTTATACGACGTTCGTGCTACTGCATAGCTTTAATTACCCTCTCCCCGTTAGTTAAACAAAAGACATGAGAGGTGACTGCGACCTCCCTAATCTATCTATAAATATTTACTTAAGTAGGGTGGTTTGGTTCATAGAGGCCTACTTCCATTCCGAGTTTGAAAATTATAGCTTAATATTAAAGGGAGTTAGGCGGTCTTGAAATTTGAGCCTTTTTCCCGCCAATTTATTTTATTTAATTTTTTAATCCATTGTGCGTTCTTCTGCAAAGAAAGACAATTGGTTTTATACATAGAACACCTTTGCTATGCTAAACTGTCGTGAAAATATTGTAAAACAAGTTTAGAAAAATAATATAATTTAAACAAACTTCTTTTCCGGTTTTTTTGCAGTTTTTAAGCATTATTTGAATTTTCCCGAACAGAAAAAAATATTTTTTATATATAGAATCCCTTGAAACATCGATAAACACGTTAAATAAATAATATAATGCAAAATAAACAAAAGAAAAAAAAATTTAAAAATTGACCCCAGCCGAGGTTCGAACCCGGCCCCCCACGCTCCAATCGTAAGTCACTAGCGCATGGTCTTAGCCGTTGGACCACGCTTATACGACGTTTGTGCTACTACATAGCTTTAATTACCCTCTCCCCGTTAGTTAAACAAAAATCATGAGGGGTGACTGCGACCTCCCTAATCTATCTATAAATATTTACTTAAGTAGAGTGGTTTGGTTCATAGAGGCCTACTTCCATTCCGAGTTTGAAAATTATAGCTTAATATTCAAGGGAGTTAGGCGGTCTTGAAATTTGAGCCTTTTTCCAGCCAATTTATTTCATTTAATTTTTTAATCCATTGTGCGTTATTCTGCAAAGAAAGACAATTGGTTTTATACATAGAACACCTTTGCCATGCTAAACTGTCGTGAAAATATCGTAAAACAAGTTTAGAAAAATAATATAATTTAAACAAACTAC
Organism: Parasteatoda tepidariorum; assembly: GCF_982258835.1. Taxonomy (NCBI): domain Eukaryota; kingdom Metazoa; phylum Arthropoda; class Arachnida; order Araneae; family Theridiidae; genus Parasteatoda; species Parasteatoda tepidariorum. The sequence continues at coordinate 126,927,911 of NC_141756.1, forward strand.
TTTTCCGGGTTTTTTTCCAGTTTTGAAGCATTATTTGAATTTTCCCGTACAGAAAAAAATATTTTTTATATATAGAATCCCTTAAAACATCGATAAACACGTTAAATAAATAATATAATGCAAAATAAACAAAAGAAAAAAAAATTTAAAAATTGACCACAGCCGAGGTTCGAACCCGGTCCCCCACGCTCCAATCGTAAGTCACTAGCGCATGGTCTTAGCCGTTGGACCACGCTTATTCGACCTTCGTGCTACTACTTAGCTTCAATTACCCTCTCCCCGTTAGTTAAACAAAAGACATGAGGGGTGACTGCGACCTCCCTAATCTATCTATAAATATTTACTTAAGTAGGGTGGTTTGGTTCATAGAGGCCTACTTCCATTCCGAGTTTGAAAATTATAGCTTAATATTAAAGGGAGTTAGGCGGTCTTGAAATTTGAGCCTTTTTCCCGCCAATTTATTTTATTAATTTTTTAATCCATTGTGTGTTCTTCTGCAAAGAAAGACAATTGGTTTTATAAATAGAACACCTTTCCTATGCTAAACTGTCGTGAAAATATCGTAAAACAAACTTTGAAAAATAATATAATTTAAACAAACTACTTTTCCGGGTTTTTTCCAGTTTTTTAGCATTATTTGAATTTTCTCGAACAGAAAAAATTATTTTTTATATATAGAATCCCTTAAAACATCGATAAACCCGTTAAATAAATAATATAATGCAAAATAAACAAAAGAAAAAAAATTTAAAAATTGACTATGCCGAGGTTCGAACCCGGTCCCCCACGCTCCAATCGTAAGTCACTAGCGCATGGTCTTAGACGTTGGACCACGCTTATACGACGTTCGTGCTACTACATAGCTTTAATTACCCTCTCCCCGTTAGTTAAACAAAAGACATGAGGGGTGACTGCGACCTCCCTAATCTATCTATAAATATTTACTTAAGTAGGGTGGTTTGGTCCATAGAGGCCTATTTCCATTCCGAGTTTGAAAATTATAGCTTAATATTCAAGGGAGTTAGGCGGTCTTGAAATTTGAGCCTTTTTCCAGCCAATTTATTTCATTTAATTTTTTAATCCATTGTGCGTTATTCTGCAAAGAAAGACAATTGGTTTTATACATAGAACACCTTTGCCATGCTAAACTGTCGTGAAAATATCGTAAAACAAGTTTAGAAAAATAATATAATTTAAACAAACTACTTTTCCGGATTTTTTTCCAGTTTTGAAGCATTATTTGAATTTTTCCGTACAGAAAAAAATATTTTTTATATATAGAATCCCTTAAAACATCGATAAACACGTTAAATAAATAATATAATGCAAAATAAACAAAAGAAAAAAAAATTTAAAAATTGACCACAGCCGAGGTTCGAACCCGGTCCCCCACGCTCCAATCGTAAGTCACTAGCGCATGGTCTTAGCCGTTGGACCACGCTTATTCGACCTTCGTGCTACTACTTAGCTTCAATTACCCTCTCCCCGTTAGTTAAACAAAAGACATGAGGGGTGACTGCGACCTCCCTAATCTATCTATAAATATTTACTTAAGTAGGGTGGTTTGGTTCATAGAGGCCTACTTCCATTCCGAGTTTGAAAATTATAGCTTAATATTAAAGGGAGTTAGGCGGTCTTGAAATTTGAGCCTTTTTCCCGCCAATTTATTTTATTAATTTTTTAATCCATTGTGTGTTCTTCTGCAAAGAAAGACAATTGGTTTTATAAATAGAACACCTTTCCTATGCTAAACTGTCGTGAAAATATCTTAAAACAAAATTTGAAAAATAATATAATTTAAACAAACTACTTTTCCGGGTTTTTTCCAGTTTTTTAGCATTATTTGAATTTTCTCGAACAGAAAAAAATATTTTTTATATATAGAATCCCTTAAAACATCGATAAACCCGTTAAATAAATAATATAATGCAAAATAAACAAAAGAAAAAAAATTTAAAAATTGACTATGCCGAGGTTCGAACCCGGTCCCCCACGCTCCAATCGTAAGTCACTAGCGCATGGTCTTAGACGTTGGACCACGCTTATACGACGTTCGTGCTACTACATAGCTTTAATTACCCTCTCCCCGTTAGTTAAACAAAAGACATGAGGGGTGACTGCGACCTCCCTAATCTATCTATAAATATTTACTTAAGTAGGGTGGTTTGGTCCATAGAGGCCTATTTCCATTCCGAGTTTGAAAATTATAGCTTAATATTCAAGGGAGTTAGGCGGTCTTGAAATTTGAGCCTTTTTCCCGACAATTTATTTTATTAATTTTTTAATCCATTGTGCGTTCTTCTGCAAAGAAAGACAATTGGTTTTATACATAGAACGCCTTTGCTATGCTAAACTGTCGTGAAAATGTCGTAAAACAAGTTTAGAAAAATAATATAATTTAAACAAACTACTTGTCCGGGTTTTTTTCCAGTTTTTAAACATTATTTGAATTTTCCCGAAAAGAAAAAAATATTTTTTATATATAGAATCCCTTAAAACATCGATAAACACGTTAAATACATAATATAATGCAAACTAAACAAAAGAAAAAAAGTTTAAAAATTGACCTCAGCCGAGGTTCGCACCCTGTCCCCCACGCTCCAATCGTAAGTCACTAGCGCATGGTATTAGCCGTTGGACCACGCTTATACGACGTTCGTGCTACGACATAGCTTTAATTACCCTCTCCCCGTTAGTTAAACAAAAGACATGAGGGGAGACTGCGACCTCCCTAATCTATCTATAAATATTTACTTAAGTAGGGTGGTTTGGTTCATAGAGGACTACTTCCATTCCGAGTTTGAAAATTATAGCTTAATATTCAAGGGAGTTAGGCGGTCTTGAAATTTGAGCCTTTTTCCCGCCAATTTATTTTATTTAATTTTTTAATCCATTGTGCGTTCTTCTGCAAAGAAAGACAATTGGTTTTATACATAGAACACCTTTGCTATGCTAAACTGTCGTGAAAATATCGTAAAACAAGTTTAGAAAAATAATATAATTTAAACAAACTTCTTTTCCGGGTTTTTTCCAGTTTTTAAGCATTATTTGAATCTTCCCGAACAGAAAAAAATATTTTTTATATATAGAATCCCTTAAAACATCGATAAACACGTTAAATAAATAATATAATGCAAAATAAACAAAAGAAGAAAAAATTTAAAAATTGACCCCAGCCGAGGTTCGAACCCGGCCCCCCACGCTCCAATCGTAAGTCACTAGCGCATGGTCTTAGCCGTTGGACCACGCTTATACGACGCTCGTGCTACTACATAGCTTTAATTACCCTCTCCCCGTTGCGTATTGACAAAACATACCGTAGATTGTAAAAGGTTTGGCGAAAATTTCTATCGGTGTTAAAGGAGCGTCTCGCAAATCGCCAAACAGCTGTGTGCTTATGTTATTGTTTTGTTTTTGGTATCACGTATCTATCATTCACCAAGTTACATATGGGTGTGACATTTCAGAGTTTCAAATAAGCTGATCTTAATTAGATTCTTCTGCATTAAATGAAATATAAAGCGTATTTTTTTGTTATAGCTCCGACATAATCGTTTGTATTTGTTAACATAATTGTGTTTATTAGCGTTTTTTAGAAGGTCGCAATAAAACTAAGATAAAAAAATTATATATTATTACCACCATAGCCCCTTCTGTATTTTATAACTTTCATTAAATGTATTTCGAGTAGTGAACTTCTTTACCTAGTCATCCACTAATTACAATAAAGTTTGCTTAATTAAAAGATTAAAAAAAATTTATTGATCTGCAGGGACTTTGTTACTAATTCTATATTCATTAATTAAACTTAATGGTTCTGCTCGATAACCATTTACAATTTTTTTAAAATTTTATTTAATTTTCAGTTATTATGGAATTCCTTAAATATTTTTTCGACGTAGAGATTATTTAGCAATAATGCGAAATGCTGAAATTTATAAATGTATAATATTTATAAATGTTTAAAAGAATTTTTAGCAGCTATTTTGTACTAATTATTTTAGTTGAAATGTTCATTATACACAGTTTTATAAAAATAGTTTTATAAAAAAAATGCATTTTGCTCCGGAAAAAAAATTACTTCAATTTGTCAATAGAAATTCCCTAATTGTTGCAGCAAGAACTTTTAAATTTCTAATCAAACTTTCCTTTATTATAATTTTGTGCAAATAATTATTATTAATAATATAAATGGCTATTAAAAGGAATTAATTGAAAATGTTCAATTTTAATAAATTAACTGTTTTTGCAATCAGATTAATAACTTTTTCATAATTTACAAATGGAAAAAAAGTCTTCGACAGTTTAAAAGTGAAAAGAAAAATAAAGTAGAGATTAAATTTATAAAGTAAGCATAACTCGAAGGAGGTTGAAGTAAGGGCATTGAAATCAAAATTTCAAAAGAAAAAAAAATCACGTTTTAGTGTACAGTGAGCAATAAACGAAAAATCTAAAACTAACTTTTGATCTAATGATCAGATGTTTACGTTCTAGGACTCAAAATTTAGATTAAGAATTTCCTTAATTCCCTACCACCATTGTAGATATTTACTTTTCACCTAACTTGTAAAATTATAAAGTTTAGAATTCCTTACAAAATCACTCAGGCGTAGTGATTGTGTTTTATTTAAATATTATTTAGAAAGAATTTTTCTAAAAGTATTTCTTTTAAAGTTCTTATCAAACTTTTGCTTTTTATTTATCTATAGTTATTGAAAGTTAAGTTGATGTTTTTTAAGTTGAAATGAATGCCGCCCTGCTTTGCATATTTCAAATATTATTTCTAAAGAGTTGTATAACTTAACATTAAACACCCAGGACCTTACAATTGTAAATCAAACAATCACTACATTTATTTATTAAAAAACAATCTTATGACCTGATAATAAATTGATCTAAATCTTAAATGTGAGTTTTATAACATATAATTTATTTAAACTCAGCACATACATCTAACCTCTGTTGACGCCAATGTCTCAATTTTAAAATATAGTTTTTCTTTTATAAATTTTCTGATATTTTCATATGAAGGATAGTATTAAGTTCGAGAATTGAAAATTTGTGCCCAAAAAAGTTGTTAAAAATTATAATTATTATTAATATTTGACTACAGAAAGTTTTTAATTGAAGGTTGAAATTTTTTTTAATTATGTTATTTTTTTTAATTATGCTATTTTTTAATTATGTTATTTTTTAATTGTGTTATTTTTTAATAATATTTTTAATTACCAAACTCATATAACAGTATTTAGGAATCTATAAACTTATGTTACGTATGAGTATGATAGTTGCAGAATAACCTGCAAACAATATATGTAAATAAAATATATTTTTAAAATTGTGCATTTTCTATTACATAATTGCATTTATTATTCTTATATTGAAAAGGTATCAAGTTATCTATGACCTCCATAGTGAATGAAGTATTTACCGACTTTTATATATATTAAGGAATTGAATCAATTTTTCAAGTTTAAGATCTCATCTCATTGCAAAAAAAAAGTTATTTAATAAAATTATGCAAAAAAAAGTAATTTAATATATATTTTTTTTATAAGGAATGCTTCTAGTAATGAAACACTCTTCCAAACTTTATTTTAAAAATATTGATTATTTCGTTTACAAAAAACTATTACTTTAAAGCGTGATAACATTTTTGAATACTTAATTTTTTTTCTAGTAAATAATATGTCTTTGCTAATTTCTAAAAAAAGAATCTTTATAAAAAAAGCTTGCATTATTCTTTTATGGAGAATATTGATTTAATAGAAAATATCACTAAAATAAAACAGGTTATGTTTTCTTACAATAAAAGTTAAATAGAATTAATTCTTCAAAATAGCGTTTCAATAAAACATAGCATTAAAATGTTATGTTATTTTTTGTGATTGGTTCAGTAGTAGTAAATTATTTTTATTTCTTCGCAAACACAATTCTTGTGAAAAAATTGAATCTGTTATATCAAAAAACTAGATCGTTTTATAAAATATAAATTATATTATTTAATAAAATATGAATACAGTGTATTTGTAAAGTGATCCTGATAATAAAAAGGTTATTTTCTTTTTCAATTCTCTTTTAAAAAGAATTAATTAGTTATTTTTATTCATTATGGCTAGACGAGGAGGAGAAAAAGAATATCGAATTACACTGTTTAGGTTAATGTAATTTCGTTCTCCCTCCACATTTACGCGTAATCCATCGCCAATTCCACCTGCAATCGCCGCGTTTACAATCTACGGTATGTTTTGTCAATACGCCTCCCCGTTAGTTAAACAAAAGACATGAGGGGTGACTGCGACCTCCCTAATCTATCTATAAATATTTACTTAAGTAGAGTGGTTTGGTTCATAGAGGCCTACTTCCATTCCGAGTTTGAAAATTATAGCTTAATATTCAAGGGAGTTAGGCGGTCTTGAAATTTGAGCCTTTTTCCAACCAATTTATTTCATTTAATTTTTTAATCCATTGTGCGTTCTTCTGCAAAGAAAGACAATTGGTTTTATACATAGAACACCTTTGCTATGCTAAACAGTCGTGAAAATATCGTAAAACAAGTTTAGAAAAATAATATAATTTAAACAAACTACTTTTCCGGGTTTTTTTCCAGTTTTTAAACATTATTTGAATCTTCCCGAACAGAAAAAAATATTTTTTATATATAGAATCCCTTAAAACATCGATAAACACGTTAAATAAATAATATAATGCAAAATAAACAAAAGAAGAAAAAATTTAAAAATTGACCCCAGCCGAGGTTCGAACCCGGCCCCCTAAGCTCCAATCGTAAGTCACTAGCGCATGGTCTTAGCCGTTGGACCACGCTTATACGACGTTTGTGCTACTACATAGCTTTAATTACCCTCTCCCCGTTAGTTAAACAAAAGTCATGAGGGGTGACTGCGACCTCCCTAATCTATCTATAAATATTTACTTAAGTAGAGTGGTTTGGTTCATAGAGGCCTACTTCCATTCCGAGTTTGAAAATTATAGCTTAATATTTAAGGGAGTTAGGCGGTCTTGAAATTTGAGCCTTTTTCCAGCCAATTTATTTCATTTAATTTTTTAATCCATTGTGCGTTATTCTGCAAAGAAAGACAATTGGTTTTATACATAGAACACCTTTGCCATGCTAAACTGTCGTGAAAATATCGTAAAACAAGTTTAGAAAAATAATATAATTTAAACAAACTACTTTTCCGGGTTTTTTTCCAGTTTTTAAGCATTATTTGAATTTTCCCGTACAGAAAAAAATATTTTTTATATATAGAATCCCTTAAAACATCGATAAACACGTTAAATAAATAATATAATGCAAAATAAACAAAAGAAAAAAAAATTTAAAAATTGACCACAGCCGAGGTTCGAACCCGGTCCCCCACGCTCCAATCGTAAGTCACTAGCGCATGGTCTTAGCCGTTGGACCACGTTTATTCGACCTTCGTGCTACTACTTAGCTTCAATTACCCTCTCCCCGTTAGTTAAACAAAAGACATGAGGGGTGACTGCGACCTCCCTAATCTATCTATAAATATTTACTTAAGTAGGGTGGTTTGGTTCATAGAGGCCTACTTCCATTCCGAGTTTGAAAATTATAGCTTAATATTAAAGGGAGTTAGGCGGTCTTGAAATTTGAGCCTTTTTCCCGCCAATTTATTTTATTAATTTTTTAATCCATTGTGTGTTCTTCTGCAAAGAAAGACAATTGGTTTTATAAATAGAACACCTTTCCTATGCTAAACTGTCGTGAAAATATCGTAAAACAAAATTTGAAAAATAATATAATTTAAACAAACTACTTTTCCGGGTTTTTTCCAGTTTTTTAGCATTATTTGAATTTTCTCGAACAGAAAAAAATATTTTTTATATATAGAATCCCTTAAAACATCGATAAACCCGTTAAATAAATAATATAATGCAAAATAAACAAAAGAAAAAAAATTTAAAAATTGACTATGCCGAGGTTCGAACCCGGTCCCCCACGCTCCAATCGTAAGTCACTAGCGCATGGTCTTAGACGTTGGACCACGCTTATACGACGTTCGTGCTACTACATAGCTTTAATTACCCTCTCCCCGTTAGTTAAACAAAAGTCATGAGGGGTGACTGCGACCTCCCTAATCTATCTATAAATATTTACTTAAGTAGAGTGGTTTGGTTCATAGAGGCCTACTTCCATTCCGAGTTTGAAAATTATAGCTTAATATTCAAGGGAGTTAGGCGGTCTTGAAATTTGAGCCTTTTTCCAGCCAATTTATTTCATTTAATTTTTTAATCCATTGTGCGTTATTCTGCAAAGAAAGACAATTGGTTTTATACATAGAACACCTTTGCCATGCTAAACTGTCGTGAAAATATCGTAAAACAAGTTTAGAAAAATAATATAATTTAAACAAACTACTTTTCCGGGGTTTTTTCCAGTTTTGAAGCATTATTTGAATTTTCCCGTACAGAAAAATTTTTTTTTTATATATAGAATCCCTTCAAACATCGATAAACACGTTAAATAAATAATATAATGCAAAATAAACAAAAGAAAAAAAAATTTAAAAAGTGACCACAGCCGAGGTTCGAACCCGGTCCCCCACGCTCCAATCGTAAGTCACTAGCGCATGGTCTTAGCCGTTGGACCACGCTTATTCGACCTTCGTGCTACTACTTAGCTTCAATTACCCTCTCCCCGTTAGTTAAACAAAAGACATGAGGGGTGACTGCGACCTCCCTAATCTATCTATAAATATTTACTTAAGTAGGGTGGTTTGGTTCATAGAGGCCTACTTCCATTCCGAGTTTGAAAATTATAGCTTAATATTAAAGGGAGTTAGGCGGTCTTGAAATTTGAGCCTTTTTCCCGCCAATTTATTTTATTAATTTTTTAATCCATTGTGTGTTCTTCTGCAAAGAAAGACAATTGGTTTTATAAATAGAACACCTTTCCTATGCTAAACTGTCGTGAAAATATCGTAAAACAAAATTTGAAAAATAATATAATTTAAACAAACTACTTTTCCGGGTTTTTTCCAGTTTTTTAGCATTATTTGAATTTTCTCGAACAGAAAAAAATATTTTTTATATATAGAATCCCTTAAAACATCGATAAACCCGTTAAATAAATAATATAATGCAAAATAAACAAAAGAAAAAAAATTTAAAAATTGACTATGCCGAGGTTCGAACCCGGTCCCCCACGCTCCAATCGTAAGTCACTAGCGCATGGTCTTAGACGTTGGACCACGCTTATACGACGTTCGTGCTACTACATAGCTTTAATTACCCTCTCCCCGTTAGTTAAACAAAAGACATGAGGGGTGACTGCGACCTCCCTAATCTATCTATAAATATTTACTTAAGTAGGGTGGTTTGGTCCATAGAGGCCTATTTCCATTCCGAGTTTGAAAATTATAGCTTAATATTCAAGGGAGTTAGGCGGTCTTGAAATTTGAGCCTTTTTCCCGACAATTTATTTTATTAATTTTTTAATCCATTGTGCGTTCTTCTGCAAAGAAAGACAATTGGTTTTATACATAGAACGCCTTTGCTATGCTAAACTGTCGTGAAAATATCGTAAAACAAGTTTAGAAAAATAATATAATTTAAACAAACTACTTTTCCGGGTTTTTTTCCAGTTTTTAAACATTATTTGAATTTTCCCGAAAAGAAAAAAATATTTTTTATATATAGAATCCCTTAAAACATCGATAAACACGTTAAATACATAATATAATGCAAACTAAACAAAAGAAAAAAAAGTTTAAAAATTGACCTCAGCCGAGGTTCGCACCCTGTCCCCCACGCTCCAATCGTAAGTCACTAGCGCATGGTATTAGCCGTTGGACCACGCTTATACGACGTTCGTGCTACGACATAGCTTTAATTACCCTCTCCCCGTTAGTTAAACAAAAGACATGAGGGGAGACTGCGACCTCCCTAATCTATCTATAAATATTTACTTAAGTAGGGTGGTTTGGTTCATAGAGGACTACTTCCATTCCGAGTTTGAAAATTATAGCTTAATATTCAAGGGAGTTAGGCGGTCTTGAAATTTGAGCCTTTTTCCCGCCAATTTATTTTATTTAATTTTTTAATCCATTGTGCGTTCTTCTGCAAAGAAAGACAATTGGTTTTATACATAGAACACCTTTGCTATGCTAAACTGTCGTGAAAATATCGTAAAACAAGTTTAGAAAAATAATATAATTTAAACAAACTTCTTTTCCGGGTTTTTTCCAGTTTTTAAGCATTATTTGAATCTTCCCGAACAGAAAAAAATATTTTTTTATATATAGAATCCCTTAAAACATCGATAAACACGTTAAATAAATAATATAATGCAAAATAAACAAAAGAAGAAAAAATTTAAAAATTGACCCCAGCCGAGGTTCGAACCCGGGCCCCCACGCTCCAATCGTAAGTCACTAGCGCATGGTCTTAGCCGTTGGACCACGCTTATACGACGCTCGTGCTACTACATAGCTTTAATTACCCTCTCCCCGTTAGTTAAACAAAAGACATGAGGGGTGACTGCGACCTCCCTAATCTATCTATAAATATTTACTTAAGTAGAGTGGTTTGGTTCATAGAGGCCTACTTCCATTCCGAGTTTGAAAATTATAGCTTAATATTCAAGGGAGTTAGGCGGTCTTGAAATTTGAGCCTTTTTCCAACCAATTTATTTCATTTAATTTTTTAATCCATTGTGCGTTCTTCTGCAAAGAAAGACAATTGGTTTTATACATAGAACACCTTTGCTATGCTAAACAGTCGTGAAAATATCGTAAAACAAGTTTAGAAAAATAATATAATTTAAACAAACTACTTTTCCGGGTTTTTTTCCAGTTTTTAAACATTATTTGAATCTTCCCGAACAGAAAAAAATATTTTTTATATATAGAATCCCTTAAAACATCGATAAACACGTTAAATAAATAATATAATGCAAAATAAACAAAAGAAGAAAAAATTTAAAAATTGACCCCAGCCGAGGTTCGAACCCGGCCCCCTAAGCTCCAATCGTAAGTCACTAGCGCATGGTCTTAGCCGTTGGACCACGCTTATACGACGTTTGTGCTACTACATAGCTTTAATTACCCTCTCCCCGTTAGTTAAACAAAAGTCATGAGGGGTGACTGCGACCTCCCTAATCTATCTATAAATATTTACTTAAGTAGAGTGGTTTGGTTCATAGAGGCCTACTTCCATTCCGAGTTTGAAAATTATAGCTTAATATTTAAGGGAGTTAGGCGGTCTTGAAATTTGAGCCTTTTTCCAGCCAATTTATTTCATTTAATTTTTTAATCCATTGTGCGTTATTCTGCAAAGAAAGACAATTGGTTTTATACATAGAACACCTTTGCCATGCTAAACTGTCGTGAAAATATCGTAAAACAAGTTTAGAAAAATAATATAATTTAAACAAACTACTTTTCCGGGTTTTTTTCCAGTTTTTAAGCATTATTTGAATTTTCCCGTACAGAAAAAAATATTTTTTATATATAGAATCCCTTAAAACATCGATAAACACGTTAAATAAATAATATAATGCAAAATAAACAAAAGAAAAAAAAATTTAAAAATTGACCACAGCCGAGGTTCGAACCCGGTCCCCCACGCTCCAATCGTAAGTCACTAGCGCATGGTCTTAGCCGTTGGACCACGTTTATTCGACCTTCGTGCTACTACTTAGCTTCAATTACCCTCTCCCCGTTAGTTAAACAAAAGACATGAGGGGTGACTGCGACCTCCCTAATCTATCTATAAATATTTACTTAAGTAGGGTGGTTTGGTTCATAGAGGCCTACTTCCATTCCGAGTTTGAAAATTATAGCTTAATATTAAAGGGAGTTAGGCGGTCTTGAAATTTGAGCCTTTTTCCCGCCAATTTATTTTATTAATTTTTTAATCCATTGTGTGTTCTTCTGCAAAGAAAGACAATTGGTTTTATAAATAGAACACCTTTCCTATGCTAAACTGTCGTGAAAATATCGTAAAACAAAATTTGAAAAATAATATAATTTAAACAAACTACTTTTCCGGGTTTTTTCCAGTTTTTTAGCATTATTTGAATTTTCTCGAACAGAAAAAAATATTTTTTATATATAGAATCCCTTAAAACATCGATAAACCCGTTAAATAAATAATATAATGCAAAATAAACAAAAGAAAAAAAATTTAAAAATTGACTATGCCGAGGTTCGAACCCGGTCCCCCACGCTCCAATCGTAAGTCACTAGCGCATGGTCTTAGACGTTGGACCACGCTTATACGACGTTCGTGCTACTACATAGCTTTAATTACCCTCTCCCCGTTAGTTAAACAAAAGTCATGAGGGGTGACTGCGACCTCCCTAATCTATCTATAAATATTTACTTAAGTAGAATGGTTTGGTTCATAGAGGCCTACTTCCATTCCGAGTTTGAAAATTATAGCTTAATATTCAAGGGAGTTAGGCGGTCTTGAAATTTGAGCCTTTTTCCAGCCAATTTATTTCATTTAATTTTTTAATCCATTGTGCGTTATTCTGCAAAGAAAGACAATTGGTTTTATACATAGAACACCTTTGCCATGCTAAACTGTCGTGAAAATATCGTAAAACAAGTTTAGAAAAATAATATAATTTAAACAAACTACTTTTCCGGGGTTTTTTCCAGTTTTGAAGCATTATTTGAATTTTCCCGTACAGAAAAATTTTTTTTTTATATATAGAATCCCTTCAAACATCGATAAACACGTTAAATAAATAATATAATGCAAAATAAACAAAAGAAAAAAAAATTTAAAAAGTGACCACAGCCGAGGTTCGAACCCGGTCCCCCACGCTCCAATCGTAAGTCACTAGCGCATGGTCTTAGCCGTTGGACCACGCTTATTCGACCTTCGTGCTACTACTTAGCTTCAATTACCCTCTCCCCGTTAGTTAAACAAAAGACATGAGGGGTGACTGCGACCTCCCTAATCTATCTATAAATATTTACTTAAGTAGGGTGGTTTGGTTCATAGAGGCCTACTTCCATTCCGAGTTTGAAAATTATAGCTTAATATTAAAGGGAGTTAGGCGGTCTTGAAATTTGAGCCTTTTTCCCGCCAATTTATTTTATTAATTTTTTAATCCATTGTGTGTTCTTCTGCAAAGAAAGACAATTGGTTTTATAAATAGAACACCTTTCCTATGCTAAACTGTCGTGAAAATATCGTAAAACAAAATTTGAAAAATAATATAATTTAAACAAACTACTTTTCCGGGTTTTTTCCAGTTTTTTAGCATTATTTGAATTTTCTCGAACAGAAAAAAATATTTTTTATATATAGAATCCCTTAAAACATCGATAAACCCGTTAAATAAATAATATAATGCAAAATAAACAAAAGAAAAAAAATTTAAAAATTGACTATGCCGAGGTTCGAACCCGGTCCCCCACGCTCCAATCGTAAGTCACTAGCGCATGGTCTTAGACGTTGGACCACGCTTATACGACGTTCGTGCTACTACATAGCTTTAATTACCCTCTCCCCGTTAGTTAAACAAAAGACATGAGGGGTGACTGCGACCTCCCTAATCTATCTATAAATATTTACTTAAGTAGGGTGGTTTGGTCCATAGAGGCCTATTTCCATTCCGAGTTTGAAAATTATAGCTTAATATTCAAGGGAGTTAGGCGGTCTTGAAATTTGAGCCTTTTTCCCGACAATTTATTTTATTAATTTTTTAATCCATTGTGCGTTCTTCTGCAAAGAAAGACAATTGGTTTTATACATAGAACGCCTTTGCTATGCTAAACTGTCGTGAAAATATCGTAAAACAAGTTTAGAAAAATAATATAATTTAAACAAACTACTTTTCCGGGTTTTTTTCCAGTTTTTAAACATTATTTGAATTTTCCCGAAAAGAAAAAAATATTTTTTATATATAGAATCCCTTAAAACATCGATAAACACGTTAAATACATAATATAATGCAAACTAAACAAAAGAAAAAAAAGTTTAAAAATTGACCTCAGCCGAGGTTCGCACCCTGTCCCCCACGCTCCAATCGTAAGTCACTAGCGCATGGTATTAGCCGTTGGACCACGCTTATACGACGTTCGTGCTACGACATAGCTTTAATTACCCTCTCCCCGTTAGTTAAACAAAAGACATGAGGGGAGACTGCGACCTCCCTAATATATCTATAAATATTTACTTAAGTAGGGTGGTTTGGTTCATAGAGGACTACTTCCATTCCGAGTTTGAAAATTATAGCTTAATATTCAAGGGAGTTAGGCGGTCTTGAAATTTGAGCCTTTTTCCCGCCAATTTATTTTATTTAATTTTTTAATCCATTGTGCGTTCTTCTGCAAAGAAAGACAATTGGTTTTATACATAGAACACCTTTGCTATGCTAAACAGTCGTGAAAATATCGTAAAACAAGTTTAGAAAAATAATATAATTTAAACAAACTACTTTTCCGGGTTTTTTTTTCAGTTTTTAAGCATTATTTGAATTTTCCCGAACAAAAAAAATTATTTTTTATTTTTAGAATCCCTTAAAACATCGATAAACACGTTAAATAAATAATATAATGCAAAATAAACAAAAGAAAAAGAAATTTAAAAATTGACCACAGCCGAGGTTCGAACCCGGTCCTCCACGCTCCAATCGTAAGTCACTAGCGCATGGTCTTAGCCGTTGGACCACGCTTATACGACGATCGTGCTACTACATAGCTTTAATTACCCTCTCCCCGTTAGTTAAACAAAAGACATGAGGGGTGACTGCGACCTCCATAATCTATCTATAAATATTTACTTAAGTAGGGTGGTTTGGTTCATAGAGGCCTACTTCCATTCCGAGTTTGAAAATTATAGCTTAATATTCAAGGGAGTTAGGCGGTCTTGAAATTTGAGCCTTTTTCCCGACAATTTATTTTATTAATTTTTTAATCCATTGTGCGTTCTTCTGCAAAGAAAGACAATTGGTTTTATACATAGAACACCTTTGCTATGCTAAACTGTCGTGAAAATATCGTAAAACAAGTTTAGAAAAATAATATAATTTAAACAAACTACTTTTCCGGGTTTTTTTCCAGTTTTTAAACATTATTTGAATTTTCCCGAAAAGAAAAAAATATTTTTTATATATAGAATCCCTTAAAACATCGATAAACACGTTAAATACATAATATAATGCAAACTAAACAAAAGAAAAAAAAGTTTAAAAATTGACCTCAGCCGAGGTTCGCACCCTGTCCCCCACGCTCCAATCGTAAGTCACTAGCGCATGGTATTAGCCGTTGGACCACGCTTATACGACGTTCGTGCTACGACATAGCTTTAATTACCCTCTCCCCGTTAGTTAAACAAAAGACATGAGGGGAGACTGCGACCTCCCTAATCTATCTATAAATATTTACTTAAGTAGGGTGGTTTGGTTCATAGAGGACTACTTCCATTCCGAGTTTGAAAATTATAGCTTAATATTCAAGGGAGTTAGGCGGTCTTGAAATTTGAGCCTTTTTCCCGCCAATTTATTTTATTTAATTTTTTAATCCATTGTGCGTTCTTCTGCAAAGAAAGACAATTGGTTTTATACATAGAACACCTTTGCTATGCTAAACAGTCGTGAAAATATCGTAAAACAAGTTTAGAAAAATAATATAATTTAAACAAACTACTTTTCCGGGTTTTTTTTTCAGTTTTTAAGCATTATTTGAATTTTCCCGAACAAAAAAAATTATTTTTTATTTTTAGAATCCCTTAAAACATCGATAAACACGTTAAATAAATAATATAATGCAAAATAAACAAAAGAAAAAGAAATTTAAAAATTGACCACAGCCGAGGTTCGAACCCGGTCCTCCACGCTCCAATCGTAAGTCACTAGCGCATGGTCTTAGCCGTTGGACCACGCTTATACGACGATCGTGCTACTACATAGCTTTAATTACCCTCTCCCCGTTAGTTAAACAAAAGACATGAGGGGTGACTGCGACCTCCATAATCTATCTATAAATATTTACTTAAGTAGGGTGGTTTGGTTCATAGAGGCCTACTTCCATTCCGAGTTTGAAAATTATAGCTTAATATTCAAGGGAGTTAGGCGGTCTTGAAATTTGAGCCTTTTTCCCGACAATTTATTTTATTAATTTTTTAATCCATTGTGCGTTCTTCTGCAAAGAAAGACAATTGGTTTTATACATAGAACACCTTTGCTATGCTAAACTGTCGTGAAAATATCGTAAAACAAGTTTAGAAAAATAATATAATTTAAACAAACTTCTTTTCCGGGTTTTTTCCAGTTTTTAAGCATTATTTGAATCTTCCCGAACAGAAAAAAATATTTTTTATATATAGAATCCCTTAAAACATCGATAAACACGTTAAATAAATAATATAATGCAAAATAAACAAAAGAAGAAAAAATTTAAAAATTGACCCCAGCCGAGGTTCGAACCCGGCCCCCCACG
This sequence comes from Parasteatoda tepidariorum, assembly GCF_982258835.1. Taxonomy (NCBI): domain Eukaryota; kingdom Metazoa; phylum Arthropoda; class Arachnida; order Araneae; family Theridiidae; genus Parasteatoda; species Parasteatoda tepidariorum. The sequence goes on from NC_141756.1 coordinate 126,944,350, forward strand.
CTCCAATCGTAAGTCACTAGCGCATGGTATTAGCCGCTGGACCACGCTTATACGACGTTCGTGCTACGACATAGCTTTAATTACCCTCTCCCCGTTAGTTAAACAAAAGACATGAGGGGAGACTGCGACCTCCCTAATCTATCTATAAATATTTACTTAAGTAGGGTGGTTTGGTTCATAGAGGACTACTTCCATTCCGAGTTTGAAAATTATAGCTTAATATTCAAGGGAGTTAGGCGGTCTTGAAATTTTAGCCTTTTTCCCGCCAATTTATTTTATTTAATTTTTTAATCCATTGTGCGTTCTTCTGCAAAGAAAGACAATTGGTTTTAAACATAGAACAAACACCTTTGCTATGCTAAACTGTCGTGAAAATATCGTAAAACAAGTTTAGAAAAATAATATAATTTAAACAAACTTCTTTTCCGGGTTTTTTCCAGTTTTTAAGCATTATTTGAATCTTCCCGAACAGAAAAAAATATTTTTTATATATAGAATCCCTTAAAACATCGATAAACACGTTAAATAAATAATATAATGCAAAATAAACAAAAGAAGAAAAAATTTAAAAATTGACCCCAGTCGAGGTTCGAACCCGGCCCCCCACGCTCCAATCGTAAGTCACTAGCGCATGGTCTTAGCCGTTGGACCACGCTTATACGACGCTCGTGCTACTACATAGCTTTAATTACCCTCTCCCCGTTAGTTAAACAAAAGACATGAGGGGTGACTGCGACCTCCCTAATCTATCTATAAATATTTACTTAAGTTGAGTGGTTTGGTTCATAGAGGCCTACTTCCATTCCGAGTTTGAAAATTATAGCTTAATATTCAAGGGAGTTAGGCGGTCTTGAAATTTGAGCCTTTTTCCAGCCAATTTATTTCATTTAATTTTTTAATCCATTGTGCGTTCTTCTGCAAAGAAAGACAATTGGTTTTATACATAGAACACCTTTGCTATGCTAAACAGTCGTGAAAATATCGTAAAACAAGTTTAGAAAAATAATATAATTTAAACAAACTACTTTTCCGGGTTTTTTTCCAGTTTTTAAGCATTATTTGAATTTTCCCGAACAAAAAAAAATATTTTTTATTTATAGAATCCCTTAAAACATCGATAAACACGTTAAATAAATAATATAATGCAAAATAAACAAAAGAAAAAGAAATTTAAAAATTGACCACAGCCGAGGTTCGAACCCGGTCCTCCACGCTCCAATCGTAAGTCACTAGCGCATGGTCTTAGCCGTTGGACCACGCTTATACGACGATCGTGCTACTACATAGCTTTAATTACCCTCTCCCCGTTAGTTAAACAAAAGACATGAGGGGTGACTGCGACCTCCCTAATCTATCTATAAATATTTACTTAAGTAGGGTGGTTTGGTTCATAGAGGCCTACTTCCATTCCGAGTTTGAAAATTATAGATTAATATTCAAGGGAGTTAGGCGGTCTTGAAATTTGAGCCTTTTTCCCGACAATTTATTTTATTAATTTTTTAATCCATTGTGCGTTCTTCTGCAAAGAAAGACAATTGGTTTTATACATAGAACACCTTTGCTATGCTAAACTGTCGTGAAAATATCGTAAAACAAGTTTAGAAAAATAATATAATTTAAACAAACTTCTTTTCCGGGTTTTTTCCAGTTTTTAAGCATTATTTGAATCTTCCCGAACAGAAAAAAATATTTTTTATATATAGAATCCCTTAAAACATCGATAAACACGTTAAATAAATAATATAATGCAAAATAAACAAAAGAAGAAAAAATTTAAAAATTGACCCCAGCCGAGGTTCGAACCCGGCCCCCCACGCTCCAATCGTAAGTCACTAGCGCATGGTCTTAGCCGTTGGACCACGCTTATACGACGCTCGTGCTACTACATAGCTTTAATTACCCTCTCCCCGTTAGTTAAACAAAAGACATGAGGGGTGACTGCGACCTCCCTAATCTATCTATAAATATTTACTTAAGTAGAGTGGTTTGGTTCATAGAGGCCTACTTCCATTCCGAGTTTGAAAATTATAGCTTAATATTCAAGGGAGTTAGGCGATCTTGAAATTTGAGCCTTTTTCCAGCCAATTTATTTCATTTAATTTTTTAATACATTGTGCGTTCTTCTGCAAAGAAAGACAATTGGTTTTATACATAGAACACCTTTGCTATGCTAAACTGTCGTGAAAATATCGTAAAACAAGTTTAGAAAAATAATATAATTTAAACAAACTACTTTTCCGGGTTTTTTTCCAGTTTTTAAGCATTATTTGAATTTTCCCGAACAAAAAAAAATATTTTTTATTTATAGAATCCCTTAAAACATCGATAAACACGTTAAATAAATAATATAATGCAAAATAAACAAAAGAAAAAGAAATTTAAAAATTGACCACAGCCGAGGTTCGAACCCGGTCCTCCACGCTCCAATCGTAAGTCACTAGCGCATGGTCTTAGCCGTTGGAACACGCTTATACGACGATCGTGCTACTACATAGCTTTAATTACCCTCTCCCCGTTAGTTAAACAAAAGACTTGAAGGGTGACTGCGACCTCCCTAATCTATCTATAAATATTTACTTAAGTAGAGTGGTTTGGTTCATAGAGGCCTACTTCCATTCCGAGTTTGAAAATTATAGCTTAATATTCAAGGGAGTTTGGCGGTCTTGAAATTTGAGCCTTTTTCCAGCCAATTTATTTCATTTAATTTTTTAATCCATTGTGCGTTATTCTGCAAAGAAAGACAATTGGTTTTATACATAGAACACCTTTGCTATGCTAAACAGTCGTGAAAATATCGTAAAACAAGTTTAGAAAAATAATATAATTTAAACAAACTACTTTTCCGGTTTTTTTTCCAGTTTTTAAGCATTATTTGAATTTTCCCGAACAAAAAAAAATATTTTTTATTTATAGAATCCCTTAAAACATCGATAAACACGTTAAATAAATAATATAATGCAAAATAAACAAAAGAAAAAGAAATTTAAAAATTGACCACAGCCGAGGTTCGAACCCGGTCCTCCACGCTCCAATCGTAAGTCACTAGCGCATGGTCTTAGCCGTTGGACCACGCTTATACGACGATCGTGCTACTACATAGCTTTAATTACCCTCTCCCCGTTAGTTAAACAAAAGACATGAGGGGTGACTGCGACCTCCCTAATCTATCTATAAATATTTACTTAAGTAGGGTGGTTTGGTTCATAGAGGCCTACTTCCATTCCGAGTTTGAAAATTATAGATTAATATTCAAGGGAGTTAGGCGGTCTTGAAATTTGAGCCTTTTTCCCGACAATTTATTTTATTAATTTTTTAATCCATTGTGCGTTCTTCTGCAAAGAAAGACAATTGGTTTTATACATAGAACACCTTTGCTATGCTAAACTGTCGTGAAAATATCGTAAAACAAGTTTAGAAAAATAATATAATTTAAACAAACTTCTTTTCCGGGTTTTTTCCAGTTTTTAAGCATTATTTGAATCTTCCCGAACAGAAAAAAATATTTTTTATATATAGAATCCCTTAAAACATCGATAAACACGTTAAATAAATAATATAATGCAAAATAAACAAAAGAAGAAAAAATTTAAAAATTGACCCCAGCCGAGGTTCGAACCCGGCCCCCCACGCTCCAATCGTAAGTCACTAGCGCATGGTCTTAGCCGTTGGACCACGCTTATACGACGCTCGTGCTACTACATAGCTTTAATTAACCTCTCCCCGTTAGTTAAACAAAAGACATGAGGGGTGACTGCGACCTCCCTAATCTATCTATAAATATTTACTTAAGTAGAGTGGTTTGGTTCATAGAGGCCTACTTCCATTCCGAGTTTGAAAATTATAGCTTAATATTCAAGGGAGTTAGGCGGTCTTGAAATTTGAGCCTTTTTCCAGCCAATTTATTTCATTTAATTTTTTAATACATTGTGCGTTCTTCTGCAAAGAAAGACAATTGGTTTTATACATAGAACACCTTTGCTATGCTAAACTGTCGTGAAAATATCGTAAAACAAGTTTAGAAAAATAATATAATTTAAACAAACTACTTTTCCGGGTTTTTTTCCAGTTTTTAAGCATTATTTGAATTTTCCCGAACAAAAAAAAATATTTTTTATTTATAGAATCCCTTAAAACATCGATAAACACGTTAAATAAATAATATAATGCAAAATAAACAAAAGAAAAAGAAATTTAAAAATTGACCACAGCCGAGGTTCGAACCCGGTCCTCCACGCTACAATCGTAAGTCACTAGCGCATGGTCTTAGCCGTTGGACCACGCTTATACGACGATCGTGCTACTACATAGCTTTAATTACCCTCTCCCCGTTAGTTAAACAAAAGACATGAGGGGTGACTGTGACCTCCCTAATCTATCTATAAATATTTACTTAAGTAGGGTGGTTTGGTTCATAGAGGCCTACTTCCATTCCGAGTTTGAAAATTATAGCTTAATATTCAAGGGAGTTAGGCGGTCTTGAAATTTGAGCCTTTTTCCCGACAATTTATTTTATTAATTTTTTAATCCATTGTGCGTTCTTCTGCAAAGAAAGACAATTGGTTTTATACATAGAACACCTTTGCTATGCTAAACTGTCGTGAAAATATCGTAAAACAAGTTTAGAAAAATAATATAATTTAAACAAACTTCTTTTCCGGGTTTTTTCCAGTTTTTAAGCATTATTTGAATCTTCCCGAACAGAAAAAAATATTTTTTATATATAGAATCCCTTAAAACATCGATAAACACGTTAAATAAATAATATAATGCAAAATAAACAAAAGAAGAAAAAATTTAAAAATTGACCCCAGCCGAGGTTCGAACCCGGCCCCCCACGCTCCAATCGTAAGTCACAAGCGCATGGTCTTAGCCGTTGGACCACGCTTATACGACGTTCGTGCTACTACATAGCTTTAATTACCCTCTCCCCGTTAGTTAAACAAAAGACATGAGGGGTGACTGCGACCTCCCTAATCTATCTATAAATATTTACTTAAGTAGAGTGGTTTGGTTCATAGAGGCCTACTTCCATTCCGAGTTTGAAAATTATAGCTTAATATTCAAGGGAGTTAGGCGGTCTTGAAATTTGAGCCTTTTTCCAGCCAATTTATTTCATTTAAATTTTTAATCCATTGTGCGTTCTTCTGCAAAGAAAGACAATTGGTTTTATACATAGAACACCTTTGCTATGCTAAACTGTCGTGAAAATATCGTAAAACAAGTTTAGAAAAATAATATAATTTAAACAAACTACTTTTCCGGGTTTTTTTTCCAGTTTTTAAGCATTATTTGAATTTTCCCGAACAAAAAAAAATATTTTTTATTTATAGAATCCCTTAAAACATCGATAAACACGTTAAATAAATAATATAATGCAAAATAAACAAAAGATAAAGAGATTTAAAAATTGACCACAGCCGAGATTCGAACCCGGTCCTCCACGCTCCAATCGTAAGTCACTAGCGCATGGTCTTAGCCGTTGGAACACGCTTATACGACGATCGTGCTACTACATAGCTTTAATTACCCTCTCCCCGTTAGTTAAACAAAAGACTTGAAGGGTGACTGCGACCTCCCTAATCTATCTATAAATATTTACTTAAGTAGAGTGGTTTGGTTCATAGAGGCCTACTTCCATTCCGAGTTTGAAAATTATAGCTTAATATTCAAGGGAGTTAGGCGGTCTTGAAATTTGAGCCTTTTTCCAGCCAATTTATTTCATTTAATTTTTTAATCCATTGTGCGTTCTTCTGCAAAGAAAGACAATTGGTTTTATTCATAGAACACCTTTGCTATGCTAAACTGTCGTGAAAATATCGTAAAACAAGTTTAGAAGAATAATATAATTTAAACAAACTACTTTTCCGGGTTTTTTTTCCAGTTTTGAAGCATTATTTGAATTTTCCCGAACAGAAAAAAACTTTTTTTTATATATAGAATCCCTTAACATCGATAAACACGTTAAATAAATAATATAATGCAAAATAAACAAAACAAAAAAAAAAATTTAAAAATTGACCACAGCCGAGGTTCAAACCCGGTCCCCCACGCTCCAATCGTAAGTCACTAGCGCATGGTCTTAGTCGTTGGACCACGCTTATACGACGTTCGTGCTACTACATAGCTTTAATTACCCTCTCCCCGTTAGTTAAACAAAAGACATGAGGGGTGACTGCGACCTCCCTAATCTATCTATAAATATTAACTTATGAAGGGTGGCTTGGTTCATAGAGGCCTACTTCCATTCCGAGTTTGAAAATTATAGCTCAATATTCAAGGGAGTTAGGCGGTCTTGAAATTTGAGCCTTTTTCCAGCCAATTTATTTCATTTAATTTTTTAATACATTGTGCGTTCTTCTGCAAAGAAAGACAATTGGTTTTATACATAGAACACCTTTGCTATGCTAAACTGTCGTGAAAATATCGTAAAACAAGTTTAGTAAAATAATATAATTTAAACAAACTACTTTTCCGGGTTTTTTTCCAGTTTTTAAGCATTATTTGAATTTTACCGAACAAAAAAAAATATTTTTTATTTATAGAATCCCTTAAAACATCGATAAACACGTTAAATAAATAATATAATGCAAAATAAACAAAAGAAAAAGAAATTTAAAAATTGACCACAGCCGAGGTTCGAACCCGGTCCTCCACGCTCCAATCGTAAGTCACTAGCGCATGGTCTTAGCCGTTGGACCACGCTTATACGACGATCGTGCTACTACATAGCTTTAATTACCCTCTCCCCGTTAGTTAAACAAAAGACATGAGGGGTGACTGTGACCTCCCTAATCTATCTATAAATATTTACTTAAGTAGGGTGGTTTGGTTCATAGAGGCCTACTTCCATTCCGAGTTTGAAAATTATAGCTTAATATTCAAGGGAGTTAGGCGGTCTTGAAATTTGAGCCTTTTTCCCGACAATTTATTTTATTAATTTTTTAATCCATTGTGCGTTCTTCTGCAAAGAAAGACAATTGGTTTTATACATAGAACACCTTTGCTATGCTAAACTGTCGTGAAAATATCGTAAAACAAGTTTAGAAAAATAATATAATTTAAACAAACTTCTTTTCCGGGTTTTTTCCAGTTTTTAAGCATTATTTGAATCTTCCCGAACAGAAAAAAATATTTTTTATATATAGAATCCCTTAAAACATCGATAAACACGTTAAATAAATAATATAATGCAAAATAAACAAAAGAAGAAAAAATTTAAAAATTGACCCCAGCCGAGGTTCGAACCCGGCCCCCCACGCTCCAATCGTAAGTCACAAGCGCATGGTCTTAGCCGTTGGACCACGCTTATACGACGTTCGTGCTACTACATAGCTTTAATTACCCTCTCCCCGATAGTTAAACAAAAGACATGAGGGGTGACTGCGACCTCCCTAATCTATCTATAAATATTTACTTAAGTAGAGTGGTTTGGTTCATAGAGGCCTACTTCCATTCCGAGTTTGAAAATTATAGCTTAATATTCAAGGGAGTTAGGCGGTCTTGAAATTTGAGCCTTTTTCCAGCCAATTTATTTCATTTAAATTTTTAATCCATTGTGCGTTCTTCTGCAAAGAAAGACAATTGGTTTTATACATAGAACACCTTTGCTATGCTAAACTGTCGTGAAAATATCGTAAAACAAGTTTAGAAAAATAATATAATTTAAACAAACTTCTTTTCCGGGTTTTTTCCAGTTTTTAAGCATTATTTGAATCTTCCCGAACAGAAAAAAATATTTTTTATATATAGAATCCCTTAAAACATCGATAAACACGTTAAATAAATAATATAATGCAAAATAAACAAAAGAAGAAAAAATTTAAAAATTGACCCCAGCCGAGGTTCGAACCCGGCCCCCCACGCTCCAATCGTAAGTCACAAGCGCATGGTCTTAGCCGTTGGACCACGCTTATACGACGTTCGTGCTACTACATAGCTTTAATTACCCTCTCCCCGTTAGTTAAACAAAAGACATGAGGGGTGACTGCGAGCTCCCTAATCTATCTATAAATATTTACTTAAGTAGAGTGGTTTGGTTCATAGAGGCCTACTTCCATTCCGAGTTTGAAAATTATAGCTTAATATTCAAGGGAGTTAGGCGGTCTTGAAATTTGAGCCTTTTTCCAGCCAATTTATTTCATTTAAATTTTTAATCCATTGTGCGTTCTTCTGCAAAGAAAGACAATTGGTTTTATACATAGAACACCTTTGCTATGCTAAACTGTCGTGAAAATATCGTAAAACAAGTTTAGAAGAATAATATAATTTAAACAAACTACTTTTCCGGGTTTTTTTTCCAGTTTTTAAGCATTATTTGAATTTTCCCGAACAAAAAAAAATATTTTTTATTTATAGAATCCCTTAAAACATTGATAAACACGTTAAATAAATAATATAATGCAAAATAAACAAAAGATAAAGAGATTTAAAAATTGACCACAGCCGAGGTTCGAACCCGGTCCTCCACGCTCCAATCGTAAGTCACTAGCGCATGGTCTTAGCCGTTGGAACACGCTTATACGACGATCGTGCTACTACATAGCTTTAATTACCCTCTCCCCGTTAGTTAAACAAAAGACTTGAAGGGTGACTGCGACCTCCCTAATCTATCTATAAATATTTACTTAAGTAGAGTGGTTTGGTTCATAGAGGCCTACTTCCATTCCGAGTTTGAAAATTATAGCTTAATATTCAAGGGAGTTAGGCAGTCTTGAAATTTGAGCCTTTTTCCAGCCAATTTATTTCATTTAATTTTTTAATCCATTGTGCGTTCTTCTGCAAAGAAAGACAATTGGTTTTATACATAGAACACCTTTGCTATGCTAAACTGTCGTGAAAATATCGTAAAACAAGTTTAGAAAAATAATATAATTTAAACAAACTACTTTTCCGGTTTTTTTTCCAGTTTTTAAGCATTATTTGAATTTTCCCGAAAAAAAAATATTTTTTATTTATAGAATCCCTTAAAACATCGATAAACACGTTAAATAAATAATATAATGCAAAATAAACAAAAGAAAAAGAAATTTAAAAATTGACCACAGCCGAGGTTCGAACCCGGTCCTCCACGCTCCAATCGTAAGTCACTAGCGCATGGTCTTAGCCGTTGGACCACGCTTATACGACGATCGTGCTACTACATAGCTTTAATTACCCTCTCCCCGTTAGTTAAACAAAAGACATGAGGGGTGACTGCGACCTCCCTAATCTATCTATAAATATTTACTTAAGTAGGGTGGTTTGGTTCATAGAGGCCTACTTCCATTCCGAGTTTGAAAATTATAGCTTAATATCAAGGGAGTTAGGCGGTCTTGAAATTTGAGCCTTTTTCCCGCCCATTTATTTTATTTAATTTTTTAATCCCTTGTGCGTTCTTCTGCAAAGAAAGACTATTTATTTTCGACGTAGAACACCTTTGCTATGCTAAACTTTCGTGAAAATATCGTAAAACAAGTTTAGAAAAATAATATAATTTCAACAAACTACTTTTCCGGGTTTTTTTCCAGTTTTGAAGCATTATTTGAATTTTCCCGAACAGAAAAAAATATTTTTTATATATAGAATCCCTTAAAACATCGATAAACACGTTAAATAAATAATATAATGCAAAAAAAACAAAAGAAAAAACAATTTAAAAATTGACCACCGACGAGGTTCGAACCCGGTCCCCCACGCTCCAATCGTAAGTCATTAGCGCAAGGTCTTAGCCGTTGGACCACGCTTATACGACGTTCGTGCTACTACATAGCTTTAATTACCCCCTCCCCGTTAGTTAAACAAAAGAAATGAGGGGTGACTGCGACCTCCCTAATCTATCTATAATTATTTACTTAAGTAGGGTGGTTGGGTTCATAGAGGCCTACTTCCATTCCGAGTTTGAAAATTATAGCTTAATATTCAAGACAGTTAGGCGGTCTTGAAATTTGAGCCTTTTTCCCGCCAATTTATTTCATTTAATTTTTTAATCCATTGTGCGTTCTTCTGCAAAGAAAGACAATTGGTTTTATACATAGAACACCTTTGTTATGCTAATCTGTCGTGAAAATGTCGTAAAACAAGTTTAGAAAAATAATATAATTTAAACAAACTACTTTTCCGGGTTTTTTCCAGTTTTTAAGCATTATTTGAAATTTCCCGAACAGAAAAAAATATTTTTTATATATAGAATCCCTTAAAACATCGATAAACACGTTAAATAAATAATATAATGCAAAATAAACAAAAGAAAAAAAAATTTAAAAATTGACCACGGCCGAGGTTTGTACCCGGTCCCCCACGCTCCAATCGTAAGTCACTAGCGCATGGTCTTAGCCGTTGGACCACGCTTATTCGACGTTCGTGCTACTACATAGCTTTAATTACCCTCTCCCCGTTAGTTAAACAAAAGACATGAGGGGTGACTGCGACCTCCCTAATCTATCTATAAATATTTACTTAAGTAGGGTGGTTTGGTTCATAGAGGCCTACTTCCATTCCGAGTTTGAAAATTATAGCTTAATATTCAAGGGAGTTAGGCGGTCTTGAAATTTGAGCCTTTTTCCCGCCCATTTATTTTATTTAATTTTTTAATCCATTGTGCGTTCTTCTGCAAAGAAAGACTATTGGTTTTATACATAGAACACCTTTGCTATGCTAAACTTTCGTGAAAATATCGTAAAACAAGTTTAGAAAAATAATATAATTTAAACAAACTACTTTTCCGGGTTTTTTTCCAGTTTTTAAGCATTATTTGAATTTTCCCGAACAGAAAAAAATATTTTTTATATATAGAATCCCTTAAAACATCGATAAACACGTTAAATAAATAATATAATGCAAAATAAACAAAAGAAAAAAAATTTAAAAATTGACCACCGACGAGGTTCGAACCCGGTCCCCCACGCTCCAATCGTAAGTCACTAGCGCAAGGTCTTAGCCGTTGGACCACGCTTATACGACGTTCGTGCTACTACATATCTTTAATTACCCCCTCCCCGTTAGTTAAACAAAAGAAATGAGGGGTGACTGCGACCTCCCTAATCTATCTATAATTATTTACTTAAGTAGGGTGGTTGGGTTCATAGAGGCCTACTTCCATTCCGAGTTTGAAAATTATAGCTTAATATTCAAGACAGTTAGGCGGTCTTGAAATTTGAGCCTTTTTCCCGCCAATTTATTTTATTTAATTTTTAAATCCATTGTGCGTTCTTCTGCAAAGAAAGACTATTTATTTTCGACATAGAACACCTTTTCTATGCTAAACTTTCGTGAAAATATCGTAAAACAAGTTTAGAAAAATAATATAATTTAAACAAACTACTTTTCCGGGTTTTTTCCAGTTTTTAAGCATTATTTGAATTTTCCCGAACAGAAAAAAATATTTTTTATAAATAGAATCCCTTAAAACATCGATAAACACGTTAAATAAATAATATAATGCAAAATAAACAAAAGAAAAAAAAATTTAAAAATTGACCACCGACGAGGTTCGAACCCGGTCCCCCACGCTCCAATCGTAAGTCACTAGCGCAAGGTCTTAGCCGTTGGACCACGCTTATACGACGTTCGTGCTACTACATATCTTTAATTACCCCCTCCCCGTTAGTTAAACAAAAGAAATGAGGGGTGACTGCGACCTCCCTAATCTATCTATAATTATTTACTTAAGTAGGGTGGTTGGGTTCATAGAGGCCTACTTCCATTCCGAGTTTGAAAATTATAGCTTAATATTCAAGACAGTTAGGCGGTCCTGAAATTTGAGCCTTTTTCCCGCCAATTTATTTTATTTAATTTTTAAATCCATTGTGCGTTCTTCTGAAAAGAAAGACTATTTATTTTCGACATAGAACACCTTTGCTATGCTAAACTTTCGTGAAAATATCGTAAAACAAGTTTAGAAAAATAATATAATTTAAACAAACTACTTTTCCGGGTTTTTTCCAGTTTTTAAGCATTATTTGAATTTTCCCGAACAGAAAAAAATATTTTTTATATATAGAATCCCTTAAAACATCGATAAACACGTTAAATAAATAATATAATGCAAAATGAACAAAAGAAAAAAAAATTTAAAAATTGACCACCGACGAGGTTCGAACCCGGTCCCCCACGCTCCAATCGTAAGTCACTAGCGCAAGGTCTTAGCCGTTGGACCACGCTTATACGACGTTCGTGCTACTACATATCTTTAATTACCCCCTCCCCGTTAGTTAAACAAAAGAAATGAGGGGTGACTGCGACCTCCCTAATCTATCTATAATTATTTACTTAAGTAGGGTGGTTGGGTTCATAGAGGCCTACTTCCATTCCGAGTTTGAAAATTATAGCTTAATATTCAAGACAGTTAGGCGGTCTTGAAATTTGAGCCTTTTTCCCGCCAATTTATTTTATTTAATTTTTTAATCCATTGTGCGTTCTTCTGCAAAGAAAGACAATTGGTTTTATACATAGAACACCTTTGTTATGCTAAACTGTCGTGAAAATGTCGTAAAACAAGTTTAGAAAAATAATATAATTTAAACAAACTACTTTTCCGGGTTTTTTCCAGTTTTTAAGCATTATTTGAAATTTCCCGAACAGAAAAAAATATTTTTTATATATAGAATCCCTTAAAACATCGATAAACACGTTAAATAAATAATATAATACAAAATAAACAAAAGAAAAAAAAAATTAAAAATTGACCACGGCCGAGGTTCGTACCCGGTCCCCCACGCTCCAATCGTAAGTCACTAGCGCATGGTCTTAGCCGTTGGACCACGCTTATTCGACGTTCGTGCTACTACATAGCTTTAATTACCCTCTCCCCGTTAGTTAAACAAAAGACATGAGGGGTGACTGCGACCTCCCTAATCTATCTATAAATATTTACTTAAGTAGGATGGTTTGGTTCATAGAGGCCTACTTCCATTCCGAGTTTGAAAATTATAGCTTAATATTCAAGGGAGTTAGGCGGTCTTGAAATTTGAGCCTTTTTCCCGCCAATTTATTTTATTTAATTTTTTAATCCATTGTGCGTTCTTCTGCAAAGAAAGACAATTGGTTTTATACATAGAACACCTTTGCTATGCTAAACTGTCGTGAAAATATCGTAAAACAAGTTTAGAAAAATAATATAATTTAAACAAACTACTTTTCCGGTTTTTTTTCCAGTTTTGAAGCATTATTTGAATTTTCCCGAACAGAAAAAAATATTTTTTATATATAGAATCCCTTAAAACATCGATAAACACGTTAAATAAATAATATAATGCAAAATAAACAAAAGAAAAAAAAATTAAAAATTGACCACAGCCGAGGTTCGAACCCGGTCCCCCACGCTCCAATCGTAAGTCACTAGCGCATGGTCATAGTCGTTGGACCACGCTTATACGACGTTCGTGCTACTACATAGCTTTAATTACCCTCTCCCCGTTAGTTAAACAAAAGACATGAGGGGAGACTGCGACCTCCCTAATCTATCTATAAATATTTACTTAAGTAGGATGGTTTGGTTCATAGAGGCCTACTTCCATTCCGAGTTTGAAAATTATAGCTTAATATTCAAGGGAGTTAGGCGGTCTTGAAATTTGAGCCTTTTTCCCGCCCATTTATTTTATTTAATTTTTTAATCCATTGTGCGTTCTTCTGCAAAGAAAGACTATTTATTTTCGACATAGAACACCTTTGCTATGCTAAACTTTCGTGAAAATATCGTAAAACAAGTTTAGAAAAATAATATAATTTAAACAAACTACTTTTCCGGGTTTTTTTCCGGTTTTTAAGCATTATTTGAATTTTCCCGAACAGAAAAAAATATTTTTTATATATAGAATCCCTTAAAACATCGATAAACACGTTAAATAAATAATATAATGCAAAATAAACAAAAGAATAAAAATTTAAAAATTGACCACCGACGAGGTTCGAACCCGGTCCCCCACGCTCCAATCGTAAGTCACTAGCGCAAGGTCTTAGCCGTTGGACCACGCTTATACGACGTTCGTGCTACTACATATCTTTAATTACCCCCTCCCCGTTAGTTAAACAAAAGAAATGAGGGGTGACTGCGACCTCCCTAATCTATCTATAATTATTTACTTAAGTAGGGTGGTTGGGTTCATAGAGGCCTACTTCCATTCCGAGTTTGAAAATTATAGCTTAATATTCAAGGGAGTTAGGCGGTCTTGAAATTTGAGCCTTTTTCCCGCCAATTTATTTTATTTAATTTTTAAATCCATTGTGCGTTCTTCTGCAAAGAAAGACTATTTATTTTCGACATAGAACACCTTTGCTATGCTAAACTTTCGTGAAAATATCGTAAAACAAGTTTAGAAAAATAATATAATTTAAACAAACTACTTTTCCGGGTTTTTTCCAGTTTTTAAGCATTATTTGAATTTTCCCGAACAGAAAAAAATATTTTTTATATATAGAATCCCTTAAAACATCGATAAACACGTTAAATAAATAATATAATGCAAAATAAAAAAAAGAAAAAAAAATTTAAAAATTGACCACCGACGAGGTTCGAACCCGGTCCCCCACGCTCCAATCGTAAGTCACTAGCGCAAGGTCTTAGCCGTTGGACCACGCTTATACGACGTTCGTGCTACTACATATCTTTAATTACCCCCTCCCCGTTAGTTAAACAAAAGAAATGAGGGGTGACTGCGACCTCCCTAATCTATCTATAATTATTTACTTAAGTAGGGTGGTTGGGTTCATAGAGGCCTACTTCCATTCCGAGTTTGAAAATTATAGCTTAATATTCAAGACAGTTAGGCGGTCTTGAAATTTGAGCCTTTTTCCCGCCAATTTATTTTATTTAATTTTTAAATCCATTGTGCGTTCTTCTGCAAAGAAAGACTATTTATTTTCGACATAGAACACCTTTTCTATGCTAAACTTTCGTGAAAATATCGTAAAACAAGTTTAGAAAAATAATATAATTTAAACAAACTACTTTTCCGGGTTTTTTCCAGTTTTTAAGCATTATTTGAATTTTCCCGAACAGAAAAAAATATTTTTTATATATAGAATCCCTTAAAACATCGATAAACACGTTAAATAAATAATATAATGCAAAATAAAAAAAAGAAAAAAAAATTTAAAAATTGACCACCGACGAGGTTCGAACCCGGTCCCCCACGCTCCAATCGTAAGTCACTAGCGCAAGGTCTTAGCCGTTGGACCACGCTTATACGACGTTCGTGCTACTACATAGCTTTAATTACCCCCTCCCCGTTAGTTAAACAAAAGAAATGAGGGGTGACTGCGACCTCCCTAATCTATCTATAATTATTTACTTAAGTAGGGTGGTTGGGTTCATAGAGGCCTACTTCCATTCCGAGTTTGAAAATTATAGCTTAATATTCAAGACAGTTAGGCGGTCTTGAAATTTGAGCCTTTTTCCCGCCAATTTATTTTATTTAATTTTTTAATCCATTGTGCGTTCTTCTGCAAAGAAAGACTATTTATTTTCGACATAGAACACCTTTGCTATGCTAAACTTTCGTGAAAATATCGTAAAACAAGTTTAGAAAAATAATATAATTTAAACAAACTACTTTTCCGGGTTTTTTCCAGTTTTTAAGCATTATTTGAATTTTCCCGAACAGAAAAAAATATTTTTTATATATAGAATCCCTTAAAACATCGATAAACACGTTAAATAAATAATATAATGCAAAATAAAAAAAAGAAAAAAAAATTTAAAAATTGACCACCGACGAGGTTCGAACCCGGTCCCCCACGCTCCAATCGTAAGTCACTAGCGCAAGGTCTTAGCCGTTGGACCACGCTTATACGACGTTCGTGCTACTACATATCTTTAATTACCCCCTCCCCGTTAGTTAAACAAAAGAAATGAGAGGTGACTGCGACCTCCCTAATCTATCTATAATTATTTACTTAAGTAGGGTGGTTGGGTTCATAGAGGCCTACTTCCATTCCGAGTTTGAAAATTATAGCTTAATATTCAAGACAGTTAGGCGGTCTTGAAATTTGAGCCTTTTTCCCGCCAATTTATTTTATTTAATTTTTAAATCCATTGTGCGTTCTTCTGCAAAGAAAGACTATTTATTTTCGACATAGAACACCTTTGCTATGCTAAACTTTCGTGAAAATATCGTAAAACAAGTTTAGAAAAATAATATAATTTAAACAAACTACTTTTCCGGGTTTTTTCCAGTTTTTAAGCATTATTTGAATTTTCCCGAACAGAAAAAAATATTTTTTATATATAGAATCCCTTAAAACATCGATAAACACGTTAAATAAATAATATAATGCAAAATAAAAAAAAGAAAAAAAAATTTAAAAATTGACCACCGACGAGGTTCGAACCCGGTCCCCCACGCTCCAATCGTAAGTCACTAGCGCAAGGTCTTAGCCGTTGGACCACGCTTATACGACGTTCGTGCTACTACATATCTTTAATTACCCCCTCCCCGTTAGTTAAACAAAAGAAATGAGGGGTGACTGCGACCTCCCTAATCTATCTATAATTATTTACTTAAGTAGGGTGGTTGGGTTCATAGAGGCCTACTTCCATTCCGAGTTTGAAAATTATAGCTTAATATTCAAGACAGTTAGGCGGTCTTGAAATTTGAGCCTTTTTCCCGCCAATTTATTTTATTTAATTTTTAAATCCATTGTGCGTTCTTCTGCAAAGAAAGACTATTTATTTTCGACATAGAACACCTTTTCTATGCTAAACTTTCGTGAAAATATCGTAAAACAAGTTTAGAAAAATAATATAATTTAAACAAACTACTTTTCCGGGTTTTTTCCAGTTTTTAAGCATTATTTGAATTTTCCCGAACAGAAAAAAATATTTTTTATATATAGAATCCCTTAAAACATCGATAAACACGTTAAATAAATAATATAATGCAAAATAAAAAAAAGAAAAAAAAATTTAAAAATTGACCACCGACGAGGTTCGAACCCGGTCCCCCACGCTCCAATCGTAAGTCACTAGCGCAAGGTCTTAGCCGTTGGACCACGCTTATACGACGTTCGTGCTACTACATAGCTTTAATTACCCCCTCCCCGTTAGTTAAACAAAAGAAATGAGGGGTGACTGCGACCTCCCTAATCTATCTATAATTATTTACTTAAGTAGGGTGGTTGGGTTCATAGAGGCCTACTTCCATTCCGAGTTTGAAAATTATAGCTTAATATTCAAGACAGTTAGGCGGTCTTGAAATTTGAGCCTTTTTCCCGCCAATTTATTTTATTTAATTTTTTAATCCATTGTGCGTTCTTCTGCAAAGAAAGACAATTGGTTTTATACATAGAACACCTTTGTTATGCTAAACTGTCGTGAAAATGTCGTAAAACAAGTTTAGAAAAATAATATAATTTAAACAAACTACTTTTCCGGGTTTTTTCCAGTTTTTAAGCATTATTTGAAATTTCCCGAACAGAAAAAAATATTTTTTATATATAGAATCCCTTAAAACATCGATAAACACGTTAAATAAATAATATAATGCAAAATAAACAAAAGAAAAAAAAATTTAAAAATTGACCACGGCCGAGGTTCGTACCCGGTCCCCCACGCTCCAATCGTAAGTCACTAGCGCATGGTCTTAGCCGTTGGACCACGCTTATTCGACGTTCGTGCTACTACATAGCTTTAATTACCCTCTCCCCGTTAGTTAAACAAAAGACATGAGGGGTGACTGCGACCTCCCTAATCTATCTATAAATATTTACTTAAGTAGTATGGTTTGGTTCATAGAGGCCTACTTCCATTCCGAGTTTGAAAATTATAGCTTAATATTCAAGGGAGTTAGGCGGTCTTGAAATTTGAGCCTTTTTCCCGCCAATTTATTTTATTTAATTTTTTAATCCATTGTGCGTTCTTCTGCAAAGAAAGACAATTGGTTTTATACATAGAACACCTTTGCTATGCTAAACTGTCGTGAAAATATCGTAAAACAAGTTTAGAAAAATAATATAATTTAAACAAACTACTTTTCCGGTTTTTTTTCCAGTTTTTAAGCATTATTTGAAATTTCCCGAACAGAAAAAAATATTTTTTATATATAGAATCCCTTAAAACATCGATAAACACGTTAAATAAATAATATAATACAAAATAAACAAAAGAAAAAAAAAATTAAAAATTGACCACGGCCGAGGTTCGTACCCGGTCCCCCACGCTCCAATCGTAAGTCACTAGCGCATGGTCTTAGCCGTTGGACCACGCTTATTCGACGTTCGTGCTACTACATAGCTTTAATTACCCTCTCCCCGTTAGTTAAACAAAAGACATGAGGGGTGACTGCGACCTCCCTAATCTATCTATAAATATTTACTTAAGTAGGATGGTTTGGTTCATAGAGGCCTACTTCCATTCCGAGTTTGAAAATTATAGCTTAATATTCAAGGGAGTTAGGCGGTCTTGAAATTTGAGCCTTTTTCCCGCCAATTTATTTTATTTAATTTTTTAATCCATTGTGCGTTCTTCTGCAAAGAAAGACAATTGGTTTTATACATAGAACACCTTTGCTATGCTAAACTGTCGTGAAAATATCGTAAAACAAGTTTAGAAAAATAATATAATTTAAACAAACTACTTTTCCGGTTTTTTTTCCAGTTTTGAAGCATTATTTGAATTTTCCCGAACAGAAAAAAATATTTTTTATATATAGAATCCCTTAAAACATCGATAAACACGTTAAATAAATAATATAATGCAAAATAAACAAAAGAAAAAAAAATTAAAAATTGACCACAGCCGAGGTTCGAACCCGGTTCCCCACGCTCCAATCGTAAGTCACTAGCGCATGGTCATAGTCGTTGGACCACGCTTATACGACGTTCGTGCTACTACATAGCTTTAATTACCCTCTCCCCGTTAGTTAAACAAAAGACATGAGGGGAGACTGCGACCTCCCTAATCTATCTATAAATATTTACTTAAGTAGGATGGTTTGGTTCATAGAGGCCTACTTCCATTCCGAGTTTGAAAATTATAGCTTAATATTCAAGGGAGTTAGGCGGTCTTGAAATTTGAGCCTTTTTCCCGCCCATTTATTTTATTTAATTTTTTAATCCATTGTGCGTTCTTCTGCAAAGAAAGACTATTTATTTTCGACATAGAACACCTTTGCTATGCTAAACTTTCGTGAAAATATCGTAAAACAAGTTTAGAAAAATAATATAATTTAAACAAACTACTTTTCCGGGTTTTTTTCCGGTTTTTAAGCATTATTTGAATTTTCCCGAACAGAAAAAAATATTTTTTATATATAGAATCCCTTAAAACATCGATAAACACGTTAAATAAATAATATAATGCAAAATAAACAAAAGAATAAAAATTTAAAAATTGACCACCGACGAGGTTCGAACCCGGTCCCCCACGCTCCAATCGTAAGTCACTAGCGCAAGGTCTTAGCCGTTGGACCACGCTTATACGACGTTCGTGCTACTACATATCTTTAATTACCCCCTCCCCGTTAGTTAAACAAAAGAAATGAGGGGTGACTGCGACCTCCCTAATCTATCTATAATTATTTACTTAAGTAGGGTGGTTGGGTTCATAGAGGCCTACTTCCATTCCGAGTTTGAAAATTATAGCTTAATATTCAAGGGAGTTAGGCGGTCTTGAAATTTGAGCCTTTTTCCCGCCAATTTATTTTATTTAATTTTTAAATCCATTGTGCGTTCTTCTGCAAAGAAAGACTATTTATTTTCGACATAGAACACCTTTGCTATGCTAAACTTTCGTGAAAATATCGTAAAACAAGTTTAGAAAAATAATATAATTTAAACAAACTACTTTTCCGGGTTTTTTCCAGTTTTTAAGCATTATTTGAATTTTCCCGAACAGAAAAAAATATTTTTTATATATAGAATCCCTTAAAACATCGATAAACACGTTAAATAAATAATATAATGCAAAATAAAAAAAAGAAAAAAAAATTTAAAAATTGACCACCGACGAGGTTCGAACCCGGTCCCCCACGCTCCAATCGTAAGTCACTAGCGCAAGGTCTTAGCCGTTGGACCACGCTTATACGACGTTCGTGCTACTACATATCTTTAATTACCCCCTCCCCGTTAGTTAAACAAAAGAAATGAGGGGTGACTGCGACCTCCCTAATCTATCTATAATTATTTACTTAAGTAGGGTGGTTGGGTTCATAGAGGCCTACTTCCATTCCGAGTTTGAAAATTATAGCTTAATATTCAAGACAGTTAGGCGGTCTTGAAATTTGAGCCTTTTTCCCGCCAATTTATTTTATTTAATTTTTTAATCCATTGTGCGTTCTTCTGCAAAGAAAGACAATTGGTTTTATACATAGAACACCTTTGTTATGCTAAACTGTCGTGAAAATGTCGTAAAACAAGTTTAGAAAAATAATATAATTTAAACAAACTACTTTTCCGGGTTTTTTCCAGTTTTTAAGCATTATTTGAAATTTCCCGAACAGAAAAAAATATTTTTTATATATAGAATCCCTTAAAACATCGATAAACACGTTAAATAAATAATATAATGCAAAATAAACAAAAGAAAAAAAAATTTAAAAATTGACCACGGCCGAGGTTCGTACCCGGTCCCCCACGCTCCAATCGTAAGTCACTAGCGCATGGTCTTAGCCGTTGGACCACGCTTATTCGACGTTCGTGCTACTACATAGCTTTAATTACCCTCTCCCCGTTAGTTAAACAAAAGACATGAGGGGTGACTGCGACCTCCCTAATCTATCTATAAATATTTACTTAAGTAGTATGGTTTGGTTCATAGAGGCCTACTTCCATTCCGAGTTTGAAAATTATAGCTTAATATTCAAGGGAGTTAGGCGGTCTTGAAATTTGAGCCTTTTTCCCGCCAATTTATTTTATTTAATTTTTTAATCCATTGTGCGTTCTTCTGCAAAGAAAGACAATTGGTTTTATACATAGAACACCTTTGCTATGCTAAACTGTCGTGAAAATATCGTAAAACAAGTTTAGAAAAATAATATAATTTAAACAAACTACTTTTCCGGTTTTTTTTCCAGTTTTGAAGCATTATTTGAATTTTCCCGAACAGAAAAAAATATTTTTTATATATAGAATCCCTTAAAACATCGATAAACACGTTAAATAAATAATATAATGCAAAATAAACAAAAGAAAAAAAAATTAAAAATTGACCACAGCCGAGGTTCGAACCCGGTCCCCCACGCTCCAATCGTAAGTCACTAGCGCATGGTCATAGTCGTTGGACCACGCTTATACGACGTTCGTGCTACTACATAGCTTTAATTACCCTCTCCCCGTTAGTTAAACAAAAGACATGAGGGGAGACTGCGACCTCCCTAATCTATCTATAAATATTTACTTAAGTAGGATGGTTTGGTTCATAGAGGCCTACTTCCATTCCGAGTTTGAAAATTATAGCTTAATATTCAAGGGAGTTAGGCGGTCTTGAAATTTGAGCCTTTTTCCCGCCCATTTATTTTATTTAATTTTTTAATCCATTGTGCGTTCTTCTGCAAAGAAAGACTATTTATTTTCGACATAGAACACCTTTGCTATGCTAAACTTTCGTGAAAATATCGTAAAACAAGTTTAGAAAAATAATATAATTTAAACAAACTACTTTTCCGGGTTTTTTTCCAGTTTTTAAGCATTATTTGAATTTTCCCGAACAGAAAAAAATATTTTTTATATATAGAATCCCTTAAAACATCGATAAACACGTTAAATAAATAATATAATGCAAAATAAACAAAAGAATAAAAATTTAAAAATTGACCACCGACGAGGTTCAAACCCGGTCCCCCACGCTCCAATCGTAAGTCACTAGCGCAAGGTCTTAGCCGTTGGACCACGCTTATACGACGTTCGTGCTACTACATATCTTTAATTACCCCCTCCCCGTTAGTTAAACAAAAGAAATGAGGGGTGACTGCGACCTCCCTAATCTATCTATAATTATTTACTTAAGTAGGGTGGTTGGGTTCATAGAGGCCTACTTCCATTCCGAGTTTGAAAATTATAGCTTAATATTCAAGACAGTTAGGCGGTCTTGAAATTTGAGCCTTTTTCCCGCCAATTTATTTTATTTAATTTTTAAATCCATTGTGCGTTCTTCTGCAAAGAAAGACTATTTATTTTCGACATAGAACACCTTTGCTATGCTAAACTTTCGTGAAAATATCGTAAAACAAGTTTAGAAAAATAATATAATTTAAACAAACTACTTTTCCGAGTTTTTTCCAGTTTTTAAGCATTATTTGAATTTTCCCGAACAGAAAAAAATATTTTTTATATATAGAATCCCTTAAAACATCGATAAACACGTTAAATAAATAATATAATGCAAAATAAAAAAAAGAAAAAAAAATTTAAAAATTGACCACCGACGAGGTTCGAACCCGGTCCCCCACGCTCCAATCGTAAGTCACTAGCGCAAGGTCTTAGCCGTTGGACCACGCTTATACGACGTTCGTGCTACTACATATCTTTAATTACCCCCTCCCCGTTAGTTAAACAAAAGAAATGAGTTGTGACTGCGACCTCCCTAATCTATTTATAATTATTTACTTAAGTAGGGTGGTTGGGTTCATAGAGGCCTACTTCCATTCCGAGTTTGAAAATTATAGCTTAATATTCAAGACAGTTAGGCGGTCTTGAAATTTGAGCCTTTTTCCCGCCAATTTATTTTATTTAATTTTTTAATCCATTGTGCGTTCTTCTGCAAAGAAAGACAATTGGTTTTATACATAGAACACCTTTGTTATGCTAAACTGTCGTGAAAATGTCGTAAAACAAGTTTAGAAAAATAATATAATTTAAACAAACTACTTTTCCGGGTTTTTTCCAGTTTTTAAGCATTATTTGAAATTTCCCGAACAGAAAAAAATATTTTTTATATATAGAATCCCTTAAAACATCGATAAACACGTTAAATAAATAATATAATGCAAAATAAACAAAAGAAAAAAAAATTTAAAAATTGACCACGGCCGAGGTTCGTACCCGGTCCCCCACGCTCCAATCGTAAGTCACTAGCGCATGGTCTTAGCCGTTGGACCACGCTTATTCGACGTTCGTGCTACTACATAGCTTTAATTACCCTCTCCCCGTTAGTTAAACAAAAGACATGAGGGGTGACTGCGACCTCCCTAATCTATCTATAAATATTTACTTAAGTAGGATGGTTTGGTTCATAGAGGCCTACTTCCATTCCGAGTTTGAAAATTATAGCTTAATATTCAAGGGAGTTAGGCGGTCTTGAAATTTGAGCCTTTTTCCCGCCAATTTATTTTATTTAATTTTTTAATCCATTGTGCGTTCTTCTGCAAAGAAAGACAATTGGTTTTATACATAGAACACCTTTGATATGCTAAACTGTCGTGAAAATATCGTAAAACAAGTTTAGAAAATAATATAATTTAAACAAACTACTTTTCCGGGTTTTTTCCAGTTTTTAAGCATTATTTGAATTTTCCCGAACAGAAAAAAATATTTTTTATATATAGAATCCCTTAAAACATCGATAAACACGTTAAATAAATAGTATAATGTAAAATAAACAAAAGAAAAAAAAATTAAAAATTGACCACAGCCGAGGTTCGAACCCGGTCCTCCACGCTCCAATCGTAATTCACTACCGCATGGTCTTAGCCGTTGGACCACGCTTATACGACGTTCGTGCTACTACATAGCTTTAATTACCTTCTCCCCGTTAGTTAAACAAAAGACATGACGGGTGACTGCGACCTCCCTAATCTATCTATACATATTTACTTAAGTAGGGTGGTTTGGTTCATAGAGGCCTACTCCCATTCCGAGTTTGAAAATTATAGCTTAATATTCAAGGGAGTTAGGCGGTCTTGAAATTTGTGCCTTTTTCCTGCCAATTTATTTTATTTAATTTTTTAATCCCTTGTGCGTTCTTCTGCAAAGAAATGCTAAACTGTCAAAGAAATGCTAACAGAAATGCTTCTGCTATGCTAAACTGTCGTGAAAATATCGTAAAACAAGTTTAGAAAAATAATATAATTTAAACAAACTACTTTTCCGGGTTTTTTCCAGTTTTTAAGCATTATTTGAATTTTCCCGAACAGAAAAAAATATTTTTTTGTATATAGAATCCCTTAAAACATCGATAAACACGTTAAATAAATAATATAATGCAAAATAAGCAAAAGAAAAAAAATTTAAAAATTGACCACAGCCGAGGTTCGAACCCGGTCCCCCACGCTCCTATCGTAAGTCACTAGCGCAAGGTCTTAACCATTGGAACACGCTTATACGACGTTCGTGCTACTACATAGCTTTAATTACCCTCTCCCCGTTAGTTAAACAAAAGACATGAGGGGTGACCGCGACCTCCCTAATCTATCTATAATTATTTACTTAAGTAGGGTGGTTTGGTTCATAGAGGCCTACTTGGCCATTTCGGCCATTCCGAGTTTGAAAATTATACCTTAATATTCAAGGGAGTTAGGCGGTCTTGAAATTTGAGCCTTTTTCCCGCCAATTTATTTTATTTAATTTTTTAATCCATTGTGCGTTCTTCTGCAAAGAAAGACAATTGGTTTTATTCATAGAACACCTTTGCTATGTTAAACTGTCGTGAAATTATCGTAAAACAAGTTTAGAAAAATAATATAATTTAAACAAACTACTTTTCCGGGTTTTTTTTTCAGTTTTTAAGCATTATTTGAATTTTCCCGAACAGAAAAAAATATTTTTTATATGTAGAATCCCTTAAAACATCGATAAACAAGTCAAATAAATAATATAATGCAAAATAAACAAAAGAAAAAAAAATTTAAAAATTGACCACAGCCGAGGTTCGAACCCGGTCCCCCACGCTCCAATCGTAAGTCACTAGCGCATGGTCTTTGCCGTTGGACCACGCTTATACGACGTTCGTGCTACTACATAGCTTTAATCTCCCTCTCCCCGTTAGTTAAACAAAAGACATGAGGGATGACTGCGACCTCCCTAATCTATCTATAAATATTTACTTAAGTAGGGAGGTTTGGTTCATAGAGGCCTACTTCCATTCCGAGTTTGAAAATTATAGCTTAATATTCAAGGGAGATAGGCGGTCTTGAAATTTGAGCCTTTTTCCCGCCAATTTATTTTATTTAATTTTTTAATCCATTGTGCGTTCTTCTGCAAAGAAAGACAATTGGTTTTATACATAGAACACCTTTGCTATGCTAAACTGTCGTGAAAATATCGTAAAACAAGTTAAGAAAAATAATATAATTTAAACAAACTACTTTTCCGGGTTTTTTCCAGTTTTTAAGCATTATTTGAATTTTCCCGAACAGAAAAAAATATTTTTTTTATATATAGAATCCCTTAAAACATCGATAAACACGTTAAATAAATAATATAATGCAAAATAAGCAAAAGAAAAAAAAAATTAAAAATTGACCACAGCCGAGGTTCGAACCCGGTCCCCCACGTTCCAATCGCAAATCACTAGCGCAAGGTCTTAGCCGTTGGACCACGCTTATACGACGTTCGTGATACTACATAGCTTTAATTGCCCTTTCCCCGTTAGTTAAACAAAGGACATGAGGGATGACTGCGACCTCCCTAATCTATCTATAATTATTTACTTAAGTAGGGTGGTTTGGTTCATAGAGGCCTACTTCCATTCCGAGTTTGAAAATTAAAGCTTAATATTCAAGGGAGTAAGGCGGTCTTGAAATTTGAGCCTTTTTCCCGCCAATTTATTTTATTTAATTTTTTAATCCATTGTGCGTTCTTCTGCAAAGAAAGACAATTGGTTTTATACATAGAACACCTTTGCTATGCTGAACTGTCGTGAAAATATCGTAAAACAAGTTTAGAAAAATAATATAATTTAAACAAACTACTTTTCCGGGATTTTTCCAGTTTTTAAGCATTATTTGAATTTTCCCGAAAAGAAAAAAATATTTTTTATATATAGAATCCCTTAAAACATCGATAAACACGTTAAATAAATAATATAATGCAAAATAAAGAAAAGAAAAGAAATTAAAAATTGACCACAGCCGAGGTTCGAACCCGGTCCCCCACGCTCCAATCGTAAGTCACTAGCGCATGGTCTTAGACGTTGGACCACGCTTATACGACGTTCGTGCTACTGCATAGCTTTAATCACCCTCTCCCCGTTAGTTAAACAAAAGACATGAGGGGTGACTGCGACCTCCCTAATCTATCTATAAATATTTACTTAAGTAGGGTGGTTTGGTTCATAGAATCCTACTTCCATTCCGAGTTTGAAAATTATAGCTTAATATTCAAGGGAGTTAGGCGGTCTTGAAATTTGAGCCTTTTTCCCGCCTATTTATTTTATTTAATTTTTTAATCCATTGTGCGTTCTTCTGCAAAGAAAGACAATTGGTTTTATTCATAGAACACCTTTGCTATGCTAAACTGTCGTGAAAATATCGCAAAACAAGTTTAGAAAAATAATATAATTTAAACAAACTACTTTTCCGGGTTTTTTTCCAGTTTTTAAGCATTGTTTGAATTTTCCCGATCAGAAAAAAATATTTTTTATATATAGAATCCCTTAAAACATCGATAAACACGTTAAATAAATAATATAATGCAAAATAAACAAAAGAAAAAAAAATTTTAAAATTGACCACAGCCGAGGTTCGAACCCGGTCCCCACGCTCCAATCGTCAGTCACTAGCGCATGGTCTTAGACGTTGGAACACGCTTATACGCCGTTTGTGCTACTACATATCTTCAATTATCCTCTCACCGTTAGTTAAACAAAAGACATTAGGGGTGACTTCGACCTCCCTAATCTATCTATAAATATTTACTTAAGTAGGGAGGTTTGGTTCATAGAGGCCTACTTCCATTCCGAGTTTGAAAATTATAGCTTAATATTCAAGGGAGATAGGCGGTCTTGAAATTTGAGCCTTTTTCCCGCCAATTTATTTTATTTAATTTTTTAATCCATTGTGCGTTCTTCTGCAAAGAAAGACAATTGGTTTTATACATAGAACACCTTTGCTATGCTAAACTGTCGTGAAAATATCGTAAAACAAGTTAAGAAAAATAATATAATTTAAACAAACTACTTTTCCGGGTTTTTTCCAGTTTTTAAGCATTATTTGAATTTTCCCGAACAGAAAAAAATATTTTTTTTATATATAGAATCCCTTAAAACATCGATAAACACGTTAAATAAATAATATAATGCAAAATAAGCAAAAGAAAAAAAAAATTAAAAATTGACCACAGCCGAGGTTCGAACCCGGTCCCCCACGTTCCAATCGCAAATCACTAGCGCAAGGTCTTAGCCGTTGGACCACGCTTATACGACGTTCGTGATACTACATAGCTTTAATTGCCCTTTCCCCGTTAGTTAAACAAAGGACATGAGGGATGACTGCGACCTCCCTAATCTATCTATAATTATTTACTTAAGTAGGGTGGTTTGGTTCATAGAGGCCTACTTCCATTCCGAGTTTGAAAATTAAAGCTTAATATTCAAGGGAGTAAGGCGGTCTTGAAATTTGAGCCTTTTTCCCGCCAATTTATTTTATTTAATTTTTTAATCCATTGTGCGTTCTTCTGCAAAGAAAGACAATTGGTTTTATACATAGAACACCTTTGCTATGCTAAACTGTCGTGAAAATATCGTAAAACAAGTTTAGAAAAATAATATAATTTAAACAAACTACTTTTCCGGGATTTTTCCAGTTTTTAAGCATTATTTGAATTTTCCCGAAAAGAAAAAAATATTTTTTATATATAGAATCCCTTAAAACATCGATAAACACGTTAAATAAATAATATAATGCAAAATAAAGAAAAGAAAAGAAATTAAAAATTGACCACAGCCGAGGTTCGAACCCGGTCCCCCACGCTCCAATCGTAAGTCACTAGCGCATGGTCTTAGACGTTGGACCACGCTTATACGACGTTCGTGCTACTGCATAGCTTTAATCACCCTCTCCCCGTTAGTTAAACAAAAGACATGAGGGGTGACTGCGACCTCCCTAATCTATCTATAAATATTTACTTAAGTAGGGTGGTTTGGTTCATAGAATCCTACTTCCATTCCGAGTTTGAAAATTATAGCTTAATATTCAAGGGAGTTAGGCGGTCTTGAAATTTGAGCCTTTTTCCCGCCTATTTATTTTATTTAATTTTTTAATCCATTGTGCGTTCTTCTGCAAAGAAAGACAATTGGTTTTATTCATAGAACACCTTTGCTATGCTAAACTGTCGTGAAAATATCGCAAAACAAGTTTAGAAAAATAATATAATTTAAACAAACTACTTTTCCGGGTTTTTTTCCAGTTTTTAAGCATTGTTTGAATTTTCCCGATCAGAAAAAAATATTTTTTATATATAGAATCCCTTAAAACATCGATAAACACGTTAAATAAATAATATAATGCAAAATAAACAAAAGAAAAAAAAATTTTAAAATTGACCACAGCCGAGGTTCGAACCCGGTCCCCACGCTCCAATCGTCAGTCACTAGCGCATGGTCTTAGACGTTGGAACACGCTTATACGCCGTTTGTGCTACTACATATCTTCAATTATCCTCTCACCGTTAGTTAAACAAAAGACATTAGGGGTGACTTCGACCTCCCTAATCTATCTATAAATATTTACTTAAGTAGGGAGGTTTGGTTCATAGAGGCCTACTTCCATTCCGAGTTTGAAAATTATAGCTTAATATTCAAGGGAGTTAGGCGGTCTTGAAATTTGAGCCTTTTTCCCGCCAATTTATTTTATTTAATTTTTTAATCCATTGTGCGTTCTTCTGCAAAGAAAGACAATTGGTTTTATACATAGAACACCTTTGCTATGCTAAACTGTCGTGAAAATATCGTAAAACAAGTTTAGAAAAATAATATAATTTAAACAAACTACTTTTTCGGGATTTTTCCAGTTTTTAAGCATTATTTGAATTTTCCCGAAAAGAAAAAAATATTTTTTATATATAGAATCCCTTAAAACATCGATAAACACGTTAAATAAATAATATAATGCAAAATAAAGAAAAGAAAAAAATTGACCACAGCCGAGTTTCGAACCCGGTCCCCCACGCTCCAATCGTAAGTCACTAGCGCATGGTCTTAGACGTTGGACCACGCTTATACGACGTTCGTGCTACTGCATAGCTTTAATCACCCTCTCCCCGTTAGTTAAACAAAAGACATGAGGGGTGACTGCGACCTCCCTAATCTATCTATAAATATTTACTTAAGTAGGGTGGTTTGGTTCATAGAGTCCTACTTCCATTCCGAGTTTGAAAATTATAGCTTAATATTCAAGGGAGTTAGGCGGTCTTGAAATTTGAGCCTTTTTCCCGCCAATTTATTTTATTTAATTTTTTAATCCATTGTGCGTTCTTCTGCAAAGAAAGACAATTGGTTTTATTCATAGAACACCTTTGCTATGTTAAACTGTCGTGAAATTATCGTAAAACAAGTTTAGAAAAATAATATAATTTAAACAAACTACTTTTCCGGGTTTTTTTTTCAGTTTTTAAGCATTATTTGAATTTTCCCGAACAGAAAAAAATATTTTTTATATGTAGAATCCCTTAAAACATCGATAAACAAGTCAAATAAATAATATAATGCAAAATAAACAAAAGAAAAAAAAATTTAAAAATTGACCACAGCCGAGGTTCGAACCCGGTCCCCCACGTTCCAATCGCAAGTCACTAGCGCAAGGTCTTAGCCGTTGGACCACGCTTATACGACGTTCGTGATACTACATAGCTTTAATTACCCTTTCCCCGTTAGTTAAACAAAGGACATGAGGGATGACTGCGACCTCCCTAATCTATCTATAATTATTTACTTAAGTAGGGTGGTTTGGTTCATAGAGGCCTACTTCCATTCCGAGTTTGAAAATTAAAGCTTAATATTCAAGGGAGTTAGGCGGTCTTGAAATTTGAGCCTTTTTCCCGCCAATTTATTTTATTTAATTTTTTAATCCATTGTGCGTTCTTCTGCAAAGAAAGACAATTGGTTTTATACATAGAACACCTTTGCTATGCTAAACTGTCGTGAAAATATCGTAAAACAAGTTTAGAAAAATAATATAATTTAAACAAACTACTTTTCCGGGATTTTTCCAGTTTTTAAGCATTATTTGAATTTTCCCGAAAAGAAAAAAATATTTTTTATATATAGAATCCCTTAAAACATCGATAAACACGTTAAATAAATAATATAATGCAAAATAAAGAAAAGAAAAGAAATTAAAAATTGACCACAGCCGAGGTTCGAACCCGGTCCCCCACGCTCCAATCGTAAGTCACTAGAGCATGGTCTTAGACGTTGGACCACGCTTATACGACGTTCGTGCTACTGCATAGCTTTAATCACCCTCTCCCCGTTAGTTAAACAAAAGACATGAGGGGTGACTGCGACCTCCCTAATCTATCTATAAATATTTACTTAAGTAGGGTGGTTTGGTTCATAGAATCCTACTTCCATTCCGAGTTTGAAAATTATAGCTTAATATTCAAGGGAGTTAGGCGGTCTTGAAATTTGAGCCTTTTTCCCGCCTATTTATTTTATTTAATTTTTTAATCCATTGTGCGTTCTTCTGCAAAGAAAGACAATTGGTTTTATTCATAGAACACCTTTGCTATGCTAAACTGTCGTGAAAATATCGCAAAACAAGTTTAGAAAAATAATATAATTTAAACAAACTACTTTTCCGGGTTTTTTCCAGTTTTTAAGCATTGTTTGAATTTTCCCGAACAGAAAAAAATATTTTTTATATATAGAATCCCTTAAAACATCGATAAACACGTTAAATAAATAATATAATGCAAAATAAACAAAAGAAAAAAAAATTTTAAAATTGACCACAGCCGAGGTTCGAACCCGGTCCCCACGCTCCAATCGTCAGTCACTAGCGCATGGTCTTAGACGTTGGACCACGCTTATACGCCGTTTGTGCTACTACATATCTTCAATTATCCTCTCACCGTTAGTTAAACAAAAGACATTAGGGGTGACTTCGACCTCCCTAATCTATCTATAAATATTTACTTAAGTAGGGAGGTTTGGTTCATAGAGGCCTACTTCCATTCCGAGTTTGAAAATTATAGCTTAATATTCAAGGGAGTTAGGCGGTCTTGAAATTTGAGCCTTTTTCCCGCCAATTTATTTTATTTAATTTTTTAATCCATTGTGCGTTCTTCTGCAAAGAAAGACAATTGGTTTTATACATAGAACACCTTTGCTATGCTAAACTGTCGTGAAAATATCGTAAAACAAGTTTAGAAAAATAAAATAATTTAAACAAACTACTTTTTCGGGATTTTTCCAGTTTTTAAGCATTATTTGAATTTTCCCGAAAAGAAAAAAATATTTTTTATATATAGAATCCCTTAAAACATCGATAAACACGTTAAATAAATAATATAATGCAAATTAAAGAAAAGAAAAAAATTGACCACAGCCGAGTTTCGAACCCGGTCCCCCACGCTCCAATCGTAAGTCACTAGCGCATGGTCTTAGACGTTGGACCACGCTTATACGACGTTCGTGCTACTGCATAGCTTTAATCACCCTCTCCCCGTTAGTTAAACAAAAGACATGAGGGGTGACTGCGACCTCCCTAATCTATCTATAAATATTTACTTAAGTAGGGTGGTTTGGTTCATAGAGTCCTACTTCCATTCCGAGTTTGAAAATTATAGCTTAATATTCAAGGGAGTTAGGCGGTCTTGAAATTTGAGCCTTTTTCCCGCCAATTTATTTTATTTAATTTTTTAATCCATTGTGCGTTCTTCTGCAAAGAAAGACAATTGGTTTTATTCATAGAACACCTTTGCTATGCTAAACTGTCGTGAAAATATCGCAAAACAAGTTTAGAAAAATAATATAATTTAAACAAACTACTTTTCCGGGTTTTTTTCCAGTTTTTAAGCATTGTTTGAATTTTCCTGAACAGAAAAAAATATTTTTTATATATAGAATCCCTTAAAACATCGATAAACACGTTAAATAAATAATATAATGCAAAATAAACAAAAGAAAAAAAAATTTTAAAATTGACCACAGCCGAGGTTCGAACCCGGTCCCCACGCTCCAATCGTAAGTCACTAGCGCATGGTCTTAGACGTTGGACCACGCTTATACGCCGTTTGTGCTACTACATAGCTTCAATTATCCTCTCCCCGTTAGTTAAACAAAAGACATTAGGGGTGACTTCGACCTCCCTAATCTATCTATAAATATTTACTTAAGTAGGGAGGTTTGGTTCATAGAGGCCTACTTCCATTCCGAGTTTGAAAATTATAGCTTAATATTCAAGGGAGTTAGGCGGTCTTGAAATTTGAGCCTTTTTCCCTCCAATTTATTTTATTTAATTTTTTAATCCATTGTGCGTTCTTCTGCAAAGAAAGACAATTGGTTTTATACATAGAACACCTTTGCTATGCTAAACTGTCGTGAAAATATCGTAAAACAAGTTTAGAAAAATAATATAATTTAAACAAATTACTTTTCCGGGATTTTTCCAGTTTTTAAGCATTATTTGAATTTTCCCGAAAAAAAAAATATTTTTTATATATAGAATCCCTTAAAACATCGATAAACACGTTAAATAAATAATATAATGCAAAATAAAGAAAAGAAAAAAAATTAAAAATTGACCACAGCCGAGGTTCGAACCCGGTCCCCCACGCTCCAATCGTAAGTCACTAGCGCATGGTCTTAGACGTTGGACCACGCTTATACGACGTTCGTGCTACTGCATAGCTTTAATCACCCTCTCCCCGTTAGTTAAACAAAAGACATGAGGGGTGACTGCGACCTCCCTAATCTATCTATAAATATTTACTTAAGTTGGGTGGTTTGGTTCATAGAGTCCTACTTCCATTCCGAGTTTGAAAATTATAGCTTAATATTCAAGGGAGTTAGGCGGTCTTGAAATTTGAGCCTTTTTCCCGCCAATTTATTTTATTTAATTTTTTAATCCATTGTGCGTTCTTCTGCAAAGAAAGACAATTGGTTTTATTCATAGAACACCTTTGCTATGCTAAACTGTCGTGAAAATATCGCAAAACAAGTTTAGAAAAATAATATAATTTAAACAAACTACTTTTCCGGGTTTTTTTCCTGTTTTTAAGCATTGTTTGAATTTTCCCGAACAGAAAAAAATATTTTTTATATATAGAATCCCTTAAAACATCGATAAACACGTTAAATAAATAATATAATGCAAAATAAACAAAAGAAAAAAAAATTAAAAAATTAACCACAGCCGAGGTTCGAACCCGGTCCCCACGCTCCAATCGTAAGTCACTAGCGCATGGTCTTAGACGTTGGACCACGCTTATACGCCGTTTGTGCTACTACATAGCTTCCATTATCCTCTCCCCGTTAGTTAAACAAAAGACATTAGGGGTGACTTCGACCTCCCTAATCTATCTATAAATATTTACTTAAGTAGGGAGGTTTGGTTCATAGAGGCCTACTTCCATTCCGAGTTTTAAAATTATAGCTTAATATTCAAGGGAGTTAGGCGGTCTTGAAATTTGAGCCTTTTTCCCGCCAATTTATTTTATTTAATTTTTTAATCCATTGTGCGTTCTTCTGCAAAGAAAGACAATTGGTTTTATACATAGAACACCTTTGCTATGCTAAACTGTCGTGAAAATATCGTAAAACAATTTTAGAAAAATAATATAATTTAAACAAACTACTTTTCCGGGTTTTTTCCAGTTTTTAAGCATTACTTGAATTTTCCCGAGCAGAAAAAAATATTTTTTTATATATAGAATCCCTTAAAACATCGATAAACACGTTAAATAAATAATATAATGCAAAATAAGCAAAAGAAAAAAAAATTTAAAAATTTACCACAGTCGAGGTTCGAACCCGGTCCCCCACGCTCCAATCGTAAGTCACTAGCGCAAGGTCTTAGCCGTTGGACCACGCTTATACGACGTTCGTGCTACTACATAGCTTTAATTACCCTCTCCCCGTTAGTTAAACAAAACACATGAGGGGTGACTGCGACCTCCCTAATCTATCTATAATTATTTACTTAAGTAGGGTGGTTTGGTTCATAGAGGCCTACTTCCATTCCGAGTTTGAAAATTATAGCTTAATATTCAAGGGAGTTAGGCGGTCTTGAAATTTGAGCCTTTTTCCCGCCAATTTATTTTATTTAATTTTTTAATCCATTGTGCGTTCATCTGCAAAGAAAGAAAATTGGTTTTATACATAGAACACCTTTGCTATGCTAAACTGTCGTGAAAATATCGTAAAACAAGTTTAGAAAAATAATATAATTTAAACAAACTACTTTTCCGGGTTTTTTTCGAGTTTTTAAGCATTATTTGAATTTTCCCGAACAGAAAAAGATATTTTTTATATATAGAATCCCTTAAAACATCGATAAACACGTTAAATAAATAATATAATGCAAAATAAACCAAAAAAAAAGAAATTTAAAAATCGACCACAGCCGAGGTTCGAACCCGGTCCATACGCTCCAATCGTAAGTCACTAGCGCATGGTCTTAGCCGTTGGACCACGCTTATACGCCGTTTGTGCTACTACATAGCTTTAATTACCCTCTCCCCGTTAGTTAAACAAAAGACATGAGGGGTGACTGCGACCTCCCTAATCTATCTATAATTATTTACTTAAGTAGGGTGGTTTGGTTCATAGAGGCCTACTTCCATTCCGAGTTTGAAAATTATAGCTTAATATTCAAGGGAGTTAGGCGGTCTTAAAATTTGAGCCTTTTTCCCGCCAATTTATTTTATTTAATTTTTTAATCCATTTTGCGTTCTTCTGCAAAGAAAGAAAATTGGTTTTATACCTTTGCTATGCTAAACTGTCGTGAAAATATCGTAAAACAAGTATAGAACAATAATATAATTTAAACAAACTACTTTTCCGGGTTTTTTCCAGTTTTTAAGCATTATTTGAATTTTCCCGAACAGAAAAAAATATTTTTTTATATATAGAATCCCTTAAAACATCGATAAACACGTTAAATAAATTATATAATGCAAAATTAGCAAAAGACAAAAAAATTTAAAAATTTACCACAGTCGAGGTTCGAACCCGGTCCCCCACGCTCCAATCGTAAGTCACTAGCGCAAGGTCTTAGCCGTTGGACCACGCTTATACGACGTTCGTGCTACTACATAGCTTTAATTACCCTCTCCCCGTTAGTTAAACGAAAGACATGAGGGGTGACTGCGACCTCCCTAATCTATCTATAATTATTTACTTAAGAAGGGTGATTTGGTTCATTGAGGCCTACTTCCATTCCGAGTTTGATAATTATAGCTTAATATTCAAGGGAGTTAGGCGGTCTTGAAATTTGAGCCTTTTTCCCGCCAATTTACGTTATTTAATTTTTTAATCCATTGTGCGTTCTGCTGCAAAGAAAGACAATTGGTTTTATACATAGAACACCTTTGCTATGCTAAACTGTCGTGAAAATATCGTAAAACAAGTTTAGAAATATAATATAATTTAAACAAACTACTTTTCCGGGTTTTTTCCAGTTTTAAAGCATTATTTGAATTTTCCCGAACAGAAAAAAATATTTTTTATATATAGAATCCCTTAAAACATCGATAAACACGTTAAATAAATAATATAATGCAAAATAATCAAAAGAAAAAAAAATTTAAAAATTTACCACAGCCGAGGTTCGGACCCGGTCCCCCACGCTCCAATCGTAAGTCACTAGCGCATGGTCTTAGACGTTGGACCACGCTTATACGACGTTCGTGCTACTGCATAGCTTTAATCACCCTCTCCCCGTTAGTTAAACAAAAGACATGAGGTGTGACTGCGACCTCCCTAATCTATCTATAAATATTTACTTAAGTAGGGTGGTTTGGTTCATAGAGGCCTACTTCCATTCCGAGTTTGAAAATTATAGCTTAATATTCAAGGGAGTTAGGCGGTCTTGAAATTTGAGCCTTTTTCCCGCCAATTTATTTAATTTAATTTTTTAATCCATTTTGCGTTCTTCTGCAATGAAAGACAATTGGTTTTATTCATAGAACACCTTTGCTATGCTAAACTGTCGTGAAAATATCGTAAAACAAGTTTAGAAAAATAATATAATTTAAACAAACTACTTTTCCGGGATTTTTTTCCAGTTTTTAAGCATTATTTGAATTTTCCCGAACAGAAAAAAATATTTTTTATATATAGAATCCCTTAAAACATCGATAAACACGTTAAATAAATAATATAATGCAAAATAAACAAAAGAAAAAAAAATTTAAAACTTGATCACAGCCGAGGTTCGAACCCGGTCCCCACGCTCCAATCGTAAGTCACTACCGCATGGTCTTAGCCGTTGGACCACGCTTATACGACGTTCGTGCTACTACATAGCTTCAATTACCCTCTCCCCGTTAGTTAAACAAAAGACATGAGGGGTGACTGCGACCTCCCTAATCTATTTATAAATAATTACTTAAGTAGGGTGGTTTGGTTCATAGAGGCCGACTTCTATTCCGAGTTTGAAAATTATAGTTCAATATTCAAGGGAGTTAGACGGTCTTGAAATTTGAGCCTTTTTCCCGCCAATTTATTTTATTTAATTTTTTAATATATTGTGCGTTCTTCTGCAATGAAAGGCAATTGGTTTTATACATAGAACACCTTTGCTATGCTAAACTGTCGAGAAAATATCGTAAAACAAGTTTAGAAAAATAATATAATTTGAACAAACTACTTTTCCGGGTTTTTTCCAGTTTTTAAGCATTATTTGAATTTTCCCGTAAAGAAAAAAATATTTTTTATATATAGAATCCCTCAAAACATCGATAAACACGTTAAATAAATAATATAATGCAAAATAAACAACAACAAAAATTAAATTGACCCCAGCCGAGGTTCGAACCCGGTCCCCCACGCTCCAATCGTAAGTCACTAGCGCATGGTCTTGGCCGTTGGACCACGCTTATACGACGTTCGTGCTACTACATAGTTTTAATTACCTTCTCCCCGTTAGTTAAACAAAAGACATGAGGGGTGACTGCGACCTCCCTAATCTATCTATAAATATTTACTTAAGTAGGGTGGTTTGGTTCATAGAGGCCTACTTCCATTCCGAGTTTGAAAATTATAGCTTAATATTCAAGGGAGTTAGGCGGTCTTGAAATTTGAGCCTCTTTTCCGCCAATTTATTTTATTTAATTTTTTAATCCATTGTGCGTTCTTCTGCAAAGAAAGGCAATTGGTTTTATACATAGAACACCTTTGCTATGCTATACTGTCGTGAAAATATCGTAAAACAAGTTTAGAAAAATAATATAATTTAAACGAACTACTTTTCCGGGTTTTTTCCAGTTTTTAAGCATTATTTGAATTTTCCCGTACAGAAAAAAATATTTTTTATATATAGAATCCCTTAAGACATCGATAAACACGTTAAATAAATAATATAATGCAAAATAAACAACAACAAAAATTAAATTGACCCCAGCCGAGGTTCGATCCCGGTCCCCCACGCTCCAATCGTAAGTCACTAGCGCATGGTCTTGGCCGTTGGACCACCCTTATACGACGTTCGTGCTACTACATAGTTTTAATTACCTTCTCCCCGTTGGTTAAACAAAAGACATGAGGGGTGACTGCGACCTCCCTAATCTATCTATAAATATTTACTTAAGTAGGGTGGTTTGGTTCATAGAGGCCTACTTCCATTCCGAGTTTGAAAATTATAGCTTAATATTCAAGGGAGTTAGGCGGTCTTGAAAGTTGAGCCTTTTTCCCGCCAATTTATTTTATTTAATTTTTTAATCCATTGTGCGTTCTTCTGCAAAGAAAGGCAATTGGTTTTATACATAGAACACCGTTGCTATGCTATACTGTCGTGAAAATATCGTAAAACAAGTTTAGAAAAATAATATAATTTAAACAAACTACTTTTCCGGGTTTTTTTCCAGTTTTTAAGCATTATTTGAATTTTCCCGTACAGAAAAAAATATTTTTTATATATAGAATCCCTTAAAACATCGATAAACACGTTAAATAAATAATATAATGCTAAATAAACAAAAGAAAAAAAATTTAAAAATTGACCACAGCCGAGGTTCGAACCCGGTCCGTCATGCTCCAATCGTAAGTCACTAGCGCATGGTCTTAGACGCTGGACCACGCTTATACGACGTTCGTGCTACTACATAGTTTTAATTACCTTCTCCCCGTTAGTTAAACAAAAGACATGAGGGGTGACTGCGACCTCCCTAATCTATCTATAAATATTTACTTAAGTAGGGTGGTTTGGTTCATAGAGGCCTACTTCCATTCCGAGTTTGAAAATTATAGCTTAATATTCAAGGGAGTTAGGCGGTCTTGAAATTTGAGCCTCTTTTCCGCCAATTTATTTTATTTAATTTTTTAATCCATTGTGCGTTCTTCTGCAAAGAAAGGCAATTGGTTTTATACATAGAACACCTTTGCTATGCTATACTGTCGTGAAAATATCGTAAAACAAGTTTAGAAAAATAATATAATTTAAACGAACTACTTTTCCGGGTTTTTTCCAGTTTTTAAGCATTATTTGAATTTTCCCGTACAGAAAAAAATATTTTTTATATATAGAATCCCTTAAGACATCGATAAACACGTTAAATAAATAATATAATGCAAAATAAACAACAACAAAAATTAAATTGACCCCAGCCGAGGTTCGATCCCGGTCCCCCACGCTCCAATCGTAAGTCACTAGCGCATGGTCTTGGCCGTTGGACCACCCTTATACGACGTTCGTGCTACTACATAGTTTTAATTACCTTCTCCCCGTTGGTTAAACAAAAGACATGAGGGGTGACTGCGACCTCCCTAATCTATCTATAAATATTTACTTAAGTAGGGTGGTTTGGTTCATAGAGGCCTACTTCCATTCCGAGTTTGAAAATTATAGCTTAATATTCAAGGGAGTTAGGCGGTCTTGAAAGTTGAGCCTTTTTCCCGCCAATTTATTTTATTTAATTTTTTAATCCATTGTGCGTTCTTCTGCAAAGAAAGGCAATTGGTTTTATACATAGAACACCTTTGCTATGCTATACTGTCGTGAAAATATCGTAAAACAAGTTTAGAAAAATAATATAATTTAAACAAACTACTTTTCCGGGTTTTTTTCCAGTTTTTAAGCATTATTTGAATTTTCCCGTACAGAAAAAAATATTTTTTATATATAGAATCCCTTAAAACATCGATAAACACGTTAAATAAATAATATAATGCTAAATAAACAAAAGAAAAAAAATTTAAAAATTGACCACAGCCGAGGTTCGAACCCGGTCCGTCATGCTCCAATCGTAAGTCACTAGCGCATGGTCTTAGACGCTGGACCACGCTTATACGACGTTCGTGCTACTGCATAGCTTTAATTACCCTCTCCCCGTTAGTTAAACAAAAGATATGAGGGGTGACTGCAACCTCCCTAATCTATCTATAAATATTTACTTAAGTAGGGTGGTTTGGATCATAGAGGCCTACTTCCATTCCGAGTTTGAAAATTATAGCTTAATATTCAAGGGAATTAGACGGTCTTGAAATTTGAGCCTTTTTCCCGCCAATTTATTTAATTAATTTTATAATCCATTGTGCGTTCTTCTGCAAAGAAAGACAATTGGTTTTATTCATAGAACACCTTTGCTATGCTAAACTGTAGAGAAAATATCGTAAAACAAGTTTAGAAAAATAATATAATTTAAACAAACTACTTTTCCGGGTTTTTTCCAGTTTTTAAGCATTATTTGAATTTTCCCGAACAGAAAAAAATATTTTTTATATATAGAATCCCTTAAAACATCGATAAACACGTTAAATAAATAATATAAACAAAAGGAAAAAAAATTTAAAAATTAACCCCAGCCGAGGTTCGAACCCGGTCCCCCACGCTCCAATCGTAATTTAC
Organism: Parasteatoda tepidariorum; assembly: GCF_982258835.1. NCBI lineage: Eukaryota > Metazoa > Arthropoda > Arachnida > Araneae > Theridiidae > Parasteatoda > Parasteatoda tepidariorum. The sequence goes on from NC_141756.1 coordinate 126,984,201, forward strand.
TAGCGCATGGTCTTGGCCGTTGGACAACGCTTATACGACGTTCGTGCTACTAAATAGCTTTAATTACCCTCTCCCCGTTAGTTAAACAAAAGACATGAGGGGTGACTGCGACCTCCCTAATCTATTTATAAATAATTACTTAAGTAGGGTGGTTTGGTTCATAGAGGCCTACTTCCATTCCGAGTTTGAAAATTATAGCTTAATATTCAAGGGAGTTAGGCGGTCTTGAAATTTGAGCCTTTCTCCCGCCAATTTATTTTATTTAATTTTTTAATCCATTGTGCGTTCTTCTGCAAAGAAAGACAATTGGTTTCATACATAGAACACCTTTGCTATGCTAAACTGTCGCGAAAATATCGTAAAACAAGTTTAGAAAAATTATATAATTTAAAAAAACTACTTTTCCGGGTTTTTTCCAGTTTTTAAGCATTATTTGAATTTTCCCTAACAGAAAAAAATATTTTTTATATAGAGAGTCCCTTAAAACATCGATAAACACGTTAAATAAATAATATAATGCAAAATAAACAAATGAAAAAAAAAATTAAAAATTGACAACAGCCGAGGTTCGAACCCGGTCCCCCACGCTCCAATCGTAAGTCACTAGCGCATGGTCTTAGCCGTTGGACCACGCTTATACGACGTTCGCGCTACGGCATAGCTTTAATTACCCTCTCCCCGTTAGTTAAACAAAAGAAATGAGGGGTGACTGCGACCTCCCTAATCTATCTATAAATATTTACTTAAGTAGGGTGGTTTGGTTCATAGAGGCCTACTTCCATTCCGAGTTTGAAAATTATAGCTTAATATTCCAGGGAGTTAGACGGTCTTGAAATTTGAGCCTTTTTCCCGCCAATTTATTTTATTTAATTTTTTAATCCATTGTGCGTTCTTCTGTAAAGAAAGACAATTGGTTTTATACATAGAACACCTTTGCTATGCTAAACTGTCCTGAAAATATCGTAAAACAAGTTTAGAAAAATAATATAATTTAAACAAACTACTTTTCCGGGTTTTTTCCAGTTTTTAAGCATTATTTGAATTTTCCCGAACAAAAAAAAATATTTTTTACATATAGAATCCCTTAAAACATCGATAAACACGTTAAATAAATAATATAATGCAAAATAAAGAAAAGAAAAAAAAATTAAAAATTTACTACAGCCGAGGTTCGAACCCGGTCCCCCACGCTCCAATCGTAAGTCACTAGCGCATGGTCTAAGCCGTTGGACCACGCTTTTACGACGTTCGCGCTACGGCATAGCTTTAATTACCCTCTCCCCGTTAGTTAAACAAAAGAAATGAGGGGTGACTGCGACCTCCCTAATCTATCTATAAATATTTACTTAAGTAGGGTGGTTTGGTTCATAGAGGCCTACTTCCATTCCAAGTTTGAAAATTATAGTTCAATATTCAAGGGAGTTAGACGGTCTTGAAATTTGAGCCTTTTTCCCGCCAATTTATTTTATTTAATTTTTTAATCCATTGTGCGTTCTTCAGCAAAGAAAGACATTTGGTTTTATACATAGAACACCTTTGCTATGCTAAACTGAAGTGAAAATATCGTAAAACAAGTTTAGAAAAATAATATAATTTAAACAAACTACTTTTCCGGGTTTTTTCCTGTTTTTTAGCATTATTTGAATTTTCCCGAACAGAAAAAAATATTTTTTATATATAGAATCCCTTAAAACATCGATAAACACGTTAAATAAATAATATAAACAAAAGAAAAAAAATTTAAAAGCCGAGGTTCGAACCCGGTCCCCCACGCTCCAATCGTAAGTCACTAGCGCATGGTCTTGGCCGTTGGACAACGCTTATACGACGTTCGTGCTACTAAATAGCTTTAATTACCCTCTCCCCGTTAGTTAAACAAAAGACATGAGGGGTGACTGCGACCTCCCTAATCTATTTATAAATAATTACTTAAGTAGGGTGGTTTGGTTCATAGAGGCCTACTTCTATTCCGAGTTTGAAAATTATAGTTCAATATTCAAGGGAGTTAGACGGTCTTGAAATTTGAGCCTTTTTCCCGCCAATTTATTTTATTTAATTTTTTAATCCGTTTAGCGTTCTTCTGCAAAGAAAGACAATTGGTTTTACACATAGAACACCTTTGCTATGCTAAACTGCCATGAAAATATCGTAAAACAAGTTTAGAAAAATAATATAATTTAAACAAACTACTTTTCCGGGTTTTTTCCAGTTTTTTAGCATTATTTGAATTTTCCCGAACAGAAAAAAATATTTTTTATATATAGAATCCCTTAAAACATCGATAAACACGTTAAATAAATAATATAATGCAAAATAAACAAAAGAAAAAAAATTAAAAATTGACCACAGCCGAGGCTCGACCCCGGTCCCCCACGCTCCAATCGTAAGTCTCTAGCGCATGGTCTTAGCCGTTGGACCACGCTTATACGACGATCGCGCTACTACGTAGCTTTAAATACCCTCTCCCCGTTAGTTAAACAAAAGACATGAGGGGTGACTGCGACCTCCCTAATCTATCTATAAATATTTACATAAGAAGGGTGGTTTGGTTCATAGAGGCCTACTTCCATTCCGAGTTTGAAAATTATAGCTTAATATTCAAGGGAGTTAGGAGGTTTTGAAATTTGAGCCTTTTTCCCGCCAATTTATTTTATTTAATTTTTTAATCCATTGTGCGCTCTTCAGCAAAGAAAGACAATTGGTTTTATACATAGAACACCTTTGCTATGCTAAACTGTAGAGAAAATATCGTAAAACCAGTTTAGAAAAATAATATAATTTAAACAAACTACTTTTCCGGGTTTTTTCCAGTTTTTAAGCATTATTTGAATTTTCCCGAACAGAAAAAAATATTTTTTATATATAGAATCCCTTAAAACATCGATAAACACGTTAAATAAATAATATAAACAAAAGGAAAAAAAATTTAAAAATTAACCCCAGCCGAGGTTCGAACCCGGTCCCCCACGCTCCAATCGTAAGTCACTAGCGCATGGTCTTGGCTGTTGGACAACGCTTATACGACGTTCGTGCTACTAAATAGCTTTAATTACCCTCTCCCCGTTAGTTAAACAAAAGACATGAGGGGTGACTGCGACCTCCCTAATCTATTTATAAATAATTACTTAAGTAGGGTGGTTTGGTTCATAGAGGCCTACTTCCATTCCGAGTTTGAAAATTATAGCTTAATATTCAAGGGAGTTAGGTGGTCTTGAAATTTGAGCCTTTCTTCCGCCAATTTATTTTATTTAATTTTTTAATCCATTGTGCGTTCTTCTGCAAAGAAAGACAATTGGTTTCATACATAGAACACCTTTGCTATGCTAAACTGTCGCGAAAATATCGTAAAACAAGTTTAGAAAAATTATATAATTTAAAAAAACTACTTTTCCGGGTTTTTTCCAGTTTTTAAGCATTATTTGAATTTTCCCGAACAGAAAAAAATATTTTTTATATAGAGAGTCCCTTAAAACATAGATAAACACGTTAAATAAATAATATAATGCAAAATAAACAAATGAAAAAAAAAATTAAAAATTGACAACAGCCGAGGTTCGAACCCGGTCCCCCACGCTCCAGTCGTAAGTCACTAGCGCATGGTCTTAGCCGTTGGACCACGCTTATACGACGTTCGCGCTACGGCATAGCTTTAATTACCCTCTCCCCGTTAGTTAAACAAAAGAAATGAGGGGTGACTGCGACCTCCCTAATCTATCTATAAATATTTACTTAAGTAGGGTGGTTTGGTTCATAGAGGCCTACTTCCATTCCGAGTTTGAAAATTATAGCTTAATATTCCAGGGAGTTAGACGGTCTTGAAATTTGAGCCTTTTTCCCGCCAATTTATTTTATTTAATTTTTTAATCCATTGTGCGTTCTTCTGTAAAGAAAGACAATTGGTTTTATACATAGAACACCTTTGCTATGCTAAACTGTCCTGAAAATATCGTAAAACAAGTTTAGAAAAATAATATAATTTAAACAAACTACTTTTCCGGGTTTTTTCCAGTTTTTAAGCATTATTTGAATTTTCCCGAACAAAAAAAAATATTTTTTACATATAGAATCCCTTAAAACATCGATAAACACGTTAAATAAATAATATAATGCAAAATAAAGAAAAGAAAAAAAAATTAAAAATTTACTACAGCCGAGGTTCGAACCCGGTCCCCCACGCTCCAATCGTAAGTCACTAGCGCATGGTCTAAGCCGTTGGACCACGCTTTTACGACGTTCGCGCTACGGCATAGCTTTAATTACCCTCTCCCCGTTAGTTAAACAAAAGAAATGAGGGGTGACTGCGACCTCCCTAATCTATCTATAAATATTTACTTAAGTAGGGTGGTTTGGTTCATAGAGGCCTACTTCCATTCCGAGTTTGAAAATTATAGTTCAATATTCAAGGGAGTTAGACGGTCTTGAAATTTGAGCCTTTTTCCCGCCAATTTATTTAATTTAATTTTTTAATCCATTGTGCGTTCTTCAGCAAAGAAAGACATTTGGTTTTATACATAGAACACCTTTGCTATGCTAAACTGAAGTGAAAATATCGTAAAACAAGTTTAGAAAAATAATATAATTTAAACAAACTACTTTTCCGGGTTTTTTCCTGTTTTTTAGCATTATTTGAATTTTCCCGAACAGAAAAAAATATTTTTTATATATAGAATCCCTTAAAACATCGATAAACACGTTAAATAAATAATATAAACAAAAGAAAAAAAATTTAAAAGCCGAGGTTCGAACCCGGTCCCCCACGCTCCAATCGTAAGTCACTAGCGCATGGTCTTGGCCGTTGGACAACGCTTATACGACGTTCGTCCTACTAAATAGCTTTAATTACCCTCTCCCCGTTAGTTAAACAAAAGACATGAGGGGTGACTGTGACCTCCCTAATCTATTTATATATAATTACTTAAGTAGGGTGGTTTGGTTCATAGAGGCCTACTTCTATTCCGAGTTTGAAAATTATAGTTCAATATTCAAGGGAGTTAGACAGTCTTGAAATTTGAGCCTTTTTCCCGCCAATTTATTTTATTTAATTTTTTAATCCATTTAGCGTTCTTCTGCAAAGAAAGACAGTTGGTTTTATACATAGAACACCTTTGCCATGCTAAGCTGTCATGAAAATATCGTAAAACAAGTTTAGAAAAATAATATAATTTAAACAAACTACTTTTCCGGGTTTTTTCCAGTTTTTTAGCATTATTTGAATTTTCCCGAACAGAAAAAAATATTTTTTATATATAGAATCCCTTAAAACATCGGTAAACACGTTAAATAAATAATATAATGCAAAATAAACAGAAGAAAAAAAATTAAAAATTGACCACAGCCGAGGCTCGAACCCGGTCCCCCACGCTCCAATCGTAAGTCTCTAGCGCATGGTCTTAGCCGTTGGACCACGCTTATACGACGATTGTGCTACTACGTAGCTTTAAATACCCTCTCCCCGTTAGTTAAACAAAAGACATGAGGGGTGACTGCGACCTCCCTATTCTATCTATAAATATTTACATAAGTAGGGTGGTTTGGTTCATAGAGGCCTACTTCCATTCCGAGTTTGAAAATTATAGCTTAATATTCAAGGGAGTTAGACGGTCTTGAAATTTGAGCCTTTTTCCCGCCAATTTATTTTATTTAATTTTTTAATCCATTGTGCGTTCTTCTGTAAAGAAAGACAATTGGTTTTATACATAGAACACCTTTGCTATGCTAAACTGTCCTGAAAATATCGTAAAACAAGTTTAGAAAAATAATATAATTTAAACAAACTACTTTTCCGGGATTTTTCCAGTTTTTAAGCATTATTTGAATTTTCCCGAACAGAAAAAAATATTTTTTATATATAGAATCCCTTAAAACATCGATAAACACGTTAAATAAATAATATAATGCAAAATAAACAAAAGAAAAAAAATTAAAAATTGACCACAGCCGAGGCTCGAACCCGGTCCCCCACGCACCAATCGTAAGTCACTAGCGCATGGTCTTAGCCGTTGGACCACGCTTATACGACGATCGTGCTACTACGTAGCTTTAATTACCCTCTCCCCGTTAGTTAAACAAAGCACATGAGGGGTGACTGCGACCTCCCTAATCTATCTATAAATATTTACTTAAGTAGGGTGGTTTGGTTCATAGAGGCCTACTTCCATTCCGAGTTTGAAAATTATAGCTTAATATTTAAGGGAGTTAAGCGGTCTTAAAATTTGAGCCTTTTTCCCGCCAATTTATTTTATTTAATTTTTTAATCCATTGTGCGTTCTTCTGCAAAGAAAGACAATTGGTTTTATACATAGAACACCTTTGCTATGCTAAACTGTCGTGAAAATATCGTAAAACAAGTTTAGAAAAATAATATAATTTAAACAAACTACTTTTTCGGGTTTTTTCCAGTTTTTAAGCATTATTTGAATTTTCCCGAACAGAAAAAAATATTTTTTATATATAGAGTCCCTTAAAACATCGATAAACACGTTAAATAAATAATATAATGCAAAATAAACAAAAGAAAAAAAAAATTAAAAATTGACCACAGCCGAGGCTCGAACCCGGTCCCCCACGCTCCAATCGTAAGTCACTAGCGCATGGTCTTAGCCGTTGGACCACGCTTATACGACGTTCGTGCTACTACATAGCTTTAATTACCCTCTCCCCGTTAGTTAAACAAAAGACATGAGGGGTGACTGCGACCTCCCTAATCTATCTATAAATATTTACTTAAGTAGGGTGATTTGGTTCATAGAGGCCTACTTCCATTCCGAGTTTGAAAGTTATAGCTTAATATTCAAGGGAGTTAGGCGGTCTTGAAATTTGAGCCTTTTTCCCGCCATTTTATTTTATTTAATTTTTTAATCCATTTAGCGTTCTTCTGCAAAGAAAGACAATTGGTTTTACACATAGAACACCTTTGCTATGCTAAACTGCCATGAAAATATCGTAAAACAAGTTTAGAAAAATAATATAATTTAAACAAACTACTTTTCCGGGTTTTTTCCAGTTTTTTAGCATTATTTGAATTTTCCCGAACAGAAAAAAATATTTTTTATATATAGAATCCCTTAAAACATCGATAAACACGTTAAATAAATAATATAATGCAAAATAAACAAAAGAAAAAAAATTAAAAATTGACCACAGCCGAGGCTCGACCCCGGTCCCCCACGCTCCAATCGTAAGTCTCTAGCGCATGGTCTTAGCCGTGGGACCACGCTTATACGACGATCGCGCTACTACGTAGCTTTAAATACCCTCTCCCCGTTAGTTAAACAAAAGACATGAGGGGTGACTGCGACCTCCCTAATCTATCTATAAATATTTACATAAGAAGGGTGGTTTGGTTCATAGAGGCCTACTTCCATTCCGAGTTTGAAAATTATAGCTTAATATTCAAGGGAGTTAGGAGGTTTTGAAATTTGAGTCTTTTTCCCGCCAATTTATTTTATTTAATTTTTTAATCCATTGTGCGCTCTTCAGCAAAGAAAGACAATTGGTTTTATACATAGAACACCTTTGCTATGCTAAACTGTAGAGAAAATATCGTAAAACAAGTTTAGAAAAATAATATAATTTAAACAAACTACTTTTCCGGGTTTTTTCCAGTTTTTAAGCATTATTTGAATTTTCCCGAACAGAAAAAAATATTTTTTATATATAGAATCCCTTAAAACATCGATAAACACGTTAAATTAATAATATAAACAAAAGGAAAAAAAAATTTAAAAATTAACCCCAGCCGAGGTTCGAACCCGGTCCCCCACGCTCCAATCGTAAGTCACTAGCGCATGGTCTTGGCTGTTGGACAACGCTTATACGACGTTCGTGCTACTAAATAGCTTTAATTACCCTCTCCCCGTTAGTTAAACAAAAGACATGAGGGGTGACTGCGACCTCCCTAATCTATTTATAAATAATTACTTAAGTAGGGTGGTTTGGTTCATAGAGGCCTACTTCCATTCCGAGTTTGAAAATTATAGCTTAATATTCAAGGGAGTTAGGTGGTCTTGAAATTTGAGCCTTTCTCCCGCCAATTTATTTTATTTAATTTTTTAATCCATTGTGCGTTCTTCTGCAAAGAAAGGCAATTGGTTTCATACATAGAACACCTTTGCTATGCTAAACTGTCGCGAAAATATCGTAAAACAAGTTTAGAAAAATTATATAATTTAAAAAAACTACTTTTCCGGGTTTTTTCCAGTTTTGAAGCATTATTTGAATTTTCCCGAACAGAAAAAAATATTTTTTACATATAGAATCCTTTAAAACATCGATAAACACGTTAAATAAATAATATAATGCAAAATAAAGAAAAGAAAAAAAAATTAAAAATTTACTACAGCCGAGGTTCGAACCCGGTCCCCCAGGCTCCAATCGTAAGTCACTAGCGCATGGTCTTAGCCGTTGGACCACGCTTTTACGACGTTCGCGCTACGGCATAGCTTTAATTACCCTCTCCCCGTTAGTTAAACAAAAGAAATGAGGGGTGACTGCGACCTCCCTAATCTATCTATAAATATTTACTTAAGTAGGGTGGTTTGGTTCATAGAGGCCTACTTCCATTCCGAGTTTGAAAATTATAGTTCAATATTCAAGGGAGTTAGACGGTCTTGAAATTTGAGCCTTTTTCCCGCCAATTTATTTTATTTAATTTTTTAATCCATTGTGCGTTCTTCAGCAAAGAAAGACAATTGGTTTTATACATAGAACACCTTTGCTATGCTAAACTGAAGTGAAAATATCGTAAAACAAGTTTAGAAAAATAATATAATTTAAACAAACTACTTTTCCGGGTTTTTTCCAGGTTTTTAGCATTATTTGAATTTTCCCGAACAGAAAAAAATATTTTTTAGATATAGAATCCCTTAAAACATCGATAAACACGTTAAATAAATAATATAAACAAAAGAAAAAAAATTTAAAAGTTAACCCCAGCCGAGGTTCGAACCCGGTCCCCCACGCTCCAATCGTAAGTCACTAGCGCATGGTCTTGGCCGTTGGACAACGCTTATACGACGTTCGTGCTACTAAATAGCTTTAATTACCCTCTCCCCGTTAGTTAAACAGAAGACATGAGGGGTGACTGCGACCTCCCTAATCTATTTATATATAATTACTTAAGTAGGGTGGTTTGGTTCATAGAGGCCTACTTCTATTCCGAGTTTGAAAATTATAGTTCAATATTCAAGGGAGTTAGACAGTCTTGAAATTTGAGCCTTTTTCCCGCCAATTTATTTTATTTAATTTTTTAATCCATTTAGCGTTCTTCTGCAAAGAAAGACAATTGGTTTTATACATAGAACACCTTTGCTATGCTAAACTGTCGTGAAAATATCGTAAAACAAGTTTAGAAAAATAATATAATTTAAACAAACTACTTTTTCGGGTTTTTTCCAGTTTTTAAGCATTATTTGAATTTTCCCGAACAGAAAAAAATATTTTTTATATATAGAGTCCCTTAAAACATCGATAAACACGTTAAATAAATAATATAATGCAAAATAAACAAAAGAAAAAAAAATTAAAAATTGACCACAGCCGAGGCTCGAACCCGGTCCCCCACGCTCCAATCGTAAGTCACTAGCGCATGGTCTTAGCCGTTGGACCACGCTTATACGACGTTCGTGCTACTACATAGCTTTAATTACCCTCTCCCCGTTAGTTAAACAAAAGACATGAGGGGAGACTGCGACCTCCCTAATCTATCTATAAATATTTACTTAAGTAGGGTGATTTGGTTCATAGAGGCCTACTTCCATTCCGAGTTTGAAAGTTATAGCTTAATATTCAAGGGAGTTAGGCGGTCTTGAAATTTGAGCCTTTTTCCCGCCATTTTATTTTATTTAATTTTTTAATCCATTGTGCGTTCTTTTGCAAAGAAAGACAATTTGTTTTATACATAGAACACCTTTGCTATGCTAAACTGTCGTGAAAATATCGTAAAACAAGTTTAGAAAAATAATATAATTTAAACAAACTACTTTTCCGGGATTTTTGCAGTTTATAAGCATTATTTGTATTTTCCCGAACAGAAAAAAATATTTTTTATACATACAATCCCTTAAAACATCGATAAACACGTTAAATAAATAATATAATGCAAAATGAACAAAAGAAAAAAAATTAAAAATTGACCACAGCCGAGGTTCGAACCCGGTCCCCCACGCACCAATCGTAAGTTACTAGCGCATGGTCTTAGCCGTTGGACCACGCTTATACGACGTTCGTGCTACTACATAGCTTTAATTACCCTCTCCCCGTTAGTTAAACAAAAGACATGAGGGTGACTGCGACCTCCCTAATCTATCTATAAATATTTACTTAAGTTGGGTGGTTTGGTTCATAGAAGCCTACTTCCATTCCGAGTTTGAAAATTATAGCTTAATATTCAAGGGAGTTAGGCGGTCTTGAAATTTGAGCCTTTTTCCCGCCAATTTATTTTATTTAATTTTTTAATCCATTGTGCGTTCTTCTGCAAAGAAAGACAATTGGTTTTATACATAAAACACCTTTGCTATGCTAAACTGTCGTGAAAATATCGTAAAACAAGTTTAGAAAAATAATATATATTTAAACAAACTACTTTTCCGGGTTTTTTCCAGTTTTTGAGCATTATTTGAATTTTCCCGAACAGAAAAAAATATTTTTTATATATAGAGTCCCTTAAAACATCGATAAACACGTTAACTAAATAATATAATGCAAATTAATCAAATGAAAAAAAAATTTAAAAATTGACAACAGCCGAGGTTCGAACCCGGTCCCCCACGCTCCTATCGTAAGTTACTAGCGCATGGTCTTAGCCGTTGGACCACGCTTATACGACGTTCGTGCTACTGCATAGCTTTAATTACCCTCTCCCCGTTAGTTAAACAAAAGAAATGAGGGGTGACTGCGACCTCCCTAATCTATCTATAAATATTTACTTAAGTAGGGTGGTTTGGTTCATAGAGGCCTACTTCCATTCCGAGTTTGAAAATTATAGCTTAATATTCCAGGGAGTTAGACGGTCTTGAAATTTGAGCCTTTTTCCCGCCAATTTATTTTATTTAATTTTTTAATCCATTGTGCGTTCTTCTGTAAAGAAAGACAATTGGTTTTATACATAGAACACCTTTGCTATGCTAAACTGTCCTGAAAATATCGTAAAACAAGTTTAGAAAAATAATATAATTTAAACAAACTACTTTTCCGGGTTTTTTTCCAGTTTTGAAGCATTATTTGAATTTTCCCGAACAGAAAAAAATATTTTTTACATATAGAATCCCTTAAAACATCGATAAACACGTTAAATAAATAATATAATGCAAAATAAAGAAAAGAAAAAAAAATTAAAAATTTACTACAGCCGAGGTTCGAACCCGGTCCCCCACGCTCCAATCGTAAGTCACTAGCGCATGGTCTTAGCCGTTGGACCACGCTTTTACGACGTTCGCGCTACGGCATAGCTTTAATTACCCTCTCCCCGTTAGTTAAACAAAAGAAATGAGGGGTGACTGCGACCTCCCTAATCTATCTATAAATATTTACTTAAGTAGGGTGGTTTGGTTCATAGAGGCCTACTTCCATTCCGAGTTTGAAAATTATAGCTTAATATTTAAGGGAGTTAGGCGGTCTTAAAATTTGAGCCTTTTTCGCGCCAATTTATTTTATTTAATTTTTTAATCCATTGTGCGTTCTTCTGCAAAGAAAGACAATTGGTTTTATACATAGAACACCTTTGCTATGCTAAACTGTCGTGAAAATATCGTAAAACAAGTTTAGAAAAATAATATAATTTAAACAAACTACTTTTTCGGGTTTTTTCCAGTTTTTAAGCATTATTTGAATTTTCCCGAACAGAAAAAAATATTTTTTATATATAGAGTCCCTTAAAACATCGATAAACACGTTAACTAATAATATAATGCAAAATAAACAAATGAAAAAAAAATTTAAAAATTAACAACAGCCGAGGTTCGAATGCGGTCCCCCACGCTCCAATCGTAAGTCACTAGCGCATGGTCTTGGCTGTTGGACAACGCTTATACGACGTTCGTGCTACTAAATAGCTTTAATTACCCTCTCCCCGTTAGTTAAACAAAAGACATGAGGGGTGACTGCGACCTCCCTAATCTATTTATAAATAATTACTTAAGTAGGGTGGTTTGGTTCATAGAGGCCTACTTCCATTCCGAGTTTGAAAATTATAGCTTAATATTCAAGGGAGTTAGGTGGTCTTGAAATTTGAGCCTTTCTCCCGCCAATTTATTTTATTTAATTTTTTAATCCATTGTGCGTTCTTCTGCAAAGAAAGACAATTGGTTTCATACATAGAACACCTTTGCTATGCTAAACTGTCGCGAAAATATCGTAAAACAAGTTTAGAAAAATTATATAATTTAAAAAAAACTACTTTTCCGGGTTTTTTCCAGTTTTTAAGCATTATTTGAATTTTCCCGAACAGAAAAAATATTTTTTATATAGAGAGTCCCTTAAAACATCGATAAACACGTTAAATAAATAATATAATGCAAAATAAACAAATGAAAAAAAAAATTAAAAATTGACAACAGCCGAGGTTCGAACCCGGTCCCCCACGCTCCAGTCGTAAGTCACTAGCGCATGGTCTTAGCCGTTGGACCACGCTTTTACGACGTTCGCGCTACGGCATAGCTTTAATTACCCTCTCCCCGTTAGTTAAACAAAAGAAATGAGGGGTGACTGCGACCTCCCTAATCTATCTATAAATATTTACTTAAGTAGGGTGGTTTGGTTCATAGAGGCCTACTTCCATTCCGAGTTTGAAAATTATAGCTTAATATTTAAGGGAGTTAGGCGGTCTTAAAATTTGAGCCTTTTTCGCGCCAATTTATTTTATTTAATTTTTTAATCCATTGTGCGTTCTTCTGCAAAGAAAGACAATTGGTTTTATACATAGAACACCTTTGCTATGCTAAACTGTCGTGAAAATATCGTAAAACAAGTTTAGAAAAATAATATAATTTTAACAAACTACTTTTTCGGGTTTTTTCCAGTTTTTAAGCATTATTTGAATTTTCCCGAACAGAAAAAAATATTTTTTATATATAGAGTCCCTTAAAACATCGATAAACACGTTAAATAAATAATATAATGCAAAATAAACAAAAGAAAAAAAAATTAAAAGTTGACCAATGCCGAGGCTCGAACCCGGTCCCCCACGCTCCAATCGTAAGTCACTAGCGCATGGTCTTAGCCGTTGGACCACGCTTATACGACGTTCGTGCTACTACATAGCTTTAATTACCCTCTCCCCGTTAGTTAAACAAAAGACATGAGGGGTGACTGCGACCTCCCTAATCTATCTATAAATATTTACTTAAGTAGGGTGATTTGGTTCATAGAGGCCTACTTCCATTCCGAGTTTGAAAGTTATAGCTTAATATTCAAGGGAGTTAGGCGGTCTTGAAATTTGAGCCTTTTTCCCGCCATTTTATTTTATTTAATTTTTTAATCCATTGTGCGTTCTTTTGCAAAGAAAGACAATTTGTTTTATACATAGAACACCTTTGCTATGCTAAACTGTCGTGAAAATATCGTAAAACAAGTTTAGAAAAATAATATAATTTAAACAAACTACTTTTCCGGGATTTTTGCAGTTTTTAAGCATTATTTGTATTTTCCCGAACAGAAAAAAATATTTTTTATATATACAATCCCTTAAAACATCGATAAACACGTTAAATAAATAATATAATGCAAAATGAACAAAAGAAAAAAAATTAAAAATTGACCACTGCCGAGGTTCGAACACGGTCCCCCACGCACCAATCGTAAGTTACTAGCGCATGGTCTTAGCCGTTGGACCACGCTTATACGACGTTCGTGCTACTACATAGCTTTAATTACCCTCTCCCCGTTAGTTAATCAAAAGACATGAGGGGTGACTGCGACCTCCCTAATCTATCTATAAATATTTACTTAAGTTGGGTGGTTTGGTTCATAGAGGCCTACTTCCATTCCGAGTTTGAAAATTATAGCTTAATATTCAAGGGAGTTAGGCGGTCTTGAAATTTGAGCCTTTTCCCCGCCAATTTATTTTATTTAATTTTTTAATCCATTGTGCGTTCTTCTGCAAAGAAAGACAATTGGTTTTATACATAGAACACCTTTGCTATGCTAAACTGTCGTGAAAATATCGTAAAACAAATTTAGAAAAATAATATAATTTAAACAAACTACTTTTCCGGGTTTTTTCCAGTTTTTAAGCATTATTTGAATTTTCCCGAACAGAAAAAAATATTTTTTATATATAGAGTCCCTTAAAACATCGATAAACACGTTAACTAATAATATAATGCAAAATAAACAAATGAAAAAAAAATTTAAAAATTAACAACTGCCGAGGTTCGAACCCGGTCCCCCACGCTCCAATCGTAAGTCACTAGCGCATGGTCTTGGCTGTTGGACAACGCTTATACGACGTTCGTGCTACTAAATAGCTTTAATTACCCTCTCCCCGTTAGTTAAACAAAAGACATGAGGGGTGACTGCGACCTCCCTAATCTATTTATAAATAATTACTTAAGTAGGGTGGTTTGGTTCATAGAGGCCTACTTCCATTCCGAGTTTGAAAATTATAGCTTAATATTCAAGGGAGTTAGGTGGTCTTGAAATTTGAGCCTTTCTCCCGCCAATTTATTTTATTTAATTTTTTAATCCATTGTGCGTTCTTCTGCAAAGAAAGACAATTGGTTTTATACATAAAACACCTTTGCTATGCTAAACTGTCGCGAAAATATCGTAAAACAAGTTTAGAAAAATTATATAATTTAAAAAAACTACTTTTCCGGGTTTTTTCCAGTTTTTAAGCATTATTTGAATTTTCCCGAACAGAAAAAAATATTTTTTATATAGAGAGTCCCTTAAAACATCGATAAACACGTTAAATAAATAATATAATGCAAAATAAACAAATGAAAAAAAAAATTAAAAATTGACAACAGCCGAGGTTCGAACCCGGTCCCCCACGCTCCAGTCGTAAGTCACTAGCGCATGGTCTTAGCCGTTGGACCACGCTTATACGACGTTCGCACTACGGCATAGCTTTAATTACCCTCTCCCCGTTAGTTAAACAAAAGAAATGAGGGGTGACTGCGACCTCCCTAATCTATCTATAAATATTTACTTAAGTAGGGTGGTTTGGTTCATAGAGGCCTACTTCCATTCCGAGTTTGAAAATTATAGCTTAATATTCCAGGGAGTTAGACGGTCTTGAAATTTGAGCCTTTTTCCCGCCAATTTATTTTATTTAATTTTTTAATCCATTGTGCGTTCTTCTGTAAAGAAAGACAATTGGTTTTATACATAGAACACCTTTGCTATGCTAAACTGTCCTGAAAATATCGTAAAACAAGTTTAGAAAAATAATATAATTTAAACAAACTACTTTTCCGGGTTTTTTTCCAATTTTGAAGCATTATTTGAATTTTCCCGAACAGAAAAAAATATTTTTTACATATAGAATCCCTTAAAACATCGATAAACACGTTAAATAAATAATATAATGCAAAATAAAGAAAAGAAAAAAAAATTAAAAATTTACTACAGCCGAGGTTCGAACCCGGTCCCCCACGCTCCAATCGTAAGTCACTAGCGCATGGTCTTAGCCGTTGGACCACGCTTTTACGACGTTCGCGCTACGGCATAGCTTTAATTACCCTCTCCCCGTTAGTTAAACAAAAGAAATGAGGGGTGACTGCGACCTCCCTAATCTATCTATAAATATTTACTTAAGTAGGGTGGTTTGGTTCATAGAGGCCTACTTCCATTCCGAGTTTGAAAATTATAGTTCAATATTCAAGGGAGTTAGACGGTCTTGAAATTTGAGCCTTTTTCCCGCCAATTTATTTTATTTAATTTTTTAATCCATTGTGCGTTCTTCAGCAAAGAAAGACAATTGGTTTTATACATAGAACACCTTTGCTATGCTAAACTGAAGTGAAAATATCGTAAAACAAGTTTAGAAAAATAATATAATTTCAACAAACTACTTTTCCGGGTTTTTTCCAGGTTTTTAGCATTATTTGAATTTTCCCGAACAGAAAAAAATATTTTTTATATATAGAATCCCTTAAAACATCGATAAACACGTTAAATAAATAATATAATGCAAAATAAACAAAAGAAAAAAAATTAAAAATTGACCACAGCCGAGGCTCGAACCCGGTCCCCCACGCTCCAATCGTAAGTCACTAGCGCATGGTCTTAGCCGTTGGACCACGCTTATACGACGATCGTGCTACTACGTAGCTTTAATTACCCTCTCCCCGTTAGTTAAACAAAGCACATGAGGGGTGACTGCGACCTCCCTAATCTATGTATAAATATTTACTTAAGTAGGGTGGTTTGGTTCATAGAGGCCTACTTCCATTCCGAGTTTGAAAATTATAGCTTAATATTTAAGGGAGTTAGGCGGTCTTAAAATTTGAGCCTTTTTCCCGCCAATTTATTTTATTTAATTTTTTTATCCATTGTGCGTTCTTCTGCAAAGAAAGACAATTGGTTTTATACATAGAACACCTTTGCTATGCTAAACTGTCGAGAAAATATCGTAAAACAAGTTTAGAAAAATAATATAATTTAAACAAACTACTTTTTCGGGTTTTTTCCAGTTTTTAAGCATTATTTGAATTTTCCCGAACAGAAAAAAATATTTTTTATATATAGAGTCCCTTAAAACATCGATAAACACGTTAAATAAATAATATAATGCAAAATAAACAAAAGAAAAAAAAATTAAAAATTGACCACAGCCGACGCTCGAACCCGGTCCCCCACGCTCCAATCGTAAGTCACTAGCGCATGGTCTTAGCCGTTGGACCACGCTTATACGACATTCGTGCTACTACATAGCTTTAATTACCCTCTCCCCGTTAGTTAAACAAAAGACATGAGGGGTGACTGCGATCTCCCTAATCTATCTATAAATATTTACTTAAGTAGGGTGATTTGGTTCATAGAGGCCTACTTCCATTCCGAGTTTGAAAGTTATAGCTTAATATTCAAGGGAGTTAGGCGGTCTTGAAATTTGAGCCTTTTTCCCGCCATTTTATTTTATTTAATTTTTTAATCCATTGTGCGTTCTTTTGCAAAGAAAGACAATTTGTTTTATACATAGAACACCTTTGCTATGCTAAACTGTCGTGAAAATATCGTAAAACAAGTTTAGAAAAATAATATAATTTAAACAAACTACTTTTCCAGGATTTTTGCAGTTTTTAAGCATTATTTGTATTTTCCCGAACAGAAAAAAATATTTTTTATATATACAATCCCTTAAAACATCGATAAACACGTTAAATAAATAATATAATGCAAAATGAACAAAAGAAAAAAAATTAAAAATTGACCACAGCCGAGGTTCGAACCCGGTCCCCCACGCAACAATCGTAAGTTACTAGCGCATGGTCTTAGCCGTTGGACCACGCTTATACGACGTTCGTGCTACTACATAGCTTTAATTACCCTCTCCCCGTTAGTTAAACAAAAGACATGAGGGGTGACTGCGACCTCCCTAATCTATCTATAAATATTTACTTAAGTTGGGTGGTTTGGTTCATAGAGGCCTACTTCCATTCCGAGTTTGAAAATTATAGCTTAATATTCAAGGGAGTTAGGCGGTCTTGAAATTTGAGCCTTCTTCCCGCCAATTTATTTTATTTAATTTTTTAATCCATTGTGCGTTCTTCTGCAAAGAAAGACAATTGGTTTTATACATAGAACACCTTTGCTATGCTAAACTGTCGTGAAAATATCGTAAAACAAGTTTAGAAAAATAATATAATTTAAACAAACTACTTTTCCGGGGTTTTTCCTGTTTTTAAGCATTATTTAAAAATTCCCGAACAGAAAAAAATATTTTTTATATATAGAGTCCCTTAAAACATCGATAAACACGTTAAATAAATAATATAATGCAAAATAAACAAATGAAAAAAAAATTTAAAAATTGACAACAGCCTAGGTTCGAACCCGGTCCCCAACGCTCCAATCGTAAGTCACTAGCGCATGGTCTTAGACGTTGGACCACGCTTATACGACGTTCGTGCTACTGCATAGCTTTAATTACCCTCTCCCCGTTAGTTAAACAAAAGACATGAGGGGTGACTGCGATCTCCCTAATCTATCTATAAATATTTACATAAGTAGGGTGGTTTGGTTCATAGAGGCCTACTTCCATTCCGAGATTGAAAATTATAGCTTAATATTTAAGGGAGTTAGGCGGTCTTGAAATTTGAGCCTTTTTCCCGCCAATTTATTTTATTTAATTTTTAAATCCATTGTGCGTTCTTCTGTAAAGAAAGACAATTGGTTTTATACATAGAACACCTTTGCTATGCTAAACTGTCCTGAAAATATCGTAAAACAAGTTTAGAAAAATAATATAATTTAAACAAACTACTTTTCCGGGATTTTTCCAGTTTTAAAGCATTATTTGAATTTTCCCGAACAGAAAAAAATATTTTTTATATATAGAATCCCTTAAAACATCGATAAACACGTTAAATAAATAATATAATGCAAAATAAACAAAAGAAAAAAAATTAAAAATTGACCACAGCCGAGGCTCGAACCCGGTCCCCCACGCTCCAATCGTAAGTCACTAGCGCATGGTCTTAGCCGTTGGACCACGCTTATACGACGATCGTGCTACTACGTAGCTTTAATTACCCTCTCCCCGTTAGTTAAACAAAGCACATGAGGGGTGACTGCGACCTCCCTAATCTATGTATAAATATTTACTTAAGTAGGGTGGTTTGGTTCATAGAGGCCTACTTCCAATCCGAGTTTGAAAATTATAGCTTAATATTTAAGGGAGTTAGGCGGTCTTAAAATTTGAGCCTTTTTCCCGCCAATTTATTTTATTTAATTTTTTTATCCATTGTGCGTTCTTCTGCAAAGAAAGACAATTGGTTTTATACATAGAACACCTTTGCTATGCTAAACTGTCGTGAAAATATCGTAAAACAAGTTTAGAAAAATAATATAATTTAAACAAACTACTTTTTCGGGTTTTTTCCAGTTTTTAAGCATTATTTGAATTTTCCCGAACAGAAAAAAATATTTTTTATATATAGAGTCCCTTAAAACATCGATAAACACGTTAAATAAATAATATAATGCAAAATAAACAAAATAAAAAAAAAATGAAAATTGACCACAGCCGACGCTCGAACCCGGTCCCCCACGCTCCAATCGTAAGTCACTAGCGCATGGTCTTAGCCGTTGGACCACGCTTATACGACATTCGTGCTACTACATAGCTTTAATTACCCTCTCCCCGTTAGTTAAACAAAAGACATGAGGGGTGACTGCGACCTCCCTAATCTATCTATAAATATTTACTTAAGTAGGGTGATTTGGTTCATAGAGGCCTACTTCCATTCCGAGTTTGAAAATTATAGCTTAATATTCAAGGGAGTTAGGTGGTCTTGAAATTTGAGCCTTTTTCCCGCCAATTTATTTTATTTAATTTTTTAATCCATTGTGCGTTCTTCTGCAAAGAAAGACAATTGGTTTTATACATAGAACACCTTTGCTATGCTAAACTGTCGTGAAAATATCGTAAAACAAGTTTAGAAAAATAATATAATTTAAACAAACTACTTTTCCGGGGTTTTTCCTGTTTTTAAGCATTATTTAAAAATTCCCGAACAGAAAAAAATATTTTTTATATATAGAGTCCCTTAAAACATCGATAAACACGTTAAATAAATAATATAATGCAAAATAAACAAATGAAAAAAAAATTTGAAATTTGACAACAGCCTAGGTTCGAACCCGGTCCCCCACGCTCCAATCGTAAGTCACTAGCGCATGGTCTTAGACGTTGGACCACGCTTATACGACGTTCGTGCTACTGCATAGCTTTAATTACCCTCTCCCCGTTATTTAAACAAAAGACATGAGGGGTGACTGCGATCTCCCTAATCTATCTATAAATATTTACTTAAGTAGGGTGGTTTGGTTCATAGAGGCCTACTTCCATTCCGAGTTTGAAAATTATAGCTTAATATTCCAGGGAGTTAGACGGTCTTGAAATTTGCGCCTTTTTCCCGCCAATTTATTTTATTTAATTTTTTAATCCATTGTGCGTTCTTCTGTAAAGAAAGACAATTGGTTTTATACATAGAACACCTTTGCTATAATAAAATGTCCTGAAAATATCGTAAAACAAGTTTAGAAAAATAATATAATTTAAACAAACTACTTTTCCGGGTTTTTTTCCAATTTTGAAGCATTATTTGAATTTTCCCGAACAGAAAAAAATATTTTTTACATATAGAATCCCTTAAAACATCGATAAACACGTTAAATAAATAATATAATGCAAAATAAAGAAAAGAAAAAAAAATTAAAAATTTACTACAGCCGAGGTTCGAACCCGGTCCCCCACGCTCCAATCGTAAGTCACTAGCGCATGGTCTTAGCCGTTGGACCACGCTTTTACGACGTTCGCGCTACGGCATAGCTTTAATTACCCTCTCCCCGTTAGTTAAACAAAAGAAATGAGGGGTGACTGCGACCTCCCTAATCTATCTATAAATATTTACTTAAGTAGGGTGGTTTGGTTCATAGAGGCCTACTTCCATTCCGAGTTTGAAAATTATAGTTCAATATTCAAGGGAGTTAGACGGTCTTGAAATTTGAGCCTTTTTCCCGCCAATTTATTTTATTTAATTTTTTAATCCATTGTGCGTTCTTCAGCAAAGAAAGACAATTGGTTTTATACATAGAACACCTTTGCTATGCTAAACTGAAGTGAAAATATCGTAAAACAAGTTTAGAAAAATAATATAATTTAAACAAACTACTTTTCCGGGTTTTTTCCAGGTTTTTAGCATTATTTGAATTTTCCCGAACAGAAAAAAATATTTTTTATATATAGAATCCCTTAAAACATCGATAAACACGTTAAATAAATAATATAAACAAAAGAAAAAAAATTTAAAAGATAACCCCAGCCGAGGTTCGAACCCGGTCCCCCACGCTCCAATCGTAAGTCACTAGCGCATGGTCTTAGCCGTTGGACCACGCTTATACGACGATCGTGCTACTACGTAGCTTTAATTACCCTCTCCCCGTTAGTTAAACAAAGCACATGAGGGGTGACTGCGACCTCCCTAATCTATCTATAAATATTTACTTAAGTAGGGTGGTTTGGTTCATAGAGGCCTACTTCCATTCCGAGTTTGAAAATTATAGCTTAATATTTAAGGGAGTTAGGCGGTCTTAAAATTTGAGCCTTTTTCCCGCCAATTTATTTTATTTAATTTTTTAATCCATTGTGCGTTCTTCTGCAAAGAAAGACAATTGGTTTTATACATAGAACACCTTTGCTATGCTAAACTGTCGTGAAAATATCGTAAAACAAGTTTAGAAAAATAATATAATTTAAACAAACTACTTTTTCGGGTTTTTTCCAGTTTTTAAGCATTATTTGAATTTTCCCGAACAGAAAAAAATATTTTTTATATATAGAGTCCAATTAAACATCGATAAACACGTTAAATAAATAATATAATGCAAAATAAACAAAAGAAAAAAAATTAAAAATTCCCCACAGCCGAGGCTCGAACCCGGTCCCCCACGCTCCAATCGTAAGTCACTAGCGCATGGTCTTAGCCGTTGGACCACGCTTATACGACATTCGTGCTACTACATAGCTTTAATTACCCTCTCCCCGTTAGTTAAACAAAAGACATGAGGGGTGACTGCGACCTCCCTAATCTATCTATAAATATTTACTTAAGTAGGGTGATTTGGTTCATAGAGGCCTACTTCCATTCCGAGTTTGAAAGTTATAGCTTAATATTCAAGGGAGTTAGGCGGTCTTGAAATTTGAGCCTTTTTCCCGCCATTTTATTTTATTTAATTTTTTAATCCATTGTGCGTTCTTTTGCAAAGAAAGACAATTTGTTTTATTCATAGAACACCTTTGCTATGCTAAACTGTCGTGAAAATATCGTAAAACAAGTTTAGAAAAATAATATAATTTAAACAAACTACTTTTCCAGGATTTTTGCAGTTTTTAAGCATTATTTGTATTTTCCCGAACAGAAAAAAATATTTTTTATATATACAATCCCTTAAAACATCGATAAACACGTTAAATAAATAATATAATGCAAAATGAACAAAAGAAAAAAAATTAAAAATTGACCACAGCCGAGGTTCGAACCCGGTCCCCCACGCAACAATCGTAAGTTACTAGCGCATGGTCTTAGCCGTTGGACCACGCTTGTACGACGTTCGTGCTACTACATAGCTTTAATTACCCTCTCCCCGTTAGTTAAACAAAAGACATGAGGGGTGACTGCGACCTCCCTAATCTATCTATAAATATTTACTTAAGTTGGGTGGTTTGGTTCATAGAGGCCTACTTCCATTCCGAGTTTGAAAATTATAGCTTAATATTCAAGGGAGTTAGGCGGTCTTGAAATTTGAGCCTTTTTCCCGCCAATTTATTTTATTTAATTTTTTAATCCATTGTGCGTTCTTCTGCAAAGAAAGACAATTGGTTTTATACATAGAACACCTTTGCTATGCTAAACTGTCGTGAAAATATCGTAAAACAAGTTTAGAAAAATAATATAATTTAAACAAACTACTTTTCCGGGGTTTTTCCTGTTTTTAAGCATTATTTAAAAATTCCCGAACAGAAAAAAATATTTTTTATATATAGAGTCCCTTAAAACATCGATAAACACGTTAAATAAATAATATAATGCAAAATAAACAAATGAAAAAAAAATTTAAAAATTGACAACAGCCTAGGTTCGAACCCGGTCCCCCACGCTCCAATCGTAAGTCACTAGCGCATGGTCTTAGACGTTGGACCACGCTTATACGACGTTCGTGCTACTGCATAGCTTTAATTACCCTCTCCCCGTTATTTAAACAAAAGACATGAGGGGTGACTGCGATCTCCCTAATCTATCTATAAATATTTACATAAGTAGGGTGGTTTGGTTCATAGAGGCCTACTTCCATTCCGAGTTTGAAAATTATAGCTTAATATTCAAGGGAGTTAGACGGTCTTGAAATTTGAGCCTTTTTCCCGCCAATTTATTTTATTTAATTTTTTAATCCATTGTGCGTTCTTCTGTAAAGAAAGACAATTGGTTTTATACATAGAACACCTTTGCTATGCTAAACTGTCCTGAAAATATCGTAAAACAAGTTTAGAAAAATAATATAATTTAAACAAACTACTTTTCCGGGATTTTTCCAGTTTTTAAGCATTATTTGAATTTTCCCGAACAGAAAAAAATATTTTTTATATATAGAATCCCTTAAAACATCGATAAACACGTTAAATAAATAATATAATGCAAAATAAACAAAAGAAAAAAAATTAAAAATTGACCACAGCCGAGGCTCGAACCCGGTCCCCCACTCTCCAATCGTAAGTCACTAGCGCATGGTCTTAGCCGTTGGACCACGCTTATACGACGATCGTGCTACTACGTAGCTTTAATTACCCTCTCCCCGTTAGTTAAACAAAGCACATGAGGGGTGACTGCGACCTCCCTAATCTATCTATAAATATTTACTTAAGTAGGGTGGTTTGGTTCATAGAGGCCTACTTCCATTCCGAGTTTGAAAATTATAGCTTAATATTTAAGGGAGTTAGGCGGTCTTAAAATTTGAGCCTTTTTCCCGCCAATTTATTTTATTTAATTTTTTAATCCATTGTGCGTTCTTCTGCAAACAAAGACAATTGGTTTTATACATAGAACACCTTTGCTATGCTAAACTGTCGTGAAAATATCGTAAAACAAGTTTAGAAAAATAATATAATTTAAACAAACTACTTTTTCGGGTTTTTTCCAGTTTTTAAGCATTATTTGAATTTTCCCGAACAGAAAAAAATATTTTTTATATATAGAGTCCCTTAAAACATCGATAAACACGTTAAATAAATAATATAATGCAAAATAAACAAATGAAAAAAAAATTTAAAAATTAACAACAGCCGAGGTTCGAACCCGGTCCCCCACGCTCCAATCGTAAGTTACTAGCGCATGGTCTTAGCCGTTGGACCACGCTTATACGACGTTCGTGCTACTACATAGCTTTAATTACCCTCTCCCCGTTAGTTAAACAAAAGACATGAGGGGTGACTGCGAGCTCCCTAATCTATCTATAAATATTTACTTAAGTAGGGTGGTTTGGATCATAGAGGCCTACTTCCATTCCGAGTTTGAAAATTATAGCTTAATATTCAAGGGAGTTAGACTGTCTTGAAATTTGAGCCTTTTTCCCGCCAATTTATTTTATTTAATTTTTTAATCCATTGTGCGTTCTTCTGTAAAGAAAGACAATTGGTTTTATACATAGAACACCTTTGCTATGCTAAACTGTCATGAAAATATCGTAAAACAAGTTTAGAAAAATAATATAATTTAAACAAACTACTTTTCCGGGTTTTTTCCAGTTTTTAAGCATTATTTAAAAATTCCCGAACAGAAAAAAATATTTTTTATATATAGAGTCCCTTAAAACATCGATAAACACGTTAAATAAATAATATAATGCAAAATAAAGAAATGAAAAAAAAATTTAAAATTTGACAACAGCCGAGGTTCGAACCCGGTCCCCCACGCTCCAATCGTAAGTCACTAGCGCATTGTCTTAGCCGTTGGACCACGCTTATACGACGTTCGCGCTACGGCATAGCTTTAATTACCCTCTCCCCGTTAGTTAAACAAAAGACATGAGGGGTGACTGCGACCTCCCTAATCTATCTATAAATATTTACTTAAGTAGGGTGGTTTGGTTCATAGAGGCCTACTTCCATTCCGAGTTTGAAAATTATAGCTTAATATTCAAGGGAGATAGGCGGTCTTGAAATTTGAGCCTTTTTCCCGCCAATTTATTTTATTTAATTTTTTAATCCATTGTGCGTTCTTCTGCAAAGAAAGACAATTGGTTTTATACATAGAACACCTTTGCTATGCTAAACTGTCGTGAAATTATCGTAAAACAAGTTTAGAAAAATAATATAATTTAAACAAACTACTTTTCCGGGGTTTTTCCTGTTTTTAAGCATTATTTAAAAATTCCCGAACAGAAAAAAATATTTTTTATATATAGAGTCCCTTAAAACATCGATAAACACGTTAAATAAATAATATAATGCAAAATAAACAAATGAAAAAAAAATTTAAAAATTGACAACAACCTAGGTTCGAACCCGGTCCCCCACGCTCCAATCGTAAGTCACTAGCGCATGTTCTTAGACGTTGGACCACGCTTATACGACGTTTGTGCTACTGCATAGCTTTAATTACCCTCTCCCCGTTATTTAAACAAAAGACATGAGGGGTGACTGCGACCTCCCTAATCTATCTATAAATATTTACTTAAGTAGGGTGGTTTGGTTCATAGAGGCCTACTTCCATTCCGAGTATGAAAATTATAGCTTAATATTCAAGGGAGTTAGACGGTCTTGAAATTTGAGCCTTTTTCCCGCCAATTTATTTTATTTAATTTTTTAATCCATTGTCCGTTCTTCTGCAAAGAAAGACAATTGGTTTTATACATAAAACACCTTTGCTATGCTAAACTGTCGTGAAAATATCGTAAAAAAAGGTTAGAAAAATATTATAATTTAAACAAACTACTTTTCTGGGTTTTTTCCAGTTTTTAAGCATTATTTGAAAATTCCCGAACAGAAAAAAATATTTTTTATATATAGAATCCCTTAAAACATCGATAAACACGTTAAATAAATAATATAATGCAAAATAAACAAAAGAAAAAAAAATTTAAAATTGACCGCAGCCGAGGTTCGAACCCGGTCCCCCACGCTCCAATCGTATGTTACTAGCGCATGGTCTTAGCCGTTGGACCACGCTCATACGACGTTCGTGCTACTACATAGCTTTAATTACCCTCTCCCCGTTAGTTAAACACAAGACATTAGGGGTGACTGCGACCTCCCTAATCTATCTATAAATATTTACTTAAGTAGGGTGGTTTGGTTCATAGAGGCCTACTTC
The DNA here is from genome assembly GCF_982258835.1 of Parasteatoda tepidariorum. Lineage (NCBI taxonomy): Eukaryota > Metazoa > Arthropoda > Arachnida > Araneae > Theridiidae > Parasteatoda > Parasteatoda tepidariorum. The sequence continues at coordinate 127,010,231 of NC_141756.1, forward strand.
CATTCCGAGTTTGAAAATTATAGCTTAATATTTAAGGGAGTTCGGCGGTCTTGAAATTTGAGCCTTTTTCCCGCCAATTTATTTTATTTAATTTTTTAATCCATTTAGCGTTCTTCTGCAAAGAAAGACAATTGGTTTTATACATAGAACACCTTTGCTATGCTAAACTGTCATGAAAATATCGTAAAACAAGTTTAGAAAAATAATATAATTTAAACAAACTACTTTTCCGGGGTTTTTCCTGTTTTTAAGCATTATTTAAAAATTCCCGAACAGAAAAAAATATTTTTTATATATAGAGTCCCTTAAAACATCGATAAACACGTTAAATAAATAATATAATGCAAAATAAACAAATGAAAAAAAAATTTAAAAATTGACAACAACCTAGGTTCGAACCCGGTCCCCCACGCTCCAATCGTAAGTCACTAGCGCATGTTCTTAGACGTTGGACCACGCTTATACGACGTTTGTGCTACTGCATAGCTTTAATTACCCTCTCCCCGTTATTTAAACAAAAGACATGAGGGGTGACTGCGACCTCCCTAATCTATCTATAAATATTTACTTAAGTAGGGTGGTTTGGTTCATAGAGGCCTACTTCCATTCCGAGTATGAAAATTATAGCTTAATATTCAAGGGAGTTAGACGGTCTTGAAATTTGAGCCTTTTTCCCGCCAATTTATTTTATTTAATTTTTTAATCCATTGTCCGTTCTTCTGCAAAGAAAGACAATTGGTTTTATACATAAAACACCTTTGCTATGCTAAACTGTCGTGAAAATATCGTAAAAAAAGGTTAGAAAAATATTATAATTTAAACAAACTACTTTTCCGGGTTTTTTCCAGTTTTTAAGCATTATTTGAATTTTCCCGAACAGAAAAAAATATTTTTTATATATAGAATCCTTTAAAACATCGATAAACACGTTAAATAAATAATATAATGCAAAATAAGCAAAAGAAAAAAAATTAAAAATTGACCACAGCCGAGGCTCGAACCCGGTCCCCCACGCTCCAATCGTAAGTTACTAGCGCATGGTCTTAGCCGTTGGACCACGCTTATACGACGTTCGTGCTACTGCATAGCTTTAATTGCCCTCTCCCAGTTAGTTAAACAAAAGACATGAGGGGTGACTGCGACCACCCTAATCTATCTATAAATATTTACTTAAGTAGGGTGGTTTGGTTCATAGAGGCCTACTTCCATTCCGAGTTTGAAAATTATAGCTTAATATTCAAGTGAGTTAGGCGGTCTTGAAATTTGAGCCTTTTTCCCGCCAATTTATTTTATTTAATTTTTTAATCCATTGTGCGTTCTTCTGCAAAGAAAGACAATTGGTTTTATACATAGAACACCTTTGCTATGCAAAACTGTCGTGAAAATATCGTAAAACAAGTTTAGAAAAATAATATAATTTAAACAAGCTACTTTTCCGGGTTTTTTCCAGTTTTTAAGCATTATTTGAATTATCCCGAACAGAAAAAAATATTTTTTATATATAGAGTCCCTTAAAACATCGATAAACACGTTAACTAATAATATAATGCAAAATAAACAAATGAAAAAAAAATTTAAAAATCAACAACAGCCGAGGTTCGAACCCGGTCCCCTACGCTCCAATCGTAAGTTACTAGCTCATGGTCTTAGCCGTTGGACCACGCTTATACGACGTTCGTGCTACTACATAGCTTTAATTACCCTCTCCCCGTTAGTTAAACAAAAGACATGAGGGGTGACTGCGACCTCCCTAATCTATCTATAAATATTTACTTAAGTAGGGTGGTTTGGTTCATAGAGGCCTACTTCCATTCCGAGTTTGAAAATTATAGCTTAATATTTAAGGGAGTTAGGCGGTCTTGAAATTTGAGCCTTTTTCCCGCCAATTTATTTTATTTAATTTTTTAATCCATTTAGCGTTCTTCTGCAAAGAAATACAATTGGTTTTATACATAGAACACCTTTGCTATGCTAAACTGTCATGAAAATATCGTAAAACAAGTTTAGAAAAATAATATAATTTAAACAAACTACTTTTCCGGGTTTTTTCCAGTTTTTTAGCATTATTTGAATTTTCCCGAACAGAAAAAAATATTTTTTATATATAGAATCCCTTAAAACATCGATAAACACGTTAAATAAATAATATAATGCAAAATAAACAAAAGAAAAAAAAATTAAAAATTGACCACAGCCGAGGTTCGAACCCGGTCCCCCACGCTCCAATCGTAACTCACTAACGCATGGTCTTAGCCGTTGGACCATGCTTATACGACGTTCGTGCTACTGCATAGCTTTAATTACCCTCTCCCCGTTAGTTAAACAAAAGTCATGAGGGGTGACTGCGACCTCCCTAATCTATCTTTAAATATTTACTTAAGTATGGTGATTTGGTTCATAGAGGCCTACTTCCATTCCGAGTTTGAAAATTATAGCTTAATATTCAAGGGAGTTAGGCGGTCTTGAAATTTGAGCCTTTTTCCCGCCAATTTATTTTATTTAATTTTTTAATCCATTGTGCGTTCTTTTGCAAAGAAAGACAATTTGTTTTATACATAGAACACCTTTGCTATGCTAAACTGTCGTGAAAATATCGCAAAACAAGTTTAGAAAAATAATATAATTTAAACAAACTACTTTTCCGGGATTTTTCCAGTTTTTAAGCATTATTTGTATTTTCCCGAACAGAAAAAAATATTTTTTATATATAGAATCCCTTAAAACATCGATAAACACGTTAAATAAATAATATAATGCAAAATGAACAAAAGAAAAAAAATTCAAAATTGACCACAGCCGAGGTTCGAACCCGGTCCCCCACGCACCAATCGTAAGTTACTAGCGCATGGTCTTAGCCGTTGGACCACGCTTATACGACGTTCGTGCTACTACATAGCTTTAATTACCCTCTCCCCGTTAGTTAAACAAAAGACATGAGGGGTGACTGCGACCTCCCTAATCTATCTATAAATATTTACTTAAGTTGGGTGGTTTGGTTCATAGAGGCCTACTTCCATTCCGAGTTTGAAAATTATAGCTTAATATTCAAGGGAGTTAGGCGGTCTTGAAATTTGAGCCTTTTTCCCGCCAATTTATTTTATTTAATTTTTTAATCCATTGTGCGTTCTTCTGCAAAGAAAGACAATTGGTTCTATACATAGAACGCCTTTGCTATGCTAAACTGTCGTGAAAATATCGTAAAACAAGTTTAGAAAAATAATATAATTTAAACAAACTACTTTTCCGGGGTTTTTCCTGTTTTTAAGCATTATTTAAAAATTCCCGAACAGAAAAAAATATTTTTTATATATAGAGTCCCTTAAAACATCGATAAACACGTTAAATAAATAATATAATGCAAAATAAACAAATGAAAAAAAAATTTAAAAACTGACAACAGCCTAGGTTCGAACCCGGTCCCCCACGCTCCAATCGTAACTCACTAACGCATGGTCTTAGCCGTTGGACCATGCTTATACGACGTTCGTGCTACTGCATAGCTTTAATTACCCTCTCCCCGTTAGTTAAACAAAAGTCATGAGGGGTGACTGCGACCTCCCTAATCTATCTTTAAATATTTACTTAAGTATGGTGATTTGGTTCATAGAGGCCTACTTCCATTCCGAGTTTGAAAATTATAGCTTAATATTCAAGGGAGTTAGGCGGTCTTGAAATTTGAGCCTTTTTCCCGCCAATTTATTTTATTTAATTTTTTAATCCATTGTGCGTTCTTTTGCAAATAAAGACAATTTGTTTTATACATAGAACACCTTTGCTATGCTAAACTGTCGTGAAAATATCGCAAAACAAGTTTAGAAAAATAATATAATTTAAACAAACTACTTTTCCGGGATTTTTCCAGTTTTTAAGCATTATTTGTATTTTCCCGAACAGAAAAAAATATTTTTTATATATAGAATCCCTTAAAACATCGATAAACACGTTAAATAAATAATATAATGCAAAATGAACAAAAGAAAAAAAATTCAAAATTGACCACAGCCGAGGTTCGAACCCGGTCCCCCACGCACCAATCGTAAGTTACTAGCGCATGGTCTTAGCCGTTGGACCACGCTTATACGACGTTCGTGCTACTACATAGCTTTAATTACCCTCTCCCCGTTAGTTAAACAAAACACATGAGGGGTGACTGCGACCTCCCTAATCTATCTATAAATAATTACTTAAGTAGGGTGGTTTGGTTCATAGAGGCCTACTTCCATTCCGAGTTTGAAAATTATAGCTTAATATTCAAGGGAGTTAGGCGGTCTTGAAATTTGAGCCTTTTTCCCGCCAATTTATTTTATTTAATTTTTTAATCCATTGTGCGTTCTTCTGCAAAGAAAGACAATTGGTTTTATACATAGAACACCTTTGCTATGCTAAACTGTCGTGAAAATATCGTAAAACAAGTTTAGAAAAATAATATAATTTAAACAAACTACTTTTCCGGGTTTTTTCCAGTTTTTAAGCATTATTTGAATTTTCCCGAACAGAAAAAAATATTTTTTGTATATAGAGTCCCTTAAAACATCGATAAACACGTTAACTAAATAATATAATGCAAAATAAACAAATGAAAAAAAAATTTAAAAATTGACAACAGCCGAGGTTCGAACCCGGTCCCCCACGCTCCAATCGTAAGTTACTAGCGCATGGTCTTAGCCGTTAGACCACGCTTATACGACGTTCGTGCTACTGCATAGCTTTAATTACCCTCTCCCCGTTAGTTAAACAAAAGACATGAGGGGTGACTGCGACCACCCTAATCTATCTATAAATATTTACTTAAGTAGGGTGGTTTGGTTCATAGAGGCCTACTTCCATTCCGAGTTTGAAAATTATAGCTTAATATTCAACGGAGTTAGGCGGTCTTGAAATTTGAGCCTTTTTCCCGCCAATTTATTTTATTTAATTTTTTAATCCATTGTGCGTTCTTTTGCAAAGAAAGACAATTTGTTTTATACATAGAACACCTTTGCTATGCTAAACTGTCGTGAAAATATCGCAAAACAAGTTTAGAAAAATAATATAATTTAAACAAACTACTTTTCCGGGATTTTTCCAGTTTTTAAGCATTATTTGTATTTTCCCGAACAGAAAAAAATATTTTTTATATATAGAATCCCTTAAAACATCGATAAACACGTTAAATAAATAATATAATGCAAAATGAACAAAAGAAAAAAAATTCAAAATTGACCACAGCCGAGGTTCGAACCCGGTCCCCCACGCACCAATCGTAAGTTACTAGCGCATGTTCTTAGCCGTTGGACCACGCTTATACGACGTTCGTGCTACTACATAGCTTTAATTACCCTCTCCCCGTTAGTTAAACAAAAGACATGAGGGGTGACTGCGACCTCCCTAATCTATCTTTAAATATTTACTTAAGTATGGTGATTTGGTTCATAGAGGCCTACTTCCATTCCGAGTTTGAAAATTATAGCTTAATATTCAAGGGAGTTAGGCGGTCTTGAAATTTGAGCCTTTTTCCCGCCAATTTATTTTATTTAATTTTTTAATCCATTGTGCGTTCTTTTGCAAAGAAAGACAATTTGTTTTATACATAGAACACCTTTGCTATGCTAAACTGTCGTGAAAATATCGCAAAACAAGTTTAGAAAAATAATATAATTTAAACAAACTACTTTTCCGGGATTTTTCCAGTTTTTAAGCATTATTTGTATTTTCCCGAACAGAAAAAAATATTTTTTATATATAGAATCCCTTAAAACATCGATAAACACGTTAAATAAATAATATAATGCAAAATGAACAAAAGAAAAAAAATTCAAAATTGACCACAGCCGAGGTTCGAACCCGGTCCCCCACGCACCAATCGTAAGTTACTAGCGCATGGTCTTAGCCGTTGGACCACGCTTATACAACGTTCGTGCTACTACATAGCTTTAATTACCCTCTCCCCGTTAGTTAAACAAAAGACATGAGGGGTGACTGCGACCTCCCTAATCTATCTATAAATATTTACTTAAGTTGGGTGGTTTGGTTCATAGAGGCCTACTTCCATTCCGAGTTTGAAAATTATAGCTTAATATTCAAGGGAGTTAGGCGGTCTTGAAATTTGAGCCTTTTTCCCGCCAATTTATTTTATTTAATTTTTTAATCCATTGTGCGTTCTTCTGCAAAGAAAGACAATTGGTTCTATACATAGAACGCCTTTGCTATGCTAAACTGTCGTGAAAATATCGCAAAACAAGTTTAGAAAAATAATATAATTTAAACAAACTACTTTTCCGGGATTTTTCCAGTTTTTAAGCATTATTTGTATTTTCCCGAACAGAAAAAAATATTTTTTATATATAGAATCCCTTAAAACATCGATAAACACGTTAAATAAATAATATAATGCAAAATGAACAAAAGAAAAAAAATTCAAAATTGACCACAGCCGAGGTTCGAACCCGGTCCCCCACGCACCAATCGTAAGTTACTAGCGCATGGTCTTAGCCGTTGGACCACGCTTATACAACGTTCGTGCTACTACATAGCTTTAATTACCCTCTCCCCGTTAGTTAAACAAAAGACATGAGGGGTGACTGCGACCTCCCTAATCTATCTATAAATATTTACTTAAGTTGGGTGGTTTGGTTCATAGAGGCCTACTTCCATTCCGAGTTTGAAAATTATAGCTTAATATTCAAGGGAGTTAGGCGGTCTTGAAATTTGAGCCTTTTTCCCGCCAATTTATTTTATTTAATTTTTTAATCCATTGTGCGTTCTTCTGCAAAGAAAGACAATTGGTTCTATACATAGAACGCCTTTGCTATGCTAAACTGTCGTGAAAATATCGTAAAACAAGTTTAGAAAAATAATATAATTTAAACAAACTACTTTTCCGGGGTTTTTCCTGTTTTTAAGCATTATTTAAAAATTCCCGAACAGAAAAAAATATTTTTTATATATAGAGTCCCTTAAAACATCGATAAACACGTTAAATAAATAATATAATGCAAAATAAACAAATGAAAAAAAAATTTAAAAATTGGCAACAGCCTAGGTTCGAACCCGGTCCCCCACGCTCCAATCGTAAGTCACTAGCGCATGGTCTTAGACGTTGGACCACGCTTATACGACGTTCGTGCTACTACATAGCTTTAATTACCCTCTCCCCGTTAGTTAAACAAAACACATGAGGGGTGACTGCGACCTCCCTAATCTATCTATAAATAATTACTTAAGTAGGGTGGTTTGGTTCATAGAGGCCTACTTCCATTCCGAGTTTGAAAATTATAGCTTAATATTCAAGGGAGTTAGGCGGTCTTGAAATTTGAGCCTTTTTCCCGCCAATTTATTTTATTTAATTTTTTAATCCATTGTGCGTTCTTCTGCAAAGAAAGACAATTGGTTTTATACATAGAACACCTTTGCTATGCAAAACTGTCGTGAAAATATCGTAAAACAAGTTTAGAAAAATAATATAATTTAAACAAACTACTTTTCCGGGTTTTTTCCAGTTTTTAAGCATTATTTGAATTTTCCCGAACAGAAAAAAATATTTTTTATATATAGAGACCCTTAAAACATCGATAAACACGTTAACTAATAATATAATGCAAAACAAACAAATGAAAAAAAAATTTAAAAATTGACCCCAGCCGAGGTTCGAACCCGGCCCCCCACGCTCCAATCGTAAGTCACAAGCGCATGGTCTTAGCCGTTGGACCACGCTTATACGACGTTCGTGCTACTACATAGCTTTAATTACCCTCTCCCCGTTAGTTAAACAAAAGACATGAGGGGTGATTGCGACCTCCCTAATCTATCTATAAATATTTACTTAAGTAGGGTGGTTTGGTTCATAGAGGCCTACTTCCATTCCGAGATTGAAAATTATAGCTTAATATTTAAGGGAGTTAGGCGGTCTTGAAATTTGAGCCTTTTTCCCGCCAATTTATTTTATTTAATTTTTTAATCCATTTAGCGTTCTTCTGCAAAGAAAGACAATTGGTTTTATACATAGAACACCTTTGCTATGCTAAACTGTCATGAAAATATCGTAAAACAAGTTTAGAAAAATAATATAATTTAAACAAACTACTTTTCCGGGTTTTTTCCAGTTTTTTAGCATTATTTGAATTTTCCCGAACAGAAAAAAATATTTTTTATATATAGAATCCCTTAAAACATCGATAAACACGTTAAATAAATAATATAATGCAAAATAAACAAAAGAAAAAAAATTAAAACTTGACCACAGCCGAGGTTCGAACCCGGTCCCCCACGCTCCAATCGTAACTCACTAACGCATGGTCTTAGCCGTTGGACCACGCTTATACGACGTTCGTGCTACTGCATAGCTTTAATTACCCTCTCCCCGTTAGTTAAACAAAAGTCATGAGGGGTTACTGCGACCTCCCTAATCTATCTATAAATATTTACTTAAGTAGGGTGATTTGGTTCATAGAGGCCTACTTCCATTCCGAGTTTGAAAATTATAGCTTAATATTCAAGGGAGTTAGGCGGTCTTGAAATTTGAGCCTTTTTCCCGCCAATTTATTTTATTTAATTTTTTAATCCATTGTGCGTTCTTTTGCAAAGAAAGACAATTTGTTTTATACATAGAACACCTTTGCTATGCTAAACTGTCGTGAAAATATCGCAAAACAAGTTTAGAAAAATAATATAATTTAAACAAACTACTTTTCCGGGATTTTTCCAGTTTTTAAGCATTATTTGTATTTTCCCGAACAGAAAAAAATATTTTTTATATATAGAATCCCTTAAAACATCGATAAACACGTTAAATAAATAATATAATGAAAATAAACAAAAGAAAAAAAAATTAAAAATTGACCACAGCCGAGGTTCGAACCCGGTCCCCCACGCACCAATCGTAAGTTACTAGCGCATGGTCTTAGCCGTTGGACCACGCTTATACGACGTTCGTGCTACTACATAGCTTTAATTACCCTCTCCCCGTTAGTTAAACAAAAGACATGAGGGGTGACTGCGACCTCCCTAATCTATCTATAAATATTTACTTAAGTTGGGTGGTTTGGTTCATAGAGGCCTACTTCCATTCCGAGTTTGAAAATTATAGCTTAATATTCAAGGGAGTTAGGCGGTCTTGAAATTTGAGCCTTTTTCCCGCCAATTTATTTTATTTAATTTTTTAATCCATTGTGCGTTCTTCTGCAAAGAAAGACAATTGGTTTTATACATAGAACGCCTTTGCTATGCTAAACTGTCGTGAAAATATCGTAAAACAAGTTTAGAAAAATAATATAATTTAAACAAACTACTTTTCCGGGGTTTTTCCAGTTTTTAAGCATTATTTGAATTTTCCCGAACAGAAAAAAATATTTTTTATATATAGAGACCCTTAAAACATCGATAAACACGTTAACTAATAATATAATGCAAAACAAACAAATGAAAAAAAAATTTAAAAATTAACAACAGCCGAGGTTCGAACCCGGTCTCCTACGCTCCAATCGTAAGTTACTAGCTCATGGTCTTAGCCGTTGGACCACGCTTATACGACCTTCGTGCTACTACATAGCTTTAATTACCCTCTCCCCGTTAGTTAAACAAAAGACATGAGGGGTTACTGCGACCTCCCTAATCTATCTATAAATATTTACTTAAGTAGGGTGGTTTGGTTCATAGAGGCCTACTTCCATTCCGAGATTGAAAATTATAGCTTAATATTTAAGGGAGTTAGGCGGTCTTGAAATTTGAGCCTTTTTCCCGCCAATTTATTTTATTTAATTTTTTAATCCATTTAGCGTTCTTCTGCAAAGAAAGACAATTGGTTTTATACATAGAACACCTTTGCTATGCTAAACTGTCATGAAAATATCGTAAAACAAGTTTAGAAAAATAATATAATTTAAACAAACTACTTTTCCGGGTTTTTTCCAGTTTTTTAGTATTATTTGAATTTTCCCGAACAGAAAAAAATATTTTTTATATATAGAATCCCTTAAAACATCGATAAACACGTTAAATAAATAATATAATGCAAAATAAACAAAAGAAAAAAAATTAAAAATTGACCACAGCCGAGGTTCGAACCCGGTCCCCCACGCTCCAATCGTAACTCACTAACGCATGGTCTTAGCCGTTGGACCACGCTTATACGACGTTCGTGCTACTGCATAGCTTTAATTACCCTCTCCCCGTTAGTTAAACAAAAGTCATGAGGGGTTACTGCGACCTCCCTAATCTATCTATAAATATTTACTTAAGTAGGGTGATTTGGTTCATAGAGGCCTACTTCCATTCCGAGTTTGAAAATTATAGCTTAATATTCAAGGGAGTTAGGCGGTCTTGAAATTTGAGCCTTTTTCCCGCCAATTTATTTTATTTAATTTTTTAATCCATTATGCGTTCTTTTGCAAAGAAAGACAATTTGTTTTATACATAGAACACCTTTGCTATGCTAAACTGTCGTGAAAATATCGCAAAACAAGTTTAGAAAAATAATATAATTTAAACAAACTACTTTTCCGGGATTTTTCCAGTTTTTAAGCATTATTTGTATTTTCCCGAACAGAAAAAAATATTTTTTATATATAGAATCCCTTAAAACATCGATAAACACGTTAAATAAATAATATAATGCAAAATGAACAAAAGAAAAAAAATTAAAAATTGACCACAGCCGAGGTTCGAACCCGGTCCCCCACGCACCAATCGTAAGTTACTAGCGCATGGTCTTAGCCGTTGGACCACGCTTATACGACGTTCGTGCTACTACATAGCTTTAATTACCCTCTCCCCGTTAGTTAAACAAAAGACATGAGGGGTGACTGCGACCTCCCTAATCTATCTATAAATATTTACTTAAGTTGGGTGGTTTGGTTCATAGAGGCCTACTTCCATTCCGAGTTTGAAAATTATAGCTTAATATTCAAGGGAGTTAGGCGGTCTTGAAATTTGAGCCTTTTTCCCGCCAATTTATTTTATTTAATTTTTTAATCCATTGTGCGTTCTTCTGCAAAGAAAGACAATTGGTTCTATACATAGAACGCCTTTGCTATGCTAAACTGTCGTGAAAATATCGTAAAACAAGTTTAGAAAAATAATATAATTTAAACAAACTACTTTTCCGGGGTTTTTCCTGTTTTTAAGCATTATTTAAAAATTCCCGAACAGAAAAAAATATTTTTTATATATAGAGTCCCTTAAAACATCGATAAACACGTTAAATAAATAATATAATGCAAAATAAACAAATGAAAAAAAAATTTAAAAATTGGCAACAGCCTAGGTTCGAACCCGGTCCCCCACGCTCCAATCGTAAGTCACTAGCGCATGGTCTTAGACGTTGGACCACGCTTATACGACGTTCGTGCTACTACATAGCTTTAATTACCCTCTCCCCGTTAGTTAAACAAAACACATGAGGGGTGACTGCGACCTCCCTAATCTATCTATAAATAATTACTTAAGTAGGGTGGTTTGGTTCATAGAGGCCTACTTCCATTCCGAGTTTGAAAATTATAGCTTAATATTCAAGGGAGTTAGGCGGTCTTGAAATTTGAGCCTTTTTCCCGCCAATTTATTTTATTTAATTTTTTAATCCATTGTGCGTTCTTCTGCAAAGAAAGACAATTGGTTTTATACATAGAACACCTTTGCTATGCAAAACTGTCGTGAAAATATCGTAAAACAAGTTTAGAAAAATAATATAATTTAAACAAACTACTTTTCCGGGTTTTTTCCAGTTTTTAAGCATTATTTGAATTTTCCCGAACAGAAAAAAATATTTTTTATATATAGAGACCCTTAAAACATCGATAAACACGTTAACTAATAATATAATGCAAAACAAACAAATGAAAAAAAAATTTAAAAATTAACAACAGCCGCGGTTCGAACCCGGTCTCCTACGCTCCAATCGTAAGTTACTAGCGCATGGTCTTAGCCGTTGGACCACGCTTATACGACGTTCGTGCTACTACATAGCTTTAATTACCCTCTCCCCGTTAGTTAAACAAAAGACATGAGGGGTGACTGCGACCTCCCTAATCTATCTATAAATATTTACTTAAGTAGGGTGGTTTGGTTCATAGAGGCCTACTTCCATTCCGAGATTGAAAATTATAGCTTAATATTTAAGGGAGTTAGGCGGTCTTGAAATTTGAGCCTTTTTCCCGCCAATTTATTTTATTTAATTTTTTAATCCATTTAGCGTTCTTCTGCAAAGAAAGACAATTGGTTTTATACATAGAACACCTTTGCTATGCTAAACTGTCATGAAAATATCGTAAAACAAGTTTAGAAAAATAATATAATTTAAACAAACTACTTTTCCGGGTTTTTTCCAGTTTTTTAGCATTATTTGAATTTTCCCGAACAGAAAAAAATATTTTTTATATATAGAATCCCTTAAAACATCGATAAACACGTTAAATAAATAATATAATGCAAAATAAACAAAAGAAAAAAAATTAAAACTTGACCACAGCCGAGGTTCGAACCCGGTCCCCCACGCTCCAATCGTAACTCACTAACGCATAGTCTTAGCCGTTGGACCACGCTTATACGACGTTCGTGCTACTGCATAGCTTTAATTACCCTCTCCCCGTTAGTTAAACAAAAGTCATGAGGGGTTACTGCGACCTCCCTAATCTATCTATAAATATTTACTTAAGTAGGGTGATTTGGTTCATAGAGGCCTACTTCCATTCCGAGTTTGAAAATTATAGCTTAATATTCAAGGGAGTTAGGCGGTCTTGAAATTTGAGCCTTTTTCCCGCCAATTTATTTTATTTAATTTTTTAATCCATTGTGCGTTCTTTTGCAAAGAAAGACAATTTGTTTTATACATAGAACACCTTTGCTATGCTAAACTGTCGTGAAAATATCGCAAAACAAGTTTAGAAAAATAATATAATTTAAACAAACTACTTTTCCGGGATTTTTCCAGTTTTTAAGCATTATTTGTATTTTCCCGAACAGAAAAAAATATTTTTTATATATAGAATCCCTTAAAACATCGATAAACACGTTAAATAAATAATATAATGCAAAATGAACAAAAGAAAAAAAATTAAAAATTGACCACAGCCGAGGTTCGAACCCGGTCCCCCTCGCACCAATCGTAAGTTACTAGCGCATGGTCTTAGCCGTTGGACCACGCTTATACGACGTTCGTGCTACTACATAGCTTTAATTACCCTCTCCCCGTTAGTTAAACAAAAGACATGAGGGGTGACTGCGACCTCCCTAATCTATCTATAAATATTTACTTAAGTTGGGTGGTTTGGTTCATAGAGGCCTACTTCCATTCCGAGTTTGAAAATTATAGCTTAATATTCAAGGGAGTTAGGCGGTCTTGAAATTTGAGCCTTTTTCCCGCCAATTTATTTTATTTAATTTTTTAATCCATTGTGCGTTCTTCTGCAAAGAAAGACAATTGGTTTTATACATAGAACGCCTTTGCTATGCTAAACTGTCGTGAAAATATCGTAAAACAAGTTTAGAAAAATAATATAATTTAAACAAACTACTTTTCCGGGGTTTTTCCAGTTTTTAAGCATTATTTGAATTTTCCCGAACAGAAAAAAATATTTTTTATATATAGAGACCCTTAAAACATCGATAAACACGTTAACTAATAATATAATGCAAAACAAACAAATGAAAAAAAAATTTAAAAATTAACAACAGCCGAGGTTCGAACCCGGTCTCCTACGCTCCAATCGTAAGTTACTAGCTCATGGTCTTAGCCGTTGGACCACGCTTATACGACCTTCGTGCTACTACATAGCTTTAATTACCCTCTCCCCGTTAGTTAAACAAAAGACATGAGGGGTTACTGCGACCTCCCTAATCTATCTATAAATATTTACTTAAGTAGGGTGGTTTGGTTCATAGAGGCCTACTTCCATTCCGAGATTGAAAATTATAGCTTAATATTTAAGGGAGTTAGGCGGTCTTGAAATTTGAGCCTTTTTCCCGCCAATTTATTTTATTTAATTTTTTAATCCATTTAGCGTTCTTCTGCAAAGAAAGACAATTGGTTTTATACATAGAACACCTTTGCTATGCTAAACTGTCATGAAAATATCGTAAAACAAGTTTAGAAAAATAATATAATTTAAACAAACTACTTTTCCGGGTTTTTTCCAGTTTTTTAGTATTATTTGAATTTTCCCGAACAGAAAAAAATATTTTTTATATATAGAATCCCTTAAAACATCGATAAACACGTTAAATAAATAATATAATGCAAAATAAACAAAAGAAAAAAAATTAAAAATTGACCACAGCCGAGGTTCGAACCCGGTCCCCCACGCTCCAATCGTAACTCACTAACGCATGGTCTTAGCCGTTGGACCACGCTTATACGACGTTCGTGCTACTGCATAGCTTTAATTACCCTCTCCCCGTTAGTTAAACAAAAGTCATGAGGGGTTACTGCGACCTCCCTAATCTATCTATAAATATTTACTTAAGTAGGGTGATTTGGTTCATAGAGGCCTACTTCCATTCCGAGTTTGAAAATTATAGCTTAATATTCAAGGGAGTTAGGCGGTCTTGAAATTTGAGCCTTTTTCCCGCCAATTTATTTTATTTAATTTTTTAATCCATTATGCGTTCTTTTGCAAAGAAAGACAATTTGTTTTATACATAGAACACCTTTGCTATGCTAAACTGTCGTGAAAATATCGCAAAACAAGTTTAGAAAAATAATATAATTTAAACAAACTACTTTTCCGGGATTTTTCCAGTTTTTAAGCATTATTTGTATTTTCCCGAACAGAAAAAAATATTTTTTATATATAGAATCCCTTAAAACATCGATAAACACGTTAAATAAATAATATAATGCAAAATGAACAAAAGAAAAAAAATTAAAAATTGACCACAGCCGAGGTTCGAACCCGGTCCCCCACGCACCAATCGTAAGTTACTAGCGCATGGTCTTAGCCGTTGGACCACGCTTATACGACGTTCGTGCTACTACATAGCTTTAATTACCCTCTCCCCGTTAGTTAAACAAAAGACATGAGGGGTGACTGCGACCTCCCTAATCTATCTATAAATATTTACTTAAGTTGGGTGGTTTGGTTCATAGAGGCCTACTTCCATTCCGAGTTTGAAAATTATAGCTTAATATTCAAGGGAGTTAGGCGGTCTTGAAATTTGAGCCTTTTTCCCGCCAATTTATTTTATTTAATTTTTTAATCCATTGTGCGTTCTTCTGCAAAGAAAGGCAATTGGTTTTATACATAGAACGCCTTTGCTATGCTAAACTGTCGTGAAAATATCGTAAAACAAGTTTAGAAAAATAATATAATTTAAACAAACTACTTTTCCGGGGTTTTTCCGGTTTTTAAGCATTATTTAAAAATTCCCGAACAGAAAAAAATATTTTTTATATATAGAGTCCCTTAAAACATCGATAAACACGTTAAATAAATAATATAATGCAAAATAAACAAATGAAAAAAAAATTTAAAAATTGACAACAGCCTAGGTTCGACCCCGGTCCCCCACGCTCCAATCGTAAGTTACTAGCGCATGGTCTTAGACGTTGGACCACGCTTATACGACGTTCGTGCTACTGCATAGCTTTAATTACCCTCTCCCCGTTAGTTAAACAAAAGACATGAGGGGTGACTGCGACCTCCCTAATCTATCTATAAATATTTACTTAAGTAGGGTGATTTGGTTCATAGAGGCCTACTTCCATTCCGAGTTTGAAAGTTATAGCTTAATATTCAAGGGAGTTAGGCGGTCTTGAAATTTGAGCCTTTTTCCCGCCAATTTATTTTATTTAATTTTTTAATCCATTGTCCGTTCTTCTGCAAAGAAAGACAATTGGTTTTATACATAGAACACCTTTGCTATGCTAAACTGTCATGAAAATATCGTAAAACAAGTTTAGAAAAATAACATAATTTAAACAAACTACTTTTCCGGGTTTTTTCCAGTTTTTAAGCATTATTTGAATTTTCCCGAACAGAAAAAAATATTTTTTATATATAGAGTCCCTTAAAACATCGATAAACACGTTAACTAAATAATATAATGCAAAATAAACAAATGAAAAAAAAATTTAAAAATTGACAACAGCCGAGGTTCGAACCCGGTCCCCTAAGCTCCAATCGTAAGTTACTAGCGCATGGTCTTAGCCGTTGGACCACGCTTATACGACGTTCGTGCTACTACATAGCTTTAATTACCCTCTCCCCGTTAGTTAAACAAAAGACATGAGGGGTGACTGCGACCTCCCTAATCTATCTATAAATATTTACTTAAGTAGGGTGGTTTGGTTCATAGAGGCCTACTTCCATTCCGAGATTGAAAATTATAGCTTAATATTTAAGGGAGTTAGGCGGTCTTGAAATTTGAGCCTTTTTCCCCCCAATTTATTTTATTTAATTTTTTAATCCATTTAGCGTTCTTCTGCAAAGAAAGACAATTGGTTTTATACTTAGAACACCTTTGCTATGCTAAACTGTCATGAAAATATCGTAAAACAAGTTTAGAAAAATAATATAATTTAAACAAACTACTTTTCCGGGTTTTTTCCAGTTTTTTAGCATTATTTGAATTTTCCCGAACAGAAAAAAATATTTTTTATATATAGAATCCCTTAAAACATCGATATACACGTGAAATAAATAATATAATGCAAAATAAACAAAAGAAAAAAAATTAAAAATTGACCACAGCCGAGGTTCGAACCCGGTCCCCCACGCTCCAATCGTAACTCACTAACGCATGGTCTTAGCCGTTGGACCACGCTTATACGACGTTCGTGCTACTGCATAGCTTTAATTACCCTCTCCCCGTTAGTTAAACAAAAGTCATGAGGGGTGACTGCGACCTCCCTAATCTATCTATAAATATTTACTTAAGTAGGGTGATTTGGTTCATAGAGGCCTACTTCCATTCCGAGTTTGAAAATTATAGCTTAATATTCAAGGGAGTTAGGCGGTCTTGAAATTTGAGCCTTTTTCCCGCCAATTTATTTTATTTAATTTTTTAATCCATTGTGCGTTCTTTTGCAAAGAAAGACAATTTGTTTTATACATAGAACACCTTTGCTATGCTAAACTGTCGTGAAAATATCGCAAAACAAGTTTAGAAAAATAATATAATTTAAACAAACTACTTTTCCGGGATTTTTCCAGTTTTTAAGCATTATTTGTATTTTCCCGAACAGAAAAAAATATTTTTTATATATAGAATCCCTTAAAACATCGATAAACACGTTAACTAAATAATATAATGCAAAATAAACAAATGAAAAAAAAATTTAAAAATTGACAACAGCCGAGGTTCGAACCCGGTCCCCCTCGCTCCAATTGTAAGTTACTAGCGCATGGTCTTAGCCGTTGGACCACGCTTATACGACGTTCGTGCTACTACATAGCTTTAATTACCCTCTCCCCGTTAGTTAAACAAAAGGCATGAGGGGTGATTGCGACCTCCCTAATCTATCTATAAATAATTACTTAAGTAGGGTGGTTTGGTTCATAGAGGCCTACTTCCATTCCGAGTTTGAAAATTATAGCTTAATATTCAAGGGAGTTAGGAGGTCTTGAAATTTGCGCCTTTTTCCCGCCAATTTATTTTATTTAATTTTTTAATCCATTGTGCGTTCTTCTGCAAAGAAAGACAATTGGTTTTATACATAGAACACCTTTGCTATGCTAAACTGTCGTGAAAATATCGTAAAACAAGTTTAGAAAAATAATATAATTTAAACAAACTACTTTTCCGGGTTTTTTCCAGTTTTTAAACATTATTTGAAAATTCCCGAACAGAAAAAAATATTTTTTATATATAGAGTCCCTTAAAACATCGATAAACACGTTAAATAAATAATATAATGCAAAGTAAACAAATGAAAAAAAAATTAAAAATTGACAACAGCCGAGGTTCGAACCCGGTCCCCCACGCTCCAATCGTAAGTCACTAGCGCATGGTCTTAGCCGTTGGACCACGCTTATACGACGTTCGTGCTACTGCATAGCTTTAATTACCCTCTCCCCGTTAGTTAAACAAAAGACATGAGGGGTGACTGCGACCTCCCTAATCTATCTATAAATATTTACTTGAGTAGGGTGGTTTGGTTCATAGAGGCCTACTTCCATTCCGAGTTTGAAAATTATAGCTTAATATTAAAGGGAGTTAGGCGGTCTTGAAATTTGAGCCTTTTTTCCGCCAATTTATTTTATTTTATTTTTTAATCCATTGTGCGTTCTTCTGCAAAGAAAGACAATTGGTTTTATACATAGAACACCTTTGCTATGCTAAACTGTCGTGAAAATATCGTAAAACAAGTTTAGAAAAATAATATAATTTAAACAAACTACTTTTCCGGGTTTTTTCCAGTTTGTAAGCATTATTTGAATTTTCCCGAACAGAAAAAAATATTTTTTATATATAGAATCCCTTAAAACATCGATAAACACATTAAATAAATAATATAATGCAAAATAAACAAAAGAAAAAAAAAATTTAAAAATTGACCACAGCCGAGGTTCGAACCCGGTTCCCCACGCTCCAGTCGTAAGTCACTAGCGCATGGTCTTAGCCGTTGGACCGCGCTTATACGTCGTTCGTGCTACTACATAGCTTTAATTACCCTCCCCCCCTTAGTTAAACAAAAGACATGAGGGGTGACTGCGACCTCCCTAATCTATCTATAAATATTTACTTAAGTAGGATGGTTTGGTTCATAGAGGCCTACTTCCATTCCGAGTTTGAAAATTATTTGAAATTTCACGAATAAAAATTATTTTTTCCTTATAGGATCCTTTAATGTATCGAAAAACACATTAAAAAAATAATATAATGTAAAATAAACAAAATAAGAAAATAAAAATTAAAAATTGACCACAGCTGGGGTTTGAACCAACGCCCCCTCGTTCCATGCGTAAATCACTAGCACATGGTGTTAGCCGTTGGATCACGCTTATGTGAGGATCGCGCTACAACATAGCTTCAAGTACCCTCTCCCGGATTGCTAAACAGAAGACTTAAGGGGCCATTGCGGCCCCTCTAATTGGGATATAAAATTTTGCTTTGGTAGAGGGGTCCGGCGCATAGAGGCCTATATTCGGTTCGAGTTTGAAAATTATAACTTAATATTAAAGGGATGTAGGTTATCTTGAAATTTGATCCTTTATCCCGCCATTTTATTTTATTTTATTTTTTATTCCATTATGCTTTCTATCACAAAGAGACTACCCTTGATTTTATACTTAGAACATCATATTTCACCTTTAAACTATCATGAAAGTATTGTTAAAGGAGTTTAAAAAAATAATATAATAAAAATAAACTAATTTTCCGGGATTTTAGCAGTTTTTAAGCATTATTTGAAATTTCCCGAATAAAAATTTTTTTTTCCTTATAGGATCCTTTAATGTATCGAAAAACACATTAAAAAAATAATAGAATGTAAAATAAACAAAATAAGAAAAAAATAAAAAAAAATTAAAAATTGACCACAGCTGGGGTTTGAACCAACGCCCCCTCGTTCCATGCGTAAATCACTAGCACATGGTGTTAGCCGTTGGACCACGCTTATACGATGATCGCGCTACAACATAGCTTCAAGTACCCTCTCCCGGTTTGCTAAACAGAAGACTTAAGGGGCCATTGCGGCCCCCTAATTGGGACATAAAATTTTGATTTGGTAGAGGGGTCCGGCACATAGTGGCCTATATTCGGTCCGAGTTTGAAAATTATAACTTAATATTAAAGGGAAGTAGGTTGGCTTGAAATTTGATCCTTTCTCCCGCCATTTTATTTAAGGCCTGATATCGGGCCTTGCGTTAGTTAATTTTGAAAAATGACTTCGAATTTTTAAAGCTTTTTAGAAGACGAATTTCCTCATTTCAAAGCTTTTCAGAAGACTATTTTAGATATACATACTTAGTAAACTACAGGGCCACATTGTGTACCCACTATGAAGTCTATAATTATTTCCTCTGGTAGGGTACACTATTACCCGGTGATATATTACGTAGTCCAATTTGAATATTTTAGGTTAATATTAGAGGGTTGTTGTTGTAGTTCATTTACGTCGCACTAGAGCTGCACAATGGGCTATTGGCGACGGTCTGTGAAGCATCCTTGAGGATGATCCGAAGACATACCATCACAATTTTGATCCTCTGCAGAGGGGATGGCTCCCCTGCTTTGGTAGCCCGACGACCTGCACGCGAAGTCGAGCACTTTACGGTAGAACAGTTTAACGAGGACCCATACCGCACACCCTCGGTCCCTACGCAGACTAATCCAAGAGGTCACCCTCCCGCACACTGACCGCAGCCAGTGATGCTTGACTTCGGTGATCTGGTGGAACCGTGTCTTAACGATCAGTCCACTGCGGGACTAATATTAGAGGGAGATATAGGACCATATTTTTATACAGAATATTGACTTTGAATTTCTTCATATAAACGCTATTCAACACACTATTATATTTATACATACATAGGAAATTAAAGAGCCACATTGTGTACTCCCTATGAGGTCTATAATTATTTCCTCTGGTAGGGTGCAGTATTACCCGGTAATATAATATGTAGTCCAATTTAAATATTATATGTCAATATTAAGGTCTGATATCGGGCCTTGCGTTAATATTGAAAAATGATTTCGAATTTCCTCTTTTTAAAGCTCTTTAGAACACGAATTTCCTCATTTTAAAGCGATTGAACACACTATTTTAGATATACATACATAGTAAACTACAGGGCCACATTGAGAAAAACAAAAGTGTTACTCTGTAAATGTCTTATACGATCAGTGCTTACATACGCATGTGAGACCTGGACAATGACCCGTGGAGATGAAAATATGATAGCTAGATTTGAGAGAAAAATACTACGAAGCATTTTTGGTGGAATAAGTAAAAACGGTACCTGGTTTAGAAGATCAAACACGGAACTTTACAAAGCATATAAAGAACCTGATGTCATTAAATTGATCAAAATTCAAAGGGTTAAATGGGCAGGCCACATGGTGCGAATAGAGGAGCAGGACAACCAAAAAAGTTTTCAGTGTCAGGCCAACAGGTACAAAAAAAGGGGGACGATCAAACCTAAGATTTTTAGACTGCCTTGAAAAGGACCTACAAGTTTTAAAGATAATAAAATGGAGAACTCAGGCTAAGGGAAGAATGTTTCGGCATAGGCTTGTTGAGAAGGCCAGGGCCCATCCTGTCAATGAGAAGAAGAAATATTTTACCATGTACTAATGTACCCTTCCAGGGGAAACAATTATCAGCTTAATGGGGGGTCCACAATGCAGTTTTATAGGTTACTGTGTGTATATATATATATATGTAAGAGTGTGTTAAATAGCGTTAAAATGAGGAAATTCGATTACAATACTCTTTATTATAACAAAAGCCTACATCTCACCTTAATATTGACATATAATATTTATATTGAACCAGGTAATATATTACCGTGTACTAATATGTACCCTACCAGGGGAAAAAATTAGAGGCTTTATAGGGGCCCCACAATGTGGTTCTATAGGTTACTGTATGTATATATATATATATATATATATAAGAAGTGGTACTGAAATGAAAAAAAAAAAAAAATTTATTTTCGAGAAATGTTTCACCAGCTAAAATACAATTTTCCTTTTTAAGATAAAGATACAAGATGGTAATTTCAATAGGGACTTCTCATTCATTAGTAGGTGTTTGGGATGAAGTTGAAAAACTAATCAAGTCTTGCTGTCAGTTATACATTGGAGTAAACAAAGGGTGTTTTACCCCTGTTTGACTTACTTCACTCGCACATCATTTAGTATGTGAAAAAGGGATAGAGTGATTTGTTTTTAGGTCAAGACTTGTGGTCCCCTCTTCATGCATTATTAAGTTTTAAAAACCTGATACACTAGTGTAAAGAATGTTTTCTCTTAAGTAGAATAATTGCTTAATCCTGTGAATAATTTTGAGTTGGTCGCAAGTTGAGAGCGAAAAGGAATGATTTAAATTAATTGAAAAAAAAAAAACAAAAAACAATGAATCTTAGAATCAATAAATTTCAAAAAAATTCCCAACTGAAATAGCGCATTAATTAGAAATTTCTCAAGTTTCGAAGATTTAAAAAAAAAAAAAAAAAATTCTGAATGTGTTTGAAAGGAATATGCACAAGTCATGATAATTCTAGTAGAAACTAAAAGGGAAAATGTAATTTTGATAAATTAAACGGGTACAAAAAACAGTCTTCAATTATAGAATTTTTCGGATGGGATCAAATAATATTTTAGTTCCAACATGATTCACCAACACTGATTAATTTTTATGTAACTTTAAATGATATTTTTTTTATGATACTAAGGTAGAAAGTTTTAATTATAATTATTTATTGATCATAAAACTGAGTTTATTTGATCAAAACGCTATACTACGCATCAAATACCATTAAAAAGCAAAATTTCACAAAAATTCAGAATTTAAGATTGAATATAGCACTCCCCTTCTAATTGAATTACCCGCTTAATAGCATAGATTTGGCTGGAACCGATGGTATTCCTTTAAGCGGGGTTGACTGTATATATAAGAGTGTGTTGAATAACTTTAAAATGAGGAAATTCAAAGTCAATAGTTTTTATTATAACAAAAGTCTATTTCTCCCCTTAATATTCTACCAAGTATTATATTGCTGTGTACTAATGTTACCCTAAAAGGGGAAACAATTAGAGGCTTAATAGGGGGCCCACTATGTGGTCCTATAGGTTACTGTATATATATAAGAGTGGGTTAAATAGCGCTAAAATGAGGAAATTCGAAGTCAATATTCATTATCAGAACAAAAGTAATAATCTTTATTCTAAGAGATATAGGCTGACGTTATAATAAAAATATTGACGTCGAATTTCCTCATTTTAGCGCTATTTAACACACTCTTATACAATACAGTAACCTATAGGACCACATTGTTTCCCCTGGTAGGATACATTAGTACATGGTAATATAATACCTCGTACATTATAAATATTATGTTTCAATATTAAGGGGAGAAATAGGCTTTTGTTATAATAAAGAATATTGACGTCTTTTTATTTAAAAATAGTGCTATATTGGAAATACTTTATTTTACTAGTATATTAAAGTGTAGAATTAGCCACTGCTATGTTATGTTTTCTGAATTTGTTGCACTAATTTACTCCTATACAACTCAGCCACTTCTATGTTACGTTTTCTGAATTTGTTGCACTAAGTTGCATAGGTGTAAATTAGTGCAGTGTACTAGCATGTGATGGAGTGGTATGGAATAAACTGTTCAGACAGCCAAGGCTAACAACTGGCTGTGGTGCAAAAATTTAACATCCTGAACCTTTCTTATAAAATTTCAACTGCTTTTACCTTTGTATATATTTTATTTGTTAATTGGCTAAAAAGTTTTAAGAAATTTACATTTTTTATAGAGGAGCATTATAATTTTCTTTAATGTCTATAAAATGATTAAGATTTTTTTTGTTTGCAAAATAAAATAATTTAAATGTTACATTTTAAGTTGCTGGTTTTCTGTATAAAAATTATTAAATATATATTTACCTGTAACTCATAAATAGTTGCATAAATTGCAATTTTTATCACAATAAAAGTAAGGTTTTTACATTTAGTATAAACTAAAAATTCTAATTTTTTTTATCTTTTATTTAAATTTCGAAAGCTTTTCTACTAGTCACCTTGCGTGTACAGTCCGCAAAAAAAAAAACGAATCACCCTGAATAACTTTCGTTCTAATGATCGGATTTTCACGAACTAAGTGTCAATCTTAATGGTTCCTGGGGGTGACCTCAAATATGCTAATTAATTAGTGCTAACTATTAATTAGGTTACGAAATCAGACACAAAAACGTACTTTCTCTGAATAAACATACATTTTTTTTTACATATTTGGATTTCTTATCTTCAAAATATAGGGGGTAGCCGCAATCTGGGAAATGTGGTCCCCATAGTTTGGTCAGGAGAGCGATTCAAAGTTCGTACCCCTTAATGTTAATTTCGCTTTTTGCGTTTTCAGTCATATTTTCAAAACTAATGAAGCAATTCAAAAAAAAAATTGCACCCACTCATAAAACTCATTTACCCAAAGCTAATTTCATGCAAAAAATAATTTTTAATAATTATTTATTATTTTTTATTATTTAATTAAAGTGAGGATGAAAAAATATTGAATTATAAGGTATGAATTTTTTTATACCATATTAATCTACATATTTTTCAATTGAAAAATCTAAAGTTTCAACTGCTTTTATTTATTAGAAGCTGAGAAAAATTAAAATTAATTATTTTTAAAAAAATAATTTGGCGACAATAAAGAAATAACTGATTGGGGCGATTAATATTAAAATGTGATAAACTTGGTAGGAACTTGACTTCGCGCGCGGCCCAATTTACCACCCAATTTTTTTAAAATTTTGTCTACCCCCCCTAATTCAAGTGTCTAGATTCCAAATATGTAAAAAAAAATATGTTTATTCAGAGAAAGTACGTTTTTGTGTCTGATTTCGTAACTTAATTAATAGTTAGCACTAATTAATTAACATATTTGAGGTCACCCCCAGAAACCATTAAGATTGACACTTAGTTCGTGAAAATCCGATTATTAGAACGAAAGTTATTCAGGGTGATTCGTTTTTTTTTTTGCGGACTGTACAATTCAATTTTCCTTGTAATTTATGGAATTAGATTGATTGTACATTAACTACAAAGTAAAATTTCTAATTAAACTCTTTAATCTTATATTTTTCTGCATTCGGCACTGAAATCTTTATATTAGAATAAATATTTTATTTCATATTTAGACAAATTGTTGAGTATTACGTTAAAATGCAACAGTAGTTTATTTATCGTTATTAGAATATAGTCTTTTATTCTTATAAATGAATAAATTTTAGGGAATCGTGATAAGGGTTAAGACGAGAACTATTTAAATTTTCTAATAAAGGCAGTATATTAATTAAAAATTATTTGTTAAGAAAAAAAAACTAGTTTTGCTTTAAAAAACCAATTCAATAATCCTAAAGAAACGCGACTAACGAAAATATCTTTTTTCTCTATCTCTTTCAAAAGCTGCGATTATTTGCAAATCTGTAATATCGAAATAAAGCTGGTTAAAAAATTTTGTGCTCCAACATTTGTGATATTGTGCCAAGTATTGCACTCTTTCCATCATGTGTCTTTGCTTGTCTTTTCGGAAAGAATAAATCAACTCTATGTTATGTCCCCATTCAAAACAAATGATTGAAAAAGAGGTGCAATACTTGAGTCATTATTCTGTCTCCTTGGCCATCACTATGTTCAAAGGGGAAATGTCAGATGATTTAAATAAGAAAAAGTAGGAAATAATTATAGAACATGTTACTCTCACCAAATCATATAGGGTTCATAGAATAAGGGTTTTAGGAATCAGTAAAATTATAACTTTTTTCTAGGAAGGGTACAATTAAAATGCATATATTTAATACATTACTTGGACTGATTACAAAAACAATCCATTTAAGTTCTAAGTACACACGAGGATAATAGTTGGGCATATTTTTGACAAATATCAGTATTAAGCCACTTTATAAGACATATTAAGAACACAATTATTTCATAGTTTGAGCATAATTAATACACGGTGCACTACAAAGAAAAACAAATAAATAATTATTTATTTTTGACCCTCCCTGAAAATGAAATGAAACACAAATAAAGTTAAGAAGATTTTAATACGTTAACAAAATTCAATGTATCATACAGTTAAATCAAAGAAAGCAAAATATTTACAGTTTTACAATATAGTTGTAAATGAGAAACATGCTTAAAAAAGACTCATCATAACACTTTTAAGCACAAACACTGAAATACAAAAAGAAACATGATACACCTATTTTTGTTGTTGTTGAAAAAGGAGAGTTTTTTTTTTTGTGAAAATAAAAATGGATCATCACATTTAAATAGCTGAACAAAATACACCACTATTTTAAGTAAATTTGATACGTCTATACTAAAAATACCCAAAGTTTTGCCTTCAATGAATTGATGAGAGAATGAATAAAATAATTGATGGTTTACACACAGCGTCTTCCGCACAAAATGTTTGGGGACTAAAGGCTTCTTCTAGTGGAATATTAAGAATTATTATGTCGTTAGCAATGTCTGAAGAGGCTTTAACTGGCCATTGCGGTGTTTTCACTTTGTTGTTGACCTCTGCAAGATTCCAAATGAGAAGTGGCGATGCGTTCAATGTCATCGAGGCTCAGATGACGTAACTGGTCAGATAGATTCTGGAAGAAAATTAAATTTTAGTTTGTCTTTTTATAGTTCCCCACTTAATTACAGAAATAAACTTCCTCGACAGTCAATGAAATTAAAGGCCTCTCAAGTCATACAGTATATCAATTCATTAACCACTTCCTGGGCCAATTTATTTTTTGTTACTTCATTAATGAGAAAAACATAATACACAAGTTTTAAGTTGAATTTTTAAGTTTTTTTATGTATAAAAAAACATTTAATTTTCCACCAGTTTACTATCCAGAGTTATCTCGGACAAATGAAAAAAGTTAAATATGAGTCTTTATAGGATAGTTTTTAAAACAAGGAACACAAAGTGATAATTTCCAAACACTAGTGAAGTAATACGCCTTTTTTGTTTATTTTTTTTTCTGTATGTAAATTCAGTAACCATCGTAGATAATGAAATCACACAAATTATACAAAGGGCGCATAGCCAATTCTTTCAGCAAAAAATAAGCACCTTTTTAAGTACTTTTTAAGCAATCAAAAATATTTTTAAGCACTGTATACATTAACAAAATGCAAAATAATTTTCTGACAAAGAACTCTTTTCTTGATTATATTAGCCATTATAAAATTATCAAAAGATATTTATGGTTCGATATCAGAGGGTGGAAAATGAAGTCTGGAATTGAGCAGATGCAGCAGAGTTGCACATGAGAAGGCAATAATCTCACTGAACCCAGCTCAGCAGATGCTCATACAGACTTGCAAAGTATTTCACCAAACATGCAAAATGATTGGCGCCTGCATACGCTATGGACCAATGTATGCCGAAATAGATTGTGGTTTAATGAATTGTGAGAACATTGAATAGAATGCGAAAAACGCACTTTTCGAAAAGGGAAAATTAAACACTTTTTAAAACCACCCTAAAGAGCTCTTAAAAAACGAAAATCGAAAATAATCACCTTTAAGCACTTTTTAAAAACGCTATGCACCATGATACAGTCCCACAATCCGACAGCCGAATTCCCAAACAAAATTTGGCATATTTTCAAACACAGCAGGTAACGTTTTTTGTTGCTTCTCAGTCGAGTAAAAACGTGATAAAAACAAACAAACTGACAACTTCTACTACGCCTGAGTTTTCTCAGGATAATAAATATTTGCAATATGTACATACCAGAGTTAACTCGGGGTAATACGGGAAGCGATTAAGTATTAAAACTTAGTGTTTGAAAATAGATGTAACAATATGCTGTTGTTAAAAACATAATTTTACTAAGCAATGATAAAAACTGCACAAGAGGAGGTAATTTTAAAAATAAATTATTACAAGCTGCAAAAATAGATATTGTGTTAAGAAAAAAGTATTTTTGAAAAGAACCATGTTGCAATGAAATAACCATACTCATTATTATCTTGAATTTTCTTGCTTATTTTTAGAGAATCATTTGAAACTATCAGAGCTGCATCAAATATGGATGCAGCCACTTTTTATGAGTTAATACTATGCCCACCCTCACATCACCAGACTTTCTCATGTGCTTTGAGATTGATTCATTACCTTTAGTTGAGGTTTAAATAAAACATACAATTGATAGTTTTCACACAGTATCTTTCAAAAACAATTAATGTTTCATAATTGAGTAGACACAATAATTAAGATAATACAACCCACAAGCATTACTTGACTTATTGCAGGGTTGCCACAGAACAAAATAGTTGCTTTTAGTGGCATGAAAATATTTGCCTACATAAGAACAAACTTTTTTTCAATAAGATGACTTAATCGTCATATACCATGATCCATTCAGATTTCTTTCTTTTCTTTCCCCAAACCAATTGTGCATCCTGAAGATTCTATTATTCGTACCTGGAGTGTTGTTGATTAGATGCCTCAAGAATATTGGCAGGTTAGATTTTTTTAATTTTTGTTATACGTGCTTTATGATGACAATTTGTTTTATAATTTCAGATAATACATTATTATTACAGACAAGATGTTTTTTTTTTTTATTTTTTTAATCGTATGTTATAGATTAATTCAGATGATCTTAAAATATCCTGCCTTGTTTGGGGTTTTAATATTTATGGTAACTCATTTCTCAACCATGGTTTCCAGTTGGTAATTTTCAAGTGCTTCTATTTGATTTGATTAATAAGTTTTTCTTGCATTTTATCAATTTCTTTTTTCCTCATAATTAAGTTCGAAATATATTGCATTTTTTAATCATTGGTTTTTGTTTTATATATGAGTTAGATTTTATTCCAATTTTTTTTAAATTTAAGAGAGTTTTTTCTTATTTGTTACTCTTTTTCATTGTAATTTGGGTTAAATAAATGAAGACAAAATAAGAACCTACTTTACGAAATTCTTCCAAGACTTTTTCAACATCGTCAGGAATGAAGTGTTTTTCCAGCAATTTTTGTAATAGTTCATAAAAATCGGCTTGAGATGTGCTTTCATCGGGAGAACTTTCCCTCACAAACAAATGGAGTTTGTTACCCTCCTCAATATTATAGTCACACAAAGATTCAGAATCTGTAAGAATTCAATGATTATTGCATAAAAGAAAGATATAAACCATTTAAAGAATCACCACAAAAGTTACCCTTTTTCAACCAGAAATATAAAATGATTTTTTGGAGAATTTATAATTGCAGCATTTATTTCCAAGCTATTCAAACATATCATATCAAGTGAAAACAACAATTGGGAAGAATAACAAATTAAATGAATTTATTAAACTAAAATAAAGGAAGTTTTACTATATTTTACGCAAATGAGTACAGTAGAATCTAATTTTATAAAGGACTATAAAAATAACAATCAAATTTTATTAATTAAACAAATCATATATTAAAATCCATTTTAAATTTACCAAGAATCTGTCCTTGTCGACATTTTGTGAAAGATCTTATTTTTGTAAAATTGTGAATTTTTTTAAGAGTTCTGCTTTTATGAATTTGTGCAAATAGGGTCCTGTTGTTGGGATGATAGCAAACAACACTTTAAAGGAGTTTTTAAATTGTAAATGTAAACAAGATTATACTTAACACTCTAAAATTTTAATTAAAAAAAATCGTATTTAAAATTAAATTTTTTTTTTATTGCTACTTAATTAGGTATTCAACAAATATGGCCGAATATTGAAAACAAAATCACTTAAATGATACTTTCGATTGATTGAAAACAAAATCACTTAAATTTTTAATACTTTCAATTGAAATTTTTTAAACAACACAACTAATAGATTACTTTTAATGTAGTAAATTTAAACAGTTATTAAATAAAATAAAATAAATTTTAAACTTTTAAATTGATAATTTAATTTTAAATTAAATTTATGAAGAGATATGTATTTACTAAAAGAAATATTTAATAATAATAAGACTGTAGAAATAAGAGAATTTGATAGGCTTTAACTAAAATTAGCATTACAATTTAAGCATAGTAGTAATTAAAACACTAAGTTAATTTATTTGGCCTATTCATTATAAAAGTCTCATTCTTGTTCAGTGCAAACAAAATTCATTCTTTCAACAGAAGACATGATTAATACCCATGATTGAACTCTTTATTCCCTTCTTTTTTAAAATTTATAAATGGAACAGCTTCATAATTTGCTTCTCTTCATAAAAGGAAAGTCACAAATATTAACTGCAATCGAGCTCATCAGAAAATTGTAAAATACTAAAAAAGTTCTTCCATTTCTCAATGTTGACTGATAATTGCATTATCTGTTTATATTTATGAAACCTTTAATTCGATATAGATAAAATGTATTGGAGTTAATTTGGAATATTTTACGAACCTTTCATAATCAGTTATACAACATAGTTCTTATGTGAAATTGCCAAAGTGTTGACGGCAAAAGCAATTTTTGCAATGCATCGTAATAAAATTTCCTTACACCTGAAACTTTTAAGGTAATTTTCACAAACTCTTCATCCCAATTGAACAAAAATATTAAGGTTAAAGTAAAACATTTTAAAAGTCTCAGCTTACTTTCTTAGACTAATTTGTGATTTATGAATGATTACTTTGAATTCAAAATGCATATTTTAATTAATTCTTCACCCTATTTAAAAACGAATAAAATATTTTGAATTAAATATGAATCGCAGTTTAAAATCATTTTATGGCATCTTTGAGGACTTTTCCAAACTTATATTAATCTCAGCTTTTGATTAGACACTTGCAAACTAATTTTTCAGACAGAACACTGTTATTCATGAACTAAAGTTGTTCATGAACAAGTAATTGGAAATGGTCATTTGATAACTGATATATCTTATTCGATAAGTTCCAAGGAGAGAGACGAACCAACGAGAAGAAAGAGGTGTCAAGATCAGAGATTCCCTCTGCAGAAACGTTACCTTCCTTCCTCGGTGAGCAAATTGAACCAATTTGTCATAGTTATGATAATCCCACCTTTTTAGGGGGGAAAAAAAAACCTCTATGACAATGGATGATGACAGTATTTAGTTGCAGAATCCAGACCTCACCGATCCAGAGAGACTTTATTATTTGGTGTTTGTTGCCAGTCTTCTGTTACCTAATAGCTAGCATGTCATACATCTATGTTGTTGTTAGTTTATTACATATAATTAAGTTATCATGATTCTTCCTTCTTCCTATTGGGATACCTCATCAAACAGTTTAACACTATGGGCAGAACAAGTAGATTAAAAAAAAAAAAAAATTCTGGATAATTGACCTAAGATATAGAACAGGGCAGGAATAATCATATTTCAACCACTTCTAACTCTAAACAGTGAGGCATCAGTAATTTTTTGAGATCTTTCAATGGAAATAAAAACATCAAGGCACCTTAAGTTAAAAAGTAATCTTTAAAACAAGGTTGCAAAAAATCTACCTGTCCAGTAAAACCCACCCTAAAGTGGGTTTTACTAAAACTGATTTCTTTTTTATCCTCTGTTATATTAAAGAGCTATTCTATTGAAATATATATGCAGTCTAGCCTAAAAAATGAACCTATGGTAAAAAAAACCTAACAACAATCTGAAAAGAAAAATTATTTGTCGAATTCATGAAGAAAAATTTATATGTTTCATACAAAAAACAGAATTTGACTATAAATCATACTACAATAAAAGTTACTTCATAAGGATTTTAATTCAAAATAAACACCAGCAGAGAGGAAATACATTATAAATCAATCAGGTTATCAGTGTTATAATTCTTCAATGTCTAGGTATTTCAACGCCTTTTGTACACCCAGTCTATTTCTCAATTTTGACCAAACCAGTCCACAAGTAGAAAAAACTCATTCCAGTGATGCAGAGCTAGCTGGATATTTGCTTAGGGCAACCATAAAGTTGCAAAAACCTGTCATATCTCTATCATTAACACACGTTTCAATCTATTTCCACCACTGTAATGAACTAAATTATTTTGATTACATCAGCATTAAACATGCTTGGTGGAAATATTTCTGGGTCTTTTAACTTGTAGCTGATGAGGGGATTCAACCATTTTGGGTGTTTCAAACCACTCCTCAGCTTTTTGTAACATATCAGAGGTTTTTCCTGTATATTTAGGATCCACAATGCTTGCTAAATAATGTTCATCCTTTTATCAATTTGTTTTTTATAAGGGCAAA
Source organism: Parasteatoda tepidariorum (assembly GCF_982258835.1). Lineage (NCBI taxonomy): Eukaryota > Metazoa > Arthropoda > Arachnida > Araneae > Theridiidae > Parasteatoda > Parasteatoda tepidariorum. The sequence goes on from NC_141756.1 coordinate 127,042,067, forward strand.
GATTTTCACTATTAAATACCAACCTCAACAGCAGTAGATATATTGGTTTTTTTCTGCCCGCATCAGATTTAATACTTCGCACAGTCCTAATAATTGTTTTTGCATGTGCAATGCTTCTTTATATATTGCAACCTTGTCCAAATGCTTGTAGGAATTTCTGCATACTTATGGTAATTCTTAATATGTGTATCAATACAATGAATTCCAACGGGTAGCATTAGACCAATCTTCTCTTTTCAAACAGACCAGGGTTGGCAGGTTTTTGACATGTGACAGTTTTTGACAGTTTAAACCATGGTTTAAACCGTCACGTCAAAAACCTCACTGTCAAAAATGTCGAAAATGTCAAAAACCTATATTCATATGGGAAATTTAATTAATACATAAAATTTATATATTTTTTAAAGAATAGTGTTTCTAAATATGTTCTAGAAAAAATAAATTTTAAATTTTGAAGAAACACTTATATTTTGAATAGTAACCAAAATCTTGTACTTTTGAAAACTCACATCTTTTGTAATAGTATTATGTATTCATTTTCATGTGTTATTGAAAATCTGCAGTGATATTATTAAGAAATTTATTTATAACCAAATTTAGTGTATAGTATAGATTATACTAAAAATTAGACATTTTTAAAGATAAACAATAGCAGTTTTGTAATTTAGACATCTTCTTTTAAAGAAAAATCTTTTTAATATTCTCTTAAATCTTCTTAATAATCTTTTTAACATAAGACAATACAAATTTAAGTGCTTTCTGTTAAATACACAGAGTAGTTAGTGTCGATTTACAGTATATTCAGCCTATTCATTTACTATGCTGAAAATTTAGTTTATCCAAATACTTGGGAATTTCATTTTGCTGAATATGATCAGGGGTCTGTTTAGAAGAAATTTGGGTCCGTTAACGGACCCTTCACAAAATATCTTTTCATAAAAACGGACCCGTCACAAAATATTTTTAATTAAAAACGGACCCTCCACAAAATGATTTTTCTTTTAATCGGACCCTTCACAAATTTGTTTATCTTCATTATTATTTTGTTAATCGAATAAACCCTTTCCAGGGCAGAAAACAAGAAAGATGGATGTAAACGAATTAAGTTTTGTCTTCGGCAGACGTTTCTTCCATTATTCGTCCGAAATTAATATTCTGCGTTCAGCAGTATAGGCTAAATACCAAATATTTGTATGTTGCATCTCTAATTTAGAAGCAGCAATTGTTGTTTATTATTTAAAATTTAATTTTTTTAATTATAATTTTACAGTGTTGAGCATAATCTTGTATGTCTATACAATTTAAAAACTCCTTGAAAAAATTTTTTTTTGCAATAACGAACCCTATTTGCACAAATTCATAAAAGCGGACCCTGATTGAAAGAATGTGAGTAATTTTTTCACAATTTCGCGAAAAACGGACCTTTCACAAAATGTCTGGACAGACCCCTGATGATATAGCTTTGTTGAATATCTAAATATTCAGCTGTTGAATAATTACTTCTTGCTTTCAAGATATGCATTATTTATATTCTTAATGCAAGTGGAGGAAAAAAAATTAAGAGATAAAAATTGTTTTAAAATGATAAGTGTAATAATTATAAATAAATATAATAAACAATATGAATTATATTTATCATTATTCATAAATATAACTACTTTTAAATTCAAATTAACATACTGGATAATAAAGATATTCGGTATAACATTAAAAAAATTTTTTTATACACTTGTATCTTATATCAAGTTTGTATTTATACAACATAACTTGTAAGTTCCTTATAAATATTAGTTATATATTCCTTATATGTCAAAAATGCATAGTAATAAACTTTTAATTTTCTTAAGTATCAAAAAGAAAAAAAAAATTTTAAATATAAATATTTAAACAATTTTTGTGCAAAAATTTTTCTGCACATGCATTTGAATATAAATTTCTGAGATTTTAAATCTGTTATTTTACCTTAATTTTAATTAAACAACATTTTAAAACCTGCTGATTACCTATAGTATAATTAAATTTCAATATAATGCATGGCAACTGTTGGTAGTTTTGAAGTTTATATATTTTCTTGGCAAACTTCAGTTTTTGACATTTTTGACGGGTTTTTGACGGTTTAAACCAGTATTATACCCTTGTCATGTCAAAAACCACTTTTTGACGTCAAAAACCCAACCCTGAAACAGACGGATGAGAATTGCGAAAGAACTTCTGCCACATGTTTGTAATATCATCAGTGAGGAGATCAATATAGTGCTTACAATGTTCTATATAATTATCATTGTGGTGATACATCATTGTATTTCTTTTTCTGCTAATTCAGCACAATATTCTGATGTTTTATGTTACTTTCACAATCAACAGCATTGAATAAAAATGAAGGAACACATGTTGCTAGTACTGCATCCCTAATTACATCCATATAATAATAATCTAACATTAGTAATACTTCGCGTTTCTTTATTAATTTCTGCTTCACAATTATCATCTAACAGTTTCCGTCCTAAATCGGTGCGAGTAGGGCCAGAGTAACCTGGTTTCAAAGCTGTCACCATTTCTTTAAATTCCACAGTCGCGGCAGCATCGAAAGCAATATTTGCATAAAAGAGTTTGGCAACTTTTAAATCCAAATTCTTTTGACTATCTGTTGTGCTTATAATTCATCATGCGTTGTCCCTTAACTCCACTAAATTCACCCCTTTCAATTTCAGGAGAATACCCTGTGGCAGAATCTGCGACAAAACTCTCTAGCATTAATATCTTTCTGCAAGATACATTTAATAATAACAAACATATATATTCAGGGTATCTGCTACATTTCAGATTTTAAAAGTCATGACTAATTCCAAGAAATTTTTTGACTTACCGAAGTCACTACTTTCTCGAACAAAAACATAATAAATTTAAAAAAGCATTATGATGGCATTAATTGCAATGATAGGTAAAAAACAAAACTGTTACATTCTGCATTTTCATGTTTATAGATTTTATATTTAAAAAAAATAGTGTAAAGAAAGAGTTGAAGCAATAAAATAGTGGAAAAAATACAAAAGCAACTACTTAGTTATTTTTTCTGCAGAATTATATTATAAAGATACTTTTTTTGTTCATCCGAAAGAAAAGAAATACTCCTGATTTTTCTGTTCTCATTTTTGAATTAAAAAAAAAATTCGACAATAACTGGCTTGCTTCAGCTAGAATTTGAAATTGATAAAATAAATAAATAACAAAAATTCTGAAATCACAGAAGTTTTAATGATAATTCGCTTTAAAGATGATGGCATTCTTTCAAAAAATGAAAGGAAAAACATAATTTTTAAAGAACATGATAAAAACATTTTATATTGTAATAAAATATGACTGTGGATTTTGTTACAAATTCAGATATTCGCCAAAAAACACCAAAAAATTGGAGGGGGTAATTCCATTTTAAAAGAAATTGGACGACTTAAATCCATGACTTTTTTAAAAAAAAATAGTTAAAATCATGACAAATTTTGTTCAACACCAGAATTCATGACTTTCCAGGTGTGAGGATACGTATATTACTAACTTAAAATAACAAAAGTGCCGTGCCACTGTGTTTTTTTTAATTAAACATGTAATAATTTTTATTCTAATGATATGGATCATATTCTCGCATTTTGTTGGGGGGGGGGCATAAATTATTTCCTTTGCATTTTTTAAGTAATCACCACAATAAAAAAAAAATTTTAAATAATAAAATCCGTAGCAGTAACTGCCATAAAAAAGAATGACGACGAAATCACGCGAATCATACTAGTTTTATTTTAAGATTAAGCCGCTGTAATAAATAATATTGTATAAAAAATAACGGATTTAAAAACTATGGAAAAATCAATAGCAATAATTGCCAAAAATTCTATAGAAATACTACCTAAAAAAGTAAATACTCAAATGCACAATTCGAATTTTTCATACTGTTTTAAATATATCGGATATTTTAAATTCACGTAAAAATCAATATCAATAGCTACTTAAAAAATACAATCGAAACATTAAATCAATTACATTACATTAACATCAGCGTAAATAGAGCGCGTCAAAAAATGATTATCTAAATGCATGATTCAAATATTACAAGTAAATTTCTGTAGAAAAGAGAAGAAAAAGAAAATTTTACTGCAACAATGTTGTTGCTGTCGTTCTGTCAAGGGGCAGGTGGAGTATGATATTCCAATTGCAGCTAACAAATTATTTACAGTTTCCAGAGATCTTTTTAAACATTCGTTTAGATGAGCTCCTTCAATTTCTGTGTTACAGTGATTGCATGAAAACACACTACACTAAATTAAACACAATGATCAAATAAAGTTTAGTAACAAGTTCTGGTGCAGTAGAAAACCATCAAGTTTGGCAAAAACGTCCACAGCATTTTGAACACGCCAATTCCACATTGAACAGTTGACTTGTGACTGCGACACTGTCTTCCGCACGCTGTTTCTTCTCAGTCTCGATAACACGACATATACACTAGACTGCTAAAAGTAAGCACAGGAGCGACCACGACCATGAACTTAATACAGCTCTAAGAAAGTAAGGTGATTTCTCAAAACAGCTCTCCCGGCTATTCATAAAACAGCAACGAATCAACAAGTGGTATCCGTTCATCGAATTCTATCTCAGATATAATTCTAGTGGGGTAGTACTGTAGTGTGTCTACTACTACAAAAATACAATTCCAAATTACTAGTCTATAAGGCGTGTCAATTCTATAGTGGGGTACCTCAGCATAGATGAAGGTTGACAGATGAAATGTGCAATAATTGGACAGATGATTCACAAAACTTGTTCCTTTCCAATAACAGATAAATTCATACTACCCCTTTATACTAAACTAACAGAAATGAGGTTTCACCCCCCTTTTCACCACTATGGAAAACAGATACATGTGTGGAGAATTGACTTTGTGGGATTTGATTCTGTATGATTAGTCATTGTCTTTGACAAGCCTTCCTCTCATTATGGAAAACAGGTGTTTGGAGACTGGAGAGTCACCTTCTTGGATAGATTTGATCATATAGCCATTGATTAGTCAGTGCTTTAGAATCGCTTTCGACGCAAAAAAAATTCCTCAAATACTTTTAAAGATTAAAATATAAATAAAAAGTAATCCGGTGTTAAAATAGGTTTCAAGTGTGTGATGTATGTAATACATATAACATTTTGTATCGTGATGCCAGAAGAAACTTTTTTCAGACTTTTGCACCAATTTATTTGTATTAATTACACATTAATTACCTATATGTTAAGTCAATTTATAAAATTAAACTTAATTATTAATATAAACTTTTTTTAAAATAAGGTACTCATCCCTGCCCACTCTTATGAAGAAAAAAAAAAGCAATAAAACATAAAAAACCCAGAAAAATCCACCAGGGTTAGGTTTTTCAAAAAGAAATATCATTAAACTGAGATGACACAAGAAAAACTATTTAAATTACCCAAAAGCGTTTTTCCTTTGAAAACAAGTCTTTGTTGATCCACAGGAATCCTCAGCTGTTGAGCGACAATTTCTTTAACAGTATTCACAGAAGCAGTAGCAGACACCTAGGAATCACGGATTTAAACTGTAATTAACACTTGTAAAAAAGTATAACTAGAAATCAATCAATATACAGTAGCTTTATGCATCTTATGAACAGATATTCTAATGAACTTGACAGAAATTTTAAAATATAACTGAAACTCAATGTTTTCTTACTTCAATATCACACTCGCCACCTTTTAATATTTTTACTGAAATCAACATTTTTGGTAATAATTTACGTTATCTACAAGTTTAGGCTTATGAGTGTTGAGATTTATAAATCAGGAAATGCGAAGGGATGATAAAATAAAGGAAATTAACCCAGTTAAAAATTATGGTACGAGATGAAAAATGAATAGTGGAAATCTTAAAGTGTTGGAATATTCTAAATTGAAAGCAAAAATTACAATTTTCCAAGAACAATTTGGTGACAAAAAGTAAATTAAAGCGGCTTGATGCCACTTTACAAAACAGAAACTCTCTGGTGCGAACTAACAAAAGCTGAGATCACGTGACTAGCAGTCCGGTGTGGAAGTCCTTTAATAGTCTTTTTTTGTAAGCTATACGCTAATTAATTTATTTAAACAAACTGTTTGGAAATATGATCCCTTTCAATTTTCGAAACAATGCAACATGAAGATATGTACAATAAATGTTCCCCTTTTCATGTTACACTTGTGTTATTCAAATTTAGGAACGGGCTTAGCTGCGGTATTTTCATGCTTTTTTAATTAAAATTTTCAGTTAATATGTTTCCATTCAAGTAAGTTATTTTTGTATTTCTATTGGAAAATAATTTACTTATATTGTTGAATAGTTTATTACTTAATATTCTAAATTCTTCAAAGATTGTATTCTTTTATATCGTTTTATTATTACTAATTTATAATATTTATTCTTGTGACTCATTGATCTTAAATTGAAATTTTTATTTTGTGTGAAAGTGGAGCTAGTAGGCAGGATACCATTGAACTGTGTTGTTCTCAATAAAAATTTAGTTTTCAAAAGAAAATTTTTGTGGTATCATCTATTTCAATGTAAACGCCAATTTTTGGTGATTATATTGGAATTCTGACATTACATGAAATATGATATGAATCTGTTGCACTTGGTCAACAGTCCACTTCACATCATTAGCATTATTGTACTTGGCAGAGAAGCTTCCCATCTTCCTCTCTAAAGCTGCTCTAAAGGAACCCCAATCAACTGTTCTGGGGTTCCTCCTTATGACCTTCCGTCTAGAGAGGCCTTTAATAGAAAAAGTAATTAGTTGGTCATCTGAAGCAATAACTGCCTCAGATACCTTCCAATCAGTAACGTAATCTGTGGAAATAGAGTTACATAAAGTAAGGTCAATGACTTCCCTTCTGTAACTTGTAACAAAGGTAGGTTCATTGTTTTTATTAAGGATATACAAATTAAAATATAAGATATGTTCCATTAGTACATCTCCCCACTTTTTACAATCACTGTTGCCCCACACTGTGTGGTGAGCATTTGCATCACAGCCGAAGATGAATCTACGGTGGCAATTATAGCCTTAGTAATATCAGCCAATGGGTCTTTCTCCTCATAGGGGAGATAGGTAGAAACAATGACAAAGTCAGAAATTGTCTCATTGTCATAGAATTTTTGCTTAACAGCAACTAAATCCCTGTTGAAAAAGTTGACAAGATTAAGGGCATTTAGATTACACCTAGCCACTATGCAGGCCCTGAGAAGGTCACAACGGGTTTCATAAAAAATATTAAAATCTTTAACGCTGAGACCCATAATTCTACCCTTGCGGGTCCAAGGCTCTTGTATAAGAGCAATATCTAGTTCTCCATCATTTAACCTTTTAGCCATAAGGCTTGAGGCAGCAATGCTATGGAGATTAATTTGACCAATCTTGATTGTTGCCACAATTGGTTAGCAATATGAGTAAAACCAGAATGGCACCTACCAATCCTGGTTTGCTTTAGAAGAAAGATCTCCCTCTAACAGCTCCATTGCTTCATCAATATCAAGCATAACCAGGATTGGTAGGTGCCATTCTGCAAGCATAGTAACGTCTGACCCTAGCTCTGAAAAAATCAAGAGCCCCAATTGAACTTACCTTGGATTAGGGGAATTAGCCTTCCAAGGTTCATCCCTCTGGTCTTCAGGTTCGACAGAGAGGGCGTCCGATGTTGTTGGAGCCTCTGCTGCCTTTTTCTTGTTAGGATCGTGGATAATCTTAAAGATGCCACAATCCACACCAGTGAGTGCACTATAATTGACCCTCACAATGTCTTCCACGTCTTCAGGCTCAGCCTCAAAGATCCACCTAAAAATGCCTGGCCCCGCAGCATTCTGTAGAACCCTCCAGCTTATAGACTACAACAGTGGGTTCAGTCTCTGAAGATGCCACAAGAAGGTGCCCTGATCAGAGAATTGCTCTCTGGTCTTAAGGGCCACCTCCACAGGTTTGGGTAACTCATCAGCGCCTATAAATGTAAGCATGAGGTCGTCCAAGGATCTCATTAAAGTAACCTCTAATCCACTCTATTGTGTACTCATTATATTGTAAAACTAACGCTCCTCTTAGTAGGTTGCTGTTGTAGATCTGAGCAGGTGCTTGACTAAGTGCTTGGTTAGTCATAAGCAGGTTTATTTACCTATAGTACCTACTATTCAAGAATACTGTTATTTCATTCATGTTCAATTCTTTTAGCAAAGTGGTGATACATCACCAGTGTCAGTAACTGAAACTGATGTTATGCCCTTCAAAACTGTTAATACATTTTTCAGTTATTTTGTATTTTCAATTTAAACTAATATAGTAATATTTAAAAACAATTTTTTTTTAAAAATAGATGTCTTTTTTATCATCCTGTGATGCAGAAATTATAAAAATTTTTAAAAAAAATTTTGTGAAAAATAAAAGTTTAATTTTTAAACAAATTTAGTATTTTTTTAAAAAAAATTATTATTTTTTAATATTGCATTATTTATCCTTACGCAAAAATATTATTTATCAGTATTAAAAACATATTTATATTTAAAGGATTAGGTATTCACTTTTGTTGTTCAATGAATTATGGAGGTTCAAAAATTATAAACCTTTTCCTATTATATTATATTATCTTCTTTTGATAAGTTAAAGTAAATTGTATAAAAAATATCAAATATTTATTGATACATGTAATTATCATGTGTACAATCAGGAGTCTGTCCACGTTGAATTTACTACCGTTTAGCGGTACCTTCACAAATTCAATTTTAGGAAAAACGGTAGTTTCACAAATTCAACTTTAGGAAAAACGGTAGTTTCACAAAGTACTTTTTCTTTAAATTCTATTTTTGTATCCTTAAGAAACGATAAATCTATATTTTTACTATGTTTTTGTGTTGATTTTTTAATATCATTTTTAATTTTTCACATATTATGTCTAAATTTTCACAAAATTGGTACCTCTCAGAAAAACCTAGACAGACCCCTGACAATGGTTACACCTATAGAATTTTTACCTTTTACCAAAGTTCAAGGTTTTGGACAGTTTTACCCAGTTTAAGACTGTAAAACCCACGTGTCCTGTCCAAAACCAGTTAAGGACGTCCAAAACCCCAACCCTGGATCTCAGGCATTCTTTCGCCACCGGGAATGGCGTCAGTCTGCGCTAAGATCGCTTTGAGGATGTTGTTGGAGTCTCCCAGAGAAAGCTTGTCCGAAGGAAAATCCTTCCTGACAATAACAATCTTGGTCAACTTGACAGAACAAGCAAAAGAAACTCCAGATTGGAGGTTCCCAGTTAGGTCCCCTTCTCCAGCTCGGCTATCCCCACTAGCGGGAACCACTTCCCTGGATTGAGCTCTCCTCGCAGGAGTAACATCTTCTCTCGGTTGGCACACTGGGTGAGGGCGTTGCATCAGAGGACCTAGGCCTCTTAGTTCTGCCACTCGCTTCAGTGGCCCTCATTTTTCTCAACCTCCTTCTCTGGCTCTTGGACATTCCATTGGCGCCAGACACACTGTCCCCCCGACTGTCTCTGGAGACCAGAGACTCATGCAGAAGAAGGGCCCGTGCCTTTGGACACCTCACCAGCTCTCGGAGGAAGCAGCCGTATTATCACTGGGCTCACCCGCGGGCTTATCGTGTGTTACTGGAGGCTGTAGTGAACTTTTAGAACAGGAACCTCTGCCTAATTCCTGAACGCATCCCTTGTTAACCGTCGCGATGGATGAGGCCATATCACAAGCTTTAGAGAATGAAAAACATTAAATCGGGTAAAGGGTTAGGGATTATTGTTACATCAGTTTCTTTCATGTATCTCTGTATAATATATATTTTTTCTATTTTAAAATGCTAAAATATTCTTTTTAAAATATTTTCAGTGGTCCACCAAATTTCAACTGGCCATCCACAAATTTTGTACCTCAGACATGGCCTCCTCGAATAACTGTACCTCCTCCAAATATGATGCCACCATCGTTTCAGAATCCAGGAATTGGACAGGGAACATACGGACCACCTTTTCCTTTCCAAAATGCTTCTTTTATTATGCCTCCACTTAATGTGCCCCCTCCTCCAATATCATCTCCTTTACCAAATTCATCTCCTCCTTCTACACAACATAGAGCAGGTAAGATATTACCCTACTCTATGACTTCTATTGGCCCTATATAGAATTGTCACCTATTTTGTATTCATTATTCAGCCAATATAGAACATTCTAGGACAAGTATTACAGGGTTGCCACAGGCGACTAAAATGCAACTATTTTTGGCATGAGGCACGACTATGGCCTGAAAAGGCTAAAAAAAGCAACTATTTTCAAGAAAAGGAAACTATTGGGAGACTTTTCTGTACTCCTAGCAATTTTTTATTATTTTTTTTAAAAGCATACATTGGGTGGAAAATCTGCACCCCACAAGATAGTTTCTGAACACACTGAAATTTTTTTTTTCCTAAAAAATAAAAAATGTTGAATTTCAAATTTGAGTCTTCACTTTTTAATTCATTCAATCTGTCTATTTGTTCAATAAGTCTATTTCATTTCTCGATCGCCTTTTCAATGATTATTGCTACGAAATTCCGTATGATTTTTAAAAAAAATTATAATAATAATTTTTAGTGTGATATTACAATATGTGAATTTCGAATTTGAGTAATCACTTTTCATGCATATATATATACGAGGGTTGTTTTTTAATTAAGGTTTCTTTTGTTGTGTACACTAATAGATGACGCTTGCTTTGCAACGAGTACTTGCAGCGTGTCTTGGCATTCATTGGGAACAACTGTGCTCAGTTACAGCTGTGTGTGTATCTGTGCGGTCAGTTCTGTGTCTTTAAAATGTTCAAATTTAACAAATCACCCGTCGCATATGAGGTACGGTCAGTTATGCCTTTTTAGTCGGCAAAAGACCTGTTTGCTACATACATTCACTGATAGATTTCTGAAGCTTACGAAGCTTCCTATTGGCATGCTGACAAAAATTTCGCTTTTCCATGACAATGACTTTCTCTACAGCTCAGTCCCGAGCGTTATTAGCTCTTTCGGCGGGGAAGTTTTGGAACACCCTTCATCAGCCAAGACCTTGCGCTAAGTGATTTTCATCTTTTCCGATGTTCTAAACATCCTTTTGCCGGCATGCAGTACATCAATTATGAAGATGTGAAAACGGCTGTAACCTCTTGGATATCGGAACAGGCGGCAAGTTACTATGAAGATCGTATTCTAAATCTAGTTGTAAGGTATGATAAGTTCTTAAGCAAAATTGACAACTATTTTGGAAAAAAAAGAGAAACGTATGTACAGGGTGAGCCAGTCAAACCTGCATTTTTGAAAAAGGCGGGAGAGCCGTGAAAGTGGGTGGAGCGAGTTACCAAGGTTACCATTGTGTCCCCCTCAACTAAGCATTTCAGTCGCAATGGAGCAGTGGTCTAAACAACAATGTTTGTTCGATGTGAAAGCCTTTTACCAAAGTGGTAGTTATGCAGCCGCTCAGCGTCGTTTCCGGATGAATTTTCAAATTAATTGAAATAGGTCAGTGTCGTCTGTTAATTCAATCAAATTGTGGGTGAAAAACTTTGAAGCAATTGGTGAAACGAGAAGCAGAAAGGGTGGTTCCGGTTAGAAATCGAGAGAATTCCTCAGCATATGCTCCGTGATGTGATGGTCAGTTTCAGAAATCGTCTACAAGAATGTCTCGATTGGAAAGGACACCATCTTACTGGCGTTATTTCTAAACAGTGAATGTTGTTTCTTAAATGCTTTCTAATGTAGATTGAGATAGTAACAATAAAATTTTGAAATATCCATCTATTTATTTTTTACAGTCATTTCAAAAATGCAGGTTTGACTGACTCACCCTGTAGAATCAAAGAATAAATTTTGCTTCATGAAAATATTTGTTCGTTTGGTTTTTATTTTCAAATGTCCCTTATTTAAAAAAAATAGCCCTCGAATATATATATATATATATATATATAGTATATGAATTTTTGTTCTTTTTTAAGCTACTACTTTCATGTTTTAGGCTACTGAGAGCAACTATTTTGTTCATTTTTTTCTGTGGCAACCCTGAATATAAGAAAATCTGGACATACCAATATGGGTCCCTCAGTGTATGTTCTTATAGGTGAAATCAGTCTTTTTCCCCAACAGGTGGTGTGTCTGAATCTTCCTAATAAAAAAAAGAATTGTTTTTCTTTTTTCAGTCAGGTAGACGAATCATGTGAAGGCAGCATGGCTTATGAAAATTTAATTACTCATTTATTATTCTAGGAAAAATAAAATCATTACGTTGTTCAATAAATCATGCTCTTATAATCCATTAAAGAAATCATAAATAAAATTCGGTAAGATTTTGGTATTTCCTTCGTTGTGAAAAGTTGTAATTGTTTTGTTTTCCCACATTGTGTTAGTTTCTTTAATTTTTGATAATGAATTTTTATTTAATTTTTTCATGTGTTTCTTAACGTTTATTTCATTTTTTGGTCCTTGGAGACCAGTGTTTAAAAAAACTGAGCTATTGTTTATATTTGTGCTTTCGGTTTTAATTATTAAGTAAACCTGCTAAAATTATTTTATTGTTCTACATAATATTTTTTTTTCATTCGGTCTATCAATAAATATTTAATCTTAAATATTGTATACTGTAAATTATTATGGAAACTTTAAGGAAAAGATGAAGTATAATGAAAGGCTAAGAAACAAGTCTTCTGAAATTTGATTCTAGAGCAATGGTTCCTAGGGAGGGAAAACATTCTACTTGTTTAAATCCTAATTGTGTAGTATTCTTCTGTCAGGTGCTTTGATAAAAGTAAAAAAAAAAATGTAATTGCATACAGAGCATTAATTGATCAGAAATACCTTGTAAGTAAAAACAACATTTTTGTAATTGACGGGTCTCAAATAATCTGTGATAAATAATGCAATAATTGAGACAACGAAGTTCGGTTAGCATTCAAACCTTATTTTTAAATATAGAATAAACATGAAAAAATATTTTGTATTATAAAATCTTTATAAAATATGGTTAATGAAAATATTTATGAAATGTTTATAAATAATTAATATGTTACACAATTATATATACAGTTAAAAATTGTAGTTTTTAGTGTAATATAGTTTTTATATTTTATTGATCATGGGCAATTCCACGAAAGTGTCAACTTTTAAGTGAATTTTTTTTTTTATGAATTGCATATTTTAATTTTAAAAATATGTTCAAAAATAGCCAAAGTCTACATATTACTGTTTAATTTTTTATAATTTTAAGTTTTTTGAATCTGGCAGCATTCTAAAGTAATCATATGGCTGTCAAGTGAATTCTTCACATTTGTGCTCAAATTGTTTTCTTGAAAAATACTTATAATATAAAAGAAATGTATCTTTCTTTTGCAATATTTTGATAAAAATATGCATATAGTATAAAATTTAAACATTTAAAACATAGCCTTTAAGTCATTTTAAGTTTAATATATTAAATAAAAGTAACTTTTTGTGTGTCATTCCGTCACATGTTTTAGTATATTTTTTTAAATAGCAACTGCGTTTTTGAATGAAAATGTGTATATTTTGGAATATAAAGCAGATGTGGCATAAGAATCAATGAGGAATTGTAAAATTCTATGCATTTGATTATTAACTTCCAATAATTAGCGTGACGGAATGACACATCTTCGGCGATGGAATGACAAAATGAATTCTTGAGAAACTTAGTCAAAAACTAGGGAATTATTTTTTTTTCAATTATCCTAATGGCTAAAACAGCTGTTGAAAGACAGATAAAATGTTGAAAAATACCAAGATCCCCATGATATGATGAAGAAAAAAAACAGAGAAAGAAAGGCAGAGAAGAAAGCTTCCGCGACAAAAGTTGGACTTAAAAAACTCAGAAGTGCAAGCGCTGTTGTGCAGAGATTGTGTAAACAAAGAAAAAATAAAATTCTACCAATCTCTTCACATACAAATAATTTAAATTCCCTATAAAAATTCCTGCAGAGTCTTGGTAAAGCCATAAAAAAAATTGTACACTCACCATAAAAAAAATTGTACACTCACTTCAAAATCACCAATAGAGGTAAAAAAATTAATTCAGTCTTTATGTGAGAAGTATTTAACATCAAACTCAAAAGAAACTAAGTGAGAAAAGTAATGTTGATGAGCTGTTTAATTTGGTTAAAAAAAATTTACAGTCAAGATGATGTTAGTTACAAGCCCCCAAGTATGAAGGATTCAGTCATAATACAAACTCTGACAGAGTAACGAAGAGTGCAGATGCAATATATACTTATCGCCTTAAAAGAGGCTTTTCATAAAGAAGCATATATTGATGTAAAGTGTGTCTTATCTCATTTTTGTTTTTATTCTCATTTTTGTTAAGTGTATTTCATTAATACCTCACAGCACATGTACCTATAAATACCATGTAATTGTGATGTTGTTCTAAAAGGCCAAACAAGATGTTGGCTGCTGTAAAATGGCACATAATATGTAAAAGAATTTTATGATTTCATAAAGTCGAAGCAACAAATCGTTGAAGTTTTGTTTTTGTCCAGCTATTCTATTTAAGAGAGGGCAAAAGAGAATGATTTCAGCTAGACACTTGCTACATTAGCATTGCCAGGAACAAGAGACCTGCACTAGATGCTCATTCAGTTGAGAAGCGAATCATCAAAATTGGAATGCTTTCTAATTTTAACCAAAACCAAGTGTATGATTTGAAAAGCCACTGTTTTGAAGAGGAAATGGAAAATATGATTGAGGAGTATGCGGTCGGCTCTTTAATCATTGTCCCATACTGCGAAAAAAAAGAAGGCACATTTATATGCAGCGCAAATTACTTTGATAAACAAAGACGATTTAGATGTTAAAGTATTTAAAGAACATGGGACAAAAATTGATTTATGCTTAAATTTCCTGAGAACGAAGATAAGATGTGACATCGGCAAGTTAGATATAAAACCTCTTCTGAGACAACCTAATTTTCAAATTGTTGAAATTTTAACTGATTCTTACGTAAATATTAATTCTGTTTATCTGTTACATTCTGTTTATCATTTACATATAAATAAAACATTTTTTAAATGAAGACTTTCTTCCACTAAACTTTTTGTCATTCCGTCACGGTCATTCCGTCACAGCAAATAGATGTTAATAACTGCTAGCCAACCTGAGGTTAATTTTCCAAATTCACAATTTACATTGCTTACACATTATACTAAAAGTAAAAAATAGTTCAGGAAAATAATAGTTGCAAAATTCACAGAAACTACCAGTTCTAAGCGGCATGCCGAAAGCTTGGTTGCCAAAATGTCATTCCGTCACACAAGTAAAAAGTTCATAAAATTAAAAATAAAAAAAAATACAAAATTCTTTTTTTTTAGTTTATGAATCACATTATACCAATAATAATGATATGCACGAGAAAAAATCATGTTTATTTGAAATTAGATGCATAGAAACTTCAATTAATTGTCATCATGCAAGTCAAAATGTCATTCCGTCACATATGGAATTGCCCTCATATAACTCCCTAAAATTCCCTGTTCCTATAATATTTGAGATATTACACAATCATCAGCATACGATTTTAGTGAAAAATCCATTGACTTTTTGGAAGATCTATTCATAGCTGTGTATAATTGTTGTGCTTAACAAATTGTAAATGATAATTTATTAAAACTTGTTTAGTATGCTTTAAAATAATCGTTATTTATAGGTGCTGGAAATTCATCTATGCAGCTATCTTCAGTTGATGCATACTGGTAAATATTTCATTTATCATGAGGAATATATAATATTTATATTTCTTTATTAATATTCCATTTTAAAGTAAAAGAGAAAAATGTCGCTAAGAGAAAGTCAAATCTGAATTTCATACCGAAATTGTTTTGTGAATACTTTTTCTTCAGCTGTTTCACATACAATGTTATGAAGTTCATGACGTCACTTGCTTTAAATCCTCACCTGTATTGAGTCAATCAGAAAATTTGCAATTTAAGTCCTCTTAAATTCTATAAATATTGGATGTTTCATCTCTTATTAAATAGATCTTCTCGTCACTCACTTAGCAAAACTTGAAATTGTTTTCATTTATTTACCCAGAAAAAGGGTAAATGCCCAGTTACTCACTAAGTAGGTCACCTGACTCACATCTATGCACTCACTGTATATCAACATGATTATAAGAGCCTTTAATATTCTAGAATCTAGCTTATATTATTGACATAAAATCTCCATGCATCATACAAGTTTTATGAAGTGATTAACAAAACAATTTTTTGCTTTAACTATGTTCAATTGTATGAATGCAAATTGAGTTTTTCATTAAAATGAAATATTTTTAGTGATTATTGTAATAAATAATTTTTAAATTTATTTTCTATTTTCCCTTCTAATATTCTAGGAATTTAGAGCCTAATGTTGGTAGTAAAAATAAAAATTGTCTCATCGAACAATTAGAAGATGGAGAAATTGAAGAAGAACCTGAAGACGTGCAAAAACTTGGGGAACATTCTAAGGACTATCCCCATTTTAAGAAATACTCAAACGATAGTAGATTAAGAGAATGTTCAAAATACTCTGAATTCAATGAGTATTCTGAACATTCATTAGATCCTAGATATAAAGGACACTCAAAAGATCCTAGATTTAAAAAGCATTCAAAGGATCCCAGATTCAAGGAGCATGAAGATCTCAGATTGAAGGAACATTCTAGAGATCATAATATTAAGGAACATTCGAAAGATCATAGACATCAGAAACATTCAAAAGATTCAAGACTAAAGGAACACATAACAGATCCAAGACTGAAAGATCCAAGGCTAAAAGAGCATTTAAAAGATCCAAGGGTAGAAGAATACTTGAAAGATCCAAGACTAAAAAAGCATTTGAAAGATCCAAGACAAAGAGAACATTTGAGTGTTCCAAAACAAATAGAGAATAGGCAAAATCCTAAACTAAAAGATCCTAATACAAAAGAGGAGTCAAAGAGTTTGAAAGAGCATTCAAAAGATTCCAGGCTTAAAAAGGATTCAAAACATACACAGCAGCTAAAAGATTCCAAATTTGGAAAACAGTCAGAAGATACTAAACATGTAAAGCAGTTTGAAAGTTCAGATGTTGAGCTATTTGAACCGAAACATTATGAGCATTTAATAGATCCAAAACATTACGAACAACTAAAAGATCCAAGAGTTTATAAGCAGTTAAAGGATTTAATAAATGAGCAGTTGAAAAGTCCAAAATTTCAATTTAAAAATTGCAGTATTGACCATACTAAAGATGACCAAAAACATTCTTTAGATTTAAAACAGAAAGAACTAACGATAGAGCAGTCCAAAGATCCAAGGCTTGAAGAACATCGTGAAATTCCAAGAAGTACTGAGCTTTCTAATGATCACAGATTCAAATATCAGCCAAGCAGTCAAAGAGAGCATTTGCAAGATCTAAGATATAGTGATCCTTTATTTGAAGATAAATCAATTGAATTAATTATTAAAGGAAAATCAAGTGCATCTGAGGAAAAAGCAAAAGATTCAACACAATCAAAATCACTTTTTAAAACATCAGTGAATCTGATTCTTGATAAACAATCATCAGTTCCAAAGCTTGGGGAAGATGTTAAGATAACACTTGATAGGACTCAGATCACATTTCCAATTTCAAATGTGTTTGAAGACATGAATGAAAGTACATTAAAAATTCTCTCTTTAGAATCTCAAAATATAGCTTGCAAAAATGAAATCACAACGTCCACTTGTTCTGATCAGCTTCATGCACATTCAGCAAATGAAAATGACCCCTCACGTAAACTAACCACGATAGAAACAAATCATAGTTCTTTTCCTGGTAGTGATTCTAGATTTGAAAATGATCCACTGTGTATTGTTAAAAAAGAAAACACTGAAGAAAATTATTCCAAAGTAGATCCCTCAAAATTTGATTTAGTTCAGAGTAAGTCTGTAAGTGAACAATGTTCTTCTTTTGAAAATGATTATTCTACTCTAGAAAATGATCAAATTTATATTGTTGAGGAAGAAAGTGCAGATTATAACAAACCAGACGCTAATTCATTGACATTTAACTTAATGAAAAGCCGTTGCCATTCTGTCGGAGAAAACTCCGTTCATGAAAATGATCAAATGTATATTGTTGTGGAAGATAGTATCAGAACAGATAATATGAAACCAGAAACCCATCATTGCCCTAGTCAAGAAAAAGAAATGTTTGCTGTTGAGGATGTCAAAACAACAGTAACCAGTACAAAACTGAATGCTAATTTGTCCCATTACTGTTCTGCAAGTGGTGAGAAAAGAAAAAGTGAGCCAGGCTATAGACCAAAAAATATTAAAGCAGATTATTATAAAATGTCTCCCGGTAAATTAGATCGTGATTCATCCAAATTTAATCCCAGCCGAGATAAATCTTCTTTAAGTAAAGAGGAAGGAAAAACTGAAAATTTAGTATGTGGTGGTGCGGAACACAGGACATATCATTCTACGGAGGTTTCTAAAAAACTGGATTCAGAAAGAAATCCTCATTCTGGATCAAAATCTATGAATAAAGGGAAAGAAAAACACGTTTCAACCGAAAAAAGACTTGAAATATTTCATCCTGCATCAGATTTTACAAAACAGTATTCATCAAAATCTATTTCATATCAAAATAAATCTCAACATCATTCTAGAGAGAAAACTGCTGCTGCAGAGCACTCAACTTCAGCCTCTACAAAGTTAAATGATGATACATCCAAATTTAGTGAAACCCATTGTAAATCTCATTCTGTATCTAGTTCCAAATGTGATAGTGAAGAAACTAAGCATTTTAAGAAAGAAGAAAAATCTCCTCATTGTGGATCAAGGAGTTCTGGTTTAGAAGTCAACCCATCTCGGGGGGATCGGCGAAGTGCTTCGAGAGAAGTGTATCAAAGACATACTCACGAAGAAAAATCTCCACATTGTGAATCAAGGAGTTCTAGTTTAGAAGTCAACCCATCTCGGGGGGATCGGAGAAGTGCTTTGAGAGAAGTGTATCAAAGACATACTCACGAAGAAAAATCTCCTCATTGTGAATTAAGGAGTTCTAGTTTAGAAGTCAACTCATCTCGGAGAGATCGAAGAAGTGCTTCAAGAGAAGTGTTTCAAAGACATACTCGAGAAGAAAAATCACTTCATCACGAATCAAGAAGTGCTAAAAGAGACAGGAGTTCTAGTTTTGAAGTTAACCCATCTCGGAGGGATCAAAGAAGTGCTTCAAGGCACTCTAAAGGTAAAAGTCCTTGTAGGTCAAGATCTAAAAACCATTATAGTGGAAAATCATTATCTGGAACAATAAGAAGTGACTCTAAAGAAAGGTCAAGATCCCGCAGTCTTTTAAAAGGGGAATCCCCACGTCTTCTGTCTGATGCGAGATCAAATGAAGTTCATCAGAATGCAAGCAATAATGGAATGATGGATGATGCTCGTCATAAAAGTGTAGAAAAAGATCGAGATCTGAGAAGTTCCTCTGTTTGTAGCAAAAGAAGCAGTTTTGTGTCTCATCATCAGAGGTATGTGAATTTTATAAATTATTGTTTATTAAAATTTGATGCAAATTTCTCTTGGAGTGAAAGCCTGCTCTTAAAATGTTCAAAATTTTAATTTACTGAAAAAAAAAATTTTTTTTTTTTTTTAGTAATTTCATTGTTTTTAGAAGTGTTCATAATATTTGATCCTGGAAACTATCTTCTGCATCTTCATAAATTGTCTGTAAGCCTTATCACACTGTTGCTAAAAATAGAAAAAATTGCTTTTTTTTAATGGCTTTTGATTTATTTACATTATAAAGTTAAATTTATGGTAGTCATAGTCAAAAGCATAGATATAGAAAGTAAGTTACTTATTTAAAGAAATATTAAAGAACTATCCTGGCGACTATATTTTCCAGATTACGGCTTTTGAAGGTCCTCGTGGCAGAATTGTGGCGACATTGTCGCAGAATGTTAGAGTTTTTGCCAAAAGATTTTTCATTTGGAAAGGGAAAAAATTGTGTTGCGACTCTTATTCACACGATTTAAATATCATATATTGTGATTCTTATTTACAAGATTTAAAAATCCAATATAATCCACCTGTATTTACACGTTTTTAAAACATTATGTAGCGATTAGTATTCAAGCGAGTTTAGAATCAAATGTCGTGATTCCATCCAATAAAGAGTTGAGAGATTTAAAAGCCGCATTTTGGGATTCATATTCTCTCAATTTAAATTCAAATATTGCAATACTTATTCATATGATTTTAAAATCAAATGTTGCAATACTTATTCATATGATTTTAAAATCGTGCAAGTGATTCATATTTATGTGATTCATATTCATACACTTTTAAAATTAAGCATCGGGATTTATCACATGGTTTAATATATATATATATATATATATATATATATATATATATATATATATATATATATATATATACACACACACAGGGCAGGAGATAGCGCCCCCCCCCCTCTCATGAGATGCTTCCGCTGTCACTGTGTTTAATGATAGCTGATTAATTATGATTTATGACTTAATAATTACTTCCATGCATTAACCGTTTCATTTTATTCACTTGTGTTTCCATCAAAATAAAATTTATGGTTAGGTTGTACTTCTTTGTCAAGTTGCAGGATCAACCTTTTGATAAAATGATTCAATATTTCTCACTCACTCTGACTCAATATTAGTGGCTTAAGCTTAAATATTCTACTTAATAAAGGCTGTCCTTTCTTTTTTCCCAACTGATTTTGGATTTCATGGGGGTAGCTTCAACGTAAAAAAATAAGATCTCAATAGTTCACTCAGAAGGACTGTTACATGCATTATGAATGAGTAGATCATTAGAACAAGATTTTTGGCCCTGTATAGAAGCTGTAGTGTATCTACCACTACAAATATATAATTCTAATTCACTGGTATATAATTCTATGAGGGGGTATCTTTTGGATGTAGTGGGTCTGCCACTACAAATATATAATTCCAATTCACTAGTATATAAGACTTGACTCGATTCTATGGTGGGGTACCTTTTCATAGATGATAGTTGACATTGCTGATAACGAAACTTCCCACATGGGTGACCCGAACGTGATGTGAACATGCCTGCCGCGACAGAAACTCCCACTTTGATTGAAACACGCCTACTTTGATGGATGGTTCACATTGAAAAGTTGACTTGTGACATTATCCACCTCCTCGCTCTGTTCCTTCTGAGACTATTACACACAGCGTATGCTCTCAACTGCTGAAGGCAGCGGAGAAGCGACATGACCTTAAACTTAATTCAGATCTCAAGATCAGCACTCAAAAAGTACGGTGATCTTAACGCAGCCCTCAGGGCTTCTCACAAAACAGCAATGAATCAACTAGTGGTATCCATTCAATAAATTCTATCACAGATAAAATTCTGATGGGGGTGTACTGTACAGGCTGGCCACCCACCTGGAATTTTCAGGGAATTTTTTTTTATACTGGAAAAATCAGGGAAATTTGGATAAAAACCTGGAAAAATCAGTGAATTTTAAAGAAAAGCTAGAAATTTTTTCTTCGATATTTTTTCAATTTCACTAATTTAAATTATTTACTAATTTCCTTAATTTAAATTATTTCATCCATTATATCCACTTTTTTTAGACCAAACTGTTGAAATATCATCAACTTAACGATATTACAAATTTTAGCGTCTCCTTTTAATTGTATTTGATAATTGTTTGTTTTACCACTTTACTCTCGGAGCATTTTAATTATTTTACTGCTGTTGCCATCAGACTGTAATGTTTACATAATGTTACTCTGTAATGTTACTTTTTTGTATTTTATGTACTTTTTTGTTTTCTTGATTTTAATAAACATTTACCCGTATGCCCTAAATTGGGGCAGGTCGGGATAAATATTGATCAACTTAACGATACTTTGCTTGTATCAAAATTGCTCCCTTATAACCCTGTTGAACTAGAATGCCACATAAAATTCTCCTATGGTTGCTAAACGAATGTAGAAACCTTTGACCTCTATGGAGACTATGGGACTGCAAAGATTGTGGTGGATGTGGAAGAAGGGGTTAGGATATTTGCTTCTGTTTTTAATTTCTGTTCGTGGGCTGAATCCATTTATAGTTCAAGTTTGTTCCGATGCTTTAGTGGTAAATT
This sequence comes from Parasteatoda tepidariorum, assembly GCF_982258835.1. Lineage (NCBI taxonomy): Eukaryota > Metazoa > Arthropoda > Arachnida > Araneae > Theridiidae > Parasteatoda > Parasteatoda tepidariorum. The sequence goes on from NC_141756.1 coordinate 127,064,269, forward strand.
TTTTCTATTTTGACAAAATGATTCTAAATGTTTTTGTATTTTTAACTTTATAAAATTCTCCAAAAATGTGTCGGTTCTAATTTAATAATAATAGATTTTATATCACACTCTTTTTCTGAAAGCTTTTGTACTCCCATTCAAAGAAATCTGTAAATTATTTTTTCTCAGCAAACCAACCAATCACACATTTTTTTTTACAATCACTAACAGCAATGTTTGTCAACAAATTGTTGCATTAATACTATTTTTCTCTATTTTACCTTTTATAACATATTTTAAATTAAAAAAAAGTTTTTTTAAGAACTAACTATATATTAATATTTAATTTTACTGTTTTGTTGGTATATATTTGATTTCTGATTCAAAATTAGAATTGTATAGTTATCACAATATGGAAAGTTTGTAAATGTTGCTTGCATTCCAGAGATCATATTTCCAAAACTTTTCCTATTACCCTAAAAAGCTGACAAAGGCTAAGGAATGTATAGGAAACATATTATATGATGTATAAACATGAAATATAATTTTTTTTTATTCATATGTGCTTAGTAGGAAGAAGGAAAATGAAACCTGGTGTTTTAGTTTTGCACTGTACAAGATTCTAGTTGTTAAAACAAAAACAATTAACCATGCTAACCTAAAAACCCAGGTGTTTAGTTAGGAATTCTTTAAATATTTTAATTTCAAATAAGAAAAGAAAAAAACAAATAAGTATAAAATTTAAAGAATTGTATACTCTATAGGAAAAAAATAGATAAACCAAAAAATTAGGCAATTTTGCATTTGTGACATTTATTTTTGTATACTGAATCTCCTAAAATAATAATGCTAATTCAAAACAACATTATTTAAAAATTTGACTTGAGATATTGGTTTAATAAAATATTATATTAATGAATATTTCAGAATGGATATTTAATAATAGAAATATATTCGGACGGAATATGGAATATTTAAAAAACAAAGCAAAAGTTTATTTTATAGAAATCAATCGTCAAAAAGTAACGAAAACTTTATCCCACAAAAGTCATTGTACATTGTTTTTTATTAAATTTTACAGAAACTTTTACAACACTCAATTGTGAATTTATGAATTTTTCCATAAATTTTGTAATTTTAATCTTTGATATGAAGTCCTCCTTTAAAGCATTTTATCATATATTACAGTGTAATAGCACACAATAAACTAATTTAACAATAATAATTACTGATTTATCTCTTACGGTGGCAAATAATCAACTTTAAAATTTGGTCTATTGTTTTATTACGACCACGAGCCGTTTTTAAATGATAAAATAAAATATTACGGAATTAGCAAACAAAAGTTAAAATATAATTTTGCTATCATAAGTTTGGTACTAAATTTCAAATAAATAAATGATATATAATTAAATAAAAAAAAATTAAAGCAATTGACAATAATTTTAATTCTAAAATCCGAAAAAATTTAAGTGTATGATGACTTTCGTGGGGTAAAATTTTTGTTCCTATTTGATAATTGCTATCTTAACAATGAACTTTTGCTTTGATTTACTAAATATTGAACTAAAATATTACATGCAGTTTTGCTAAGAATAGATTATACATCAAATACCCATTTTGAAATATTCATTTTAATTAAGGAATTTTGATTGCCTATTTCAATAAAAGTTGTAAAAAGTGAACGATCACTTTTGGGAACCACTGTAACTATAAAATTTTTTTGATATATAATCACCTGGAACAGTTTTCCTTTGCTTAATGAAAATATATTAAACAATACTTATCCAAGGTTTTACTGGTTATTCTGTTTTTGCCATTTGATAGGTACACTTTGAGCAAAAACTACCTAAAATAACACATTAAAAACATTTTTATTCAATAAAAGCAATATATTCTACAAGCTAAATCTATTATTTTCTCCACATGTCTTAATTTTTTAAAAATGAATGTTGTACCAAAACATTAAAAAATGAAATAAAAAAACAAAATCTTGCCAAATTGTCAAAATAAATTATATTTTCAAGATGATATGTTAAAGAAGTAACATTTTGAATAAAATATTTCATAATATTGATACTTTTCTTGCACACATCCTACACTTTATAAGAAAGAAAGAAAAATATAGACCTGGAAATTTTGAGATTTTTATCTGGAAATATCGGGGAAATTTGAAATCTGATTTGAGTGGCCACACTGACTGTAGTATATCTACCACTGCAAATATATAATTCTAATTCACTAGTATATGATGCATGTTGACTCGATTCTGTGGGGGGGGGGGGTACCTTTTCATAGATGAAAGTTGACATTGTCGATTACTACTATCCCTACAAGGTTTTTTTTTGTTGTTGTTGTTGTTGGAATTACTTCTTAAGGACGTGTGGTCCCCCGTGACAGAATAGCAGTAACACTGCGATATTGTCGCAGAACGTAATAGAGTTCTTGCAAAAAGATTTTTCTTTTGAAAAGTGAAAAAGAAAGTACCTTCCTTTTCTACAGAAATTTACACGTAATATTTGAATTATCCATTTAGATAACACTTTTCGACACGCTCAATTTACACCTATAGTATTGTAAATCGATGTCATGTTTCGGCAGCTATTGATATTGATTTGCAAGTGGATTTTAAATATCCCAATATCCATTTCAAACAATATAGAAAATTTGAATGGTGCATATGAGTATTTACTCAAGGCAATAATTCTATAAAATTTTTGGCAGTTAATTCGATTGATTTCCCCATAGTATTTAAATCCGATATTTTTTATATGTTCATAACAACCTAATCTCGAAACATGCATTCGAGGAGTCCGATTCCCGTGATTTCGTCGCTGAATTTTTTTCGGCAATTACTATTACAGATTTCAGGATTTTTTATTATTTTTTTTACTGTAGTGATTATTTACAAAATGAAGAGAAGGAAATAATTTGTGTCCCCCCCCCAACAAAATACGAAAAATATCTTGCTGAAAGATATTAGTGCTAGAGAGTTTTGTCGCAGATAGTTCAAAAAAATTCTGCCACAGTGGTGTGGTCATCATATATCCAAAGTTTAAATATGTATCAATTTCTTGCATTTCTAGAAAAATATTAATAGAATTAGTTTTAAGTTATCTGGAATCCATATTTATTGTCCTAACATTATGCTTTTGTTAAATAAGGTCTAGAAAAGATAGGCGTGAAATCCAAGAAGATCAACCTGCTCTCAGTACTAGACCTAGTAAAAACATCACATCTTCTCCTTCTGGAATGTTTTATGCACAAAACAAGGTAATTTGGTTCAAATATTTTTTAGTGAAAAATTTTAAATCATCACATAAGCAGGGTTGCCACCGGAGACTAAAAGGCAACTATTTTTGGCATAAGGTGACTATGGCAACTTTTTTTGCCTGAAAAGGCTAAAAAAGCAACTATTTGCAGGAAAAGAAGAATATTGGGAGACTTTTCTGAACTCCCAGCATTGTTTTTTTTTTTTTTTTTTTCTTTTTTTTAAAGCATAATTTGGGTGGAAAATCTGCACCCCACAAGATAGTTTCCGAACACACTGAACTTTTTTTTTTTCTTAAAATATAAAAACTGTGCAAATTTTGCTTTTCAATGATTATTGCTACAAAATTCCACATGAAGTAAAAAAAAAAATTAAATTTTTTTTTTATTAGGATATTACAATGCGTGAATTTCAAATTTGAGTAATCACTTTTCATATATATATATAAACATTTACGTTTAATAAAAATTATCATATTTACCACCAACTTGACTGAATGGATCATGGTATATGACAATTAAGTCATTAACAAAATTATAGTCATATTTCTGATGATTTTTTTTTCTTATTTAGGCAACTATTTTCCTAGTTTTTGGCTACTATTTTAATGTTTTAGGCTACTAAAAGCATATATTTTGTTCATTTTTTTCTGTAGCAACTCTACATAAAGAGACTACAACTGGGAAGGTAGTCTTGCATTCATGCTTAAGATTAATTGCAAGAATTGGGAACTTTAGAATTTCAGTTGGTACAATTTATTGTAAAATTTCTGCGGCACTGGTGACAAGAGTATGAGGAATATTTTAAAAGCAATTTTTAAAAAGAACTCCTTAATTTCATTTGGAAATCAAACTGGATTTGATGTTTATTCAATGTCTGTACCAGTGATAGGATTTTTGTGAACCCTTTTAGTGTATACATTTTTATTTCTGCTGATAAGGATTCCAAAAATATTTTTTAAGGGCAGTCATAATGTCTTTATGTATTTTGATGAGGATTTTAAAAATATTTATTAAGGGTGGCCGTTATAGAACGCTTTGCATTTTAACCAGGGTTGCAGAGATGTAGTCATTGAGTTGCAATCAGAGTTAGTTTGGGTAAAAAGAGCTGAAGTCACTAAAAACGCATTGACTCCGAGTTTTTTGTTGGACAGTTTGAAATGAAATGAAAGTAAATTGAGAAAAAAACAAATAACTTATGACAAATAGAGTTATTATTTTTATTTATGGGCTATATACATTAATAGATATAAAGTTATTTTCTATTTCATTGCTTTACACGGTTTGCCAAAAGTGTGTCCAGCAATATTTTGCATAATTAGAGTTTAATTTATATTGCATCCTTTTGGAATAAACTATTTAAAAATGTTTTAGACAGAAATTTCTTCTTAATCTTGCTGCCACTTTCACAGTTACAAAAGAAATGTTTTTAAAAATTCTTGCATATTTACCTTAAGAATATTTTGCTTTATTACAGGATTCCAATGAAGTTGTAGCGACTAATGCCTTGTTAGCACTGCACGAAAGATTCAAATTTGAGTTAGTGGATCGTGCTGCTCGTGCCAGAGCTCTGAAACCAAAATATGAACCTCCTGTTCGTAAGGTGAAACTTCGAAAAATGAAAATAAAAGGTAAATTTTTAGGTGTTGGGAATGTTGGTCTTTTCTGGCTTTAATACTGGTGAAGTAAATAAAAAAAAGTAACAAGTAAAAAACTTTTTTAGAATAAGCAGACGTCATTTATGCGCAATTCTAAGCAAAACTTTTTTTAATGATTAAGCAAAATTTTTTTAATGATTTAAAACGAGATTAAACGTGTTAAAAGAGATTTAATGATTAAAAAAATTAATATTTGTTTACAGGTTCACCTAAGAGTAGTACGGCCTATTCTGTATAGGTGATACAGGAGTAAGTATGCATAATAAATAAAAAAAATGTCCCTTTAAATGAGAAGTAGAAAAAATATTCTGTACAACAAAATATTTTTTGAATATCAGATATAATTTCTAAATCATTTGAGAAAAAAATGCATTAACAATGATCATAGGTTAAAAGAGGAATTTTCTTTTTCAAACTAATAAAAGAAAAAGCTAAGCAAAACTGAAATTAAAAAATGTCAAAAGTTAAAGCTATTGTGTATTGTATTCACTTAATAGTTTTGTAGGTTGCTCGTTTAGAAAAGGAGATAAACCTCATCCTTCCCTTTTTGTTCTATCCTTAGGAATTGTTTTTCTTTTAATAATCAGTAAAGGATACAGAACCGGAAATGATTATGCTCTGGAAAAAATCCGGATTTCAGAATTTTTTTCACTAACCGCGATCCGGCAGTTTCCGGAAATCCAAGGTCCAGAAGTTTCAAAAAATTGCCGATCACATTTGCGTATAAAAATTCTTTTATATTTTATTTAAAAATATTAGAACTAGAATTTATGCTTGGCATCTCTTTCATTTGTAAAGATTTTTTCTGGTAGAATAATAAATGTGATTAAAGATAAAAATAAACTTATACATAATTATTTATTTAAATTATGCATATAATTCATTTAGAATTTCATATTTTGAAAATATCAACGATTTAAATTTATAAAGGCATAAATTTTTTGAAATGCGTCATTAATGATTTTACTCAAGAAATTTTCAGGATTTTTTTGTTGGGCTCACCATCACCCATGCAGAACAAACCACAGGAATTTTTCATGAGTTTTTATTAACATAGATTTTTCATTTGTTTTGTTCATCAATGTTAATCATTTGATTATTTGTGATTCCCTCACATTATCTAATTATCATGTGCAGTGCGTCTGAATAATTTTGGATCAGATCTTCACGTTCTGGGACTCATTCTTAATGGTTCGAAGGGGGGGGGGGACCTCAAATATGCTAATTATTTAGCGCAGAGGATATTTTAAGTTGAAAATTCAGGCTTCTCCGAATAAACACCTTTTATTCAACAGATTCTGATTTTCGACCCCCAAAATATATAAGGAGTAGTCATACTCTGGTAAATAAGTTTCCCATAGTTTGGTTTAAAGGACCTCTTGATGTTAATTTATATGTATTTCATCCTATTTCTGGAATTTTTTAAGCAAATAAAAAGGGTTTACACCCAATTATAAAATTCATTTATCTAAAGATAATTCCTTAGAAGAAGTTAATGTCAGTAAGTGTTTACTATTTTTTATTATTTTATTTTATAACAGTCGCCGAAAATTCTCGTCGTAAAGCAGTTGTTTGATGAATTCGAGATATATGGCGAAATAAACCAAAAAGTAAAATTTGCATTAAGGGATCCACACTTTGGGTAACTAATTAGCATATTTGAGATCACCCCTTGAAACCATTAAGACAGAATCCTAGAATGTGAAGATCCGATGATTAGATCAAAAGTTATTCAGGATGTTCCCTTTTTTTTGGCGTGTTGTACATCTTGGTTATTTTAATTACTAATTAGCAGGCAAAGATTGCTCTACTGTCCTTCAAATTTTAAGATTTTATCTCTTCATGAAGAAAAATGCCCATATCATTATCTGGACAATTAATTTTTCCTCTTCTTTAGGGTTGCTCTCTTTTATTGAGAACCTATTCCTCCACTTCTTACCATTTTCTGGTTCTCCAGGCTCTTTTATTTCTAGGCATTGGTTTTTCTTTTCTTTATCAACTGGTGCAGTTTTTGGCTCACTAAGAACTTGACAGTATGGCTCTTATTTTTTCTGGGAGCTACATTTTGATAAAGAATTTATAATTAACAGAAACCGATAGCAAGAATAATAACAGGAGTAAAAAATAATAAAATGCTCACTGAAAGAAGAAGAAAAGTTGTCAAGAAGGAATAGAGGAACTCAAGTTCAGCTGGGTAGAATTATTGCTCATCAACTAACGCATTATGTCTAAATTTAGGAAGTGAGGAGAAGAAACGATTCCTAAGGAAAGGTCTTCTGTTTTTACTTTATTATGGGAAGAATCCATAGGGTTATTTTTTGAAAGAAGATTATTTCAATGCGCCACAGGTAGGCAGAGTTTGACAAAGGCAGGGGCAGTTGCCCCGGGCCCCTCATCGATTATAAAGTTTATTTTAGGTTTTCTTCTTTAATGAACTTTTTTGGAACAAAATATCAGTACAGTGTAAAATCTATCAATTTTATGTTAGCTTCTTTGTTAATATATTGTAAGAATACAAAAAATCTATGTTTTGTAAATCCGTGGCTTTCTGGTTCCGAATTCAGCTAAATTTTCGCAGTTTCGATGGACACGTTTGGCCGATCAAAAGCCTGTAGTTTTACATATCATGAAATGCAATATGTTTACAAAAATACAGGCTTCTGATTTGCTTAAGTGAGCCATCCTCATTGCGAAAATTTAGCTGAATTCCGCCTTTAGTCAGCAAAGAATCTAATTTTTTGCAGCTAAATGACAAAGTTAACAAGAGGAAAACTGTATTTGGCATGATGGACATAGAATTGTCAGAAAATTAATTAAATGGACAGAACGATATTTCGTCTGACCATTGGAGGGGAAGGGATTGCTATTTTAGGTTCTAGTCAATTCTCTTGTTACTTATGTATAATGAGGTGAAAAATTTAAATACCTGCATAAAGTTCAATTCCTCATTACTGTAGTAGTGCAACAGAGGGGGACCCCCAAAGAAGTTTTTTCCCCAGGCCCCAATTAGGCAAAGTCGAGTCCTTGCGGGCTGGAAAAAAATTATCTTTCTTCCTAAGAATACTATTTTGATCTAGCAGTTTTTATTTTCATTGCAGAGCCAACAAACAATGGTAGCAGCTCAAGCAGTGAAGATCTGAGCTCAAGTGATGAAGAAGATACTACTTTCGAAGAATTGGAAAGAAAAAGAAAACATCCAGATAGATTACATCCTGAATTATGGTTTAATGATCCAAAAGAAGTAATTCACTGTTATTGTTTTATAGTATACTGTTTGTAATAATTCAAGCATACTCACCATTTATTTTAATTGAAGCATGGCTATCATTCATTTTAATTGAAGCATATCATTGTTCATTTTTTCTCACATGTATGTTGACTGTTCATGTTTATTCAAGATATGTCGAGTATAGTCCCGGTGCCTCCAACACAGCTGCGAGTAATTCAGATTAACAAACAAATGATTTAAATATCATTGATGCTGGTTAATTTGGAATCAGCGTGCATAATAAATAATCCCTTTGAATGGTCTGAAGATAATGTGAAGTATAACAAAATATTTTTAAATGCATCAAATAACGTAATTTCTAAATTATTTTTTTTCGGGGAGGGGGGGGAGAGAATAGCCTAAAATACGTTAACAAAGCTGTCACCTGAAAAAAGTTTTATTTTTCAGCAAAAAAGAAGCAACAAAATTTTATAAAAGAAAGTTGTTCTTACCTGTTGGCACCGCGCCAAAAAATAAAGCTGTCTTGTTTTACTTAAGAAGATCAAATAATTAACAGCAAAAAAATATTTATGTGCTCAGCGGCACCCCTAAAAACCTTATGTTGGGAGGGTGAGATACGAATCGATACGAATTTCACATCCGGCTTGCACCGACCACAATGCTGACATGAAGTATCCTAAGTGGTAGACGGATCATGGGTTAGAGTCCCCTTGCCTTCAGGCTAACTGTGGGAGGTTCTTGTGGTCTTCCTCTTTGTGTAACGCAAATGTGGGATAGTTCCATCAAAAAGATCTCCCAAAACTTGATCCAGGAGTTCCCTTGTCTTCTGGATTGGGTTCAAAATTACAAGGCTACGGAGTTGAACATTAGTAGTTGTAAATCCGAAATTTGGGTCGACTGTTCAACGACGGTTATAAAATAAAATATAAAATAAAAGCATGTAATTTATTTCAGATGAATGATGGACCTCTTTGCCGGTGTAGTGCAAAAGCAAGCCGAGCTGGTATAAGGCATGGTATTTATGTCGTAGAGGAACCCATACCTCCATGTAATCCATACAGTAATAATACTGATAAATTGTGGCATTACAAAATAACAATGACGCCTCATACTAATTTCATGGCAAGTTTTTTTTTCTTATTTATCAATTCTTTAACATTTTGTAAGCAACTCACTTCTTGCTCACACTATTATATATACTGATTCTAAAAATGTTTTATTTTGTTCTTATTAAATTTGAAATTTTTATTATTTGAAATGAGTCATATATTAGGGTTCAAAAGCTGTTGATGTGCACATTACATTTGCAGGCGTCTGTCCAGGGCAAATTTACTACCGTTTAGCGGTACCTTCACAAATTCAGCTTTAGAAAAAACGGTAGTTTCACAAAATACTTTATAAAAAGCAAGTTCTAAGATTCGCTGCCTCTTAAAATTTTGTTTTTGTATCCCCATAAAAAATGATAAATCCCAGAGTTTTTTAAACTGAAACAATGAGGTTCGCTCTCTATAAACTATACTGGAAGTCAAAATTCAAACATCATTTTAAACATTCATTATCCTTAACATTATTGTAAATTTATTCTAACAGACCTTTATTTTTTTTTTATAAAAATATCTATTCCTTAGGAAACTTTTTTCTGCATGTTCTAGTCGAAAATAATGAAAGTTCTCCTAATGAAAATAACTTTTAGTTCTAGTACTGTTAAATGCAAGTTGAAATTTTACTATGGACAATGTATTTTTAAATTTAAATACAATTTTAAGCTCGAAATTTACAATAGCAAAAATATTTTTAATATGTGGGGAAAAATATATAGAAATTTACCAGTCATGAATGATTTTTATTTTTACCATATTTTTTTTGTTGCTTTTTTGTTTTTTAATGTAACTTTTATTCTTCACAAATTATGTCTACATTTTCACAAAATAGGTACCTCTCAAAAAAACCTAGACAGACCCAAAATCTGTTAAAGTGTGTAGTCAATTGTTTTCCACAGTTCACCTAGTGCACATCAATGATTTGTTTCTCTCTTTTTATTAATTAATTTGTTGATTGTTTGATCATAGAATTGAATCTTCAGATACTGAAAAAGAAATAAATGACATTTAGTTTATTTCTTTAATTGCAATGCTATTTTAAACCATTTAATTCTTCGCATTTATAGTTTTTAAAATGATTGATGCTTTATTCTAATTAGTAATGTCTCGATTATAGTAATTTCATTTTATCATTTTATAGCAGACGTTAAATAGTATTTAGTTAATTTAAGTGTGTTGAAGCATTGCTGTTCCAGCAAAGATCTTATTTTTTCTTTTTAGTGTGCCTATTAAATGATGTACAGATTAATTTGAGAGATGAAATAATTTTCTGTCCTTTAAATGTACAGTGTTGGACTAACTTTTGATATTCTTAAAAAAAACACTTAGAGAATCAGTTTAGAAGTGTTTAGATCGTGCGATTTCTCATACACGTCAAGTTTAGTTTGAGGGATTGACAATAAACTACAAATGGAAAAAAAAAATTTTGGACATCCTGTGCCAGATAATGTAGTAATAAATTTGTAACTTATGTTGGTAAGTGGTAGCTTGAGACATGTCAAATAAAAACTAGAATATCTTTCTTTAATGTAGCTAACTGGGGTGCCGGGCCCATGTCCAAGAGTTCGTGGGTTCGGTCCCTGCTGGTCAAAGACTCCCCGTGTAGTAAATGGTGACTGATGCACGTTAAATCTGTCGAGTCTCAAAGTCCTCCATGTTCCCATAACAAATCAATACCTCTGGGGGTACCGATCTAGGAGTTTCCTTGTCTTCTGGATTGGTTCAAAATTACAAGGCTACGGCGTTGAACATTTGTAGTCGTAAACCCAAAAATTGGGTCGACTGTTCAACGGCGGTCATAAGATAAAATAAAATGTAGCTAACTATTTATCAACAAGCAAAAAGGTTATTTGTTAAACATTTAAAAAGCTGGTTACTAAAATCTTTAAAACTAGTTGATATTTCTTCACCTGGAAAACAAAGTATTGAGGTTCACTGAAGCTGCAACCTCAACTACTCAGGGATGATTGTATTCCGAGTTTTCCGTATCATCTGTCCAGGTCTAGAAACTAGGAGCAGGACGTGTGATTTTTTTTTGCCGTATCTCAAGACCGTTGATTCACAGACTTTCGCGGAAAAAAAACTTATAATCCGACAAAATTGTTGCCGCAATCTAAAGTTTAAAGTAAGAATTAAATTGCACAATCTAAAATTTAAATTATCAAACTTATGTCATATCATGTTAACGAGACGTTTCGACGCTTGTAATTTTTTCATCAATTTTTGATTTTGTTAAACGGACTCATTTTTAATAATTGATATTATACCAGAATTGTGTGATTCATATTCACGCGATTTTAATATCAAACATCGGTTTTCGTATTTTTCTGATTTAAAAATTACTCACTATGAATCGTATTTATGTGATTTAAAGATCCAATATAGCGATTCATATTCACGTGAGTTTAAAGTCCATTGTGTCTATTCATGATCAAAGGATCTAAAAATTGTGATTTGGATTGACGCGATTTTAAAACCCAATATCGCTATTTGTATTTTCACACTCTTAAAATCCAATATCGCGATTCTTGATTGATATTCTATATTGGTAGGCAATTTAATAAAAATTTTTTGTTCAAAAATTTTTTTAAGTTCATAAATTAATATCTTGTTATCGAGTTTTTGCACATAAAATTTTCAGGGTTTTACACTTTGTGTCACAATCACTCCTGACTGCTCACTCCTATCAGTAGCTCATCAGTCATGTTCGTCCGCCAGAGTCTCTCCGCTCAGGAACTACACTCCTTCATCCTCTTACCTCCTACTTCAATGGTTTCTTTGATCGGTGTTTTTGTGTCTCTGTACTTAGTTTATTTTTCTGCTAGCTGATGCAAATTTAAACGTCTCTACGACTTATAACTATTATTTTGATTATTATGTGCTATAATTGCAGAAAATTTCATAAGCTTGGCTTAAATATTTATGGAAATATGGACATTGAGATAAAAAATGAATTTTTTATCTTACTGTTTTTTACTTTACTTAGTATTCATTAACATTAAACGAGACTTTTGGCATGAATTTAAAATTAATTTAAAAAAATACTGCTTTAAAATTTTAAAAAAAATTACGCGAGATATGAGTCAAAAGTTATTTTATTAAAGTAGTTATTTTATACTGTGCATGCGCTGAAAAATTAAAAATTATTTTTCTTTAGTTTGTAGTGAATGGTATTTAGCAACTAATATAAAAAGTCTGATTTTAGCATCTCATAAATTTCAAAAGTTTCCAAGTAGTTTTCTTAATTTTTAAAGGAAAGCTCAAAATTATGAGAACATTTCCACTAATTTCATTTAGTACTATTAAATCGCATTTATTAACAAACGATAATACCCTTCTAAATGATGGTCTAGACAACAAAGTATTAGGAAAGCTGCGAAAGAAAAGATACTTTTATGGGGGAGGATCCCCAATAATGCCATTTTTGAAAAATCTCATTTAAAGCAATAATTTTGTAATAAATTTGAAATTAATCCAAAAGTTTTGTCTAATTGTATTGAATATTTGTAAAGTTGTATAAAAAAAACGTATGACTGTAAAATTCGTTTTTTATATGTTCATGTTTCCACAAATATTTAAGCTACGAAATTTTGTGCAATTGTTGCATATAGTAACCAAAATGATAGTTACACGTTGTTTTGCATCTCAAAAAGCTTCTTAAAATATGTATGAGAAATATCAAAGAATAACTAAAAATGAATTCTCTCTTTCAGACCAAATGTCCCACAAAGATAGTTCATGATGAAAAAAAATATATATTTGAAGGTTTCTCAATGTTTTCTCACTACCCGTTGCCATCTCTTCCCAGCTGTAAAGTGATTCGTTTCAATTACGAATACACAATACTTTATGTTGAAGAGCCAAAGCCACAAAATTTCACTGTTGCCGGACTCGAACTATTTAATAAGTTCCTTCTCGAGGAGATTTTAGAATTAGTTGATCTTAACTGGAAAGCCCACGACGATCCCGATGGATGCCCACGATTTCATTTCATGCCTCGTTTTTCAAGAGAACTCGACGGTGAGTTATTGATCACAATCAATTTCATGCAAACATTTGTTAAAATATAGACCTGTTTTTTTTCAAAAAAAAAAAAAAAAAAAAAAAAAAAAAAATTACGAAAGTCAGTTTAGGGTATCTGCACACCTGGAAAGTTATGAAAAATTCAGGAAAGTCATGAATTTCGATATTGAACAAAATTTGTCATGAATTTAATTTTTTTTTTTTAAGAAAATTCATGGAAAGTCAGGAATTTCAGTATTGAACAAAATTTTTCGTGAAATGTTATGATTTTAACTATTTTTTTTAAAAAAAAAGTTAGGGGTTTAGGTTGCTGAAAAATCTAGTTTTTAAAATGGAATTAAATCCCCATCCCCAATTTCATGGTGTTCCGAATATCTGAATTTGTAACAAAATCCCCACTCACAGTCATATTTTATTAAAATATAAAATGTTTTTATCATGTTCTTTAAAAATTATGGTGTTCCTTCAAGCAATGAAAGAAAAAAACATCATTTCTAGAGCGAATTATCTTTTTAACTTCTGTGTTTTCAGAATTCATATTATTATTTCTAATTTTATCAATTTAAAATTCTAGCTGAAGCCAGCCAAAGTGTTTAAATACAACAATACAGAGTTTAGCAGTTTTGGAAATACCTATCATTTCATTTAATGTTATAATAATGCTTTTTTAAATTTTATGTTGTGTTTTTGTCGGAGAAAATAGTAACCAATGACTAATTCTTGGAATTAGTCATGAAAAGTCAGGGATTTGAAAATCTAAACTGTAGCAGTTACCTTGGCAGTTTAAACTTTTTGTAAAAATCTATTCATAATTTTGTCAATAATTCAGGGATGAGATTTTTTCGCTTTTGTCTCTCGAATTTCAGCCTTTTTATCAAAAGTTTAGGTTTTTTTTTATAAATATTCCGCTTTTTCTGAAAATGCAGTTGTTGAAGTAAAATTATATTTTTCAAGGATAAACAGAAAATTCAAAGTACGTAGGCGCTAGTCCTTCTGCATTTTTACTTATTTTGGCTATTTTCTCCGCTTTTACGCTCAGAAAAAAAAAATCGTATTTTTACCCGCCTGCAAATAGCTCCTATTTTCGTAATTCATGTTAAGAATAGGAGCTAACTTATTAAGTTTCAGATATTGCAGACATCTGTTATAAATGAAGAATTCATAGAAAACTGTACAACTGTGTTTATTGAAGAAGATAATACTTTCAATGTAAAGAATTAAAACTACACTCAACAAAACTGAACATAACTCTTCAAGAGCTGCCCATCTATTTGCTTACGTTTTCCAGCAATTCAGACGTCGCTGCTTCCCATTTGCTGATGCAAAAGCGAATGAAATAATAATAATTTTAAAAAAAGAAATAGCAGTGGATTTGCGTTGAAGATATTTATTTGCTCATTCAATTAATCTTGTAAATTTACATTTATTATGGCTTAACAAAAACAATACAAGCAAGCCTTTTAGGAATCCCAAATACAGAATCTGCTGATATCTCGATTCTTATTTACACAATTTTAATAACAAACATCAATTTTCGTTTTTACCTGATTTTAAAGTTAGGAATTGTGAGTCTTATTCACGCTATTTAAATATCGTACATTGCAATTCTTATTTACGAGATTTAAAAATCCAATATCGTGATTGAAATTTACTGGATTGGTTTTTAAAATCACAATTTTATTATCAAACATCGATTTTCGTATTTACCTGATTTAGAAATTATGCATTGCAATTCTTATTCTTGCGATTGAATATCGTACATTGCTATTCTTATTTACGATATTTAAAAATCAAATATCGCAATTTTTATTTGCACTTTTTTAAAACCCTATGTAGCGAGAGTTGAAAAACCAACTAATTGAGTTGAAATTATCACTTATAAATAAAACTGAAAGTAGCAAATAATAACTCCTTGTCTAATTTTTGTTGAATTTTTTTTCTTCAAAACAAGGACATTTTAATGTCCCCTTTAAAAAAAGAAAAAACAAGCAAGTTGCCCATTATGTGCTTGCATAATATTTGAATGGCCCCTTGTGGAAAATTAATTTTGAAATGCTTGATGGATGCACCCTTTAGGATACAAATATTTAGTTTGGCTTGTTTAAAAAAAAATCATGGAAAGTCTTGTTTGAATCATCTTTTTGCATTTTATTCAATAGCATGATTTAAACAGTGCAATTCATCATCCTATGCAAATACAGCTATTTAGTCAGAGTCCTATTGCCCTTAATACATGTCATGCAATTCAATCTTTTCAGATAATAGCAAAGAGCTGTTGTCACTGAATGCTGTTCTGGACTATTTGTTGTCATGCAATAAAATTCTAATTGATGAGAAAAAATTAAATGTGGTGATGAAGTATTCGGAGAGAAAGTGGCAAGATTTAGCTGATGAAGTGAAGGGTATGATAGTTACATGCCCTGGCATGAAGCCCTCTTCTGTGAGGGTAGATCAACTGGATAGAGAAGATCACGGAAAGGAGAAAACAAATTTTCCAGTCATTGTCCATTTTGGTGTGAGGCCTCCTCAGTTAAGCTATGCCGGAAACCCTCTGTAAGTACTTTATTCTGTTCTTCCGGATTAGGTTTGAGTTCGACTGCTCCATGATGGTTATATAAAATAAAAATTTACGTCATGCGTACATGAATGGTTTCCGTATCGTGAAAGTCCAAAAATTTGTTTCTTCATTGTATCCACTAAATTTGTTAATTGTTTGATTGCATTTATTGCAATAGTATAGATTCTTTATATATTCAGGGTATCTGCGCACCTGGAAAGTCATGAGAAATCATGGAAAGTCATAAATTTCAGTATTGAACAAAATTTGTCATGAAAAGTCATGATTTTAACTATTTTTTTAAAAGTCATGTATTTAGGTCTCCGAAAAATCTAATTTTTAAAATGGAATTTAACCCCGCCCCACACATTTCATTGTGTTCCGAATATCTGAATTTGTAACAAAATCCTCACTCAAAGTCATATTTTATTAAAATATAAAATGTTTTTATCATGTTCTTTAAAAATGATGGCATTCTTTCAAAAAATGAAAGGATAAACATCATTTTTAAAGCGAAATATCATTTAAACTTCTGCGATTTCAGAATTTTTGTTATTATTTATTTATTTTATCAATTTCAAATTCTAGCTGAAGCTAGCCAGCTATTGGCGATTTTTTTTAATTCTGAAATGAGAACAGAAAAATCAGGAGTATTTCTTTCCTTTCCGATGAACGAGAAAAGTATCTTCAGAATAAAATTCTGCAGAAAAAAAACATTTTTTTGCTTTTGTATTTTTTTTAGCTATTTTATTGCTTCAACTATTTCTTTGCTCTGTTTTTTAAATTTAAAATCTATAAATATGAGGATGCAGAGTTTAACAGTTTTGGTTATACCTATCATTTCAATTAATGTTCTTTTATTGCTTTTTTAAATTTAGTGTTGTGTCTTTGTCGATAGTCACGGAAAGTCATGAATTTGAAAATTTAAAATGTAACAGATACCCTGTATATTGAAAAATGAATAACATCTTTATTAATTTTGTTTATTGCAATAATATTTTAAACCGTTTGATTCTTAGATTATGTGCAGATCATCTTTAGAAATGTCGGTTATTATACAGATTGTTTCGTTAGATAATTTGTATAATAACTGACATTTAACAGTAGCATATTTTAAGTTTTAAAAAGTTATCTGAAATATCTATAGTCTCAAGACATGACACAAGGTTACATGCAATAGCCGAAAGAAAAAAAACGGCTTTAATGAATTTTTTTTTTTTTTTTGATATTATAATTTAAGCTCCCTAAATGTTGCATGCATGTGAGGAAAATGTATTTTCAAAAATATTTTTCAGTTAGCACACTAACCATAGTTAATGTGCATCATGATGCATAGCATTTTTAAAAAGTGCTTAAAGGTTCTTATTTCATGGGGTGTTTTTAAAAAGGTTTTTAATTTTTATTCTGAAAAATAAGGGCCCTTAAAAGTACAGTACAGAACCCGTTATCCGGAAATCAGAAAACCAAAAAACCGGAACAAAATTCGATAAATTTTCCCTCCATTTTTTTTAAAAAAAAAAAAAAACATTTTCCCTCATAAGATTTTAGGATTTTTCTTTCTTTTTTGAAAGATGTTTACCTTACCATCATTTTGGAAATAATCATTAGTGAATTACTTCATTGTTTTTTCTTCTTTTTAAGTTTATTTCCAAAAAAAATTTTTTAGCTGGGTTTAACAATAAAAAAATGGTCCCGATCATTCCGGATAATAGGTTCTCTACTGTACTTAATTTTGGTTCAAGGCTTTTAAAGTCCTTGATTTTTTTGCATCACTATGGTTGATAGGAGTAATTTTTCAGTTCAATTTCTTAAAACAAAGTGTCGTTCTTTTATCACTTAGAATTAGACCATGCATCGAGGGTAAAGCATTTTAAGGAGACACATTAATGTGGAGGCTACACGCAAGGGGAAGAAAGCATGTCCTTTCATTAATATATTGGTTCTTTAATTAATATATTCTGCCCTTTGCCTTGAATAATTCTCTATGAGGAGAATGAAGCATTCTAAAAGAAAAAATTGTGTGGACTGGGGGGATACTGCACACGGAAGAGATAGTGCTTTGTTTGGGGGAGGGGGGCACTTTAAAGGTACCTAAGTAGAAGGGCCACACTAACCTTCAAAATTGACAGAATTTAAGAAATTCAGTTCTACTGGTAACAAATCTGCTTATTGGAATTAAATAAAATGCTAGGAATAGAAGTGTCCGAAATTTTTTTTTAACTAGAATCCCTAACTAAAACTATTTCCTAAAATCGTGAAGAATTGAATAAATTAGTATATTTCAATGTGTAATAAGTAACTGCAAATTTAGAGAAAGCATAACATTATTTAAAATTCCTGTTTGTACTAAAAATTAAACAAATTTGTAAAAAACAGGATTTGAAGAATTCCAGTCCATCTAGGTTTTTCATCAAATACTTGGGGTTTATTGCGTGTTTGATGAAAACCTCAAGTTTTCAATTTTCAAAAATACTTTCAATGTTTTTTCCTGAGTACTATATAAGAAAGCATGATTTGCTTCTAACAAGAAAGTTAAATATTTGGTTACTATTTATAATTTGTTTTGCAATGTAGATTTTTTTTTAAAGTTTTCGATTGTTATGCTATTATTTTTATTTCTTAAGGATAAACAGATTGCTGCATAAAAATTTAAATCTACTCAACTAAAAAAATCCTTAGATTTTAACAATCATTTTATTCAGTTACCATTATAACTTAATATACTGTTTTTAATTTTTTGTTCAATTTTTAGTTGCTTGAAAAATTGCAAATCTTAATTTCTGCACTTAATTTTACAATTCTATTTCAGTAAAACCATTAAAAATGGAATACGGATTAGATAATGCGTTAACTTTTATAATTTGAGTGATATTAACTTTTAACAATCTGAAAGTATTTTTAAAAAACTCTGACCCAGATTTGCAAAAATTGCCTGGTAATTCTTTGGTGGTCCCTGTTAATTAATACAATTATATCAGTACTTACATTATAATAAAATTGTTTTTTATTATTTTTTATTGATCGATTTTGTAAGGATAGTAAATAATTTGTGCTGTCACTGGTGGCATATGTATATTTGATGATAAACAATCGTACTATTTTTAAAGTCCTTAATTTTTCGATAAAGTATTTCAATTTTTCAAAAAGAAGTGCTTAATTTTTGCTTTGTTGAAAGAGTGGGAACCCTGTATAATCGGGAAAAAGAGTTCTTTGACAGAACCTAGTTATTTTATCATGGTCATTGAAAACTATTTTGCATTTTGTTGATGTATATAGTGCTTAAAAATATTTTTTGAGTGCTTAAAAAGTACTTTAAAAGTGTTTATTTTTTGTTGAATGCACCTTGTCATACATTTTCTCTCGATGCATATAGAATGGAAGAAATCAAGCTTTCCTTTAAAAAAAAATTTTTTTTTTTACGAAATAATGTTGGAAATGAACTATGATCATTTTTTATCAAAATGTTTGCATTTACAACAAAACTATGCAAAATTTGAAAAACTCCGAAAATAATTCAATTTTAATTATTATTTAATTTGAATTCTTTGTTTCTTGATCAACCATTTTTAGCTCCAATATTTTTTTCTATAACTAGATTTATAGATAGATATTTAGATTAGATTGCCTAGATAGATATTTCTGAAATAATTTTTGTTTATTTAGTCTTACCAGCTTAACAATTTTGATTGAAATCAAACGCATATAAGGTTTTTTATGTCGATCTGTTAATGTATGGGTTTTTTTTTTTTTTTAACAGCTGCATCTTGTAGGCTCTTTTTTTTTTTTTTTTTTTTTTTTTTTGTTAATGGCTGTATCTTTGCAGGCAGGAGTAGTTGAGCTATCGATTATTTTATTTTAGCCATCGATTATTTATTTATTTTATTTTACACAAAATTTTTTGACTATTTTTTTCAGTGGCATTTTGTATATTATTTAGAAATGAGGTTTGTAGATTGCTAAGATTTGCTTATGAACAATTTTATATGCTTTTTTTGAGTTAATTCAAGACGAATTTAATATTAGGGGTGGCACTTTTTGCGAAATTCTAGTGCTTAATTTGTTTTTCTTCCTTCTCCTTTTATAATTTTTAATTTTTCTTTTAGATATCAAAAAGCATGGCGTGACTATGTAAAATATAGGCATCTCTTAGCCAATAAACCAAAAGTGCGTTACGAGGATCGGCGAAAATTAGTTTCTAAAGAAACAAAGCTTCAAGAAATGAGAATGGAAAAGTAAGCCATTTTTTTTATTTAAAATTATGCTAATTTGATGAATGTAACAAATATATGTACTTTTTCTGCAACTGATGTGTATATATCGTTATACATATTTTTAACTCCATGTTTAAAAGTTCAACTTAGAATTTATTACAGAAGATTGCATATAATTATTGTTAGTTTTGTCTATGGGGGTAATTTTTTTAAAATATTTTTTAGTTGCCTAATTAATCGATCAATTTTAAAAAAATTTGTTGAATTGTTACTATTTAAATTTTCTTTTAAATAAAACTTATTAAGATTATTAGAAAAATATTTTGATAAAAAGAGAAAGCAAAATCAAGTATATAAAGCAGTTAAATGCTACAATTTCAAAGGAAAGTTGCAGCAAAAATTCCATAAGAAAATTGAAACCAATAAAAAATTAAAGAAGAAAATAATTAAAAATGACAACCGAAGCTGGTGTCACCAGCTCCGGAAGTCATAAAAACCTTTTCTATCGAAAGAGCGCGGCAAATGTCTAAAAATTGTTCTCTCAGTGCTACCCTAAAGGTTTTTTGTAAAAAGTTCAGGAAGAGAGGATGAACTTTCAATTATGTTTTTATTAATTTAACAATTAATTAATTTAATGCTTTTAATTATGTTAAAATCCTTTAATGGAAACAATTTTTCAAATTTTCACAAATATTATGAAATCTTATCTGAAATAAGGTTTTGAAAGTTAATAACCAAATCTAAATTGTCTAATTTTTTTATTTATTTTTTTCGGAATTTTTACTCATTTTAGCTTTTACAAGATCGAAACAAAGAATCATGAAGTGTAAATCAATAAAAGAAATGTTAATAATAAGATCTTGAAACTTTTATACATCATTATTCTTACGGGAGAAAACAAAAGTTTCATTGGCTTAATATTATAATGTTTATTAAAATCTTCTGTAAAATTAGAAATAAAATTTATATTTAATTTTTCACTTTTAAGCGAGTTTCTATTACTTCCCTATCCTATCCTTGTGAAAAAGTAAGTAAGTTGAGAAGTTAATCTGTGTTTATTGGAAGGCATTATTTAGCCCATACGGCAAAATTGTTGTGTTTAGAAGCATGTAGTAGTTTTCTTTTTGTAAGTCTTAAATCGATTTCTTCTACTATATCTGAAATATTAATTTTAACGCTTTTAAAATTATGTACTCTAAAATGATTTAATTCTAGGTTATTGATAATTTTATTGCTGTTTATATCTGAACGATTTAGATTAATTCTAATATTTAGAGAGTTACTGGTTTGTCCAAAATATTTCATATTAGAAAAACCACAGATTAACATATAAGTAACATTTTTTATTTTACAAACAGATTTTGAGCTATCGTTATTTGGAATTATGTGTTTTTTTGTCTAACTTATATTACTTATTATACAAATTGTTTTTGTTCCGCGGTGGACTGATTGTTAAAACACGTCTCCCAGCAGATCACCGAAGTCAAGCATCACTGGGTGCTGTATGGGTCCTCGTTAAACTGTCCTACCATAAAGTGCGAAACTTCGCGTGAAGGTCGTCGGGCTACCGAAGTGGGGAGTGCCATCCCCTCCGCAGAGGATTAAAATTGTGATGGCATGTCTTCGGATCATCCTGAGGGATGTTTCCCAAACAGTCGGCAATAGCCCATTGTGCCCTTTACTTTTTATCGTGTTTGCCTTTATTATGCTCTCTCTCTCTATATGTATATATATCTGTGTGTGTTTGTGCGAGCGTGCGTGCGTGCAAGCGAGAGAGTGTTCAAAATGTAGAATAAAACAAAGAAAAATTATAGACATATGAAAAATGTATGTATATATATATATATATATATATATATATATATATATATATACACTACCGGTCAAAAGTTATCGAAAATTTTAAAATCTACAAAGAAAAGGTCTAAATTCAAATGTTCATAGAACTGCGAAAAATCCAAATTGCATGAAAGTTTGATACGTTCTAAAGTGAACCCTCTACTGGTAGTTACCTATGATCAAATTGCAATACTTTGTTTTTTGCGAACTGAATCCAGCTTTTTATCACGTATTGTTTTTATGGTGAAAAAATTTGTTAACTTTGAACACTTGCCAAACTTGCAAAAAAAAATTTTGTACTTTCTGTTAATGGAAAATAGTTATTTGAACCGTTCTATGTAAGCCCTCAAAATTTCAGATCGATTCGATTTTTTTTACGAAATTATAGAATTTTGAAAAACGTGTACTTTTCTCGATTTTTGAGCATTCCACATATGCAGTCTTTTAGTCTATACATCTTCTACCAAAGAACTTTTTAATTTTGATGTTTTCCATATTTTCAAATAACTAATATTTATTATAAAACAAATACTCTTATTCATTATTGTAATTATTATTGTTTATATTTATTGTTTATATTTATTGCTTTGTTGTGATATTTTTACTTTACATTAAATTGAAATAAAAAGTTATAGCAATAATTACATAAATAATTCTAAAAAAATAATAACAATAGTATAAAAAAAATTTGCATTTTTACTAAACTAATTTGTTTACAACAAGTCAAATATTTAACATATTCTTATTTGTATTTTGTTATTAAATAAATTAACATTTAAATCTTAGATTTCTCGAACCATCAGCCTTTTGCTTTTATTACAACCTTACATATTCGTGGCATTCGTTCTAACAAACCATTAATCACTTCAAGTGATATAGAGTTCCATTCCTGTTGTAAAATGTCCCATAACTGATTTCGATTCGAAATATCAGAGCATCGTTTGCAAGAACAAACAAATTTTCGATGAAATGTGACATCTGTGAGATATTGTTTTAATTATATTCATAATAAATTCTTTTTAATAACAATAATTACAATGAATAAGAATATTTGTTTTATAATCACTATTAACTGTTTGAAAACATAGAAAACATTAAAATTAAAAAGCTCTCTGGTAGAAGATGTACAGACCAAAAGACCGCATATGTGGAATGCTCAAAAATCGAGAAAAGTACAATCAAAATTCTATAATTTCGTCAAAAAAAATCAAATCGATTTGAAATTTTGAGGGCTTACATAGAACGGTTCAAATAACTATTTTCTGTTAACAAAAAGTACAAAAAAAAAATTTTGCTACTTTGGCAAAAGTTCAAACTTAACAACTTTTTTCACCATAGAAACAACCCATGATGAAAATCTGGATTCAGTTCGCAAAAAGCAAAGTATTGCAATTTGATCATATGTAACTAACTGTAGAGGGTTCACTTTAGAACGTATCAAATTTTTATGCAATTTGAATGATTTTTCGCAGTTCTATGAACATTTGAATTTAGACCTTTTTTTTGCAAATTTCAAAATTTTCGCAAACTTTTGACCGGTAGTGTATGTATATATATATGTCACGGGCAATGTAAATAATTGGGCATTGTTTATAATGCCCGGGCAATTTAAAAAGTGCCCAAAAGGATATGACAAAATGATAAATTATGTTGCAATTATTACATTGCCCTGTCATCATGTATAATGCTAAAAGTCAAGTGGGCAATTTGTGTCACACACAGCCACAGGGTGTCTTGGGATATTCATCCACTTTTAGATGCACCTGGATAATTTTTTTTTTAATTTTTTCCCGCACATGCGCTGTATAAAGCAACTACTTCAATTACTCTTATTTGGCCCAGTTTTTATTATTTTTTTTAATTTTAAAGCAATAATTTCGGTATCAGTTTAAAATTGATTCAAACGCTTTGTTTAATTTATTTTAAATATTTAAGCTATAGCAAAAGTGGCACTAGACCTAGTATATATTTTGGACATTTACCAAAGGTCTAGTCATACTAGGTCTGGTTAAGTGCCATTACCCGGTATACATTTGCCTGGTATATCCTACACTGATGTTTTTTTAAGGTCAAGTGCCACTGCCCGGTATACATTTGCCCGGTATGCCCTACACTGATGTTTTTTTAGGGTCAAGTGCCACAGCCCGGTTTACTCTACATTGATGTTTTTTTTAGGGTCAAGTGCCACTGCCCGGTATACCCTACACTGATATTTTTTTAAAGTCTAGTGCCATTGCCCGGTATATATTTGCCCGATACTCCAAACACTGATGTTTGTTCTAATCTATCGTCAGTAAGTATTAAAATATCGAATAAATGTAATTATATCCACGAATAAATTAGTATCAAATTGGATGTAATAAATATTTCGGACATTCACCAAAGCGACTAATTTGATTGTCAACATTCACCGATGAACATTGGCCAGCCAGAATCACACCACACGCACATGGTTGTCCCATTGCTGTCAATTAATCAAAGTGCCCAAAGAAATAATAGCGGTATTTATAGTGACCGGACAATATGAGAAATTATCGTAAAGTAATTCAGATTTATCAAATTGCCCAAGTTTAATGGTCATTATTCATAATAACTAAGCATTAGGAATACTGACCTAAATATTTACATTGACCGTAACATACATATATATATATATATATATATATATATATATATATATATATATATATATATATATATATATATATATATATATATAGATAGATAGATAGATAGATAGATATACATACATACATACATACATACATATATATATATATATATATATATATATATATATATATATATATATATATATATTCAGTCAAACCCCGCTATAGTGAGCCTTCAAGGGACTGAAATTTTGGTTCACTATAACCGGGAGTTCCCAATTTATATTTTTTTTCTTTGGTTGGGTTTAACAATAAGAAAACGGTTCTCTGTAGCGATTCAGAAAACCGGAAAAATCAGTTATCCGGAATAGCGATGGTCCCCATCGTTCCGGATAATCGGTTCCCTACTGTATATATATATATATATATCTGTGTGTGCGTGTGTGTGTCAGTCACACAGACTAAGAATCAAAATTCTAATTCCTGGAATAAAAGTAATTTTTTTTTTTTAATTAACAAAATTTTTTAAGCTTAATTTTAGAATAATACATATCTGACACTATATATATTTATCTGTAGTATACATTGATTTGAATTTTATTCTTTATTAAAAAAAATTTTTTTTTTTCTTTCAGTGATTTAAAGAGAGATGTGACTGTTGTTATCAGTAGCAAAGGCTTTTATCGAACAGGATTAATGAGTGATGTTATCCAAGTAAAATTTATTATTGAATTAACATCGACTGATTTAAATTTTATTGTATGCATATTTGCTGAAATTATACTTTTTTGCTGCATGAGAGAATTTTAGTTAAAACATTTTTCTGCAAAATATAAAATTATTATTTAAATGTGTTCTCAGAAAAATTATTTTTAATCTACTTAAAAAAAAAATAGATTTGATTTCATTCTAGAAATAATTCTAAGCCCAGTAGTTCAGTTTGGGTGATTATCTAGACTCTTTTATCCCTTCCTGATAAATATTAGATACTTTTTTATTATGTACAGTTGTTGTATTTAAGAGAATATATTTTAGGGGATTCATATTTATGAAACTCACTTTTCAAGCACTCAACCAGTTCCAGTTTGATATGAAGTTATAATCCTGGTTTTTTATATACTGCTTTTATTCATGGATACATTTCATTTGATATAATGGAAGTCATTTCATTTTTCTTTTTGTGTAATTTATATTTTGCTACTTATTATTTTATCAGTTTTAATTAAGACTTTTTTAAGTATAATGATTAAAAAGCATACTAATATATGACTTTTTTTTCCAGCATGCTATGTTAATGCCTGTCTTAGTGTGTCATTTACGATTTCATCATTCTTTGAGCAATTTAGAAGACAGAATTAAATATAAGTTTAAAGATAGATTTTTGCTGCAGGTAATAATTTCAAATAATAATAGTAATTTTTTTTATGATACATACCACTTTTGATAAATTACTTTTAAAATTAAAAGGAAAAAATGTACTATTATTTTTTAAAACTTTCGATAGTTTATTTTATATTTATTGTATTCATAAATTCTTTATTCTTTAGCAATTTATAAGACAGATATAGTTTTAATGCAGATAAATCAAATGATTAAAACTAGTTCTTTAAATCATGATCACTTAATATGTTTTAAATGCCGTCGATTTAAATTATTGAAGTTTGTTAAGAAACTAGGATAATTTGTGGTATTTTAAAAGATATTAGTAAAAGCAAATTTTAAAGAGATTTTGCTCTGTAATAAGTTTATTATATGATAATATATACAAGTCGCATCATATGCAGAACAAACAAATAAGAAACTACAAAAACATAAAAAAGATTAGTGAGGGTAGATTATCTGTATATTCCCATTGTAATTTTCCTGCTGTATATGAATATAAACTTACTGGGTTTATTTTCTGGTATGTGTTTTATATTTGATTTAGTCTTAACACCTGAACAACCAATCCTTTGAATACAATTTACCATGAACTATGCAGTGCATCTACCACTACAAAAATATAATTCCAATTCACTAGTATATAAGACATGTTAACTTGATTCTATGTCGCGTTACCTTTTCATAGACAAAGGTAGACATTGTCGTTAACAACTATTCCCCACATGGGTGACCCGGACGTGACGGGAAAACACCTAACTTGATAGAAACACCCACTGCAATTTGAACTCGCCTACTTCGATGGATGGTTCAGATTGAACAGTTGATTTGCTACTTGTGACTGCGACATTGCCCTCCTCGTGCCGTTGCTACTCGATCACACGTAACGTGTACACTCAACTGCCGACGCCAACGTGGGAGCGACCGTGAACTTAATGCAGCTCTCACAATCAGCACTCAAAAGTCTGGTGATCTTAAGACAGCACTTCCGACTTCTCAAAAAACTGCAGTGATTTGACTAGTGGTATCCATTCATCGAATTCTATCGCAACTATAATTCTGGTGGGTGAGTATTGTGTATATCTACCACTACAAAAATATAATTCCAATTCACTAGCATGTAAGGCATGTTAACTCAATTCTATGTCGGGGTACTTTTTCATGGATGAAGGTTGACATTGTCGTTAACAACTCTATTGATGCAGAAAGGGTAAAATAATAAATATATGAAAAGTAGCCTTTCTGTTGTGAGTCGATTACATGAACATACAAATTTTAACTTTGTATTATAATTCCTTAAATATTTAGTAACTTTGAAATATTCAAATTGTTTGATTTAATGTCTACCGAGGTTAGTAAAAAGGCAAACATTTAATTTTTTTTTATTTAAAAAATCATGATTTTTTTTCTACATTAAGATTATAAGTGTTGTATAATACTATTATTGAATCCTAATACGAACATTACATTTGGCATTTGATTAGAAATTATTATAATTTAACTTTATGAATTTTTACTTATATTAACCTTTTTTTCTAATTATGTTGAAATAATTTTTGTAATTGACTTATTAAAGTATTCCCTCAAATTGAGTTTGTTTTTTAAGAGAGAGGTGACTGTAAAGAATAATTAAAAAGAAGGCGTGTTATTTACAGCTGGCTCTTACTCATCCTTCATACAGAGAGAATTTTGGGACCAATCCTGATCATGCGAGAAACTCACTGACAAACTGTGGATTACGGCAACCTCAGTATGGAGACAGAAGAATACACTACATGAATACACGAAAAAGGGGTGGGTTACTCCTGTGTCTATCAATATTTTTGATTATATGCTATTTGAAATCATGCAATTACTAACTTTACCAAAAATCTAGATTTTTATTATTGCATAATTTTTTTTAAAAAAAAAGTTTGCATGAATATTGTATTTGACAGTTATAAAAAAATAATGATAAAGGAGAAAATCTGTAATAGTTTTCTTTATAGTTATTAAAGATTAGCATACCAACACTTCATATATACCTATTTCCACCATAGCTGGTCAAATGACTGTGCTTTATGTTTCTTGATTCAATGCATGAAATATGGATGTTAGGAAGGAAATAAACTAAAAGCACTTTATTGTAATTGAACAAAATTGTATATTGCCAATTTTTATATATTACAAAGAATAAGAATTTTTAATTCAATGCTCAACTCATTTTGTACTTATAAAGGGGGTTTCCATTGTATATTTTCCACAAACATATTTCTTCTACTTATTCTTATTTCTATAATTCTTATGATTATAAGAGTATATAAGAATTATAATTCTCATAATTATAAGAATATATAAGGATTATACTTCTTATAATTATTTCTTCTAAGAAGTTGTGCTGTCTTGATTGTTTCAACGTTTTTCTGGGCAAAAACTAACAGTTAGTTGGAAATGAAGTAAAGCTATTGAATTAAAAGATAAGCTACATACCAAAAGATTTTTCTTGTCACTTTTTCTGACACAAAAAATGCCAATCTAAAATTTTAGCTACCTTCTTGAAATTTGAATTCACACTTATTCTGCTTGAACCCATTATGCAACAGTCTTAGCAGAAATGTGCAACTCATAGAATGCAATACGTTGAACACACATGACATTGTCATTTCTGATCCAATAACCTTATAACGCAATAAATTTTTCTCCCGGTCAAATGACCGGTTGTTGTAGAAATAGGTATACGACAAGTATTATTCGAAACAAACAAAATTTTTAAAAAATTATAATAATAGAATATTAACTATATCTAATTGTTAGAAAAAGTCATGAAGTCAAATGTGCAAAAATGATAAGATAAGTACATTTTCAATGCAAAAGTTCTTAAACGATCATTTGACTTGTTATGGTATGTTTAGCGTTAAAGACAAACAATAACAACCAAAAATTATTCAATTTCAGTCCCTTTAATGTTCACTTCGGTGGGGTTTGACTGTAAATGAAATATTTGTTAAAATAATTAGGTATCAGAACTTTAAACAACAGAATGTTTCAGTTAACCGAATAAAAATATATTAATTTTGATGATATTGTTTTTTATTTAAATTTATACGTATAATCAATTATTTAGTAATAAATTTAATAGCTAATTTTTTATTTTAAGGTATCAACACTTTAATTAACATAATGTCAAGGTTTGGTTGTCAGAAAGAATCTGCATCTTCAATCAATCACAATGAAAGACTCGAGTTCCTGGGAGATGCAGTTGTAGAGTTTTTATCGAGTATACACCTCTTCTACATGTTTCCTGAACTTGAAGAGGGTGGTCTTGCTACTTACCGAGCTGCAATAGTACAAAATCAACATCTGGCAGTCTTGGCCAAAGTATGATGTCAATTTGTGTCTCTTTTATGGTTATTATATTTTACAATCTCTCCTTTATCTCCTTTATCATGGATTTGGAAGTCATGGATTTCGGTTTTAAACAAAATTTGTCATGGAATGTCATGATTTTAACTATTTTTTTTAAAACAAATCATGAAAAGTCATGGGTTTAGGTTTTGCCAAAAAATCTAATTTTTGAAGTGGAATTCTCCCTCTCCCAATTTCACAGATGTTCCAACCATCTAAATTTGTAGCCCCAGTTATAGTCATATTCTATTAAAATATAAAATGTTCTTTAAAAATTATGGTGTTCTTTCAAAGATTGAAAGAAGGAACATTTCTGTAGTGAATTACCTTTTAAACTTCCTTGATTTCAAAATCTTTTTACTATTCATTTTTTTTTCCATCAATTTAAAATTCTAGTTTAGGGCAATTCCATGAAAAAGGGGAAAAGCATCGTATAATTCAAATAAGAATAATGTTATTATTTTGGATTTTTTTCTGAATTAGAAAGGTTTGAAGTTTGATAATTTATAATTTTTTTTTTTTTTTTTTTGAGAATTCAGTTTTATACTGTTGGTAGCCCATTGAACATTGGCATGTGCTTGTTCTGATTTGGGTGAAGAACATGGTCACATTCTGAAAATCAGTAAGTTAACATTATCTTCCTTTCAAAATGTTCCAAAGAATAAATATTGTTTATTACACTTAGTAGAAATATTGTGCAGTGTTAAAATAACTTTTTGTTGTTAAATTCACTTAATTATATAAATTTCAACTAAACATTAATGCATGTAACGTAAGTTACCAAAAACTAGGAAAAGTTTTTATGTGTAAAAAAAAAACATGTGATACAAAAGTAAGAATATTATTTTTTCTTTCTTAGAGGCTAGCACTAAATAAGTAGCAATAGTTTTCCTTTTAAATATTATTTATTTATTGTTTTGTGCACTATTCAATATATGTAACGTAAGTTACTGACTTGCATGTAATGTAAGTTACCAATGTGAAATGAGTTCATTTCTTTTGAAAATTGGCATATAAACTAAATAAGATGTATCCAGTAACAATAACAAAGTTTAAATAAATAAACACTGTCTTAGGATATTAATTTTATTGAAAATCTTTGCATTAAGTCATTTTATTGGGTGTTGGCATTCATATGTTTTCAAAGTTGGACGAAATCTCTCTACAAGCTAATGGTGGCAAGAAGAAAGTACAAGCACGTTATCTTCTTCATTCAGTTCGAGAAATGTACCAAATGTTTATGGAAAAAAAATCCAGGATGCAAAATTGGAAAACTAAGTCCTTTGAGCTCCGTCCAAAGCATATCTTGCTTAGTAACAAACCTTCTAGAAATGTTTGTCTTTGTAAGTATCATGAAAACTTCGGATAAGCTACTGAAGCCTTCAGAAAATTCCATAATGTTCCATCTTATGCAATTCTTCAGAAAATTACTTTTATGTTCAGAAAAAACAGATGAGTGCTGGTCTGGAGAATGTGTGCCGGTGGATATCAAAAATGTTTACATCTGGTCAGATGGGCCAAGGAGTCAGTTCAAAAATCGATATATAACTCCGGTCTTACCTGTTTTTGAGATTCATCATGGAAAAATATTGATGTGAAATTATTTTGCCACGTCACACGGCAAGAGTCCTGTTGATGGGACAGGTGGATCTATTAAAGAAAGTGTAAGAAATGTATTGAAAAGAAAACATATTGTCATCAATGCCTCTGAGTTTGGGGCAGCAACACAAGAGCATTGAACAAAAATAAATATGGTAGAAATCACACCAGAAGATATTAAGAAGCGTCAGAAGAAGTTAATCTGTCTAATCTATTCTCAAAAGCTCCGCAGATTAAAAACATTAAGCAGATCCACCATTTAAAAGTTCAAGAAGGTATACCAGAAGGGTTTCTTAAGTGAAAGGTGTTGAAAAACAAAATGATGAATCCAAAATAAAAGCTGGAGATTGGTATATGGTTAGATACGAGGAAATGTTATATCCTAGTGTGGTAATGTCTGTTGAAGAGCAAGAATTTAAAGTCAATGTAATGGCTGCTGTGGGAATCTATTGGAAATGACCAAGAAAAAGAAATGAAATATTCTACCAGAAAGAAAGCATGGTGAAAAGAATTGAGCTCCTATACTAGTTAATAACATAGGACATTATAAATGTGCATAGTAATGTCTGAATCAAGTGTGTAAATCAAAAGTTTTTTGAGTTTACTTCATGTACACTTTTTCTCCCTTGCACTATACTGTTTAAATGTGTTAATTTGCATTTGTACATTATTGGTGTAAAAGTTTGATGCAAAGGGAATTTCGTAACGTAAGTTACCCATTTAAAAAATTATATTTAATTTAACTTTTGAAATAAAATCTTAACTCTAGGCATAATAAATATTTAAGCATGTCAGCAAAATGATACATATAATCTTAATCAATTAACATTTGTATAAGAACAGAATTTTGCCTTCAAGCATATAGCAAATTTATGCCATTCCTTTTTCAGAAATGTAAGTTACCACACTAGTTTTGGGTTTTTACACTGCTTAAATTGAAAAATTATAATTATTCTAATTAGGTTCCTTTTGGTTTTGATTGTAATTTTAAGAAATCACTTTATTTTAGATTGTGCATTAGTATTATTTGTTTGCTTCTAAGTTCTCAGTGCAATAAAGTTTCTGTGAATGTAACTTAAGTTACCATGGAATAGCCCTTTAGGCTTTTTATATTACAATTACTTTAAAGAAGAAATTTAAAATCGATAAATATGAAGATGCACAGTATAAAAGTTTTTTATACCTATCATTCATTATTCTAATGCTTTTTTAAATTTATTGTTGTGTTTTTGTGAAGAAAATAGTAACTTAGTCATAGTAGGTAAGTCATTGAAAATTCTTGGAATTATTCATTAGAAAGTCATGGATTTGAAAATCTAAAATGTAGCAGATACCCTGTATATCCTACATTTATCACTAGGTTAGGATACAGCATGATACTTTAAAGCTAAGCTCTCAAAATTTTGAATGAGTGGGGTTCTATACACAACAACAAATGAATTTTTCTAATTATAAAATGATTAAGATTTTTTTCAGCTGATATTTTTACCAGTTTTAACTGCTGCAAGTGACAATATTTATTTAGGGAAATAAAATGCAAAATTTTACTATTTGATTTTATAAACCTTTCTTATCACACATTGAATTTTTATCACATCGCTGTTTCAATGGTTTATTTTGGTTGCAGTGAGTACTCTATTGGTTCAGGAGGTATTTTATAGATTTATACATGTTGAAAAATGCCCTTGAAATGTTTTGATAATGAACTGACACAACATTATAATAGTTTGTTCATTGGTTGAATGGAAATTATTAGCTTCATTTTTTTAAAGCAATTAATACTGCTGTGGCCAGTTTGTTTATGAAAAAATATGACCCATTTGATTTTTGATGTCATTTATTGAATGATTTCACATAATTGTAGATTGTAAATCTTACCACATGCACTGAGTGATTGATTTAAAATATATTTATTTTTAAATTTTTATCTCTGAATTGCAGAAATTACATCATGTGCGAACTGCTTCTATCTTGGTTTTGAAAGTAAAATTTCAAAGTAACACCAAGGATTCATAATGACAGCTGAAAATGTTACAACTTTCTAACTTAACGTTATTTGTTAAAAATCTATCGTCTTGTGTCAAACCTTTTTATGCAAGTCAGCTTTTCTGTTTTAATTTTTTAGATATTACTTTTTTTTATTCGTATGGAGCTCTTGTTGCTATGCATTCTGTGTGTGACTGTCCGTAAATTTTATTTAGTGCTGTTCTTCCATAGAATTCTTTGTTAAAAAATTAGACGTTATTTGTTTAAAATCTATCGTCTTGTGTCAAACCTTTTTATGCGAGTCAGCTTTTCTGTTTTAATTTTTTAGATATTACTTTTTTTTATTCGTATGGAGCTCTTGTTGCTATGCATTCTGTGTGTGACTGTTCGTAAATTTTATTTAGTGCTGTTCTTCCATAGAATTCTTTGAAGCTTGGTTTGCGAAGGATTAATCTCAATCATTTGTTTTATATCTGATGTCCATATTTACTACATCTAGTTAGGATCTTCTTCGTTGCATTTAAAGAATGTCCACTGCGCGTTTTTCAGGATTTCCGCGCTTCTTAAAAATTGCTTAATTTTTGTTTTGGAAAACATTGGCCCTTAAAAGTACTTCATTTTGGTACAATGTTTTTAAAAGTGCTTAATTTTTCAGCATCACTGTACTTGATAGGAATAATTTTTCAGTTTTGCAAAAAATTTTAAAGCGAAAAATTCTTTTTATGACCTAGAATGTGACCATGCCTCAAAAGTAGAGCATTTTTGAGAGACTAGAAGGTATGTGTGTGAGGGGGCAAGGGGAAGAAGAAGTCTTTTCATTAATATATTCTTCCTTTTGCCCAGGGCTAAAGAGAATAGAAGGGCTAGTTCACTCCGCTCTTAGAACTGAAGCTATGATTTCCCTCCTCAAGACGTCACTGTGTCCACAGATCTCGGAAGATCGCACGCAAAGATATTATGATAACTTTACATCTTTTTCTTTGTAAAAATAAGTTAGACTTTTACTGGTTATTAGCTTTCAAACTTTACGTAATTAACACATTATTTCCATTCATAAGCATAGTTTAAAAAAACTTTCTTGGCCAGTATATTAAAAAAATACCATTTTAAACTTATAAAAATATTTTACTAGCTGGCGAAAATGACACTATAAATACTTTATTTTAAAAAGTTCAGTTTTAACTTTAGTTATTAAGAAAAATCAAAGTATATATCGACACTTTTTTATCTACATATTCTTTTATAACAATAAGTTGAGTTAAATTTAGAATCCCCGATTTTAAAATATGCGGTTAATAGCAATTTGTTCATACCTCATCATTAGGAAACATCAACCTTAAAAGATAATTACTGAAACAAAATAATAATTTAGGTTTCTATTTAGATAATGAATTTTTATAAAAGTTCTTAACGACAGAATAAACGTATTGCTGTTTTATATTAACTGTGTCATTTCGGAATCCATTCTTTACATAGTTGTTCATTTATTTACTTTAGGGAACACGTTTTTCCTTTTGTTTTCCTATCAAAATTTTTTCATGTTGCAATCGCGCAAACTGGCATTTCGATAATAGTTTTAAATTTTTGTAAATTCTCTGCAAAAACTGAGGAAAGTCATTATAGAAAATAACAAATGTCTTAGAATATGTCGCAAAAAGAAATGCTCCAATATTAGTTAGAGCTAGTAAGGCCGAAAGCTCCGTTCTTGAAGTAAAAGTACGAGCTTTGCGCCAAAAGTGACATCACTAGAGAAAATCGGAGGATTGGCGCAGCGAGAGCTACTTCAAAGGAGTGACCAGCCCTTCTGTTCTCTTTAGCCCTGCTTTTGCCTATGAAGAGAGAAAAACATTCTAAAAGAGTGTCTGCACATGAAAAAGATCTTAGCTTTTTTGGGGGAAGGGGACCAGTTCTAAGACGCCTAAGTAGAAGACCCACATTGACCTTCAAAATCGACAGAATTCAAGAAATTCAGTTGTACTGGTAATGCACAGACTTATAGGAGCAAAGTAAAGCCTTAAGATAAGAAGTATCAGGAAAAAAATTTGAACTGGAATCCATAGCAAAAAATCAGCAGATGGTTACATAAAAATTTAAATCTACTCAATTAAAATATTTTAACAATAATTTATTATTTTTCAACTAACATTGCAACTTAATATATTGTTTTTTTTTCTTCTTTTTTAAAAATTCTATTCGATTTTTGATTGCTTTAAAATTAGTTCATGTTTCTCATGAAATTGTTCAGTTCTATTATGTAAAGTTAATTCTTAATAACAGTTTCAGCTGGAAATAATATTTGTATAATTTTACTCAAAAATGTTCTTTACAAATCAATTGCATTCTGTTCTAACATTTAGAAAAATTGTTTTTTATTGAATTTTGCATACTAGCGAGCAGCAATCGATTTCGGAGACCTTCCGGTCCATTGAGGGAACTTTCTCAAAACTTCTTATTGTTAAAACTGATCCGTTAAAAATACTTTTTTGTTAAAACGGAATCAATGACATATTCATTATTTTTATACTAAAACTTCTTAAAAACACGTTATTTTTGTTTCTTTTTTTTTTTTTTTTTTTTCAAAAAAAGGTCTTTTTTTTAAACATATTCACGTAAAAGGAGGCTGGCATAAAGAATACGATTTCACAGCAATTTTAGTTCCTGAAAATTGTGATTAGATTTTTCACGAATTTCCAGAAATGGATTTACGAAAAAATTGGAATAACCCTTGCATAAGTAGTTCTATGTTAATATTGTTCATCTGAATTATCCCTTTTCAAAATATGAAGTCTGTTATTCTCTGCGACGCATTTCTAAATTTTTCTTTAAAATTTTTATCAATATGCATTTTTGAAAAATAAGAAATTTCTATATACCATAGAACTTTTATTTTTTTGTGTCACTCGAGTACTTCAATAGCCTCAACAAAATTAAAATCGTTCATTTATAAGGTATATTTAAACTCAAGCCTAATCAACCTGTTGCAATTTCCCTTTTTACTTCCATGAAATTCAAGCCGATGAGAAATTATCAGCAGTGTTTCATTTGCACACTCCTCTGCTGTAGGCTAAACTTCATTAGCAATTTTAAAATATATTTTTCATTTACATTAATCCTAGGGGGTAAAAAAATTTTTTTTTTCAGACTGTTTCATCAGGTTTCTGTAAAAGACTAATTAAATTTATAGATTGAATGGTCATTGTTGGAATTGCTATTGTATTTGTATACCTATGCAGATTCATCTATCAAATTTAAGTCTATTTTTAAGTATAATTTCTCTGTCAATCTGTTTCATTCCAGAAACTTCAGTTAGAAAAATATATGCTTTATGCTCATGGTTCTGACTTATGCCATGATTTGGAACTTCGGCATGCTATGGCTAATTGCTTTGAAGCTTTAATGGGTAATGCTATATGTTTTTTAAAATATGGAAATGGTTTTAAAAATTTATTATTGTTGCATAAAAATGATTTATTTCAAATTTTTAAAGGTATTTAACTCTATTTAGGAGCTTTGTTTCTCGACAACGGTATTGAAGTAGCAGATAGAGTTTTTTCAGAAACACTATTTCCTGAACCTGAATTACAGGATGTCTGGAAAAATTATCCTCTTCATCCTCTGCAGGTATTCTTTTAATTTTTGTGTCAAAAACATTTATTAGGCCTACTGTGGTTGGCAAATCAAACAATCATGAAATTTGATGTTGTTAGAAGAAAATCAAGGCATTTTTAGTCAACTTCAAAAACCTTCCAACAAACCTTTAAAAAAAAAATAAATAAATTAAAAAAATTTGCTTTCCCAAGTCTTCAGTTGCATGAATTACATACCTTCCAAGTTTCCTGTTTTTTAACGAAGACTCCTGTATTTTACGATTATCTCCTGTTTACCTGTATATTCTCAAATTTCTCTGTATTTGTGGAAGATATTTTTTAAAAAAAATTATGATGAAATAACCATTGATGGCAAAAATGCTTCTCTTACTCCTCAACAGACTAATGCTAGCACTGCACTATGTTGAGTGTTAATTGTTTAACTCGAGCCGTGATGACTCGGGGGGGGGGGTAGAGCGTTCACCTTCCAATGAGGTAAACCCAGGTTCTAATCCCAGCGATGACTGGTCGGTACGCATTCCGCGTCCGGCTTGCACCGACCACAATGCTGCCATGAAATATCCTCAGTGTAAACGGATCACGGGTTAGTCCCTTATCGTCAGGCTAACCGTGGGTGGTTTTCCTCTCCATGTGACTCAAATGCCATTAAAAAGTCCTCCACAAAGGCAAATCTCTCCTAATACTTGATCCAGGAGTTCCATTGTCCTCCGGATTGGGTTCAAAATTACAAGGCTGCGAAGTT
Organism: Parasteatoda tepidariorum; assembly: GCF_982258835.1. Taxonomy (NCBI): domain Eukaryota; kingdom Metazoa; phylum Arthropoda; class Arachnida; order Araneae; family Theridiidae; genus Parasteatoda; species Parasteatoda tepidariorum. The sequence goes on from NC_141756.1 coordinate 127,101,446, forward strand.
GAACATCAGTAGTTGTAAACCTGAAATTGAGTCGGTCAGTAAAATCTCCGTTATTTTGTTTCACCAATATTGGCAGGTATGGAATTAACTTTAATTTTTTCTCTCGATCTATCACATTTCTGAGGAATTTAATACATTTTTATAAAACAACAAAATGCCTGTGGAAATTATGTTTTAGGAACTCTTTAATTAAAACAAAAATGATGTATGGAATTTTAAAACATTAAAGTAAAAATTGTAGAGAACTGGAAAGGAGAGTGGGGAATAAGCAGAATGAGATCTTTTGTCATGAGCTGTTACGAAATTCCTTTTTTTTTTTAAAGAAAAAAGTCCATACTATTACCAAATACTTTTTTTTCATGTTTAAAATGTCTTTATGTCAGGAAATAAAAATTACTTATTCAATTTCTTTTTCCTCAAAAAATTTCATTAATAAGTTAATCTTGGTGTTTTCTTATAAAATAAACAGAGTATTTTTATATAGCTTAATTGAAATGAAAAGTTTACATGCTCTAATTACTGTTCCAAAAATTTAGAAGTAAGTAATTTCATTTTAATTTCCTTTAAGGAACAAGAGCCTGAAGGGGATAGAAAATGGATATCTTCTGTGCCTCTTTTGCAGGTAAACTTAAAAATATTTTCGTATAAAAGGCTTTTATTTCATTCTATATCGTATTTTACGAAGTGTACAGGGTATCCGCTCACCTGGAAAGTCAAGAAAAATCATGGAAAGTCATGGATTTAGGTCACCGAAAAATCTAGTTTTTAAAATAGAATATACCCCTCCCTCTAATTTCATGGTGTTTCAAATATCTGAATTTGTAACAGAATCCCCACTCACAGTCATGTTTTATTAAAATATAAAATGTTTTTATCATGTTCTTTAAAAATGCTGGTGTTCTTTCAAAAAATAAAAAGGAAAAACATAATTTCTAAAGCGATTTATCTTTTAAAATTCTGTGATTTCAGAATTTTTCTTATTTATTTTTTTTATCAATTTAAAATTCTAATTGAAGCAAGTCAGTAATTGGTGAATATTTTTTATTCCCAAATGAGAACAGAAAAATCAGGAGTTCTTTCCTTTCCGATGAACAAGAAAAGTAACTTTAAATTATAATTCTGCAAAAAAAAAAAAAAAAAACATTATTTGCTTTTGTATTTTTTTCAGCTATTTTATTGCTTTAAATCTTTCTTTACTCTGTTTCTTAAATTTATAATGAATAAATACGAAGATGCAGAGTATAACTGTTTTGGTTATACTATCATTTCAATTCATGTTATTATAATGCTTTTTAAATTTATTGTTCTGTTTTTCTCGGGAGAAAATAGTAACTATTAGTCACAATTACACAATTTATTAAGTTCTTTTAATAGTCACAATTTATTAAGTTCTTGGAAAGTCATGAATTTGAAAATCTGAAATGTAGCAGATACGTTGGGTGTACCATAACCGCCTCTTGTAAGACCGCCTCTTGTATAATAAAGGAAGACAAAAAAGTATGCAGATTACGGATCCCAAATTAATATTTAAGTGAAGAAAAAAAATCATTAAAATCTAACTATTTATAATCAAGGAATGGAAAATTAAAGTCCTTCAAAACTATTTAACTACCCAAAGAAATTAATAGTGAGTGAAAGAACATTATTGGAGTAACCATTAAATTTCATCAGGCAATCAAATTGGTTTTAGATCACCTCTCTCAATAACAATTTCTTTGATTTTAACATTTTTTTCCTTGGTTAAAATATTGAGATTCTTTACGTCCATATTTATTCTATTTAATTTTTGATAAGTATTCTAAACATAAATTGTGGAATATTCTATTTAATACAGCTGTTGTTCATAAAATGAAATATAATGTTTTCAAATAAATTTTTTTAGCTACACACAGTAGTTTTGTTTGATATAAAATATTAAAGTGTTTCTCAAACAACTACAGTATTTCTTGAATAATGTTTGTGTATTAACTGTGATACCTAAACTGTTTTTTATTTTCTTTATGAAATTGTAATTATAATAATGCCTAAATATATTATTTACATTAATATCTTTGTTATAGAACGATAATTTGGTTCCTCTTTAAGTTTTGAGTTACATTCTTTTGTAGAAACTACATGAATTTGAAGATAAAATAGGAATTGAATTCACCCACATTCGACTTCTCGCAAGAGCTTTAACTCACAGAAGCCTGGGTTACAACAATCTTACATTGTAAGTTTTGATAAATCATCTATTTAATGTGTTACTTCAATAACTGAATGATAATTATATCTTAATTGTCTAACAATAGGGGCTCAAACCAGAGACTTGAGTTTCTTGGGGACACTGTGTTACAACTTGTTGCATCAGAATATTTGTACAAGTTTTTTCCTCATCATCACGAGGGTCACCTATCTGTAAGAAATTTCTTTTCATCATTAAAATGTACACAAATTGGAGTGATTTAAATGCTATTCACTATTAAAGTATTTCCCTGATCCCCTAATATTAGAGCTCTTTTCCTTTAAAAAAAAGTGAATTTTGTTTAATTTGTTTTTATTTATTTGGTTTTCAGCTTCTGAGGAGTTCTCTGGTCAATAACCGTACACAAGCTGTTGTTTGTATTGATCTAGGTATGGTGGAGTATGCTATCTATCCTTACAACAAACTTGAATTGAAGCCAAAAGATAAAGCTGATTTGCTGGAAGGTACTTCTTCATTCTATGCATTCAATGATTAGACGCACTTCTTAATTATCGGCAAATATTTTTTTTATTATTCTCCTCACATGGTGCGTAGCATTTTTAAAAAGTGCTTATTTTTTATTCCATTTCCCTTTTCCAAAATGAGATATTTTTCTTTACCATGTAGATTTTCGTGTGGTATTATGCTTTTCTCATTGTTCTATTGAACGTTTTTACAATTAATTCGACCACAATCTATTTCAGCGTACTGTCGGTCCATAGCGTACGAAAGAGCCAATCATTTTACATGTTCGATGAAATACTTGTGAGTTCGCATGTGCGTCTACTGACCTGAGTTCAGTGAAATTCTTGTACTCTCATGCGCAACTCTGATGCATTTTGCAAGATATTCTCAATTTTAGGCTTTTTTTTCCCACCCTTTGATGTTGAATCGAAAAATTTCTTGATCATTTTATAATGGCTAATATCGTCAAGAAAATAATTCTTTGACAGAAACTAATATATTATGATGGATCATGCAAAGTCTTTGAAAATTATTTTTCATTTTGTTAATGTATATAGTGCTTAAAAATATTTTTTTAGTTCTTAAAAAGTACTTAAAAGGTGCCTATTTTTGTTGAAAGGTTTGACTACGCACCCTGTCTCATTATCTGTTTTTTTAACACAAATAAAACATCATAGTTGGGGAAAGAATATTTATTCATGAAAAATTTGAAATGAATGCAATTTATATTTTAGCACGTTTAGCTGAGCTTCAATTTCATGCAAGATTGTCCCATGCATTTCATAAAATCTTTTCTATGAGCAACGCAGTTGGATTACCATCCAACAGACTCTCACTGATCTGTGGAATTCCTCACTCAACTTTTCAGAGCTTTATTCTGCATGCGTTCTTTATTTCATAGAAAATGCATCATTTGTGATCAGAGATGATTGTGCTAAGGATTTTTCTGGAAATCCAAGATCTAGAAGTTTTTAGAAATCATCGATCACATTTATTATAAAAACTCTTGTGTATTTTATTTAAAAATATTAGAGTTAGAATTTATGCTCTTTCATTCGTAAATATTTTTTCTGGTAGAATAATGAACGTTATTAAAAATAAAAGTGAACTTATACATAATTATTCCTTCAAATCATGCTGCTTATAATTTATTTTGAATTTCATGTTTTGAAAATATCAATGACTTAAATTTATAAAGACATTAATTTTTTGAAATGCATCATTAATGATTTTACCCAAGAAATTTTCAGGATTTTTGAGTTGGGCTCACAGTCAGCCCTGTTCAGAAACCTTCAATCTTCGTTATATTTCGCGGTTTGAAAATATTTTAGCGTTCACGAGGGCCTTTTTGACATGGTGAAAGATTGCCTTTTTTATCTATCGTGAAAATTTTCCAATTGACTATTTAAACACTGCACACAAAATAAGCAAATAACTGCGTAGTATAAAACTGCGAAACAAATAAACATAGTACATAAAGCCACAGAAACGCATCCTCAACTAAGACACGCGAGAACGCTACTGAAACCGGTTTGCACTTATTTACGTTCGTGCATCAATGGGTTAACATTGTGATGCAATGCGTTGGAAATAAATACAAAGAAGAAGTACATAAAAAAATTCTCCTGAATATAAACCCATTACACGTACGTTTAAATATAAAAGTATTACCTATAAAATAGTACAAAACATGTCATTATTAAAACACTACAGTGCGTTTAATAATGTGTGTGCATGCTTATATTGTGTATCACAAAGTCAGATTTTTTTTGCAAGAGAGAAATATTTCTGCTGTACTGCAATGAATTTAATGACTCATTCAATCATTTGGTTATTGTTTAATTATTCCTAAGTGCAATAGTAATTTAAATATAACAACTTAACTATTCAAATAAGTTTCAATTGGCATAATGTAATTATTACAACCTATTCTTTCTTCCTTACAACTTTATGGAATCTCAGTATTTTTATTTAGCAGCAGTGAAACTGCAGTATATCCTGAGTAATACATGGTGCTTAGCGTTTTTAAAAAGTGCTTAAAGGTACTTATTTTTGATTTTTGTTATTTAATAACCCTTAAAGGGGCTTTTTTTTAAAAAACGCTTAATTTTCCGTTTCGGATAATTTTTGGAGATTTTTTCTTTACTATGTTGATTTTCGGTACGTATTGTGCAAAAGCGGCCTTTTCACATTGTTCTATTCAAAGTTTTTACAATTCATTTTGGCTTATTGTCTGTCCTTAGCATATGAAAGCGCCAATCATTTTACATGTTTGATTAAATGCTTGCGAGTACGTATGTGCGTCTACTGTGCTGGGTTCAGTTAGATTATTGCCTTCTCATAAGCAACTCTACTGCATCTTGATAAATATTCTCAATTTCAGACTTCATTTTCCACCCTCTGATATCAAACCAAAAAATCTTTTTATCATTTTATAACGGCTGTTATAATCAAGAAAAAGAGTTCTTTGTCAGAAACTAGTTATTTTCTCATGATCATCTAAAGTCTTTGAAAATTAGTTTGCATTTTGTTAATGTATATAGTGCTTAAAAATATTTTTTGAGTGCTTAAAAGGAGCTTATTTTTTGTTGAAAGATTTAGCTATGCACCCTGTAATAAGAAGTAAACTGTTTCAACTAAATTAATATGATTGTTAAATAGCTTCATAAATTAAGAATTAATGTGACTGTGCTTTACATTAATCCACAAAGATTTAATAGAAATTTGTTATAATTTTTTTTTCATTAGAATATGGTTTTATTTTACCTGCACTTCCTGACACCTTAACGTAATTAAATTTATTTTTAACTGCTTTCCTAGTTATCCCGAGTTAACTCGGCTATGTATTGCAAATATTTATAATTCGGAGAAAACTCGGGCATACCAGAATTTGTCAGTATGTTTTGTTTGATCACGTTTTTACTCGTCTGGAAGCAAAAAAATAAATAAATAAATAATCTGCTGTGATTGGAAGTTTTTCTGTTGGATTGTGTGACTACGCGCATGTTTTGTGCTATTGTATATACGATGGTTGCTGGGAAAAAAGGCATTAAAGAAGGGTAAACAAAATGGCGTATCACTTCACTGAAATTTTGAAAATATCACTTTGTGTTGTCCCTTGTTTTAAAAACTATCATAGAAAGATTAATATTTAACTTTTTTCATTTGCCAAAGTTAGTAAACTAATGGTAAATTAAATGTGTCTTACACATAAAAAAATTTCAACTTATAACTTGTGCATTATGTTTTCGTTTTAGTTCCTTGTATTTATTAATGAAATTAAAAAAAAAATATTGATTTTTTGCATTTTTCTTTTCCATAAAAATTGGTAAGGGAGGCAGTTAAAAAAGTTTCAATTTAGAGATACGAAGTCATAAAATGACACTACTAAAGAATTTCAAATTTATGTTTTGTTTCCATCGAATTAAACTGTATAAAAAATACTGTGTCTTGTTAATAAAATATAATTTAGATATAAACTAAGAATAAAGTCATCTAAACATTTTAGAAAAATGGACATTAAATTTTGTTAACATATGAAGAATCCTTGTCAATCTCAATTCAGGGATTTTTAAGTCACAGCTTGTCAACCAAACAGTCATAATTTAAACCCATGTTGGAAATTTTATGAGTTTTGAGTTTCCAATAAACGACTCTGAATTAATTTCTTAATGTGAAATTGATTCCCTAAAATAGGACTGAAAATAAATGGCTGGTTAGACGTCATTGAATAAAGGTAGTTCGATCATGCAATTAGGAAGTCACAATATTGTAATCAATAATAAGTCGTGGGGAGAAAAAAAAATTTTAAGCTGTACATTTTTTACATGCCCAGAAAAAGAATTCCCTTATTCTATCATTTTGTTTACGATGACTTGTGCAAAAATCGTGTATAATAAAAAATTCAAACAAAAAATAATTTTTTAAAAGATTGAAGTGTCTTGAAGGAATGTTTGCTCCTGGTTAAAGGAGTGATCACTCTACCAAGTTATTCATGAAAGTTTTTATAATTTGTTTTTTTTTTTTTGTCCTGCAGAGGAATGTCTATAAGATGAGTCTCTACCGTAATTGTATTTGTATATTTTCTTTTACATAATTTACATTAATAATTCAAATTTTTTTTTTTTTTTTTAGCTTTCCTTGGAGCTTTATATGTAGATAAAGATTTGGGATATTGTAAAAAATTTTGCGAAGTTTGCTTCTTTCCTCGTCTTCAGGTAAGTCAGTCAACTGTTACACATGTTTCTTACCACTCTAGTTAAACTTAATATGTTTTCACTTTCAGCCTATATTCCAAAGCTAGTTGCATTTGCTTACGGTTTTGTAATCTAATTTAATTAGATTCTGAATTACAAATGTGTTTTTGTAACTTATACTAATATTGATTAAATATAACTCATACCAATAATTTTGCAACTTGTACTAATATTGATTCACTTATAAACAAGATTATTGAGAATAACATCTCTTTATTTATTTATATACTGCTATGATAATTACTTCCCATTTAAAAATAAAATTACTGTTTTAGTTCAAGCAGTTAGATAACAACTAATTGACAAATCTACAAATGAGTCAACTAAATATTACCCATGCATATTTGTGTTTGAAAAAAATATTCTTCATTTATAATTTTGAACAATATTGTGTATAAAGAAACTTTCCATCAACAAAAGTATGAAAATGTGATAATGATCCTACCATACAAGTTGTGTTCAATGTTTGGTTGAAATCTCTGAAACATGAGACAGAGTAGACAAAATATTGCCTTAAACAGATTACTGAGGTTTAGATATTGTGGTACACACAGGATAAATATCAAAGAACAAAAATTACTGTCGTAAAGAAAAACGCCAAACATTTTCTATACACCAGTGTTTATCCTAGGTTCAAACCGGTAATAATTTAAAGATAACTGTACTGAATTATTGTTTAATTTCCTTTGCGTAAAAAAATTGTCTTTTAATATTATTGTAATGTTTTAGAATTACCTTTACCTCTTTGGATAAAAAATTATCGATTTGATGCAATTACATCATTGATTTTTAGTTTAAGGACAGTTAAATTGAAAAAGGATTGGTTATTAGTTTCTGATTTGAAAGATTGTTTTGACTTTTTACAGAAATATGTTTTATATATATGTGAAAGGGTAGCAGTCATGGTGAGAGTTGTTGTTAGGCCACGCAGATAGGAGTTGGAAGACAAAAAATATTTTATTAGCTTCACATAATATATTCAAGACATTTTCTATCAAAGGCGGAGCTCAAATTCGCACTCCAAAAGTGTGTGCTTAAGTTTTTATCCTAGGGAAAGTAGCAAAAGAATTTCCCTCTATTTTGTTATATTTGAGGGGAAAAGGGAAATCCCAGGGATTACTATTGGTTTATGAACTAGGTTGATTGATTCCCATGAACCTTGAAAGGAAAAAAATTTCTTTATTTAAATTTATGCATAATTGGGCCAAAAATAGATTTAGAAAGCAGAATGTGGATTTTAAAAGTGTGAGAAAGCAGTTCAATTTGAATAATTAATTAGTAATAAAATAGGAGTTATTTTATAACGAAGAAGCTAACATAAAAAGATTAATAGAAGCTTTTTATGTTACATATATATATATATATGTTATTATTTGATAAACTGCATACGATTCTTTAATATTTAATTAAAAGATAGATATTTTGGAGTAATGTAGGCATTTTTTAAATATTTTTGTCATGATTTAAAATACACATTTTATTTTTTTATTTTGTAATTTATTTGACTTTTTTAATGAATTTTTTACCTTGAAATAAAAAGAAATTTTTACTAATTTGAAATAAAAAGAAATTTTTAATGTGAAATTTATATTGTAAAGCTTTAAAACCTTTTAGAGGTACTGTAACAAAATCCAGTTATATTGAAGAACAGTTTGTTTTATTAAAACACATTTATTTGACATCAACAAAGCAAGAATACTACGCGCTATCACTTTTGAATATTTTTTTAAATCTCACTTATTGTTGCTAATTTTCTCAAAACTGTAATAGTGAAAAAGTATAATTGTGTAATTGCAATTTTAAATTATTAATAATACACTGCTTTCAAAATATTAGAGGCATAGAAAATTTTTATTATCCAATAGCTGTTAATAATGAAATATTTTTTTTTTTTTAATTTATGAACTGAATAACTTTTGAATTTAACAACATTCTCACACCTAAAAAATATGATAATTTGTTATTTTTTGTGATTATTCATAATATTTTTATTTTAAATTTAGTATATATTTTACTTGATTATAAATCGCTTCTGTTATTATATTCTCTTTATTGAGTCACTAGAATTAGATTGTTTTTTCTTCATATTTATAACTTATATTTTCAACTTTTCTTTTGTTTAATTGTATGAAAAGTGTTTGTTATAATCTTTGTAAATGTTTTTGTACCCTGTGTAAAAATTACCAAATAATCACATAGTCTTTTAACTTTAAAAAAAAATCTGTTTAAAAAGCTTCAAAATTGTAAGCTATATATTTATTTTTACTAAGCTGTTTATTATTTATTTCAATATTGTAAATAAACTTTTTATTTTGCTTGATTATTTTCTATCCTACATAAATAGCTTTAACTGATATTATTATTATGTTCGTATTAATAAATTCATTCAGTGAATTTATTAATACGAACCCAAAGACATAAAGCAAAACTCATTTTTTACAATTTAACTAGCCTTAAACTAAAAACCAATAAAGCTATTATATCAAATCAATTATTTTCAGTACAATCCAGGCTATTTAAATTACCTCTTTTGTTATTCTGTGAAGCACTTGTCATTTCACTTTCTACCCTATTAGAACCTGTTTTGTCCAATGCTTTGAGGGTTAACATGGTGTGCAACGTTTTTACAAAAAGTGCTTAAAGGTGCTTATTTTTGATTTGGGTTTTTAAAAAGCCCTTTAAGATGCTTTTTCATCAGGTGTTTTTAAAATTTTCCCTCTTCGAAAATGAGTTGTTTTTTCTCTTGTCATTTTTTGCCACATATTATGCAAAAGCATGCTTTTTGCACTGTTCTATTCTACCTTTTCATAATTCATTCAACCATAATCCATTTCAACATACCGTTAGTCCGTAGCGTATGAAAGCGCCAGTCATTTTACAGGTTTGCTGAGCTGGGTTCGGTAAGACTATTGCACTCTCGCATGCAAGATATTCTCAGTTTCAAGCTTCATTTTCCACCCTCCAATAGCGAACCGAAAAACCTCTCGATCATTTCTTATTGGCTAATACGATCGAGAAGAGAGTTCTTTGTCGGATCGAGTTATTTTATCACGAACATGCAAAGTCTTTGAAAATATTTTTGAGTGCTTAGAAAGTACTTAAAAGGTGCTTATTTTTTGTTGAAAGATTTGGGTATGCACCCTGGTTTAACTTCTAAGTCTAAAAAATTTTATAATCAGCTATAAGAATCAACATTTATTTCTTTTTTAAAATATGTCTTTTTATTTTGTAGGATTTTATTATGAATCAAGATTGGAACGATCCAAAGTCTAAACTTCAACAGTGTTGTCTGACTTTGAGGTCAATGGATGGGGGTGAACCCGATATCCCGACATACAAGTGCGAAAACATCTTTGTTTTAAATAAAAATTTGTTAACAAAACTTTCCTTTTATGAATTTTTTGTTTTCTTTCCAGAGTGATTGAGTGTAAAGGTCCCACAAATACCAGAGTTTATTCAGTTGCTGTATACTTTCAAGGGAACCGTTTAGCTGTTGGAACTGGCCACAGGTATTTCTTTCTTCAGAAAGTGAATTCGTTTTATGAAAAAGTTTTGTTATTTAACTGTTTAAAACCATGTGTTGTTGTCAACATTAATTCAAAATTTTAATGCGATATTTAACTTGTATTCGTTGATACTTTCAAAACCTGAGTGAAATCAATTGACACTCGTAATAATGTATTTGGTAATTATTGTTGTTCTTATAATAGTGTGATTATTCATGTACATATTACACAGTCCAATCACATTAATGTGACCACCTGTCAAAAGCCAGAATAACCACCTTTAACAGAGCGGACCTCTGCGAGACGTGCAGTAAAAGCCTCTTGGTAGCCCCTTGGTTCATCTGGGTAGTCAGTTGCACATCTAATTACCCGAACGCATCTACATAGCCTTCGTTCACCTCTGTCATCTATAGCCCGTGGTGCGCCACACGTGCCACGCCACTGATTTTGCATAGTGCCATTTTGCCATGCACGGTATACTTTTAACACAGCGGCATGCGAACAGTCAACAATCATGCCCTTTTGAATGTAGGATAAATAGCTATGTTTCTGCATTATGCCAATGATTGAAATGCTTTTCGATGCCCTAGGACATCCTTTATATACACTCCACTATAATGTGCTGCCTGCGTTCTGTAAATGGTTATTTCATGTTGGCGTCGAAAGTAGGTGGTGGTAACATTAATGTGACTGAACTGTGTATTATGTGAATTATCTACATTAATGTGTAATACTAAGATTTTGATCCTATTGTGAATAATACCACTATTTTAACTTTTATTACTGGTAATTATATTCTGATGATGTTAATAATTGTAATATTTGTACTTCAATACGTGTATCACTGATACTCCCACATGCCTTCATTGTCTCTGTAACCGGCAATTCATTCTATGTTATAGTAATAGAATCTTATTTTTCCTTGCAATCATTTCTATCTTAAACATGCTGCGTAGCATTTTTAAAAAGTTCTTATTTTTGATTTTTGTTTTTTAAAAGCCCTTAAAGGTGCTTTTTTCATTGGGTGTTTTTAAAAAGTGCTTAATTTTTCCTTTTCGAAAAAAAATCTTTTTTTCTTTACCATGTCAATTTTTGCCACATTTTATGCAAAAGCGTGCTTTTCACATTGTTCTATATTCATCGTTTTCACAATTCATTCAAGCATGATCATTTCGCCATACCTTCGGTCCGTAGCATAAATGCCAATCATTTTACAGGTTTGATGAAATACTTGCTGCTCTGCGTGTATGTACAGTAGAGAACCAATTAACCCGGATGCTCGGGACCATCGCTATCCCGGATGTCTGAATTTCCCGGTTTTCTGGATCGGCCAAAAGTGCCGTTAATCAATGTTTTATCAAACCCAAATTACAAGGAAAAAGTTAAACATATTTAAAAATAGGGGAAAAACGAAAAGATTACCTAAATTAAAAAAAATGGTAGAAAAATAACATTTGAAAGGATAAAAACATTTGCAAATTTAGACAAGAAAAACAAGCTTAAAAAATACAAAATTTGCATATTTATTTTTGATAATAATTAAAATCCCCAAATTAACTAATATAAAACAAAACCAATAATTAAAAAACGCAATATATTTCATACCTAATTATACTGGGGGGGATGAAAAGAAAACTTATTAATCTAAGTAAAAACAACACTTGAAAATTATGGAATGGAAACGATATTTAAGAAAAGCACGTAAGATAAACGGAATTTTAAAAAAAAAAAAACTTAATGATAAAATTTATGAATAAAAAGAATTAATTTATTGAGTACAAATTTATCCTTAAAAAAAAAAAAAAAAAAAAAAAAACAAGGCAGTGGAATCAAAATTTAAAAAAAGAAAAAAAAACTATCTTTTTTATAAAATAATCACCTGCTTTTATTAACAAATAATTATATGCTTAAATTAATAAACAATCTTCTCCTTTTATTTTATTTTTTTATAAAAAGACTATTTTTAAGGAAAGCAGATGTGATTGCACATCAAGAAAAACTTGCTAATGATATTGCATTTCTAAGGAATCAGAATTTATTCAACAAAAAAATATTGTTTTGTTAATTGATGTCAGTTAGATGAATATAACTGGTGATTAAATAATGCATTATCGGAAATAATAAAACAATTCACCATAATAAATAACAAAAGTGAGTAACTGAAATGGATGATTTAAAATAAATCTCACATTTCACCTTTAAAATCAATACTCTTAGCCAGACGTTTCAAGTTCCTTAACTCAAACATTCATTGCTATGCCTGTGCAATGCATTTTCCCCACCCCCTCCTAAATCAAAGAGAAAAGGAAATCAACTTGCCACTCCTTTAAGTTTGATTGATGGCAGCTTATCAGAAAAAGAAAATAAACACAGGAGAAAATAAAACATTTGTCCCTTCCCTGCCCCCTCTGGATCTAATGATCTTTAAGGTCAGAGAAAGAATTGAAGTTCCTCTGGGCAAGTGAGGAGAAGAATTGCCCCTTTTCCCTCTACTCAACTTTAAGGATGAGTCAAATTTCTGTTTTTTTTTTATTTTTATTTTTTTATAATCCTTATATACTTTAAAATAGCGGGAAAACCAAGCAAAATTCTTCCCGGTTATCTGGATACCGGATAAATGGTTCTCTACTGTATAATGAGCTGGGTTCGGTGATATTATTGCAAGATATATTCTCCATTTCAAGCTTCATTTTCCACCCTCTGATAGCAAAGCAAAAAATTTCTTGATCAATATTTAATGGCTAGTATAATCAAGAAAAGAGTTCTTTGTCAAAAACTAGTTATTTTTTCATTATCATGTAAAGTCTTTGAAAATTATTTTGCATTTTGTTAAGGTATATAGTGCTTAAAAGATGCTTATTTTTTGTTGAAAGATTGGCTTTGCACCCTGTTAAATAAGTCTGGGTAGTGTTTGAAACACAAAATAATATCTTTCTCAGTCCTAATTTTAATTAGCACTTCTTTTTTTATAGATTGAACTTACAATCTTGCCTTAAAATTATCTGACTCTTTTTTTTAAAAAAAAAAACTATTTTTTAGTATTCAACAAGCTGAGATGGATGCTGCTGCAAACGCTCTGAGAAAATCAAAAGGTAAGCAAAATTTCAACTTCCTTTCACACCTATTCTATAGGTGAGTTATTTGTCTACATATTAATGTTCCTATTTATGAAAAAGAAGAAGAAAAATTTTAGTATTAAATATATTTTTGGGCAATTTTATCCATAACAAGCCGTTTAGATATTCATATTTTTGTCACCTTCATGCTTATGTCACAATAACCCCCTTTGTTTCTTGCTTTAACTTTTATTTCAGTAATCTAAAATTACAATTAAATTTGAATAAAAGGTATAACTTTGCACAAAATGAAATTTGCAGGGTTGCCGCAGGTGACTAAAATGCGATTTGCATTTATTTTTGACCTGAGACAACTATGGCAACTTTTTTTTTTGTATGAAAAGGTTAATAAAGCAACTATTTTCAGGAAAAGGAGACTATTGGGAGACTTTTCTGTGCTCCTAGCAATGTTTCTTTTAGCATACATTGGGTCGACAACCTGCCCCCCTCAGTAGCTTCTGAACGTAATGAATTTTTTTTTCTTAAAAAATACGAAAATATTGAATTGCAAATTTGAGTCATCACTTTTTAATGCACTCAATTTGTACAGATTCCATTGTGAATCTATTTTGTTTCTCAATCACCTTTTCAACACTTATTACTATTAAAATTTTACATGATTTTAAAGATCCCAATTTTTAATACGATACTATGATGCATGAATTTTGAATTTTAGTAATCACTTTTCAATGTATATATATTTATTTATTTGCTAAATCAATTATTGATAAAAGGGAAAATTAATAGAAACAACGTTTTTTTTAACAAAAGATTATTTTTCTGAATTAATTCTGGCATTTAAAAGTATTTAACGTTCTGCAATTATACTAATTTTTTTACATAAAAATTTAATGCTACAACACTAACGTTTATTTAAAAATTATCATATTGGCCATCAACTTGACTAAATGGAAAATGTTATATTACAATGAAATCATTTAATAAAATTTTAGTCATATTATTGAAAAATTTTTGTTCTTATTTAGGCAACTATTTTCATAATTTTAGGCGACTATTTTCATGCTTTAGGCTACTAGAAGCAACTCTTTTGTTCATTTTTTTTCTGCGGCAACCCTGAATTTGCATTAATTTTATAAATTTTTGAGTCGCAAATTTTCTGTAGGAAACTTTTGTATTTTTGTACAATGGTCAAAACTCTGCAATGAAATTTTTTGCATGTCTTTTTTCTCCGAAATTGTTTCCAATTTTTATTTTTATTTTTTTAAGAATTTTTTTGCATTTTTTAAATAGGGTATTTTAATGTCCTTCACATACCCTTCCTTCTCTATTGGCAGCAAAAATAAGAAAATCACGAACTTGGATACTAAATATTTAAATAACTCCTATAAAAAATAATATGAAATATATATACTTGATTTACTGATTCAGTAAAGATCACTTCAGTGGCAGAAGCGTGGCGACATTGTCGCAGAACATTACAAAGTTCTTGCAGAAGGATTTTTCTTTTGAAAAGTTTTATAAAAAAATTTTAAAAAATATTTTTTTTTCTACAGAAATTTGAATTATGCATGTAGATAATTGCTTTTTTTTAACACTCACTTTAAGATGATAGTATTTTAAATCGATATAATGTTTCGATTGTATTTTGGGTAGTTATTGATATTGATTTTCACGTGGTTTTTAAAGATCCCGATATATTTCATACAATATGGAAAATTCGAATCCTGCATTTAAGTATTAACTTTATAAGGCAATGATTCTATCGATATTTTGGCTATTGCTCTCCATAGTTTTTGAGTCAAATTTTTTTTTTATTCGATGTTGTTTATTGCAACAACCTAATGTCGAAACGAAACACACATTTAAGTAATCCCTTTTCGAGGTGTTCGATATGCATGATTTCATCATCGATCTTTTTATTGGCAATTTCTACTACAGATTTCATTATTTTTTTATTCTGATGATTATTTATGCCTTGAGAATAGTCACCTTTAAGAACCCCGTCAGCTGTTGAGGCAGCCAAGGCCTGCAAGGGGCTGTTGCGCTGACAAAGAAGAAGATGACTATTTACACAATGAGAAGAAGGAAGTAATGTGTGAGTCCCTCCCACAAAAAACGAAAATATCACCCATAATATTAGAATAAAAAATTATTACATGTTCAATTAATAGTTTTTTGGTTGTAAACACACCGCTTTTGTTATTTTAAATTAGTATCATATATGTTTGTTGTTATTAAAAGTATTTAGCAGAGAGTTATTAGTGATTGAGAGTTTTGTCGCAGATAGCTCGAAAAAATTTTGCCGCAGGGACTATGTGTATGGTTTATTACTTACTTTATGATACATAATTTTCAATTTCTTGCAGATCTTTTCCCCCAACTGCGGCATCAAAAGAGAGCAATAGAAAGAAGTTTGAAGCATGGACGACGTCCCACGAAATGCAGAAAAAAATAATTGTCGACTTTTATTCTTATAATAAAAACTTGATATCAACTTGACCATGAAAACTAGATGACAAAAATTTTATCGCTGCTCAACATTTATGAAATTTTAATTACTGTTCACAGTGTCTTAACGAAACATTCTGTACTTTTCGACAAAATCCTATTTAATAAGTTTGGTATTTGAGAAATCTTGGTTTTATAATATCTGAAGTGAACAGAAGTAACGGAGCCTTAAGGGTCAAAATTTCTAATTTAATTGTTTTATAGAATATTGTAACTCTGTTCCAGACTGGATTTGTTTCCTGTCTTCATCAAGAATTCTTTTTGAGTTTTCTCCTCTTATTGTCTAATGGAGTCAAGTTTATAATAATTTAAGCATTTTCCTCGACGTAACAAATTGGGTCCCCACAGTTATTCATTTTAGTAAGAAAATAATGAAAAATAATATTTATTAAGTAATAACGAAAGGTTTTTAGCAGAATAAATATTACAAGACATGTCTCATGGGCAAAATTTATTAGAAGCTTTTCGACTAAAACTATTCAATTTTCCCATGTTTCAAAATGTAGCATTCAAAGGTTGCTTGTTTTTAAGATTTATGTTATTGACTTTCAAAACAATCTTGCAATATATCACAACAGTGTCTCACAAATGAATTTGCAAAGGTGGCCACAACAGATAAACTTGTCGACTACTTCAGAAGCTTGTCGAGTTCATATTGTATAGTTGTCATAATTCCCTTTCTAAGTTTTCAAGACATAACTAGAAAGTGTTTTTGTTGCCATTTGTTCTTGTTATGTTGTCGCATAATGTTCTTTTGTTGTAAATATTTGTTTTAATTGATTGTTTTTTAAATAAAGAAATGACTGTGCAAATGAAACACCATTATTGAATGAGGTCTGATATCTATTGTATAAATTGAACATAAAAGTCCATCTTATGATTTAGTAAAATCTCTCAAGTGAATGTCTTAAGTTGTAAATGCACTTTATTTCAATAAGTTAATATAAAATAGTTGGATTGTATTAATTAAATTGCGTCAAAAGACTCATTAGGTTCATGAATTAATACTTATAAACATGTAATAATTAAAACAAAAAAATAGACAATTAAAAATAATGATTTACTCTCTCATCATAAATGTTTAAATGTTCATAAATAATTACTTACAAATATACAATTATTAAATAATTTAGACTGTAAATCAATCTTAATTGTTGTTTTGTTTTTTTTAAATTTTGCCACCAACCTGGATTGAATGTATATTTGCAATATAAGTTTTTCTTTTGGGTTGAAAAAAATCATTTGCCAATACTAATCCTAATTTCCGATTTTATCGCAAGGTGCTGTAATGAAATAGCCTCCAAAAGATTCTTTTAAGAGCCTGTTCATGGGCCCTCAATTAGAAATCTTTAAAAACAATATTTCAGACAAATAAAATTTTTGGGATTCCTTAAAGTTGAACAAAAAAATATATAATCTTTTTGGGAGCATTTTGCACATTCAAGATGTTTGATACTGTGTAATTTAATTTTGTACCCTTCAAGAATTGGATCTGTATCAAAATTAAAACTGTATACGTCGTGTGCACTATAATGCACATGATGTGTACTGTATTTATGTTTAAAATGTTATGAATTTTATTTTTCTTCAGTTTTCTAAAGCGCTTAAAAAATACTGACTTATGGATAGAAAATTGATTTTTATGGTTAAACTTAAAGCTAATATTTTTCAAAGAAAAATTAAAATATTTTTTAAAATTATATTTGAGAGTTTTGAATATAAAATATTTTTTCCTTCTTAATTTCATCCAAATGTTTTGTTACCATCACAGGGATGTAGCCAGAATTCTTTTTTTTTTTTCAAAGAGAGGATACAAAAATATGTGATATATATTTGTGTATATATATATACACACCACCCTATGAATGAAGGAATACCAATTAAATGGTTTATTCCCAATTTAAGTCTAATTTAAACTGTACAATGATTACCTATTTGAATGTTTATTTATTTTTTACTTTAATTTTCATTTTTTAAATTTTTTTTTATTTATTTTTTCTATTCATTAAATTTTTTTCCTATTATTCCATCCTAAAAATTAATTAAGAAAAGTTAATTAATTTTTCCTAATAAATTTTTATTAACCAGATTTTTTTCATAGATGAATTTGGACTGAAATGTAATTTGCTTCATATTTTTCCTACCAAATATATTTTTTTATAATTATTTTGTATGATTCAAGCTGTTAGCACGGTTTTTTCTTCTTAGCGAATTTTTGTTAAATTAGTATAACTATTTTTAATGCATTTTTTACTTTTGCTCCACGTCGGTAAGTTTACTTTTTGCTTTCTTTTATCTCGAACTCATTTTCAACTGCATTTTTATTTTTAGCGATGTAGACACATTCTAAAGAGTAATTTTTATCTTCGGATTCTTTATTTGGAAATATCGCATTTATCGAAAAGGAATATGTCCGGATGAAAAGCTTTACGTTTTCCCACTAAAAAATTTCATTTTATTATTATTCTTTAAGTATATATGTATATTCATTTTCCTTTTAGATTGGTAAGTAAGTGGTTAAAATTATGAAATAATAATGCAAATAGAATTTATTCCACAAGAAAAATCAAAGATGTGAGGGGAGAGTGTTTTTTAAAAAAGTAATTGTTTGAATTGTATTCTCTTTCATTTTTCAACATAAGTGAAAATAAAGAAATGTATATAGTGTATCGAGCTTAACTACTGAATTGCGCATTTATCGTTAAAGTAAATTTTAAGTTTTTTTTAAGCAAAAAAAGTTAATACCTCTGCAGTGCTATAATATTATGCAGTAAAGAGCGTTGTTTTGTTTATTCAATCGATAATTTAAGGTAAACGTAGTTTTAAAGCTTCATTTTTATTAAAAACTTGTTTATGAGATCCAACAAAAATTATAAATTGCTTTTAAATCCAAAGATAAGATAAATATATTACATTCCCCGAAGAATTAATGTATAATTATTTGATCAATTAAATAATTTTAATTTGTTAAAAATCTGAAGAAAAAAAGGATTTCTTAATCGTTTAAAGATTTTAAAAAGAAATCAATGAAAAAGTTGTGATCGCCTTATTATTATGATCACTGGTGCGGGTGCAAATGCTTTTTCTTTTCTGGATGGACTCCGATAAATGCCACACCATTTCAAATCATGAGTTGCAAAAACTGTCTCAATTGAATTTCATATCCTTCCCCTATGTACGTGTTTCACAAAAATACTTTTCCTTCTTCAGCATTCATATTTATATTGAAATCTGCCGTCAATCACAGTCATTATACGTTGATAATAAGAAAGAATATAAAAATACTTTGTTATTATGTAAATACATTAAAAATGCCTGCTAGTGAAAAGAAAAACAGCAGCGGTCGCCATAGCAACGCATGCAATGACGACGCATGCGCACTGTTTACTATGACTCTTGAACACAGTTAAAAAGTGTGGACGCCATTAAATCCAAACCAAGACCCATTTTACTAATGGATAATAAAAATTTCTTACTACATGAATCTACGATTTATGAAGAAAAAAAAAGGTTATGAAAAGCGAATGCGTTAAATTTATTATAAAATAAAATTTTATCTTCTAGCTGTCAATAATGCTGTTTGATTCTAACTTGTTTCATTTTGTAAAATACTTGACAGATTCATATTTGATACATTAAGTTTCGCAAGCAAGAATCCCTCCAAATTTATTATCTTAAAGAAAATCTGTGCTGTTTTCTCGCATGTTTCTGTAAAATGAAACAGGTGGTGGAATGTTCTAAAAGGAAAGGAAATGATTTTGAAGTAAACCTGCACTTAAAACTGCTCATAAGTTTATAGACGAACAACAAATTATGCTTTTTATGAAACGAGTTTATATTTTTTAATTAAAGTATATATTATCATTTAAAAATACAAATAAGTATTACTTATAAAAAATTTGAAGGAGAAATTTCCGTCTCTATTATAATAAAATTAAACCTTTCAGGTCGGGTTGATTAAAGCACCAGTCATGATATTGTAAAAGGGTCCATGTTTGACATTTAAATAGAGAAATTGGGAGGATGGGGAAAAAATCCCCTCTCTGCCCTTCAGACGATTTGCTTAGTGTTAAAACGAATTTTTATTTTTCGAGTTAGACCTCGCCTATTGTATCACCAATCTAATTTGCATATCCAGGGTATCTGCGCAACTGGAAAATCATGCATTTCGGTATTGAACAAAATTTGTCATGATTTTAACTATTTTTTTTAAAAAACAGAAGAAAAAAAATCATGGATTTAGGTCGCCGAAAAATCTAATTTTTAAAATGGAATCTACCCCCACCCCCAATTTCATGGTGTTCCGAGTATCTGAATTTGTAACAAAATCGCCACTCACAGTCATATTTTATTTAAATATAAAATGTTTTTATCATGTTCTTTAAAAACCACGGTGTTCTTTTCAAAAAATGAAACAAAAAGCATCATTTCTAGCGCGAATTATCATTTAAACTTCAAAATTTGTGTTATTATTTTTTATTTACTTTATCAATTTCAAATTCTAGCTGAAGCAAGCCAGTCATTGGCGAATTTTTTTAATTCCGAAATGAGAACAGAAAAATCAGGAGTATTACTTTCCTTTCCCGCGTACAAGAAAAGTATCTTTAGAATATAATTCTACAAAAAGAAAAAACCTTTTTTTCTTTTGTATTCTTTTCAGCTATTTTATTGCTTTTACTCTGTTTTTTAAATTTAAAATCTATAAATATGAAGATTAGTTTATCAGTTTTGGTTATTCCTATCGTTTAATGTTGTTATAGTGCTTTTTTAAATGTATTGTTGCGTTTTTGTGAGAGAAAATAGTACCAAGTCATAAAAAATTCTTGGAATGAGTCATGAATTTGAAAATGTTGCTGATATCTGTGTCTAGAACACCCTATTTCATTTTCAAAAAATATGGAAATAATAGATTCAGGAGATTTGCTTTCAACTACCGTTTCTCCCGTAGGTTCAAAAATCTTAGGGGTTTTCTGATTGTTTATAGCACGTGTGAAAAACCTAATTTGCATTTAAAAAGTTGTATTAAATTCTCTTATATACATAATTTGTCGGTCGTCACCGTTCATTCTTGGTGTGCTCTCACGGTACAGCGAGGGTTCTCGATAGGTCCTTCTTTGACTGTCGCCCATTGTGCCACTTACTCTTTGTATATTTTGAATGAAATATTTTAGATTCTTGCCCATCAAGGATTCTATATAATTCGGAAAACAATTATTTGAAACAATGGTTTAATTAAATATCATTTATGTTGATTATTAGTAATTTTTTATCCTTTGCTTGGTAAGTATTTTTAATTTTGAATGATTTAATTCAGCTCTTCTGTTTTTAAGTTACATATTGAAATTCATATCGAGATCTTACAATTATATAATTTTATTCTGTGGTTTGTTATTTTAAAGTAATGAAAGGATAATCTATGTATATATTATTTGAGAACAAAATTTTCAAACGAAAAACATTTCATTTTGGAATTCTCCGAATTTATTAAGCAGGTAAGTGTTATGATTTTTATAATAAAAATTCACTTGTAAATAATTTTTTTTTTTTTCTAATTTCAAGATAGTTCTGTACAGAATGATTTTCTACGTTTTATTTAGAACTTTAAGATTATAAAAAAAAACTATGAATTTTTTTATTTCAATATGAGGAATTTTTTTAAATTTTTTATCGTAAGCATTTTTAGTTTATAAATAATGATTTTTTTATTAAGACTTCAAATTATTTGATAAAAATTGTTATCGATTTTTTTTTTTTTGCAAAATTAAATGACATAACATAGTGTGTCTCTGTGTATTCCTTTTGCATATTTTAATGTTTGAAGTTCTATGATTCAGAAA
The DNA here is from genome assembly GCF_982258835.1 of Parasteatoda tepidariorum. NCBI lineage: Eukaryota > Metazoa > Arthropoda > Arachnida > Araneae > Theridiidae > Parasteatoda > Parasteatoda tepidariorum. The sequence continues at coordinate 127,123,319 of NC_141756.1, forward strand.
AGTATGGAAGGTTATGCTTAAATAGACTTTTCATATTAGATCATTAAATTTAGTAGAAGGATTTCTCTGGGATTAGGTTTAAGAAGATAAGATACATATTTTTTTCCTGTTTATTTACAAATATTTTTCCGATGTGTTTTGGATATTCCTTCGCTTAAAAAAAAACTTCTATTTTACTTTTGCTTGCATAAGAAAGAATATCAAGCAGTTTTCTTTTTTAAATTTAATGAGCTACAATAAAGGAGCATTAATGCTCCGGTCCAACTGATGATCGTGTTGTTCTGTCAGCAGTCATTCGTATCAAATAACAACGTAGGTCGTTGCATTCGCGAATACTCCTCTGCGTTCTTATCTTTTCATTTAATGTTTGAAAAGTAATTAATTATGTGGCTCAGTTTTATTCAAAAAGGAGTTGACTTGCATTCCGTGTTGAGTTCGATTAACATCCGCTACTTCTACTTAAAGGACCACTTTCAACGTGGGTATGCTTTTCACATTAGTTTAAAAATTAAAATGTTAATGAAACAAATTATTACTTTGCATCAACAGAATGTTGCTTTATAAGACAATTTTATTAAAAGTTCAGTAGAAAAATACTAAAAATATTCATTCCCTTTAACTCTGGTGAGGCAAACATAAGCGTAGATACGTGAAGAAAGAAAGTTTTTAAGGCTGAACTTGATCTTGAAATGTTGTTAAACGTATGATCCAGTTCAGATTTGGTTAAGAGAGTCTAAAATAATCTATGCAAGAGAACATTTTAAATAAGATGTCAGCAAAGCCAGTGAATAACATGCGATTTCGTAAGAAATTATTTCATCATAAGATGTTGAATCATGACGGTTAACAATCCTCTCTTACATTTGGCCATATGAACTGAGACACATAAAGGTCAGCAAAAGTTGCGGTCATTGAAAACAAAGAATGTTATGGTAACCAAAAACTGAATTCTCAAACCAGCGATTCGATACCTTAACCGATTCATAATTGACCTCAAAGTAATACTTTTTCCCAAATCTATAGTGATTAGTTATCGCCACTATTTTTTTTTTTTTTTTACTGTGTATTGAACTAGAAGTGATTCTTTAAAGGTAAGAACTCGGGAAGCTTCACTAAAATAAATATTCAATTTTTCTCCACGATTAATGTTACATTTGTACCCAACTCTGACAAAAGTCAAAACATCTATAACTGCCAAAAATGCATTAAAGTGAAGAAAAATACAAATCTATTGTTTACGCAATTGAATGAAAAGAGATAAATAACTTCATGGTAAAAATATGAATTTTTGTTTGACATAAATTATCAAACACCATTTAATTTAAATGATCCAGTAATAAATAATATCTTACAGTTAATAAAGCATTTACCTTTAAAGATGCTATTTATTCTAAAAGTTATCTTGATAATTAAACCGCCTGTGTTTGGAACTCTTAATTCAAATTTTTTAAGTTCTGTTCGAGTACTATTTTTAGAGATTTGAAGAAAGAGTGTTATTCGAACACCATATTTCTCAAACCAAGTTTTTTTAATGATTTGTTATCTTAGGTAAAAGTTTGAAAAGCCCTTTAGTATTATAGTCAACAAAAAACATTATTTAGAATCTTAATCGTGAGAACGATGTCTATAATTAAATGTGTCGTCTAATAATAATAAAAGAAATTGAAAACAATATATATTTTTAGCTATTGTCATGTGAAGTTAAGCCTACTTAAATATTATTAGAAGTGATTTGCATTTCATTAAAATTATCTTTATATTAGTTGGGCTGTAAGAATTGTGGTTTTAATTTCCAATGTTGAATGAATAAGAACAAATTTTTATTTCTAGTTAAAAGTGATGAAGGTTTGGCAAGCGTTTAAAGTGTATAGAGCGGCCAAGAGATTTAAGAGAGCTAGAATGAATTCACTAAGAGTGAGTAGGGGGGAGAGAACTCGATATCCTTGGTACGAAGAATGCTGGACATGGATGATGGAATGTTGTCCAACTAATCGTCTTTTGAGGTATACATTTTCTAAAAGAATGAAATGATTATTTCCCTTTTTTCTCAAGTACATTTTGGTATTTTTTAATTATGAAAATGTGTAATACTTACTATAAAAAATCTGTTAGATCAGGGGTTTCCAACTTACATGTGGCCGGGGGCCGCAATTAAAAACACTCAAATGGCGGGCCGCAACTTTATCAAAATTTTATATAGAACTCTTTTATGTTTGAAGGAACATTAAATATTACTCTCAGATTTTTATCAAAGTTTTTTTAGTATTAAAAGCCAAATAACAAGCATTACAAATAATACTTGTTTCGTATCTTCTCTTAATCAGACACTTATTGACAAGTTTTTTTTTTCTTTTAATTCTGTGATAAATTAACATTTTTTCGACTTTTTAGGAATTAAAGAAACAAAAAAATTCTCGAGCATCTGTAATTAATTTTTTCTTTTCTTTCCCGCTCATGCGATGTTCAATTGAAGGAATTTTAATGAAAGATGATATTCATTCCCTCTTTTATGCGTTTTAAAATTTACAAATGTAAATAATTTCGTCCAAAATGAGTGGTTTCAAAAAGTTAAATGGAAGAATTTCTTCGAGAAAATTTCTGATATGCACATGCTAAATTATATTCACAAAATACAGAAAAAGAAAAAAAACTAAATAAAAAAGGGCAACATGTATGATTATTTTTGCATTTGAATAAATATTTTCTTGGATGCAAAACCTGAGAAATAAATGTTTTAGCACCGTTGGCATTGCACAGAAACGAAGAAATTAGGTTGTTTTAAACGAAAAAAAAGTATTTTAAACCCATATAAATTTTTTACCAAAATTGTCCGCAAAAAAAAAAACAACTAGTATATTTTAGTTCGCGGGCCACAAAAAAAGGCTTTGCGGGCCTCCAGCTGGAAACCACTGTGTTAGATTATCGGAATTACATTTGTACTAAAAGATAAAATCGAAAAAAAGTAGATGGAATTTTTTTTTTTTTTTGAAATTCATATTCGAAAATGAATCTGTAATTGATTTTGTAAATTAAAGAAATTTCAAAAATGAATAACCGTTTCTCTTAGATCTAAATATCAGCAAATGTTTTTGCTAAAAAGTGAGCAAACTTTTTCCTTCAGCGCAGAGACACCGGTGTTTCATGCCTTATTTCATAACCATAAATTATTAAAATGCTAAATATATTTTTCACTTAATTCGTTGCTATGTACACAACAAATATAGTGAACTCCCGGTTATAGTGAACAGAAGTTTCGGTCCATTGAAGGTTCACGGGGTTTGACCGTATATGTGCAGTTTCTTTCCAACAAGAGATGATGCAATTTCTTTCTGTTATACTTAAATAAGAATGTATAGAAATTCCCTCCCCCCTCAGAAAGCAGTGCTGTTAATTACTCTTATTGTTTAAGAAGCATTACTGAAGTTTATACTTATTTTCCATCATTCCACAGTGAGCCAGCATCCAAGGTTTCGTGGCCAAAATTAGTATTTCGATAAAAATTTGTTTCAAAATTTTGGCTTTTTTATTTAGGGATTTTCATGTGCAGGTAAACTGAATTGATAGTTGAAATTTTGAAATACACTAAAATTTCCCAAAAAAGCAAAATGGCGGCTGAAATATGGCGAGCAAAAATAAAAAAAGTACGTTTAAATAATTAAATAAAAGCGATGAAAATACAATGATTTTCGTAATTTTACATTAAAAATGAAAAGCAAATTATATTTCCGAAGTAATATTACAAAATAACGCAAATTAATTGCAAAATAACTCGAAAACATGAAGAAAAAAAAACATAATTTTTGTTTTTTGGTATATTTAGTTCACCTTTGCAATACGGGCAAAATGGGGCAGGTTTTTTCGAAAGAAGAAACAACAAAGAAGACAACAAAAAAAAGTTTAGCTAATTACCTCGTGGAACTTTTTGGAACAAAGTTTCGAAAGTCATTCAAACATTGTAAAATGTCAAATGATAAGATATAAACTATAAGTTTATCAAGAGTATTAACTAATCCAACTCATTGAAAAATTGTACTATCATTTCAGACTAATTACTCTCATACATATATGGCAGTACTTTTACTTTCGTTACTTGTACCGCCGGTACAAGTAAAAAGTACGTACTTTTACTTGTACTTCGTTACTTTTTAAATTTAGTACTTTTACTTGTACTTTCGTTACTTTTTTAGGGAAAAAGTACAAGTATTTGTAACGGAAATATCGAATGAAATCGTTACTTTTTTCTAAAACTCGATAAGCTTTCAAAAAAAAAAAAAGAAATTAAATTAGAAAAAAATGTTTATGTTCTTTTAATTTATAAAATTAATGTGCAATATATATGCATTCACAGCTAACTTCGTGTTTAAATACCTTCTGTTTCAACTTATACTGCACATTCAATTATTTTTTACTAGCTCAAAGTTCACAAAGCTATCTGAAACCCCGTGTTTGCTTTGTTTATGTTTGTGCTTTTAAAACGCTCTTCTAAAGAGTAAAACAATTTTAAATCAATGGTAATTTAAATAAATAAAAATAATAAACTAAAAATTAAAATCAATAGATAAAAATTTTTTTTCGTGCAAATCCGTAAAAAGTTTGATATTAAAATTATATTTGATTTTAAAATTACATTATATGATTATATTATAAAATTACATTATAATATTCTTCCGAATTTAAAAATAAATTAAATTAATAATAAATTAAATTAAATATCCATAACTTTCAAAATTAAAAATAATTAAATAAATAACAATTTTGCAAAAACATTAAAGAGCATAAGAATATTATTCAATAAAAGTTTAGGTTACTTTGAGTTTTCGATTTCCTAGAAATGTACTTTTAAATCGTTACTTTTTTTGTTTAGTACTTGTACTTTTACTTGTACTTTTTACTCGTTACTTTTTAAAATAAGAACTTTTTACTTTTTACTCGTTACTTTTTTTAAAAATACTTGTACTCTTACTCGTTACTTTTTAAATGTAACGTTGCCATATATGCTCTCATACAAATGTAACAGTAAGGTGAAACATATATGTCTGAAATAAAAATGTAAAAGTTAAATTTTAAAAAATTTTTTTAACATATTTTTCATTACATTGTACTCTTTTCGGTCCAAAAAGTAAATTATAATGTTTGGAATGATTATGAATACTTATAGTTTAGGCTATATTAAAACTGCATACACATATTTTAGTTGAAAATTTAATTTTTGACTTTTGGCCAAAGATCATGGCCTTCTGGTCCACAGTGCTATGCTATTAATACAAAATAACTTTGTTTAATAATTTGTTTATCAATACAAAATATATGAAGAAAAAAATATGAATTTGTTTAATCAAAATTCTGCGTCATAAAATGAGGAAACCCATTTGAAAATTGGTTTTTGAGTTTAATTTTTGGAAGTTGCAGGCGATTGTGCTCAAGTGGAACGATTGAAAATTTCACCTTGAAAAGTTGCTTTGGTTTTGGTGTCGGAGTGTTGTCAGCCACTGCAATGTTTTTCTTCTTTCTCAACCAATTGAATTGCAATCCTCGAATTACAAGTATCCTTTCTTGTTTGATTGGAGCTCTCTTCGCTAATGGTCTTGCATTCAGCCACGAATGCCGCTGTATGACCATGTTGGCAGTTCCACAATTATTTTCCAGTAAGTATCTCACAGTTTTATTGCAGGTTTAAATGCGATTCTTATAAGTGTAGAGTGTCTACCACTACAGAAATACAATTCACTTGTATGTAAGACATATTCTATGATGGGGTACATTTTCATAGAGGAAAGGTTGAGAGGGTCGATAACTACATTCCTCACATGGGTGACCTGGACGTGATGTGAACATGCCTACCTTGACGGAAACTCATACTTCGATGGATGGTCCATATTGAACAGTTGACTTGCGACTGCGACATTATCCACCTCCTAACGCTGTTGCTACTCAGTCTCGATCACACGCAACATCGGCCTGCATACACTCGACCACTATGGACAACACAGGAGCAATCACGACCCTTAACTTAATACAGCTCTCCCGGCCTCTCACAAAACAGCAATGAATCAACTAGTGGTATCCGATCATCGAATTCTATCACAGATTTAATTCTGGTGGGGGAGTACTGTAGTGTGTCTACCACTACAAAAATACAACTCTAATTCACTTGTATATAAGACATATTAACTCGATTCTATGATGGGGTACCTTTTCATAGATGATGGTTGACACGGTCAATAACTACTTTCCCCACACAGGCAATCAAATTAGAGTGGCCCAATGGCCTACCTATGTGGAGATTCGACTCCGTGGCTGGTCGTCCTCCATCTGGCTCGCACCGACCACAGTGCTTGCGCAAAATATCCTCACAGTCTTCTTGTCGCCAGGCAAATGATAGGAGATTTTTCTCGGTTTCCATGTAACACAAATGCGGATCATCCAAAAGGCAAATTTCTCCCGATCCAGTTCCCTTGTCTACTGGGTGGGATTCAAAATTACAAGAGTTGTTTCAACGACGGTGTGGGGAGAGTTGTTATCGACTATGTCAACTTTCATCTATGAAAAGGTACCTCATCATAGAATCAAGTTAACATGTCTTGGATACTAGGGAATTGGAATTGTGTTTCTGTTACACACTACAAACTGTTATAATATAAAGCAATCAAATTGGTTTTGATCTTTCTCACTGCTTTACTCTCTTATTTAATAACATTATTTTTTGTATTAATTTATAAACTTTCGATGTATACATGTAATAAAGTGCGTGTCTGTATGCCATGTAAACGGTGGACTCTAAGAATACGAAATTTGGTTACATGTAATTTTCATCCTCACACTTGTGCTTGACACCACCCTCCCACTCAGGGACCGATCAGGCCCACCAAATTTTCCGGGCCCCTTACAAGATATTTTTAAATTAAATTACTGAAGAGTAGTCCTAACAATGAAAAATAATCTATTGAATTGCAATAAAGGAAACGAAGTATATAAAAATATGACCAACGAAGCACGTCTTCAGGGGGTACCGGCCGCGGTAGCCATAAAACAAATCCTTTTCTATTGAGGGAGAAGCAAATGCCTAAAGTAACTCCCTCAGTACCCCGAAGGTTTTGTATAGAAGTCCAGGAAAAAACATGAAATACAAGGAACCAATTTAGGAAAGAAACTCAAACAAAATCATCAGAAAATGAAAACTCACTTTAACCAGGTCAAACATCGATTTCATAATCAAACCGAATGAAAAGGAAACACTTAAAACTAAGGAAAACAACGCCCTCTATTACAATGCGCAGATTGAAAAAAAAAAAAGAAGTCGATTAAAAGACACGTAACATATTAATAAAATGCTTAACTGGGGCTGCTCAGTCAAGACTTGAATTGCGCCCTGTTAAAAGAAAAAAATATAAAAAACTAGAATTCTTCAATCATTTTCTTAATTAAAAAATTAACATTACAAAAATTAAAAGAAAAATCGATCACAGCTTCTCGAAAACTTTCAACATTATTGCAAATATTTTTAATCCTAACCAATTGTGAAAAAACCAAATTTTTAAAAATTTTATTACACAAGTTAGTATTAAAGTTGCAGAAAAAAATTACCCTTTTCTTGAAATTTCTGCTGCTTTTAAGCGCGTTTTTTTTTTCAAAGAAGTTCTGTCGATTTAGAATTTAAAAAATTTTTTGTTTTCTTTTACTATTGAATTGCATGATTCAAGAGAAACATTCAAAGAAATTTTGCAAGCAGACAATTGAAGATTATTTTTCTAAGATAAAGTTTACGTATCTATAAATTAAAGCAAAATATAAAACAACAAAACAATGTTATATCAAAATAAAAATAATTTGGTGGCCACAAGCAATTGAAATCAGTGATTTTTGCTAAAAGTCACTGATTTTTTATTTAATACTGTTTGTTGTAACAGTGTTTTATTTAATACTTAAACCAACACAAAGCTAGCCCACCTTTCATTAGACTCTTCACTACTTTTTGGGGTCCTTCAGAAATTGTGGGCCCTAGGACCATGCCTAATGGGCCTAGGCGATAATCAGCCCTGATCGCAAGGAGTGGCTGGTCTGGGAGTAGGGGTTAGTGTAAGATTATGGTCACTTGGCGGGCCAGTGACCATGCATAAATTCCGCCAATGTGGGAACTTGGCAGCACATCACGCAAAAATATACCCTTTTTCTCTGCGCGAAATCGGAACTGCGAAATGATGAAGAAAGTTCACAATGAGGTGTTGTCCCTGTAACAGATTCATTACACTTCGGCAAAAAATTCGTTTAATTTCTTAAGACAAAAAAAAACAAAATTGTGTTTTATTACTATTAAATTCTAAATAAGATATAAAAATAATTAAAGTTGTTAAAATAACTGATTCTATAGCAGCAAATTTAATTAAATGTTCTAAAAAGCAACTTTTGATTTTAAAATTAATTCATTTTTATGATGTTTAAATATTAAACTCAATTTTTTTTTGGATGTGAAATAACATTTTTAAATGAAATTTTTGGTACTTTAAAAAATATGATGACTATACTTAAAAAATTGGTATTTCAAATTAATTATAAATAGAAATAGTATTTTATTTAAAGCAATTCATTTATTTTGAAATGAAATAAAAAACAAGAACTAAAAAAAATGAAAAATTAATATAGATTTCGTGTGTGTACTTTGCTTGTATGAGAACTCCACTTATACGATCATATTGAAGCGAAATAAAGTTAAAACAAAGTTTAAAATAAGAAATGTTACGTTTGGTGAAAATAAAAAATGTTTAACCCCTTCCTTCTCGCTCTCGTGAAAATGACGGGGTGAGGTTTCGCCCTCTATTTCTCTCTCCCGTGATATTTCCGGGCTGAAGTGTTCAGTAGTAAAGCGCCGATAGGTGTAATAAAAATGGTACATTCTAATTTAAAAAGTAACCGAGATATCGATATTTAATGTTTGTATCCAATATGAGTGTGATATTTGCTTGCTTAAAGCTCTATTTGATCAAGAAAAGAGTTTATTGGACGTACTTTAATATTCAATTATTTTCTATTCGCTAAGTCAGAGCAGTTTAAATAATCACCAAATATTAATTAATAGTATTAAAACTATATGCAGTTTTAATATCGATACTGTAGAAATAAGTGTCTTACTGACTATTGAAAGGGATATATATATATATACCGGAGAAATTTACTCGATAACAGTAAATTTTGACCATGAGTTGGCTGCGAGAAATAGCCGCTCGGCAAGTGATGTTAAATGTAGTTAATCTATACGAATTCCGCACCAGGCTCGCACCGACCATAGTGCTAACATAAAATATCCTCAGTGATAGAGGATCAAGGGGATAGTTTTATCAAAAAGCTTAGTTTGATCCAAGAGCTCCCTTGTTTTGTGTTGGGCTCAAAATTACTAGGTTACGGAGTTGAATATTAGTAGGCGTAAACCCAAAACTGGGTAGGCTGTTCAACGACGGTTATAAAATAAAATAAGTTATTATGATAAGTGAAAGCCCGTTTGACAGATGGGAAAATGAAGAGCATATTTACGTTCTTATAGGTCGTGGTCGCGTTGTCTTGCTGGCTTATACGTATATTCTCGTGATGAGTGGACCGACGAAGAATGCTTTACGAAACGCCAATATTCTAGTGAGCAGCCTCAACTGTGGACAAGAACTGGTCGTCAAGCAAACAAAGGCCATTCTTAAAGCCATCTTTGCACCACTCGTAGGTAATGCTCATACACAGGGTGTTCAAAAATATTTTTGATTTTTAATGAATCATGACGAATTTATCTGAAGAGTATAGAGTTATAATTGAAATTTTTGATGGTTTTCTGGTGATAGATCATCATTGATATAATGGTTTTTCATCCTAAACTTCCATGAAAATTCTCAGTTCTTCAAAATTGATCATCACCCCTTGACGCAACTTAATATTGGGCCAATATGAGCAAAACCAACATGTTTTTTTTTCTTCAATAAAAAACAAACTTACATATCATGAACCAACCTGTTTCCTTCATTTTTAAAATCCGTCTCAATTCTTGGGGGTACCACCATGACCAGGAATTGAATGTTGGCCCAGGACAATCAATGTTTAATAGTTCTAACAAAAAATGTGAATCAAAATAAACCAAAGATTATTTTATTAGTTTCCAACTTAATATCGGGTTGAGTGAAAAGTTTTCCACCGAGGGGCGTTACCTCTTCTCCAACAGCAGCCATTCCCGTAGTAGTTAATCTTTCTCCAAGCTGGCATTCCAAAGGCTGTTGTGTTTATCTATTATCGTGTGCACCAAAACAGCATTTCAAAATGGTCACGTGAACAGATCAGATGTACCATGAAATAAACTCGGTGCAACTGAATGCCACAAAAAAAAGTGTTTCTTATAATACAGTCAAAATTTGGTTTTGAAAGCTGGGAACATCGAAGATGAACCAAGTTCTTTTAAGGTTGATTGTGACCAGTTAAAGCAACAAGACAGAAATGTTTTTTCAACAGGCGTTAGAGCTTTGCTGTTTTTGTATGTATTGATCATTTTACTTCTTTTTTGGATGACATTTTTTTTTACTCAACATAATATTACCCATTGGCAAAATGGGTGTTGTTTTGGGTTTGATGGCGAGAGAACCTTATTTGGACGTCATCACACTTTTCAACTGTGCTCAAGCGTAATAGTAAACAGTGCGCATGCGTCGCTATGGCGACCCCTGCTGTTTGATAACTTTTTTTTAAAAAATTCTTTTTTTTTTTCAGTTTTAATTTTGTTATGCATTAAGTGGGTGAGTTTATTTTTTAGGTATGGGGCCAGAGAGATCCCATAAATACTTCTTGAGTTATGAATAAAAAAGAATTTCATCATTTGAACTATATTTTTGTTTTTATTGTTTTCATAAAAAATCAGAAATTCTAGGCTATAGTTCAAAGTGGATCGTTTTCAATATTAATTCAGGTGAATATCACACATAAAGAGGGTCCCAAACTGAGTGACTCTGTCCCTAAGGTTTCAGTTGAAACAAGAAAAGAAAAAAAAAACGATGCCATGGAATAAACTTACAGAGGCTGCACAAAAAATTAGACAACAACCATTTTGCCATAAGGGTAACCTGTGATCGCCTTTCGGTGATCACGATATTTTTTATAATTAAAATATACCAAAATATATATATTTTTAAATTAATTTCGTGTCAAAAGAAAATAAGGAGAAAACTTTAAATCAGAAAATTATTGGGTAATATTAGGAGACTGTTTTTATTGACACTCTTTAATGGAAATACCCATTTCGCTTTTTCCTACACCTAAAAAATGTTTTACATTTTAAAGCTGTTAGAATTAGTATAAACGTATATTCATTTTTTAAATTTCTATAATTGAAAAAGAAAGTAGGGTCAAAACTCTAAAATTTAAGAAAATTATCTCTTCTTATTTTTTGATGACCACCAGGATTGATCATCTCTCCTTGTTACAAATCATTCCAACTTTATGGATCAAAAAATGGTCTTTTGATCGCAAACGATTTCACCTCACTTGAATGGAAATATTATAACTGTTTTGTAATAATTAAGGCCCGGATTTTGATGACATTTGCATTTTTTTTGCATTTTTGGACATTTTTTGCCCTTTAGAGCATTTTTTTGGATTTATAGGGCATTTTTCATTAAATTTGTTGGCTTTTTTTGCATTTTAAAACATTTTTAAAATTTTTGTTAATTTTTTTTATTTTTTTATAATTTTTTATTATTACACTGGCTTCCAAACAGTGAAGAAAATCTCTAGGATATTAACTGGTGAAGCAACATCTTTTCAAATTGAAGATAAATTGTCAGTAAGTGAGACCTGACTTTTTCAAGTACGCACCAGTAACATCAGTAAACGTTGAAAGAAGCTTCTCCAGGTATAAAAATTTACTTTCAGACAAGAGACGCTCGTTTACATTTCAAAATATCAAAAAAATTTAATAATCCAATGTAATTCTGATATTTAGTAATATTATGAGATGGAAGTTGTTATATTCATTAAAGTTTCTATACAAAATGAAAATGTTTTGGAGTCAATATATTTTCCTTTTTTTGTTATTTTAGGATATAAAACATATTTTTCAAACTTTAATGAACGTAGAACAAGTATTGTATTGCTTTATATTTTTTGAAATGACTCATAATAATTTTAAAGAGTAAAACATTGTTTCAGTTCAATATTTTTACTTTATTTAAGTCATGTCATAAGGCATTTTTAGCGCAATTTCCGCATTTTTAAGGGCATTTTTAGCACTTTTTAAGGGCATTTTTTGCACTTTTTAAGGACATTAATTGGGATTTTTTAGGTCATCAAAATCCGGGCTCTAGTAATAATATTACTATTCAGAAGTTAATTATTATTCCCTTTCATTGCAGTTATTGTTGATGCCATGCGAGATATTTTAAAAGCTTTGAAATCTTTCGCTATCCAGGTAAAAGAAGCTTTCATCGCCATTCGTGATTTGTTTCTGGAAATCAGTGAGTTTTACAAATACTAAAATGAGTAGAAAGAAATATGAAGGAAAGGAATTCGAAACAATACTTCTGTATCGATAGTTCATATTAAAAATTTGTTACCCCTCCAATACAGGCGGGATTAAAAGGATGCGTATTTAAAAAAAACACGTTAATAAATCAATCTGCACAATTGAAGTAAAAATTTTGCAAGACTGAAGCGTTTTTTTTTAAAAGCTATGACAGAATAGAGAGTTATTATTACAAGAAAGAAGTTCCAAAGTATTGTTTCTGCATCCTTTTTATATTTGAGCTGTTGTTTTCAACGTTAGTATAATCTATATGAAAGGAATCTTATGCTTCTGGACTATAGTTCGTTCACCAGGAGTTGGCACTTGGCTCCACCTCTTCGGACGAAGAGTTCACTTCAACCCTTAATGCACGCCAAACGCAAACAGTGAATTATTTTTCAATCACCCACTTCGCTTTATCATCTGCTGTTATAACTTTCGTTACTCTAACTGATTAAATACAGTGTGGCGAGCCGCGATGGCTCAGGGGATAGAGCGTTCGCCTTCCAATGAGGTGAACCGGAGTTCGATCCCGGCAATGGCTGGTCGATGCGAATTCCACATCCGGCTTGCACCGACCACAGGGCTGACGTGAAATATCCTCAGTAATAGAGAGATCATGAGTCCCCTTGCCGTCAGGCTAACCGTGGGAAGTTCTCGTGGTCTTCCTCTCTATGTAAAGCAAATGTGGGTTAGCTCCATCAAAAAAGTCCTCCACGAAGGCAAATTTCTCCCGATTCTTGATCCAGGAGTTCCCTTGTCTTCTGGATTGGGTTCAAAATGACAAGGCTGCGGAGGTGAACATATTAGTAGTCATAAACCCATGAAATTGGGTCGGCTGTCCAACGACGGTTATAAAATATAGTGTGGCAAAATGGACGAACCATTTACTCAAAAGAGAGAAACATCATATAATGTTTCAAAAATGCACATAAAGATTGCATAATTGCTCAGGATCCCAAAAATAGCGTCGGACACTACGTGATGAAGGCGGAGCCAATTCCTGGTGAACGAACTATTGTTATGATACTTGTTTGTGTCTTTTATTTATGTTGTCTTTTTATTTATATTAAAAAATTGTTTTGTTTCTTTTTCAGTTGAGGCTATCAAGACAATATTCGAATGGCTTATGAGAATCGTGAGTGTGTGCAGTAGTCGGTATGGCAGCCCCTATAATCGGTGTTTGAGGGCTTTCGACGACGCTAAAGAAGATTGTATGGGTAAAATGGGCGCCTTCAGTTTTCTCTGCAACATAGTAAGCAGCGTGCAGTTCGTATGTGAAGTCGCAAGAAGTAAGACTACCTTTCTTCTTGGTCATAGCCCGTTTATATAGGGACCCTCTCTGAGGTATTAACTTGGAGGATTTTGTGACCCGATAGATTACTTTACCCCAGCCACCATGAACTAAAATGTAAATTGCTTTAGAAAATAAGTTTGGTACTTTTTGAAACTTGAACTAAAAAAAAATATCGACTCCTTAAAAATATTCTTTTCTTGCAAAAATAAAGCGAAGAAACTCGTGAATAGCCAACAGTAAGCAACATATCATGTTCAATTCAACATGCAATAATCATAACTAAGGCCCGGATTTTGATGACATTTGCATTTTTGGACATTTTTTTTCCTTTAGAGCATTTTTTGAGATTTATAGGGCATTTTCTTTAAAATTTTGGGGTGTATTTTGCATTTTAAAGCATTTTTTAAATTTTTTGTTAAATTTTTCTAATTTTTATTATCTTTTATAATTTTTTATTATTACAATGGCTTTCAAACAATGAAGAAAATTTCTAGGATACTAACAGGTGAAGCAACATCGTTTTAAATTGAAGAAGTATTGTCAGTAAGTGTGACCGTCCTTTTCAAGTACGCACCAATAACATCAGTAGACGTTGAAAGAAGCTTCTCCTGGTATAAAAATTTGCTTTCAGACAAGAGACGCTCGTTTACATTTCAAAATATTAAAAAAAAAATTAATAATCCACTGTAATTCTGATATTTAGTAATATTATGAGATGGAAGTTGTTATATTCATTTAAGTTTCTATACAAAATGAAAATGTTTTGGAGTCAATATATTTTCCTTTTTTTTTGTTATTTTTGGATATAAAACATATTTGTCAAACTTTAATGAACGTAGAACAAGTATTGCATTGCTTTATATTTTTTTAAACGACTCATAATAATTTTAAAGAGTAAAACATTGTTTCAGTTCAATATTTTTACTTCTATTAAGTCATGTCATAAGGCATTTTTAGCGCAATTTTCGCATTTTAAGGGCATTTTTTGCTATTTTAAGGGCATTTTTTGCTGTTCATAAGGGCATTTTTTGCACTTTTTAAGGGCATTAATTGAGATTTTTTAGGTCATCAGAACCCGGGCTCTAATCATAACAATAATGAAAAATCATTTTATATGTCAGTATTTTGATACTACTTAAAATTAAGAGTGATAATATTTGTTCGAGTTAAGTAACATCTCTGAAGAAATGCAACTACTTTTATTTTTATTTTATATCCGTCGTTGAACAGCCGACCCAATTTTTGGGTTTATGACTACTAATGTTCACCTCCGTAACCTTCTCATTCTGTTATGATTATTGCATAGACGAGGAAACTTCTAGATCAGTACCCCCAGAGGTATTGATTTGTTATGGAAACATGGAGGACTTTGTGACTCGACAGATTTAACGTGCATCAGTCACCATTTACTGCACGGGAAGTCTTCGGCCGGCGGGGATCGAAGTTTCATAATAAAGTTTTTAAAAATATATTTAAATTCAAGAGAGATAAAAAAGAACAGATTTGAACTCTTATAAATTGCTTTTTCATTGAGTCACACTATCTCTAGTTTTTTTTTCAATTAGTATTCCGTATTTCCATATTTCAATTACTATTTCCTGTAGTTTAGTATTCCAACACGCACTGTGTTTTCGTGGAAAATATCACCTTTTTTTTTAAAAAAAAAAAAGAAGATTTGCTCAGCTCTAAGGTTTAAATATATATATATATATATATATATATATATATATATATATATATATATATATATATATATATATATATATATATATATATATATATATATATATATATATATATACATATATTTTGATCGTTAATTTTTAAATTTTTCAGTTGTTGATCTTCTATGTTCTCTGCCAAAAGCTATCAAAACTGGAATAATTGAGCCGCTCAAAGAACGTAAGCATTTTTCAATAATTATTATATTTTTTTTTTTTGTAATTTATATAGAATGAGCAATTTTGTCTGTTATTTAAAGAAACCTGCCTATTATATAAATAATAATAAGAATATTATGCTGAATTTTAATGCTTATTTGAAAAACTAGTGGATGTAGGAATATTTTTTTTGTTTTTTTTGTTTAGATATTTTGAGATTAAAATTGCTTCGTTTTCATGTGATGAGAGAAAAGCTTAATATTCCTGTTAGAAGAGGTGACGTCATATTTGGCGATCGAAACCATTCTGGCTTCGAAATAAACTTCAAAATACAGTAGAGAACCGATTATCCGGAACGATCGGGACCATCGCTATTCCGAATAACTGATTTTTCCGGTTTTCTGAATCGCTACAAAAAGCTGTTTTTTTTATTGTTAACTAAAAAAACTAAAAAAAATTTTTTTTTGGAAATATAATCTTAAAAAGAAGAAAAAACGATGAAGTAATACACTAATGATTATTTCCAAAATGATGGTAAGGTGAACATCTTTCAAAAAAGAAAGAAAAATCCTAAAATCTTAAGAGGAAAAAAATGTTTTTTTTAAAAAAAATGGCGGGAAAATTTATCGAATTTCGTTCCGGGTTTTTGGTTTTCCGGTTTTCTGATTTCCGGATAACGGGTTCTGTACTGTATAATTCATACAATAGATAGTTTACGATACAGATATTCATTACGATTTATACGATGTTCAGTCTCTGGCCAATTTATTGGAGATTCTATGTAAGATCTTAATTATCAGGTGTGATACTCTCTATACACAGCATTTATTGTTTTTTATGCGACCGATTTGCACTTGTTTACGTTCGTCTATCAATGGGTTAAATTAGACACGATACATAATATAAATTCGACGATTCGATGAATTAAACGATATATTATGATATATATATATTTATATAATATGTTATATTTATTAATATATTATATGATTTATATAATATACTATATTTATATGATATGTTATACGATATATTATATAAATATAGAATATAAATATTATAGCAGGTATTATATTAGTATATTATAACAATTAGACCAAATTATGAGACTCACTTGCGTTTTTTAATAATGACATGTTTTGCATGAGTTTATAGGCAATACTTTTATATTTAAACATACATGTATAAGGTTTTTATTCAGGAGATTGTTTATGCACTTGACGTATTGAATTACAATATTAACCAATTGACAGACGAACGTCAATAGGTGCAAACGATCACATAAAGAACAATAAAGCTGTATCACCTGATAGTTAAGATTTTACATAGAATCTTTACAGTGCGTCTCATAATTTGGCCCCAGAGACTGTATAGATTGAAAATAAACTTCAAAATATAATTAATGAGTCAAATGTAATACAACATATTTATTTTTTTTTTCAATATTTAGTTAGGATAAACATTTACTTTTTTTGTGATGAATTCAAGAAAGATATAGAAAATCATAATCAGTGACATTTTATGATACAAATAATCGTTGTTAAGTATTATTATGAATCGATCACACATATTCCCAAAAATACTTTTTTGTTATGCATACTGTGCGGCATCCATTTTTTATAATATTACCTTCACTAAAGTTTTTTTTTAAAGGTTAATTGGCAATTGAAAAGTTTAAAAGCGAAAATGCTATTTCTCGTTGTTCGCAGACTTTGTAACATTTTTAAAGCTGTCTTTTAAACCTTTTTCGCTTTCAAATCCTTATCTACCCTAAACTATACAACAATCATTTATTTTTATACAACAATAATAACCTATAGCATCAGACTTGGCAGAATAGTCAAAAGTCAAGGAATCAAACAATTTAGATGAGTGCGCCATTTGGAAGGTTGTGGATAAAGCGTGATCTATATTTCCTTTAACTTTACAAAAATTTCTAATTTAACTCACATTTTCCAAACTGCCGTTCATTTCAATTCTTAAAGTAACTATTAGTATATTTTGTTTGATTAATTGGCCAGAATACTTATTTAAACAAATTATTAAGTTAAATTGTTTACTTCACTGTGTCCAAGTGGGCAGGCAAAACTATTGGACAATATTGACTTGATATAAAAATTAAATTTAAAAAGAATTATGATAATAAAAAGAGGAAAGCGTCTAGAAATGCTTCTTTACAGGATTTCTCTCTTAGTTAAATCTCTTAGTTAGCTAATATAAGAGTCATTTAGCTGATTTAACACTAAACATACCAACACATAATCCATACCTATTTCTACCATAGCCGGTCAAGTGACCGGACTATATGTTTCTTGACTGCATGTAGGAAATACGGATGTTGGGAAGGAAATTAACTAAAATTATAATCAAACAAAATTATATGCGCCAATTTTTGAAATTATACTTCTTATGCGACTTCCAACAAGGTTGCGTTAAACTTTTAACCCTACATTTTTATTGGCCGGGAAATCACGTGGTAGGATCCAGTTTTCCCTCATTCATTTCCATATTGTTTTGGTTCTCACTAGCATAAAAGTATTGTTTTTCTATAAATATTTTTTTAGTTTGATTTGATACACATATAATTTAATAGGAGAGTATTTTTTAATTTCAAATTTAGTGAATAACAATTGTAAAAAATGAGTGTTGTTGTTGTTGTTAATTTACGTCGCAATAGAGCTCCACAATGGGCTATTGGCGACGGTCTGGGAAACATCCCGGAGGATGATCCGAAGACATGCCATCACAATTTTTAACCTCTGCGGAGGGGATGGCACCCCCGCTTCGGTAGCCCGACGACCTGCGCGCGAAGTCGAGCACTTTACGGTAGCACAGTTTAACGAGGACCCATACCGCACACCCTCGGTCCCTACGCAGACTGATCCAAGTTTTCACCCACCCGCACACTGACCGTAGCCAGTGATGCTTGACTTCGGTGATCTGCTGGGATAAAAAATGAGTGAAAACAATCCCACGGACAATGCGACGGATTTAAGGTTATGTGAAGGTACGTCTCTTGTGAATATCAATTGATTGTTAGGTTTTCTCTTCTGAAATTACATTATGACGCATTCACATACATTATTAATACAAATACATTTTCCATGGCGAGACGATGAGGCAACCACAAGCACTTCCACTGGTTCAAGAGGTCCGCGAGGGAAAAATGCACAATATTACCGTGATTACAGAGCACGGAAGCGAGCGGAGCAGGAAAAAGAGTCGTTGAATAGAACTAGTGATCCTTCTACAATTAACGTCGCAGGTTACGAAGTTTAACTTCTTCCGCGCGGAGGGACTCCACGCACTATTTTTATGTATTACAAACACAAAGCATAAGAAATTTTTAATTCATTCCTCAACGCATTTTTGACATTATACAGGGTGATTTCATTTTACATTTTCTACAAACATATTTCTTCTAATTATTATTATTCCTATAATTCTTATAATTATAAGAATTATAATTCTTATATAATTATTCTTATAATTAATATTATTTGTTCTAAGAACTTGTGCTATCCTGATTGTTTCGACATTTTTCAGGGTGAAAACTATCAGTTAGTTAGATATGAAGTAAAGCTATCCAAATAAAATTTGAGCTGCTTACCAAAACATTTAGTTTTTGTTTCCTTTTCTGACACAAAAATGCTAATCTAACATTTTAGGTACTTTCTTGAAATTTGAATTCACACTTATTCTGATTCAACTAACACACGCAACAGTCATTTTGCAGAAATGTGCAACTCATCGAATGCAGTACGTTGAACAGGAATGACATTTCTGATCCAATAGCCTTATAAAGCGATGAATTGTTCTCCCGGTCAAATTACCGGTTGTGGTAGAAATAAGTATACGGCAAGTATTATTCGAAACAAACTAAATACAAAAAAAATAATAATAATGGAATATTAACTATATCTAATTGTTAGAAAAAGTCATGAAGTCAAATGTGCAAAAACGATAAGACGATGGGTGCATTGTCGATGCAAAAGTTCTTAAACGGTCATTTGACTGGTTTTGGTATGTTTAGTGTTAATAAAAAAACAAATTTGGTTAAAAGATGAGTGGGATTTTCTGAATTTTACCTATTTAAAGACCATTAACTTCCGTGTTTATTCATAACCCAATTTATTAATTCTTTGTTTATAACTACAAATAAACTCGCCGAGAACTGATCAAATGAATAAACGCACAACTTCCACAACTTATATATATATATATATATATATATATATATATATATATATATATATATATATATATATATATATATATATATATATATATATATATATAAACTGCTGTTTGTAGAAAATGCAACACCATGAAGGAATCATCAGAATCAAATGAAATTCGCAGCAAATGTCAATTATAGGATATTATGCAAATTAATAAAGTTTCAGAGCCATCGCGCGTGCGTGGCGCGCGCAGCGCCCTCTGAATTGATGCTGAAAGCGTATAAATAAAGTGCTGTAGCGGGACGTTGAAAATAGTCTATGATTATTTGTTAGTGGCAAACGTTTAGTGAGACCTGAGTATGCCTCCACGACGGAAGAATAAGAAATTCAAGCAACTTACGGAGTTTGAACGAGGGAGGATAATCGGCCTTCGAGAAGGAGGATTTTCCTATCGCGCAATAGCAGCTCGTATGCAGCGGAACAGTTCCACAGTGATGCGAGTTTGGAAGCAGTGGACCGACGAGCACCGAACAACTCGAAAAACAGGCACTGGACGACAGAAGGTGACGTCAGAGCGCGATGATCGACACCTGCTCCGCATGGCGGTGAATGATCGCACAGCTTCCTCCAGGCAGCTGGCAGCACATTGGTCTACTGCTACAGGTGTACAATTGTCGGCTTCGTCAATTCGTCGTCGTCTGCTGCGCCGTGGATTGCGTGCAAGGGTGCCATTATACAGGATTCCCCTCACGGCGGATCATCGACGGCTGCGTCGGCAGTGGGCTCTTGAGCACAGAGACTGGCGAGCTGATTGGCACCAAGTTGTCTTTTCAGATGAATCACGCTTCAATTTGTGGACCCATGATGGCCGTGTTCGTGTTAGACGTTATGCCGGTCAACGCTGCCTTCCTGAGTCTATTATTGAACGACATAGTGGTCGAACACCCGGAGTTATGGTCTGGGGTGCGATTTCGTATCATGGACGATCCAATTTGATACGAATTGAGGGTAATCTCAATAGCAACAGATACGTCCGTGAAGTGCTACAGCCCGAAGTCGTTCCTTTCCTTCAAGGCATCCCTGGAGCTATCTTTCAGCAGGATAATGCACGCCCACATGTTGCGCGGACTGTTAGAGACTTCTGTTCAGCACAACGCATGCAACTTCTTCCTTGGCCTGCTTATTCGCCGGATATGTCGCCTATTGAGCACGTGTGGGATATGGTTGGTCGGCGTCTCACTCGTGATCCGCGTCCTGCAGTTTCCAAAGACGAACTTTGGTTGCGCATACAAGCGATATGGAATTCTCTTCCTCAAGCAGATATTCAACATCTGTTTGACTCCATGCCACGTCGTATAGCAGCACTTATTGCAGCGCGTGGTGGCTGCACCAAATACTGATTTCGGACGCTTAATTTGTTTCTTTTGTTTTGAAAATTTCATCATTTATTTGTATCAGTACAAGTCGTTTCTGCATTAAATTTCATTTGATTCTGATGATTCTTTCATGGTGTTGCATTTTCTACAAATATATATTTATTTATATATATATATATATATATATATATATATATATATATATATATATTTATATATATATATATATATATATATATATATATATATATATATATATATATATATATATATATATATATATATATATATATATATATATATATATATATAGCACACAAAAGACAAAAAGAAAAGAGAGAAAAAGGAAGAAAATTATCAAGCACAAGCTGCAAGTACATAGAACTCACAAAATAATTTAAAATATTGAGAAAATTTGAAAAATAATAAAGATTAATAGCAAGAGAGACGAAAAACTATGAAAATAAAAGTATTTTTAAACAAAATTTCTATTTTTCTAAAAAAAAAAACTTATTAAAAATCCGGACAATAAAATAAAGAAAAAATATAATCTCACATCAGTTCACACGATTATATCTGCAAAAATGAGTGAGATGTATCCGCAGAAATATGAGGATCACCCTACAAAATTTGCAATTCTTTTTATAAATAATTGTTAATTTTCAAAAATCATTAAAATTGTATAATTAAATATCAACCCCTATTAATTATAAACTTTAAATTATCCAGTAAAATAGTATTGCCTTGCGCACATCCATTTTCGAGCCAATCCAAGGTAACTTACAAACTAAACGCTCTTCGGTATTGCAGTAAGAACGTGCCTTAAAAATCACTTCTTTTACGCATCTGTTTTCATATTTTGCAATCTGGCAATCTTATTACGAAAATATTTTAAATCATTCTTGAAAGATTCTGGTACATGTAAGTTCATTTGAATTCGATACTCGCTTCATAAATTTTGTTTTGTGTTTTGTTCTGTATTTTCTTTAGATTTCATTTTATTTTTCTTTGTATATTTTTTACTTAATGTGTTCTATTTTTTATTCAATTTTTTTAGTGCTTTTCACACCATTGTATTGATATATTTTGCTTTGGCTATATTGATACAATATTAGAAAGCACTCATTTTTGTGAATATAATCGTTTGATCTGATGAAGCGATTTTATCTTTTTTTATTTTGTTTTCCGAATTTTTGATATATTTTTTTTTTACTTTTAGGTAATAAAATTTCTTTTTAAAATATTTTCAGAAATAATTTTATTTTTATAATTTTTCTTCTTCTCATGTCTTTAACCTTTATTATTTTCCGTATTTTCTGAATATTTTGAAAAAAGAAGAAAAAAAATTACTAAAATAAAATATTTTTTAAAAAATACAAATTATAAATGTTAAAAAACAAGAAAACAGTAAATGAAAAGATATAATCTCTTCATCAGCTCACACGTTTATATCCGTAAAAAGAAGTGCTTTCTAATATCGTATCAATATAGTCAAAGCAAAATATATCAGTACAATAGTGTGAGGAGCACTAAAAAAATTAAAACAAAATAGAACACACTCATAAAAAATATCACGTAAACGAAACAGAAAATGCAAGGAAATAACAGAGCAAAGCGCAAAACGAAATCTGTAAAGCGAGTAGCGTATTCAAATGAACTTGCCGGAATCTTTCACGCTTGATTTTAAATATTTTCGTAATAAGATTGCCAGATTGCAAAATATGAAAACAGAATGGAGTTAAAAGCGTAAGTAGGGGAATTTTGTTTTATGGCTCGTTCTTACTGCAGTACTGTTGAAGCGTGTTTGATTTGTCAGTTTCCAAGGAAAGGCCTGAAAATGGGTAAAGTAATTTATCTATATTTTTTGTTTTAAAAGATTTGCAAGTGTTCACTCGCTACATGTACTATCAGTTTTATGTGAATGTGACATTTGTCCATTACTACAACTATTCATTGG
The DNA here is from genome assembly GCF_982258835.1 of Parasteatoda tepidariorum. NCBI lineage: Eukaryota > Metazoa > Arthropoda > Arachnida > Araneae > Theridiidae > Parasteatoda > Parasteatoda tepidariorum. Next base: position 127,146,530 of record NC_141756.1, read on the forward strand.
AACAGAGCAAATCCTTTTCGGAGATCCGAGGTGACATAGCTCAAGAGATAAAGCATCGAACAGAATGGATCACAGCCTTCATAGATTGGTCTGACTTGGGACTGGCCTTCGTTTTCTTCATACTTATCTTTAAGTATGATTTCTTTAAATAACCTTCTGAAAACATTCCATTGTACCGACCTCATCGGGTCTTATCATTCATCGCCATGCAATGCAGGTCGTCAAACAAATAGTTTCGTAATATACAGGAAGAAATTTTACCTTCTCATTACTCTTTATATATGTATATGTATATACACACACACTACAAAACCTCAGTACAATAATAATTTGGGGACCAAATAAATATATTGTTGTAGAGGAATATATTTTTATATGTGAATGTGTATGTTTTATACACATATTTGTGTACAATGTGCTTTCGTGTTTGTGTTATGTACGCATAATGCATTTGCGATCGTTTTTACGAACTTACATACGTTGTATGTACAGTTATAAATGTACGTAAGCACGTATAGGCGTACGTACATACAATTATTGTAAATCGTACATAACCGTTATAATAAATTTACATAAATAAACTTCAGTACATAAATTGTATCATATACATGCATGAACATACATTTTTAGGTAATATGTTTGTGTACAGTTGTACATAAAAGTTATGCACGCCTGTATTTTCTTATAGCGTATGTGTACAGTGCGCAGAAAAGCAGACCACCCTGAATAATTTTTTTTATCTAATTATCGGATCTTCACGTTCTAAGCCTCAATTTTAAAAAAAGTGGATCTTAAATATGCTAATTAATAAGTGCAGATGGTTCTTTCAAGTTACGAAACCAGATACGTAGTTTCTTTAAACAAATATTTTAGAAGATTCTGACCCCCTTAACTATGTGGAGTGGTGTAGACGCTATGTGGGAAATATGGTCAGGAAAATGGTTCAAAGTTAAATTTAATTTGCTAATTTTACTTTTTGTGTATTTCAAAATGGTGTTTTTAAAATTGAAAACACTTTTTATTCAAGTAAAAACGCAAATGATTGAATAACAAATCTCTTTTGTTTTAAAGCTGAAAACTAATGTTAGTTTTAGAAAGATGATGAAAATTTATATTATTCAATTCAAAATGTTCAATTTCATCCAAACATTTACCAAGACTTTTTTACATACATGATTCTATTACAATTCTCTCTGTCGAGTCATAACTTGAGATGTATACAGTTCGCAAAAATCCTGAATAACTTTTGTTCTAACGTTCGGATTTTCACGAACTAAGTGTCAATCTTAGTGGTTCCTGGGAGTGTCCTCAAATATGCAAATTATTTAGTGCTAACTATTAATTAAGTTACGAAATTGGATACAAAAACATTTTTTTTTTCTCTAAATAAACATATTTTTTTAACATATTTGGATTGTTAACCTTCAAAATATAGGGGTAGCCGCAATCTGGGAAATGGGGTCCCTACAGCAGAGTTGGCCGTCGATTACAGTAATCGATTACAACTGTAATTGATTACAGATAATTACAGCTATGTAATCAATTACTTGCAATCACGATTACAAGTAATCAAAATTTTTGATTACATCAGAGTAGAGCGAAAATGTAATCGATTACGTTTTTCAATTACAGTAATCAATTACTTGTAATCATGATTACAAAGTTTGATTACAGCTGTAATCATGATTATATAGTCGATTACAGTAATCAATTACTTGTAATCGTGATTACAACTTTCAAAAAATTTTGATTACAGCTGTAATCATGATTATATAGTCGATTACAGTAATCAATTACTTGTAATCGTGATTACAACTTTCAAAAAATTTTGATTACAGCTGTAATCATGATTACAATTTTGAATACTGTAATCAATTACTTGTAATCATGATTCCAAGTAATTGCGATTACAAGTAATCACAACGAAAACGATTACGGGTAATTAGGATTACAAGTAATCAAAATGTAGGATTACATGTAATCATGATTACATGTAATTTCATTACATGTAATTGTGATTACTTGTAATCTAAATACACGATTACAGGAATATTGTATTCTTATAAATGATTATATTTTACAGTAGATAGTACAATGTATTTTATAATGATACATTTTGCACGTATTTACACGTACTGCATTTTGTATGTATTTGTATACGTACAAATGAATGTAACTAAAATGTATGTACATATGATTTTATTTAGTGCATATGTTCAGACATTTTAGTTTCACATAGCTAACTTCTTTAAAAATTCTAATTCAGAGAATTACTTGTTTTTTTACAAATGTTAGAAAGTATATGTATTTTTTAAATGGGTATTTATATAATTTTCACAATGGCCATCAGTTTTCCCTTCATGAATTTAAAAACCATGACCCTAGTGAGCTACCTAAGTCATTATGAATTATTATCATTTTAACTTTTTTTTAAAAAAAAATTCTCCAACCTTGCTATTTAAAATCTATCATTCTCCGCAATATGTTTTTGTTTGAATCAAAATATTGACTTTTTTTTTTAATATTTTTTACAATTAACATACATCAACATAGTTAAAGAAATTAACATTTTTAAAGATTTGAAACAATGTTTTCAAGGAACATATCTCTAACAATACTTGGGCGAATCATAAAAAATAATTTATGAGTTACTTTACCCTCTATATATCGCCCTCCCCCCCCGCCATATTTGAAATTAGATGCTAAAATTGATGAGTTTTTGTGAAAAGAAGCTGTTGTGAACCAACTGAAATAAGAGAACTGACCGGAAAAGATGCATAAAAGTTTACTACACCACACTAAATAAATTATTTATATTATATAATCAAAAATATAAATTTACAAAAAATTTATTTGTTTTATATAATTTTGGAACTTACAAATAAGAAGTTTTATGGCATTCAGCTAAGTTATGTTTTACAATATTTGCAATGTTCGAAATGCTTAAAAGGTATCCACTTAAATCCTATAGGAAGTATTTTTAAACATTTGGATTCTATTTACAGTTTTTCGTTAATTAAGCAACAGATTATTTAACCAATGAATGTCTTATTGATCGAAAAGTTAAATTGTTAATTCAACTCAGTAAAATCTACCGCATTTAGTTTCAGATAATTTATTTAATTGAGCATTTTTACCTTATATAAGACGGTGGGAAGTATAGTTTCTACCAACAGCCTTAATTTTTAAATAATGTTGCTAAGCTATTTTTTCCCCTATAATTTCAGCGACCATTTTCTAATAATTTCAGAAAATAAAAAAAAAATACCAATGAAATCATTTTTTTAAGTAAATGCTTTAAATAGTAAAAGGTAGTGGGGTGTCATATTATATATTTTCTCTAATTCAACAATTTAAACTAGTAAAACTCTGATTAAAATTTGCAAATCTCTAAATAATCTGTAACTGCAACATCCAGCTAAGAACTCTAATTAAAATTCACTTTACAATTTACTAGAGACCTCAAGGCGTTGATGCCAACTTTTGACGAATTTTTTTTCAAGGATTTGAAACTCTTTTTTTTTATTAGAACTTTCATTAAAAAAAAAAATTACTTTTTTATGCACGTAGTTGCAAACATCTGTATTTTAATATTTTAACAGGACTTACATGCCCTTAATAAGATAAGAAAACTGTGGTATCAGTATCGTAATTATAAAGTTATCATTAAATTTAAAATCAAAAATTTGAAACCCAACATTCCGCGACCACAAATTTACAAGTTTTTGAAATTAAATATTGAATACTGTGGTGAATATAAACGTATTAAAATACATTTTCTTAGTTTTGCGGCCACATTTTTAATTTCTTGAAGACCTTACGAGCTCTACTTAAAATGAGGTATCAGATGTCGGTAGTGATGATGAGAATAGTAAAATAAGGTTACAAATAAAGGAATAAAGCAAAGAAACTCTAGTAGCCATATTTTGGCATAAATAAGTAACTGATCGCAACGGAAGTGAAAGAACGTGCTTGCAAAAGTAAGTTTCGGAATGTATAGAAACATAGGGATATATATATATATATATATATATATATATATATATATATATATATATATATATATATATATATATATATATATATATATATATATATATATATATATATATATATATATATATGTGTGTGTGTGTGTGTGTGTGTAAAATGCTACTTAACATTTACTGAGTTTTTTCGAATTTTATCGAAAAGTAATATACCGTGGATTTTATAAAGCCTTCTGAATATGCATCAGAATCGTTATCTTTATCTGGCCCTCCGAATTTTTTACAGGATCCTTTCTTCACCTAAAAGACTCGAACTGAGGTGTAAAAGCAAGCAATAACTCATGTAAATTTGGTTTTAGTACATAATTTTCATGTAAATAACGTTAAAACTACTTTTAAAAAATTTAAAAAAAATTCAGATAATAAGTTCAACGTTCTGATTTTAAAATCTTTGAAAATCATAAATAATTTATTAATTGATTCAAATTTTATTTTCAAAGAATTAAAAAGAAAGCTCGGTTTTCTTTCCCCAGAAAGTAGATCTAAAAATTCTCCACTTGTTTGCTTACTAACAGTAATGTTTTATCGTCTTGTCATTCATGCAGTTTCTTTATAGTTGTTTTCAATTGTTTCACTTTCTATGGCGAGGGAATTTGACATTATTTTTAACTTTCGCCATATCTATAAATTTTTATTGCAACCCAATTTTTTTGAAATATGTCTACTCCCCCCCACCCTATTTTAAGGGTTAGTATTCCAAATATGTAAAAAAAAAAAAAAAAAAAAAAACTACATGTTTATTCAAAGTACGATTTTGTATCTGATGTCGTAACTTAAGTAATAGTTATCACTTATTAATTAACATATTTGAGGTCAACCCCAGGAAGCATTAAGATTGTCACTTAGTTCATGAAAATCCGATCATTAGAACGAAAGTTATTCAGGGTGATATCTTTTTCTTTTTTTTGACGACTGTACACACTATTGTTTGACCCTCACTAATAATTGGTTTCCTACTCCCAAAGGGGTTAAAAATAAACCTAACTAACTTCGTAACTAATTTTCTACAAAAACTATTCTAAATAAATATTTAAACTAAAATAGTTATAACTATTCCTTAAACAATCAACAAAATGAATATAACTAATCATTGTACTCACCTTAAATTATTTTTAAGACGCAAGAAGAATCTAAACGAATACTTAACGTATAACTAATTATACGATATTACTTCATTCAGACAACTTATGAAAATTAATTTTTCTAGTGTTGCCAATTGAGATAGAGAAATACTCTGCCACAAATGAATGTGCTAAAAAAAACACGCTCTTAAACCTTTACTATCTAGATAAAGTGAAGAATTTCCGCATTTTATTTAGGCTCATTTCTTTGTAACTATTTTAATTGAATTAATTCTCATTAGTCATAAAATGTTTTGATTACTGAATTCTCATGCATTATAAAAGAAAGAAGGAGGAATGAAAATTGTTCTATTGCAGGGCGTACGTGTACCGCCTGCGTTACAAGAAAGCTGATCACTTTGATAACAAATACATATCTTCAGACTTTGTAAGCATGGATGACCGTCGTGCCATTATGGGGAAAGAGACCGTTTTACCTCTCACAAAACGAGAGAGGAGGAAATACGTGAGCACATTCTCTGTTCGAATGGTGGCTGCCGAGAAAAAGAAGCTCTCTGTGTCAGGTATGGCCCTCCTTACATCCGGCATACAAATGGCCCTCTATATCATCCTCGACTATTCACTCTACCATCTTCTAATCATCATCAGATTCTACGGAAAGATTCAATCAAAGGGACGGCGTGAGTTACATTCTCAAATATTTCATTCTCACACACAGTTTTACAATTTATTGCTCCGTTAGCTTTCCGGCTCAAAATCTACACTCCCTCGCCAAATTATGAGACGCAATCTAAGATTCTATGTATTATCGGGTGATACTCTCTATACATCTGTATAGTTTTTATGTGACTGTTTGCACTTGCTTAAGTTCGTGTATCAACTGGTCAACATGGTAATCTAATACGTTAAAAATAAATACAAAAATCTTCCGAATATAAACCCATGACATGTATGTTTAAATATAAGAGTATTGCCTATAAACTCGTGTAAAACTTGTCACTATTAAAAAACTACAATGTGTCTAATGATTTGATCTAATTATTATGATATAATGCTTGATATAATAAATATTCTGTATTTATATATAATGTATCGTCTACTTCATCCATTCGTCGAATTTATATTATATGTCGTCTAATTTAACCAGTATCGTCTAATACGAACGTAAACAAGTGCAGTCACGTGAAAACGATAAAGCTGTATAGAGTATCACCTGATAGTTAAGATTTTGCATAGAATCTCATAATTTGGCCAGGGTGTGCATAAAAGGTAGGGATGACATGTAGAAGGAGTTTGATGGAATAAAAGAAATTGCGATTCGAATTGCAGAAGATTTTTACATAAAGCTAAAATAAACCAAAATATTGACTAGTCACATGATTACGAGCATTGAAATTTTGTGAATTACTACTAAAACGTGGAGGAAGAATGCTGGAAGAGACATATTTTACCTCCAAATTTCGGTCACATCAGCTCAAAAAATTCTTCAAAAAATAAGTATTTGGAGTCACTATAAACACATTAAAGAGTGTTCTAGAGACGATATCGTGGTGAATTTGTTATTGAAAAGCATTCTGAGCAAAACAAAGAATGCTCTATTAACAGATAATTTGTTATCCATTCAAACGTTCTATTTATGGGTAAAGAATTTCTTTCACCCAAACGAAAGATAAATTTATTTGAATTAAAATAATACTCCCGATATGAAAGAGTAAACAATACATTTTGAAGGAGAAAAAAAAGTCAATGAGTCATGAAATATGTCACCTCTCGCCCATATAAATTATTTTTATAAATTTTTCATGCAGTTTGTTATTTAAAAAGAATTATTATCCATATTCGGCAGCAAAAACGTCTGTAAATGCCATTTGGACGACGTATTAAAAATAAGCATATTATATTTTCTTGCTTGATTTTCGAAAATTTATGTTAGCTTTAGCACTCGTTATTATTTAAAACATTTTGCAGCGATGCCGGAGACACTTTTTTCAGATCAAAACTATTAGAATTTGCATAAAGATGAGGAGGTTTTGTTGATATTTAGACAAAGAGCAACCAAATGGGCTTGCAAATTAGAGAATGCAAGTTTAAATGAAATTTTAGAGTTTGCCAATTCGCAGAAAATAAATAACTGCATTTTTTTTTAAATCAACGTATTAAGCTAATTCACGGGATCATCCATTTTATTTCATTTTATGACCGTCGTTGAACAGCCGACCCAATTTCATGAGTTTACGATTACTCACGTTCAACTCCGTAGCCTTGTCATTTTGAACCCAATCCAGAAGACAAGGGAACTTCTGGATCGAGTATTGAGAGAAATTTGCCTTCGTAGAGGACTTTTCGATGGAGCTAACCCCCCATTTGCGTTACTCTGAGAGGAGAACCTCCCGCTGGTAGCCTGACGACAAGAGGACACTAACGCATGATCCGTCTACCTCTGAGGACGTTTCACGTCAGCACTGTAGTCAGTGCAAGCCGGAATTCGTGTCGACTGGGATTCGAACCCGGTTCGTCTCATTGGAAGGCGAACGCTCTATCCCCAGAGGCATCGCTGCTCCATCCATTTTATGAACATAAAGCATCATGTTGCATTTAAATGGTCTTTAGAGCACCTCCATTAAAGACATTTACTTTCTAGTTCCATCCGGTATTCAACTGGAAGTGAAAGGAAGTGGAGTTCTGGCAGATATGTACCGGCAGATAATCACTCAATTCGATCCCCTGATGAGTACAGTTCCCGAGTTTGACACCACCGAATGCTTACCTGATCCTATACCTATCGATCTAGACAAATATCAGAAGATAGGTAAATTTCATCTTCCTTTTCAGTCATAGCTTCTTTTGTAAGCAATCATGTCTTACAATATTTGAGTGATATTCCCCCCTCCCTCTCTCTGTTTTGATAACCTTCATTTACCATATTTATTCTATTATTTATGTTCTAAAAATAGAACACGTCCAAGGAAGTCATTTTGACTGCTTTTTATTTTCAATTAGAAAAACAATGATGCCGCAATTTTTCAGCGATTTTTTTTACAACATGTAATTTTTTTTTAGTGTTAATATTTTATTTATAACTTGTCATATAACTGTAAATAATATAAAAAAATATTAAGAAAGTAATTTCAAACACATTTCCTTACACATTAGTCATTCTTTCACAATCCAGTCATTATGACTGCCTTTTGGGCAATATACTAAGTTTCAGTCTTTCTATCGTTGAAGGTCATACATGTTTTTTATCGATGCATTTCGAACTATCTCCGGTTGCCTTCATTAGGTGAAAAATATAAATATTGGGCATTCCATTGGTAACACATAATTTCATGAAGATATACAAATTTCAGCCTTTTAAAAAGATTCGTAAAATGTATTTTAAAAAAATGAAAATAAATTTTGAAGCTCGATATCAATGGGAGACTGATGAGAAACTGTTCTTTCCCATTTCATCTCTCTTAAGTGATCACCCTTTGTACAGTTGCTTTTGACGACAACATGAGAAAAGAATCCGTTTTGGTTTATATAATGTAGATAGGCAGACAACGGTAATACCAAAAGTAAAAATAATACGTCCTTTTCTAAAATGGTACTGGAATTTTATGTTTAATTTCGAACAAATGGATGTAGGAAATAGAGAAATATATTAAATTTATAGAAATTGAAAAATAAAATGATCTATCAAAATTGGAAATGGCTCTTTGAAAAGTTCTATAAATGTCTTCGAATTGTCCAATAAAAGTCTAATTCATTAAGAACCAACGAAACTGACTGCAATTCTTGAAACATTATATTTAGAAGAAATATATAGGAATTTTTATAGAAAGCATTTTGAAGTTATAAAGTTTTGGATCCTCTTTTTGGCAACAACTCTATCGCAATGATCAAATATAAAAACTATTTTAAGGCCTCCTTAAACAGTTTTTTTTCTCATATTCATTATTTTAGTTTCCCGTTTTCTCTTCAAAAACGCTTTTTCGAAAATGCAATTAAGGCAACTCTAAATTTTTTTAACTTACTTATTTAAAGGTTTGCCAGAAGGAAAAGTACTCAAAAGTTATGTGAAACAGTTCACTTTAAATCAGATCAGATTTTTTTTTTTATTTATTTGAAGGTTTGGCAGAAGGGAAAGTACTCGAAAGTTATGTGAAACTGTTCACTTTAAATGTATATTACTTCAGATCAGAATTTATTTGTCAGATCAAAAAAAAGTGTTCTTATCCGGGAATCATCTCAACGGTACTTTTTTCGAAGGAGTGTGGCTAGAAACGATGGAGTAACTATTTGCGGTTCTACCCTGAGCTGACCATAAACCCATTATGAGCCGTTAATCCATGCGTCGACGTAATTTAACCATATTATTTAATCATATTAATACCATACCATTACCGCACTCTATATAGTTATTTTGACGCCCGGTGGCTGAGTGGTAGCGCATCGCGCTCCCGTGCCACAGGTCCTGGGTTCGATCCTCGGGCCGGGCAAGGTCGACTCAGCCTTTTATCCCTTCAGTGGGTCGATAAATGAGTACCAAGCATGTTTGGGAACTAAACACTGGGGGTTTCGCGTTCGGCTGACCACTCAACCGGAACATCTGCTCCGGCACCCCAGAGCCCGAGGTCAAGAAAACTGTGATGGCCACAGTAGGCCTTGGCCCTGTATGGGCTATCGTGCCACTGAGTTCAGTTTATATAGTTATTTTATTCGGCTATTATTGTGTTTTTTCATTGCTTAGGAAACCACACTTGGAGATACGGCCGATACATTGCAAATATTTTTCATCCCGAGAAAACTCGGGCTTAGCAGATTATTTGTCGGTGCATTTTGTTTTATCACGTTTTTACTCGGCCGGAAGCAAAAAACATAATCTGCTTTAATTGGAACTTTGCCAAGTTTTATTTGGGAATTTTGCTGTTGGACTGTATATATGGATCGTTGTTGAATTTCGATAGCAATAATAAGAGTAAAAAATGGCGTATTCCTTTACTGACGCTTGAAAAGTATCACTTTGTGTTTTAAGAACTATCATACAAAGACTCATATTTAACTTTTTTTTTCATTTTGCCCGAAATAACTCGAGATAGTAAACTGATTTTAAACTAAATGTTTCTTACACATAAAAAGAAATGTTTTTTTTTTCAAATTTCGACTTAAAATTTCTGCATTATGTTTTGTTGTAGTTCCTCTTATTTATTAATAATATTAAAAAAAAAAAAAAAACATTTTTTCTTTCTTCAAAATAAGTGGTAAGGGAAGTGGCGGTGTCAACAAAAGATTGAAGTTGTGTTTTAAGGAATCGTCTCTGTTCCAGATATTTTCTTTAATAAAGTTTATTTTGAAATGTAATGCAAGAATTATCAAAAAAACCTTTTTATTTAAGAGAAAGAGCTCTCTTCGCGAGAATAATAAATGTTCCTTCTGTTCATGACAAAAATAGATGCCATAAATGATTACATTATTTACTCGTTAATAATATTTATGCACACAGGGTTCGAGGATTCGTTTTTTTAAACACAATGTTATAATCCGAGGCAAATAAATAATACAATGTCTAATTAACATTTTATGTAAGACTTTCTGATTCAACGTTGAGAAAGAAAAAAGCGAAATCGTTAAGAAGTAGTTGAATTATTAATTTTATAAGACTTTTTTAAATAACTAATCTGAGTGAGGCCTTTTTTTTAAGTAACGGTATTAATTAAATGCCCTGATTTTATTATACATTTTTTAATGGAGGGAGGAAAAAAAAACATGCTTACGGAGTTGATCTTTGAATAGGAAGGAGGAGCTTTTTCATTTACATGCTATACTCATTTATCTGCCATGAGTGAGGTGGATATTTTTTGTGAAATATATATATTGTAAGGAGAGTTGTTATCAACAATGTCAACCTTTATTTATGAAAAGGTATCCCCACCATACAATAGAGTTAACGTGTCTTATATACTATTGAAATGGAATTGTATTTTTTGTTGTGGTGGATACACTGCAGTACTCCCCCGCCAGCAGAATTATATCTGTGATGGAATTCGATGAACGGATACCATGAATTGTTTCACTGCTGTTTTTTGAGGAGAAGTCGGGAGAGCTTTATTAAGATCACCGTACTTTTGCTGGTCGCGAGAGCAGAATTAAGTTCACCGTCGTGTTTGCTCTTGTGTTGCCATGAGCAGTCGAGTGTATACAGGCTGACGTTGTGTGTGATCGAGACTGAGTAGCAACAGCGTGAGGAGGTGGATAATGTCGCAGTCCCAACAAGTAGCAAGTAAACTGTCCAATGTGGGCAATCTATCTAAGTAGGCGTGTTCAAATCGAAGTGGGAGATTCTGACAAGGCAGGCGTGTTCACATCACGTCCTGTAGTCACCAATGTGGGGAAGAGTTGTTATAGACAATGTCAATCTTCACTGACTGGGTTAGATACAATATATTATATATATATATATATATATATATATATATATATATATATATATATATATATATATATATATATATATATATATATATATATATATATACATATGTATGTATGTATGCATGTTTGCATGTATGCATGTATGCATGTATGCATGTATGCATGTATGTATGTATGTATGTATGTATGTATGTATGTATGCATGTATGTATATATGTGTGTGTGTGTGCGTGCGTGCGGGCGTGCGTGCGTGGGTTACGGTGAAACACCGAACTCTGGAGAATGTCGACATTCACCGGTGAATGTCAACATTTACGTAGTCTATTGGTGTAGGTCCGAAATATTTGCTAAATACCCTTATTTCTGACTCTCACCGGTGAATGTCAACAATCACATAGTCGCTTTGGTGAATGTCCGAAAAATTTGTTATATCCAATTTTATATTAATTTATTCGTTAATATTATTATATTTATTTGATATATTTATATTTATTCTATATTTTAATACTTACCAACGATAGATTAGAAGAAACATCAGTGTTTGGAGTATCGGGCAAATATATACCGGCCAATAGCATTTGACCTTAAAAAAACCTCTGTGTAGGGTATACCGGGCAAATGTATACCGGGCAGTGGCACTTAACCTTAAAAAAACATCAGTGTAGGGTATACCGGGCAGTGGCACTTAACCTTAAAAAATCATCAGTGTAGGGTTAAAATATCGAATAAATGTAATTATATCCACGAATAAATTCATATCAAATCGAATGTAATAAATATTCCGGACATTCACCAAAGCATATCTGTGATTGTCGACATACACCGGTGAGGGTCAGAATGTACAAGAATGTAATGAAATATTTGATCTTTCACCGACGTATTTGGTGTTTGTCGACATTCACCGGTAAAAGTCAACAACCACCGATTTCGGTCTTTCGCCGTGACATATATATATATATATATATATATATATATATATATATATATATATATATATATATATATATATATATATATATATATATATATATATATATATATATATATATATATATATATCAAAAAATGTAATTATCAAAAACAAAACAGTTTAATTTATTCTTCTATTTTTTAGCAGGAAGTTAACACCATTATAGTATGATGTTCAGCAGGAAACAAAATTAGATTAAAATATGTTATGTTGTATGTTAAATCATTGAAATCATAAAGATTTAAAATGAAGAAATCGAAAATCAATAAAAATATCAACAAAAAAAGAATATGATGTATGACGAGGGAAAATAAAATTTTGAAACTGCGAGGGAAAGTTTTAAAATTATTAGTTTATAGGTACAAATAATAACCCGTAATTAAAAAAAAAAATGAAAGCTTCCAAAATATCATGAAAATAACAAAATTTTTAATCTCTTGGGAATATAAAACTGAATTTCGTTTAAAAGAAATTTAATAACTCAAAAATCAAGAAAAAAAGGTTTTTGTTTATTTTAAATCAGAAGATGGCTATATAAATTTATGATCCTTTTCATCGTCGAAGTTTAAACAAAGAGAGACAATTAAGTCACGCGAATTCATTCGTATTAATGAGAATGATGGCTTTTATTAGATGTGTGGAGGAGACGATAGTTTAAATGTTCCACTGAATTAATGTATGATTATGACAGCTCACATATTTCAATTCTTTGGTGCCTTTCTATGACGACATGTAAGAGAAATCTCACAGGCACAATGAAAAAAAAATTATTTAGTGAACATTCATAACTAGTAAACAATTAAAAATAATACTTTAAACTCATCTGCGTACGTTTTTTTAAAAATTAATTTAGTTACTCAGCTAAATAAATTTGGCTCTAGAATTTATAAATTAAAATATAATTTATTTACTAATCTCGAATTTTTAATAGTTTCAATGCTTTTCAATAATTCCTTTAAAAACATTTTCTCAAAAACGTAACGAGCAATAATTTAACTGAGTTACATTGGATAAATATTTTCGTTTGCGTAATTAAAAATATTTGCCCAAATTAAAATCACTTTTAATGAAATGGTGTGAAAAACATTTTTTCGACGAAGCCGACTCGTTCATCAGCTGGAGAAGAGAGATTCGAATCGGTTATTTTAAACCAGAATTCATAGTTGTCATCTTTTTAATGATCTTTCCGGTCTAAATTTACAAATGAAGGAAACAACAAAAGTTAATTGATGGTAAAAAAACTTTCTCTCGTTGAATTCTTTGATCGTTATTAAAAGTTCCCTTTTAATCCATTTTCGGAAATGATTTGCTTTTAAGAGGGATTTAATGGACCTCTTGCACTAATCTAATAAAAGAGGAGGAATTTAAATATCTTCTTCTTCTTCTTTGGATAGACATTCATTCGATGAAGTTAAAAGATGGCAGTTGAACTGCTCTTAAATGAAAATGCAAGGCTTTCACTTGCAGTCTACAAAATATAGGATCTTTGCCTGAGAGATCTTCACCGACTGGGGCATTCTGTCGGGGTCACAAAGTCTTCCATTTCTCTGGAGATGGATCGATTCAGGTGTCCTCCCTTTAAAATTGTGATGTATTTGTATGGCATAATTCTAATTCTTGGCTATAGATGGCGCCACTGTAAAACAAGAAGAAACACTTCCCTTAAAATAGATAGGATCTGCCTTGACAACGAACATCTTCATGAGTGGGATATTAATAAAAACACAACATGGGTTGAAGATTTAGTTTAGAGGACCAGTAACTAAAATATATTATTAGTTATATAACCTAATTAGGTGACTTTTTTTTAAGGTTACATTACCGAGAGTGTTACACAATAATCATAAAATATACTATTTTCTGACCAAAATACTGACATGAAACTAAAAAACCAAAACAATATACCCACATCGATTCCTGAAAGATGGAGTGAAATTTTCATTGGATCGTTATTTTTCAAGCCCTCAATACACTATTTCCAAAAGAAATAAGTGTTATTAATAAAGATTAATAAGAAATGGAGTAACATTCTTATTTTGAGCAATATATTGTCAGGGTTATTAAATGCTGCTTTAAAATGAAACCTTCATATTAATTATTATCTTGTGCACGTCGATTTGTGATCTATACCGATTTACAGTCATGTTATTAGACGCACCCCAAGTAGCACCTAATATTAGATAACATCAGAAAATCGGCCAAATCTAACGTTATCTTGCACAACTTCTAATATTAGAAAGATACAAAAGGTCGCTGTTTGCTCTGCATTATATAATATTAGATTCTATGCAAACTAATATTATCTAGCGTTCGCCATAATATTACTTTGCGTTAGTATTGTTTTTACTCGGATGAAACCTTGTTCACGCTCCTCTATCAATGGGTTAACATTGTAACGCAATACGTTAAAAATAAATACAAATAGGAAGTATATAAAAAAAAATGTCACGAATAAAAATCCATGACATGTGTGTTTAAGTATAAAAGTGTTGCCTATAAACTCGTTCAAAACATGTCATTATTAAAACACTACATTGCGCCTCATAATTGGATCTAATTATTATACTATACTAATATAATGATTGATATAATAAATATTCTATATTTATATATAATATATTTATATATAATATATCGCCTAATGTATCCAATCGTCGAATTCATATTATAAATCGTCTTATTTAGCCAACTGATACACTAATGCAGTGTTTCCTAAACTTATGACTTTTATGTACCCTTTCTAAATTTTTCGCAACGCTGTGTACCACTGATAAAAAAGAAATGAATGTATTTTTTAAAGATATATGTTTATTTTTCTTTTTTGGTACAAAGTTTTGTTAATAAATTTATTTGCATCAGTGAGAAGGATGATATTGTTTTTTTGCTGTGATAAAAAAATAATTGCACAAAAGTTTAAAATCACGACTAGCTGTTGACACCACTCATTATTGAATGTTAGCTGTGCAGAAAAAAAAAATAGCCAGTAGAAAAATACGTAATCGTAGATTTTCATGGCTAGCTTTGTTTTTAAGTAAAAAATTTTTGAAATTTTGTTTGTAGCAAGATATTTTGCATAAGAGCGTTAAACTGTCCCCGTACCCTTGGGGGGGTACGCGTACCACACTTTGGGAATCACTGCACTAACGTAAACAAGTGCGAACCAGTTTCAGCCACGTAAAAACACTAAAGCTGTGTAGTATGACCTGATAATTAAGATTTTACATAGAATTGTAGAGTATCTAGCACTACAAAAATATAATAACAATTCCCTAGTATATAAGACATGTTAACTCGGTTCTATGTCGGGATAACTTTTCATAGATGAAGGTTGACATAGTCGATAGCCACAGAATCGACTATGTCAACCTTCAAGCTGATCACCTCGGTGGTGTCGTGTGGATCTATTACGAGTGCGTTCTAGTAATAGATCCACACGACAGTTTTTGACAGTTTTTTCTTTCCCAATATAAGAGACCATGTTTTTCAGAGATTTTTCATTTCAGGTTTCCTCTACATCTTATGTGTGTTGATGGTGTTTACGGAAAGTTACGGTTTAAGACTAAGACACATCATCTGTTCACTATTCTATCCCGAGAGAGAGAAATTGCGGACACTTTGGCTATATAACAAGATCTTGAGATCGAGGGGTGGCATTCGCAAATACCTTCGCAGGAAGTTGCGACGCAAATTTTATGGCGACGACACCACCGAGCAAGTGTCCCTCGTCTGGCGCCTCATCAACAGATACACCCTTCTCTGGAAGCTCTTGAAATTCTTCGGATTTGCCAAGCAGTACTGTTTAGTCTGCAATGAAGTGGCTGATGATAGTTTTAGACGATGCATGATACCTGGTTGCAAAGGTATTCCAGTTTAAATTTTAACAGTACATCCATAAGGAGAAAGAATAAAATCACTCTTTTAAAATTTATATTTGTTTTCAACTGACTATAAGATATTTGAGTTCTGATTTGACAAAGTGAAAAAAATCGTCTTTCTTTTCCTCATAAATATACGTATAGTGCTGAAATGCCGATAACTGGTACAGACGTTAAGAAGTAGGACTTCACGTTTTAATTTCGACGAAAAAATATTTTTTTACATTCTTAGATATTAATCGCTTTCCTTACCGATTTTTTTAAGGGAAAGAAACGTATTTTTTTATTTCATTTATAAATACAAGGAACTGAAACAAAAGATAATAACACACGTTGTAAGTTGAAATTTTAATTTTTTTTACGTGAAAAAATCATCCATCAGTTTACCTTCCCAAATGATCTCGGGCAAATAATAAAAGTTAAATATTAGTCTACGTTCACATCTTCATAATTTGAAAAATCATCTGCGTTATTTTCGCTCGCTCGCAAAATTTTTTTTTTTTTTTTTTACTCTTTTTTTTTTCCTATGTAAATTCATCCACCATCATATATACAATTGAAAAAAACCCCAAACTTCCAATCACAGCAGATTATTATTTGTTTTGCTGTCGGCCGAATAAAAACGTGATAAAACAAAGCGTACTGACGAATTCTGCTATGCCCGAGTTTACTCGGTATAATAATTATTTGCAATATATACATAGCCGAGTTAAGTCGGGATAATAAAGGGAAGCGAATAATAAAAGTTTGGAATTGGTAAAATATTAAAAATTGTCTCCCTTGTTTATGAACAAAATTGACGAAATTTGTGACACAAAGAGGGGGGGACATTCAGTTATAAAATTCCTAAATTTTCCCTTTTCAAGATAGAAGAGAAGACCCTCCACGGATCTGTTTCGAATTTCCTAATTTATTTTCTAAGTAATTAAAAAAAATTTCCATTTATTTATTAAAATGTGTTCGATTGAACTTAGTTATCAAATTTTGATGTTGTAAGTAAATTAAAACTTGAACTTAGAAAAACTTCAAACTTAGAAAAAAAAGTTTTTTAAATATTGACCTAATTAAAATTGCAAATTCGATAGCATAGTTCGAACATATTACACAGTACCCAAAAAACGACCAAAATATCGATTTTTTTTCATTGCTTATAATAAAATTTCAAACTATTTCAAATGCACTGAAAAAAATCTTCCCTCTATCTACATTTTTAAAAAAAGTTATGAATAATTTTAAATTGCTCTAAAGCAGAAACTTGATCAGCTCACAGACTTTAAAGTGCTTTTTCTCACAGATGGTAATTTTGTGTTTTAATCTTAATTAAATCCCTTAGGATTTTTTTTTAAGATAAAGCTTTGAAGTAAACTTTTTTAATACAATACACTTATTTAAATTGTGCATGGAATAAGCATTTTATGAGGTATTAAAATTTTTACAGCATGTTATATATACCTAACAGGAATTTTTAACTGTTTTATTCTACTTTTTTACAAAATAATTTATAAAAAATTTTCTAATTCATAAATCAACAAATGAATGCACGAAATTGTTAAGATGAATATTGTAAGCAGTAAGAAAAAACTTTTTTGAAAATATGTTAAAATAAAAAAGCCTTAAAAATTTAAAAATTTTGAATTTTTTTAAATTTTAAAAAAATGTAACAGATTAACTATTTTTTGAAGATAAATTATTCATTATAAATTAAATGAGCAGGTAAAGCATCCACAAAATGGATGATTATACCTTTATTTAAAAAAAAGAAATGTTGCAAGAGTAGTGTGACCCCTTAACGAAGGAAATGGAATAAAAATTTTCCATTAATTAGCCAATGAATAAGAAAGGAAATTCTGAACAGAGACAATTCTCCTTTAGAAAATTATATATTTAAATAATTCCTACCTCGCGACTGTAATCCGCGAGTGAGCGAACATTTTCTCCTGTGCCCGGAACATGAAAAAAAGAGAAGCCCCAAATGACATTTCACTCAAAAGCTTGCTGCTATTAGTCTTTAATGTTAAAATAACAAATCTAAAAATAACGACAGAACAACAGGGGGGCTACATTTAAAATAATTAGTTCAGCACTTGAAATATTGGATCGGCCCTATTACAAAATGCATTATCCCCTGTTTATCGTAAAATTAATCTTTGAAAAAGAAATATCGTATTTAGAGCTTCACTTCTTCAAAATTATCGGATAAAAATTATGACACATTTATTTATGCAGAGCTAAGTGAAAGATCATAATAAATAGGTTCATTAATAAATTTTAGTCAGACTGAGTCATTATTCTTCTCTTTGTTCCAAACTAGTCTACAACATGAGATGATTTTATTTTATTTTATTTCCGTCGTTGAACATTTTGGGTTTACGACTACTAATGTTCAACTCCGGGAAAATTCCTAGATCAGTACCCCCAGAGGTATTGATTTGTTATGGGAACATGGAGGACTTTGAGACTCGACAGATTTAACATGCATCAGTCACACACGGAGAGTCTTCGTTCGGCGGGATTGAATCCACCAACTCTTGGGTGTAGGCCCAGTGCCCTACCAACCAGGCTATCCAGGGCTAAAACATAAGATGATCTTATTTTATCATTTTATAACCGTTGTTGAACAGCCGACCCAATTTCATGGGTTTACGATTACTCACGTTCAACTCAGTAGCCTTGTCATTTTGAACCCTATCCAGAAGACAAGGGAACTCCTAGATCGAGTATTGGGAGAAATTTGCCTTCGTGGGGGACTTTTTGATGGAGCTAGCCAGCATTTGAGTTACATGGGGAGGAAGACCACGAGAACTTCCCACGGTTAGCATAACGGCACGGGGACTCTCACCCATGATCCGTCTACCACTGAGGATATTTCACGTCAGCACTGTGGTCGGTGCAAGCCGGATGCAGAATTCTTATTGACTGGGATTCTATCCCGGTTCGCCTCATTGGAAGAATCGAGTTTTCCAGTTGGCTTTTTCGAATCACTGGGATGTTCACACACCGTCAAAGGCAGTCACCGTGGAAGGTTCTTCCTCTTTATGTAACGCGGGGGTTAGAAATCGATCACGAAATGAGTTCGTCCCGTTATTTGATCCGCCAGTGTTCTGGTTCAAAATTAAAAGGAAATGTAATTAGCCTAGGATCGACCCTCTTTAAATTTCAAAGGAAATCATTTCACAGTCTTGGTGGTTTAGTACAACAAACGCATATTTTTGAATTCTATGGTGGATTCAAATAAATTTTATTTTTTAAAAATATTGATTAAAACGAAGTATTTATTGTAGGTCTTTATTGTCTTTCGTGCTTCGAAGAGTTGGATGGATTGTGTACATTGTGTATGAAGCCCGTCACTTACGGAGATTTCTCTGATCTCAGTGAAGAAAGGTTGGATTTTTAATTGAAAAGATCTCTTAATGACAAACAATGTAAACACCAAACGCTTTAAACCATTTTACTGATTTCAGTCTCGTGATCAGATCAATTTGGTGATTCACATCGATCTTATAACGTATAACAACCCATTTCTTCCAATTTGTTCGAAAGCTGCTAAAATTTGAAGTATTTTTTTCATATATTTTTTCACTTTTTTTTTCTTTAAATAATGATTATTTGTTCATTGTTGAAAAATTCAGGTTTATCGAGATATTCATTTTATAAGCTCTTTCATGTGAAAAACAATGATAAAAAGGCTAATAACCAGATATAAATCATACAATTTACAACGAAATCTTTAAAAAAATTGAAGGAAAAGAGAGAAAAGCTGGTTTGACATAAGATTATCATTATAGATTGTTAACAAGTAAAATTACTTCTCCGCATATTCTACGTTCTTTCAATTGTATTTGATTATTTTTCAAATGCGTTTCATTTTGTGACGCGTCAGAACAATATATTTTATATAAACAAAATGATGATGAATGAGCGAAAAACAACTGGGCGAAACCTTATCATAAAATCGCACGAACTTATCCATCAGAGAACTGAATATTTGAATTCGAACTCTTTAAAAAAAATTCTATAAAACGTTTGTTACTAATTTTTTGAAAAAATAGAACTTATAGCCTTTCATCTCCATTTTTTTTTCAATGTTTTAATATCAAATTAGAAAAGAATTAAAGTAATGAGTATGTTTTTTTCTTCATTTATTCTCAAATTATTTTTGCATCAGCTCCTGGACTTTTACTCAGCCAAAATCAAGAAAATGAATGCTATATTGACACAAATGCAGAAGAAAAATGCTTTATTAAAGTAAATTGAATTTTATAAGTCAAATATTTAAAATGCAAAAAAATATTTTTCAAAGTTGTTTTTACATTTCTCTAAGAATTGCCATTAAATCTATATAACTAGAAGTGGAGGTTACATTAATTAAAGAACGAGTAATTTGATTCAGTTAATTCCATTATTAAAATTGAATTTATTTCGTTTTTGTTTCTTAAATAATCATTCATTAAAGTAGATTTAGTTTTTTGTGGTGTAGACATTTGTAATTTTCTTTCCAATTTAAGATAGAAGGTGAAAATAAAAAATTATTTGTTATACGATGGTTTTAAACAATGGTTTCGGTTTTTAAAACACCATTATTGGAATTATTTTTTGAAAAAAGATTTTTCGTAACTATTCGAGTTTTTAAAATGATTCTTATTATTTTTTGTTATGAATTTCGAAGGGTAGTATGAATGATACAAATTTCAAAACAACATATCTGCAAAAGCAATATTGCAATGTCTCCATATATATATACAAAAGAAAAACTTATTCAAAATTTCTGTAAGAAGCATATTAAAATTACTTAAAATTTTTTTTCTCTTACTTCCATAATTCTTTTTAAAATTTTTTATTTTTTTATATATTACTTTAGAATAATTTTTTACTCAAAAATTCGACTTTGTATCTTTTATTTTACCAAAAACTATCTAAAAAATATAGAAAACACAATATTTCAATAAATGTTCAAATAAATTGCTCAGTTTAATGGGATACCCGACATTTATGGTTAGCAAGTTAAAACAAAATCGGAAATTAATTTAAGTTAGACGGTATTCTTTAACACAAAGAAATAAACTTTAAAAATGAAAATTGAAATTTCTTCACTGTTAACATAATTGTTTATCTAATATAGTATGGAAATTCTGATATGATTGATCTTATGAAGCATTGTATGTAATACTTTTTAAATTAGGTTGAATGCAGAGTTTATTTTACACGATATAACGTGTTTAAACTAAATTAAACGGTGCAAAAAATCGAAACCGTTTAAACTCTGAGGATATTAATAATATGTAACACTAAGTGCAAACTATAATGTAAATATAAACTTCAGATTCACTGTAATTCTTAATGTATTATAGCTGGATGATCAATTAGTAAAACGTAATTTTCAAGTTCTTCGACTCAATCGCAATGGGCCTAATATTATTAGATAATATTATGGCCTAATATTATGACATAATATTATTTTGCTTATGAATTGGTGAATCAGTCGAGGTTTTTTTTTTTTTCGATGGCTCTCAAAAAATGCGGGAAAATAATACTCCATGAGAGCAATCAAATATTTGGATGTTAAACTCACTTTTTGCTTATTTCATTAGAGCTCGAAAACTAAACAAGTAGTAATTAGAAATTTTTACAACTAATGATAAAGTTCACTGAGATAGTTTAGAGTAAAAATTTATTTTAAATAATTATTTATTATTTTTTATTAAATTTTTTACCACCAGTAGAAAAAATTTCGAATTGTAAGGCATGCAAATTCTTGCATCATCTTAAAGCACGAAAATTTAAATGACACACAATACAGAATGTGTATGAAATCGATTGAATAGTTGTCGAGAAATAAATGCAACTTTTTTAAAACTTCATAACTCATAAATTATATGACTGTGGTTTTTAAATAATATAAAAAATTTCTTACCTTAGCAATTCAAAATTTTTCAATCATTATTAAATGATTTATCAAAAAGTAGTGAAGGATTTGCAGCCCAAAAGTACTTATTTTCCTGGTCTTTATGTATAGAATTTTAGTAATCATAATCACCACAAGTATGAGACTGACTTCTGTTTTAACTTGAGTATTGTATAATTTATTCCTAAAAAAAGGTAAGCTTTGGGCACTGTTTACTTTTTACAGCAAATTTTGGAAAGGATCAAAAATAAATCTGAAAAAAATACAAAATTATTCTAAGCAAATACTTAACTCGTTATTCAACTCTACTTAAATTATTACTTAAGATAATCTAACAAAATGAATGACTTTATTGTTGCCAATACAGACGTCCTAAATATATAGTACTGGTGTCAATTTAATTGTTTCAATTTTTTAGCCCTGGAATCAGAATATTTGACTCCGAGCTTTTTGAAGAGTTCGGCTGGATTCCCTGACTCCTCAAAAATTATGAATGCACTATTTTTAAATAACTATTTTCTTAAAATAGCATATTTTTACTTTTTATGAGCTGCGATTAAATTTAAAGGCGAATAGAACATTTTATATGACAAAATAATTATTAAAAAACAGAAGAAAATATATTCGTTCGAAATGGTGAAGCTGTGCAACACTATAGATATTTTTAACACTCAAACTTTTCACGTGTAAACATCTTATGTGGCAATATTTTTAAAAAAAAATATTCTAGAACTGGGAAACTTTTACAAACAGGATACATTTGTATATCCTTTCAATAAATTTTTCAAACGGGCTAAATGAATCAGTTTTTGGAATTTATGTACCGGTATAAAACATTGGGTGCAAAATGATCAAATGTGATGCATTAAATTTAAGTTAAATACTCGACACACTATTCATTTAAGTCATGCCACCTTCTAACAATGAATTTCTTTCTAAATCATGAGAGTAGCCTTTTGAGAATGAAGTCCGAAAAGTGCGCCCTTTATTTGACGAGAGAGCACCACTCATTCGACTCCATTTAGACAGATATCTGAAAGGGAAGGAACCTTCCGGACCAGAAGTATCCAGAGTCTTTTCTCTGACTCTTTATTCGATTTGTTTACGAATATAAATATTTATTTTAATTGGAAGTCTTTTTTATTTTACATCAATTTCAAGCAATTAAAATTATTCCTTTTTAAAAATAAAAAAATAAAAAAAAGCATATATTTTTTGCATTTTCGCTGAAAACTTTATTTTTGCTATTCACCAATAAATGGGTATAAAAAGTGGTCCTTTCGTCGAAGCAATCATGAAACAGGGTGCCTAGAATTTCTTAAAAGTGCTTAAAGGTGCTTATTTTCGTTTTTAAAAAGCCCTTTAAGGTGCTTTTTTCATTGAGTGTTTTTAAAAAGTGCTTAATTTTCTCTTTTTCAAAATGAGATTTTTCCTTTACTATGCTGATTTTCGCTTCGAAATATGTAAAAAGACACATTGTTCTATTCAACGTTTTCACATTTAATTCAACCCCAATCTATTTCGGCGTATTGTCAGTCCTTAGCGTATGAAAACGCCATTCGTTTTACGTGATTCACAATTTCATGATTTTTGACAATTGCTAAAAACAATGTCAAAAAGTTTTTTTTCTTTCTTTTTTTTTTAACAAGACGTCTAAAACAAGATAAGATTGTCAATTGTCAAAAACTTTCCAACCCTGCCTAGTTATATTTTTTTTAAAGTGCTTAAAAATATTTTTTGAGTGCTTGAAAAGTGCTTAAAAGGTGCTTATTTTTTGTTGAATAATTTGGCCACGCATCCTGTGAGAGAAATTTCCTGTATTAATTATTATTTTTATTATTCTGTCATTTTATTTGGTTGGATTTCTTAAAAATAACTGACAAATCAAGTAACTGACTGATCTAACAGATAAAAATACGCGATAGGTATTTAATTCTATTAAATATTTCCAGAGATTCGAGTGAAGAGGAGTTTTCTGTCCAGTCATCATCAAACTAAAAAAGAAAATATTATTTGATACTCCATGAATGACGATCGATTTTCATCAATAAAATTTTTTTGATTATTTGGATCTTATTTCCTTTATTAAGTTTAATTTCAAAAACTTTAAAATATACAAATCTTTGAAAGAAACACTAGCGAGCAAACGTTTTTTTTTTCCTCAGAAGAAAAAGTTAAGTTTGTATAGGTTTAAAAAAATGTCTTCGTAACTTGTGAATACAGATTTAGGGTTTCAAACAGATTCGCTGTCCAAAACTGTCAAAAAAGTTTCGAAAAATAAATAATTCCATAAAATAGTTCAATCACTTATAATAGTAAAAGCAATCATTCAGTAATTATGGCATGTAAAAATAATATATAATCCACTTTTCACTGATATTTAATTTTTAATATGAATCCAATGTATACAGAAATCCTATAATTTATTGTAATTTTAAGATTACATTAATAATTATAAAAGACTGCATATGAATTTTTTGTATAAACTGAAATCGTATTAATAAAATTTCGTACTTAATAGCTTTCAACAATTAAAGGAAGTTATTTTTTTTTTAAAAAAAAGAAACTATATACATTACAGAGATTAGGTTCTGTATTACAGTTGAAAGAGTCATCTTTATTACTTTACCTGCTGAACACTGTAAAAAAATCACTACAATCATTTTTGGCAATTTAAAATATAAAGAATGAAATAAACCGTTTAGAGTCCTTTTTGTTAAATATATTTAATGGAGGCACATTTAACAATGCAGTCTAAAAAATTGCTAATTCGCATTATTGTTAAATTCCCGAAGTTTTGATATTATTTTAAATGAAATTTATAAATGTGAGCAAAACCTTGCTAATCCCGATTTTCAAGCATTTCAAAATGAATTCGTATATTCAGTTCAGAAAAGAAAAATTTTTTAAATAACTTTTAATCTGATGATTGTATTTTTACGTACTTGGATGCAAACTAAAAAATTCGAAAGTGTAACTACAAATTTTCAAATTAGAGCAGGCATAAAAATGCACTTTTTTTAAAAAAAAAACTCTAAACCTCAAATGACGTTTTAGCTGACCTCACGCTAGGGATTGGATCAAATGGCTTTATCCATTGAAGGTGGATTTTAGACTTTGAGAAAAGAAACCTTATAATGACCTAGATTTAAGATTATTTTCACCTTGAGACTAGTGTTATTAAAGGATTTTTTCACGCTTGAAAACCCTTAGTCAGCCTAGATTGAAGGTTTTTATATAGAAAGTTCCAAGGTTTTGGATTAGGATAATGTGCATGGAATAGAGAAGATTGTCACAGATCTTGAAGGTTTGAAGGATTGCCACAGGTTAGAAGGTTTACACGTAAACCGTGTTGCAAAACTTTTTAGGTTTACATCAAAAGGTTTTTGTTGAGGGAAAATAAACCTTATTTTTCTATCTGGGAATAAAACAATGGAAGATGGGCAAAACTAAATGATCACCACCAGATCGTCACTTTATCAATAAACATGGATTTCTTATAATGTATATTCTTCATTTTAAACCTTATAATGATTTGAATGAAATGCATTATTCTTGAATCATTTTTGAAAAAGCGGCATTATTTCCCAATAGCATGATATTTTGACAAATCGGAACTTCTCGAGAACTTTTTAGATTTATATGGATTATGTTGTATAAACGAGACGGTTTTTGTTGTAAAGTGGTTTCTAGGTTGAGGTTATTCTATGTCAGGGGTCCCCAACCTTTTTGTACCTAAGAGCAAATACCAGAATATCGGTCGAATGGCGGGCACGACTTATTTTTTCAAGATAAATTTATAGTTGGTAGATATAGGAAATAATACACACTGCATATAATGCACAAAAAATTTAATTTTAAAAATTAATTTAACATATGAATATAATTATTATTAATATCCTTGAGTAAAATAAATTATTACGAAATTGCTTACAAAACATACAAAGTATGAGTTCATATATGCAATTCGCGAGTGGTCAGCTATATTTTGCTTTGTGCTTATATCTGTGGGGATGGAGGTCCTTTTCCTGGCGATTTCTATTTTGGTTGTGTTTATCATCCATATTGAAAAAGCAAAAAATATTTCATAACATTTTATGGGAAAATGGAAAACTGAAGTATTTTATCGTTGGGCACAAGCAGCGGGCGCACCTAAACCGATCGAAGGGCGCCATGGTGCCCGCGGGCATAGGGTTGGGGACCTATGTAAAAATCTTAATTATCAGGTGATACTAATACAGCCATATTTTTTTTGCGCAACTGAAACCGGTTTGCACTTGTTTACGTTCGTATATCAAATGGTTAAATTAGACGATATATAATATAAATTGCTGTATCAGTGGGTTAACATTGTAATGCAATACGTTGAAAATAAATACAAATAGAAAGTATATAAAAAGAAACTCTTGAATAAAAACCCATTACGTGTATGTTTAAACATAAAAGTATTGTGTATACACTCGTGCAAAACATGCAGCTATTAAAAAACTGCAGTGTGTCTAATGAAGTGGTCTAATTATAGTAATATAATACTTAATATGATAAATATTCTATATTTATAGAATATATCGTCTAATGTATCCTATTGTCGAATTTATGTTATCTCATTTAACCAATTGATACACTAACGTAAGCAAGTTCAAACAGTCGCGTAAAAAACAGTACATCTGCATATCATTATTACAATATAATACCTGATATAATAATTATTCTATAATATATCACCTAATTTAACCAATTGATGCACCAACGTAAACAAGTGCAAACAGTCACTTAAAAAGCAGTAAAGCTGTTATAGAGTATCACCTGATAAATTAAGATTTTGCATAGAATCTTTACAGTGCGTCTCATAATTTATGCCAAGTAACTGTAAATAATTACTAGTAAGAAACTTCCAGGAATATTATCATATTCAAAGCAGCACCCACAAATTTGCGTTTTATTTTTTCAACTTCATAAACACAGCTATTTGTAATGAGCTCTCATAAATAAGAAACAGTCCTTATGTAAACATCGTAAATTTTATTTAGTTTTTCATTTTACATTAATTGTGAATCATAAAAATCTGTTATCGTTGGGATTGAATCAATCATAACATTTTAACAGTCTCTTAAAAATCTAAAATGGCGGCGGCAGTCATTTCAGTCCTTCATTTATTTAAACTTTTTTCTGAAATCATTGCCGCAATCTCCTGTAAAAAGAATGAAAAAAAAAATTATTATTATTCATAGTCACACTATAAGACACACAGAATGGGTAGATATTTTGAGTTTCCTAAATTAATATTTCAAAGTGTAGAATCTGACAAATTATAAGCCACTAGATGGCATCTTATAATAAAAATGCTATTCAGAGCCACTAGATGGCGTCTTATATAATGTAAACAGAAGTCTTATATAATGTATTAAGAACCCAAAGAAGGCAAATGTATGCTTCATGTGTAATGTACTGAAATAAAATGTTTTGAAACGAAAGCTCACCTTTGAATTTTACCCAAAGTATCATTCACTTTTTGTCATAATCATAAATCATAAATTTCGTTTATCCAAAGATGAAGAAAAAAAATTATTTATTATTTAAATAAAAGTCTAGTTTTTAGTTCAGCTGAGATTTACTGATATGTTCCTTCTTTAAAACTAGTTTCTAAAAGAAGAATTTAGTGTTGCTCGAATCTGTTAAGAACTTTATTCTATCTCAGTGATTTAACTCATAACACAAGAAGTTGATGTCAAACTAATACGAAAGTTGAACACATATTCCATTCCATACAACCGAGAGTTTCATATAAAAAGTTTTAGTTCATTTACGTCAGCTGCACAATGGGCTATTGGCGACGGTCTGGGAAACATCCCTGAGTAGGATCCGAAAACATCATAATTTTGATTCTCTGCAGAGGGGAT
Organism: Parasteatoda tepidariorum; assembly: GCF_982258835.1. NCBI lineage: Eukaryota > Metazoa > Arthropoda > Arachnida > Araneae > Theridiidae > Parasteatoda > Parasteatoda tepidariorum. The sequence continues at coordinate 127,174,725 of NC_141756.1, forward strand.
GGCACCCACGCTTCGGTAGCCAGCGATCTTCACGAAGTCGAGCACTTTAAGGTAGAGCAGTTTAACGAGGACCCATACCGCACACCCTCGGTCCCAACTCAGACTGTTCCAAGTTGCTGTTGGATTCTGGGACTGTATACTTTGTGCGATTACATATACCAGTGTTTCCCAAAGTGTGGTACGCGTACCCCAAGGGGAACGGGAACAATTTAGTGGGGGTACGCGTTCTTATTCGAAATATCTTGCAACAAACGAAAATTTCAAAAAATTTTATTTAAAAACAAAGGTAGTCATTAAAACTTAAAACTACGTATTTTTCTATTGGCTATCTTTAGCAGAGTTAACAGTTAATAATTAGTGGTGTGAACAGTTAGTTGTAGTTTTACACTTTTGTGCAATTTTTTAATAGTAATAAATACACTCATTTTTTTATGAGTGGTGCACAGAGTTACGAAAAATTTAGAAAGGGTACACAAAAGTCATACGTTTGGGAAACACTGACATACAGGATGGTTGCTGACTTTACATTGAAAAAAGAGTTTAAAAAAATGGGGCATCCATTCACTTGCGTTTGGAAAGTATCATTTTGTGTTATCTTTTGTTTCAAAAACTATCATACAAAGACTCACATTTTAACTTTTTTTTAATTTACCTAAGAAAACTCGAGATCACCCTATTAAATTACGTACTTAATTTACCCGAGATATAAGTTAAATATTTTTTACACATAAAAAAATTAAAAAATTCAACTTAATACTTGTGCATTATGTTTTGCTTTAGTTTCTTGTACTTATTAATGAAATAAAAAAATAGGTTGATTTTTTGAATTTTTTTTCTCCAAAAAATTGTTAATGGAAGTGGTTAAATGTAATTCACATAACATTGGCAAAAGTTATAGAATGAGTTCTGGAAATTAACATACTCACTTTATAGTTCAAGAATATATTTTAAAACAATACAGCCAAAACAAATAGAAATAAATTGTAAATAATGGCGTCTCACTTTACTCACTCTGCAATATTATGAAAAGATGTTTATCACAAGCATTATTACCCCCGAAGTCTTTTTTTTTCACACACTTATTTATTTTAGTATTTAAGTTGATAAATTATGAACATAAAGTGTAAATAAATGAAATTAAACTACATAAAATGCTTAATTTATAGAAAAAAAATTATTATTTAGATAGTTTTACATTGCAAAAGAGTTGTCTGTTTCACTTTCGCATGTAAAAACATTTCTACTGTATTTTGTCATAAGTTAAAAATTTCTACGTTTCAAAAAAAATATATTTTATGTTCTTATTATTTATTTTTTAGATTTTATTTATGTATAATGCATTTAAAAAAATAAATTATGAAGATTACATTTATTAAATATTCTGTTTTATAGGATTTAATTTACTTAAAATGCAATTTTATAAAATTGTGTATTTGCGCAAATTTTTTTTTTTAAATATAGATATTTGCGTGAAATCTGTTTCTATAAAATTATATTATATTTATGAGAAAAATAAATTTTTATTTAATTATATTTACGTGAAATTCGATTTCCTAAAAATTATGTTTTTATAAAATAAATTTTAAAAAATTTGTTAAAAATGTATTTTTGTCATATGCATATGAAATTTCTTTTGCGTGAAAAACATTGTTATCAAAATCTAGTTGTGTAAAATATTTATTTTAATGAAAATTCTATTTTAAATACGCGAATATTTATGTAAAAAATAAATTTTGACTAAAAAAATACACGTAAATGACATATAAAGAAACAAGTTTTTTCTTGTAAATGTATGCCCGAAATTAAAATATCTTAAATAAAAAAAAACAAAAAAAAATCACGCAACCTTCCTTATTATATTTAAAACAGCATCACTAAAATAGTAATTATTGGGAAAAGGATCTTATCAGTTGGAATTGATACCCGCTCTAAGAAATGATTAGAGAAAGAACACAATTAGGTGAGCTACTTCTCGTGAAAGTGTACAAAGAAAACAGTAATTAGAATTTTCCGCGATCTAGATAAGACTTCTATTTTTATAGATGCAGTTAATATATATTTATATTTTTGCAATATAAAGTTTTTTGTTTGAAGTATGGGATAGGAATTTTAAAGAATAATAAAAGAAATTTTAAAAATTACGTATTTTAATTCGAAGAAATTAAAAAGAATAAAGTGAAAAGAGATTATTGTTTGAAAAACGAAAAAACGCGTTGTTTTCAAAAAATGGGGGATTAACAATGCATCCAACTTCTTTTCTTTAGTCTGCCTGAATATTTTATATTTTATTTTATGATTTTCTTTTTAGTTTTGTGTGTGAGTTTAGTAAAGTCATAAAATCATCGGAATTTTGATTTGTTTGCACTTTTTAATTTGTTTGGATATCAGTGGCTGTCAAAATTTGATCTCTCGAGCCTAAATGCTGAAAGTAGCCTAAATTCCTGACAGACGATTTATTCCGATGAATGATATAACGGAGCGGTTCTTCTTGTAGCGGTAAAAGAAATGATCGAAACATGTATTGTTATCCAGGAAAATGTCAAGGGGAAAAATATGAATAAAATTTAATGAAAAAAAAACACTTTTACAACTGTACTTACTAAAGTTGCTGAATGCAAAACTATGAATTAACAGATAAACAAGTGTATCCATTTTCTTTTTGGCATAGAGTAGAGTTGGACATAAAAAATGAAATAGTCTGCTTTTTCTACCCAAATCTTGATACAGCAGATTAATCTACTTTTATTGATATTGAGACGAAAAGAGAGTCTTAAAAATGTAAATAAGTGGACATTGCCTTAAATTTCTGATGCAATTAGTTACTCATCAAGTAACAATCATTATTGATAATTAAAGTTATCGGGAGCAGTTACGGTATATCATGAATATTAGAGGTAATGATATTTATTTGGGTAAAGTAAAAATAATATGAATTATTTAAACAGGTTACATCGCCTGATTGACACTCACTTGAGAGGAGGAGAGAGGGGAGTTCAGCAAAGGGAATGACATTGTACTGGATGCAGGACACCCTGTGTAATGCACTTCCTCATGCAGTCCGGACCCCTTTTTCGGAAATCAATTTGTAGCCTCCAAGGGAACATACCTCCATCTGGTTCTTCTTTATAAGATGCTACAACAAAACACAATAAAACTCACCTTAAATGAGAAATAATGTAATTTTAGTAAGGTCCATATTCTTTGCAAATGAAATAGGTGTCTCGAGCGATTTCTACACTCTCCTCACTTTTCCCCTCTCCATAACGGAAAATCTTATACTCACGGTCGTACGCTACTGTGAAAAGTACAAATGCACGAGACACTTATTTAATTTCCAAACAGTATAAACTATTCTAAAACCAACTCATTTAGAATAAACTCTCTCTATTAAGACTAGGATTATCCCTCTGTTGAGGCTTGAGTTCGAGATTAGTTAGATAGTTTGAGTTTCCTGTGCTGGCAATATCTTATTGTTTTTATATTCTTTTTATGTAAATAAAAGTTAAGTTTTCAGTTTGTTCTACGTGACTTTCAGTCTGATTTGCTCTCAACAAAGTCCAATATTTGGTGCCGAAATAACTCGGTAAGTCATACTGAACTTGTTAAAATTACTTTCGTCAAAAATCTGAATTGGAATGGCTACCGGTATTGAAAAACTTGGTACTCGGACGAGCACTTCTTGACGAGGAAAGTCTGTCCACTGCCCTCATTGGAATAGAAGCCGCTCTGAACAGCCGACCTTTGGTATACGAAGATGGAAAAGATGACAGTTCTACAGCCTTAACACCAAGCCATTTCTTGACAGGACGAGAACTAACGGCCATTCCATCCAGCCCAAATAACAACACAAAGATAAGAAAAATCTACAAGCAGCAGCAGGACTTACTCGACTGCTTTTGGAAATAATGGTCTAAGGAATATTTGCTTCAATTGCGGTCATTTCATCAAGTTCGTAATCAGGACAATATCATTAACATCCGAATTGGCGATATTGTACTTCTACAAGAAGATGTCCGACCACGTCACATGTGGAAGAAAGCTAGAGTGGTGAGCTTGCATGAAGGACGAGATGGAAAAATAAGATCCTGTGAGCTGAGAGTTAATGGTCACAATATAACCCGTTCGGTAGCTCTGGTCATCTCCCTCGAGGTCGACCAGGGTGGGGAGGATGTTGAGGTTTGAGTTCGAGATTAGTTAGATAGTTTGAGTTTCCTGTGCTGGCAACATTTTATTGTTTTCATATTCTTTTTATGTAAATAAAAGTTAAGTTTTCAGTTTGTTCTACGTGACTTTCAGTCTGATTTGCTCTCAACAAAGTCCAATACCCTCTTCTATGTCATCTATAGAATATTGTCTGCCTACCGATCTCTTTTATTCGTCATCCTCTTTATTATGAATTATTCTGAAGGCTTTATTTCACTTATAGTCATATTTTAGAGATTTTGAGAAATACTTTAAACGAAATGCCTGTTTTTTTAAATAGTGTTAACATTTCTCGATAGGTTTTGAAACGTTTATTTAAATTGAATCATTATTATTTTTATTACAATTCTAAAAATAGACATTAAAAGATGATCATTCTAATATTGTTTTCAAAAGATATTTAAATGGGTCCTCGTGTATTGCTTCGGGTTGGGGGGGGACAGTAGTTTTATTTTTTTCCAATTCGTACCATTTTCCTAGGGAAAGGCTTTGATGGGTAGACGGGGGTTCATGAAATTCCCGTGTATTGAATGATGCAATAACCCATAACATAACCTACTGATATTATCTGGTTCAGGTCAAAATTACGAATGAATGCGTCCTTTCTATTATCCGTAGATACTGAAAAACACACAATCTGCCTTAATTTCTCATATCAGGCTTATTGGTATACGCAATCCATTATTGAGGTAACAAGTGTCTTCCTACAAAAATACTGTCTTAGCTACTGATGCGAATATCGATTTTTATTAAATGAATGCTTTTAAATTTAGTAATAGTAAAAAAAAGATATTTTGAAAATCCTATCTTTTAATGTCTATACATTACTTTATCTCGCTCCATTAACACTGGAAAGACGGAAAATTAGAATATACCCAAAAGTAGTATATTGCCCAGTATATTGTAGTATATTAGTATATTGCCCAAAAGCAGTCAAAATGACTGGATTGTGAATGCGTAAATAAATTTGTTTAAAATTAATTTTTAACATTTTTTGTATTATTTACAGTTATATAACAAGTTATTAGTAAATATTAACCATAAAAAAATTATATGTTGTACAAAAAGTCACAAAATTCTAAGAAATTGTGTCATTATGTACATCATTGTTTTTCTAATTGAAATCAAAAGCAGTCAAAATGACTTCCTTAGACAATCTAGTGTTAAAAAGGTCTACAATTTGATCGAAGAACCGAAATTTTGAAAAAATCATTAAAATAGAATAGCGAAATAAGTGAGCGATGGCTTTTGAGGAATGCTTTCTAAAAAAAGAATGAAAAAAATTTTAACACCTCTGAAATATTTAGGATACATCGACCGAATGTAATATTCTTCTTATAAAAGTTTTTATTTCCCTCCAAATGTCTGATTTGTCAAACGCAAATCGTGTCTAAGAAGCATGTTTGTTTGTGGCGGGAAGATATTTTGGCTGAAATGAAAATAATGCGCAAATAAATATTTAACAACATGCATTATTCCATGTGCTGTAAAATCATAGCTGATTGTGCAGTTGCTTTTTCTATATTAATTTTTTCTCCTTATCAAACAATATGTTTACCATCATGTTGGAACCTCTAATAGGGTTAAATTTGCTGAAACCTTAATAAATTATTAAAGTGAGCAATGTTTCCATTTAAGTTGTTAACACAGTAGCAGACTTAGAGGTACAAATCTTGAAGAAGATTAAAATTTTATTTCCGCGAAGATTTTAGAAGGAAAAAACCTTGGAGAAAATAAATTGCAAACATTACGACTTTTTTAAAAATTGGGTAAAACTCATAAATCATTTGAATGATTTTGTTCAAATTTTGCATTTTGTCATTTGAAGTCTTTAAAATTATGCGAAAAATTTATATGCTCTATTTAAAATTCTATCGAATATTCCATCGGAAATTTTTTTTAAGCATTTATTGGTTTAAATTAATAATAAATTAATTAATACAAATAATTATTAACAGTTATCTGCCCAGATTTGTATTTGGATAAACTAATTTCATCATTGTGAGCAAGTATTTTTCGATTCATTGAAAACTTTTTGAGCCAAAATCAACAATAATTCTGAGATTGTGGTTCACCTCCTCCCGTAAGAGAAAGTAATTTTTTGAATGCTCTAATTAATTAAAGTCGAAATATTTTTAAATTCCTATCATCAGATCAAAACTTATGCACATACCCTCATTGCCATAAATATTATTGCAACGGATCCTCTATAGTTTATCAACCAACTGTGAGAACTACCCCCCGCCACAAAGCCCTCTGCTGCTATGGAAACAAGCAATTAGGGTAGCTTCTCTTCACTCTAGGACTAACACAGATTGAAGAAAAAGATTCCCTTTCTCTGGTGGACCAGACAGGGCCAAAACCCCTACTTGAAATAGTTACTATAGTCACGGCCAGACGAATGGGGAGTGTGGGGGGTGATAGTAAATATCAATAATGTCCACCTTCATCTAAGTAAAGGAACCCCACCATAAAATCAAGTCAACATGCCTTATATACTAGTGAATTGGAATCGCATTTTTGTTGTGGTGGATACACTACAGTACTCCCTAACCAGAATTATATATGTGATAGAATTTGATGAATGGGATACCACTAGTGGATTCATTGCTGTTTTTGAGAGAAGCCGGGAGAGCTGTATTAAGATCACCTTCCCTTTGAACGCTGATCGTGAGAGCTGTATTAAGTTCACGGTCGTGGTCACTCCTGTGTTGCCCTTAGCAGTCGAGTGAATACGTTGTACTTTATGTGTGATCGAGACTGAGTAGCAACAGCACGAGGAGGTGGATAATGTCGCAGTCACAAGTAGCAAGTCAACTGTTCAATGTGGATCTTACCTTCCATCGAAGTAGGTGTGTTCAAATCGTAGCGGGCGTTTCTACCAAGGTAGGCGTATTCATATCACATCCGGGACACCAATGTGGGGGGGGGGGGTAACAGACCCTGTCAACTGTCATTTATGTAAAGGTACCCCATAAAAGAATCGAGAAAACGTGTCTACTGTGAATTGAAATTATATTTTTGTAGTGGTAGACACACTACGGGCAGTTTTAAGACAAACCATAGCGATTAGCATACAATTGATTCCTATGGTTGCTGTAAAAACACGGCTCCATCGAGATAGACTCGTTCGGTGAGAAATCTGGGACCGAGCTCTGCCTAGTTGAATTCCAGCCATGAAGGATGTCACGGGGGGTGATCACAGCAGTTGTCCAAATTAATTCATCGGTCGCAGTCCAGCATGTACAATCATCCTGTACTGATCCATTCTTAGCAAAGCCAGTCTTACTTAAGATTCGACAGTCTCCATTCTTTTGTATTAAATGTCGTTTCATGTGTCTTATGGCAACAGAAGATGATTTGAATGAAAGCGAGTGCATAGTTAAAAATATTAGTATGTAGGCAGGTTATTTGCATAGATTGCAAGGAGACTCATTTTCTTAAGTGGACACTAACTCAATAAAATTTTTTAGTGTATCGCATCTTCTACACACAAAAGTAGTGTGGACAGCCATGGCGCAGTTCTTTTGCACTACTTGGTAGCCCATTTTTTATCCAGAAATATTAAAATTTATGATGACAGAAAGATACATAAGAGTCCGTAAAATTATTTTCACGATAAAAAGTAAGAATCATAGAGTACCCATATGCACTCATTCTTAAAGTAAAATTAGTTTGTAAACCAAGCAGATACTCAGCACAGAGAATATTAAGACAAACACTAGATTGCCTAAGGAAGTCATTTTGACTGCTTTTTAATTTCAATTAGAAAAACAATGATGTATAACAATGACACAATTTCTTAGAATTTTGTACAACATATAATTTTTAATTGTTAATATTTACTAATAACTTGTTATATAACTATAAATAATCTAAAAAATATTACAAACTAGGAGGGTTCGCCCCCTGCTTGCTGGCGCTCACCAACCCCCGGAACTGCTTTCACAGTTCATTTCGGATTGCTTCGCAATCCAATGCTCGCTTTTCTCGCTCATTGGATACGTTCTTAACGTCTAGTTTTTGTATACTTTTTTGAATACTGAAATTCCGAAAACTTTTCACTGTAGAAAATTCTAAACCTGTACATTTCAATATTAATTTGAAATTGCAAACAGTTCACATATTTTTCTTAATCACACTATTCTAAATTTCAGTTGTTGAGAAAAGTAACTGTTGTAAGTTTTGTTTTAAAGTCTTTGCCACCAGAGGGCTAAAGCCATGTGTTGTAAAACAATATGAAATAGTAGTCTGCCACTGAACGCCGGATGTAAAGCATCGGCTTTGATGAAGATAGCTTTGTATTTTTAATTCTCTGAAGGGCGCCACCTTAATAATATGGAATTTGTAAAATAAATGTATATATTTTTGATTGTTGATGAAGCCCATCATTTTGTGTTTTCATCAGTGTTCAGAAGCAGAACAACTATAAGTTTTTTATTTTATCACAAAAAAATAAAATGTTTAAAAAACAAAGAAAAGAGTAAGAAAATGAGTATAGTCATAGAAAAAGTTAAAATTATAATATAGTATTTGTCAGTTAAAATAAAACTTTTTGTTTAAGTCATTGCTAACAATTCAAATTTCTCCGAGGCAATTCTAAAGTATAAATTAAGGTAGTATTGTTAAATTGAAACACAATATTTTTAGTTTTGATGTCAACAATACAATTCAATTTTTCACAAAAACGATTGTTTCCATTGTTAAGTTCAATGTCAACAATTCAAATTTTTCTGAGGCAACTCTTAACCTCTAAATATTATTTTTTTTATGTACACATTTCTAAATGTCAGTATTCAACCACAAAACAACTTAAAGTCCT